>NW_027142424.1:2160950-2841648 GCF_026170545.1 Melanerpes formicivorus | reverse complement strand
AGAACCTTCATTGCCTGCAAGAGGGGTTAAAAAATGTAGGATTTGGAGCAAAGCAAGAATGAAACAGGGATGGGCCCAGCACAGAGCCAAACAGAGAGTCAGCTGAGGGAATCCATCCCTGTCCCACCTACCCTGCTACAGGTATCAGGGCCAGGCACTACTCACATAGTAGGTGTTATCATCCTCATTGTAGGCCAGCTTCACCACACCATAGGAGCCCTACAGAAGAGCACAGCCATGGGGGAACAGTTAGGGACAGTCCAAAGAATAACCCCACAGCACCAAACTAGGCTCTGGGCTCCTCCACAAACCCAGCCCTAACGAGGTCACAGAGCCAGTGGGCAATGCTGGCAGTGGTAGGAAGCATTGGCTGGCCTCACACCATCAGCAAAGAAAAAGCTTCAAATGCCCCCTTTGGTGGAAGGGAGGGACAATGGGAAATTCAATCAGCATAATTTTTAAAAATGAAATAATTCAATTTGCACCACCCAGAAAGGGCCAGCAGCACAGCAAGGAACCAGCCAAGGTGCTGCAGTTGAGTGGTTGAATCACCAAATGGTAGGGGTAAGAAGGGAGCTGCAACTTTCCACCTCACTGGCTGGAAAGCAGAAGCAAGTCTAACACCTTCCCACCCCAAATCTCCCCATGCCATCCCAAACCAAGTCAATATTCACCTTCCCAATCTCATCCTTCAGCTTGTACTGGTTGAGCTGCACACAGTCCTGTGGGGAGAAAAGGAAGGCAGATCTGACACGAGCCATGAGACAGCTCTCCTCCAGTAAAAGTTTCTCTGCAAGCTCCCACCCTGTTCTGCTCTGCCTGGGCACCAAACTAGTCAGCTCTGATCCAAGTGCCACAACCTCAAGCTGCCCAGCCACATGTCACCATGTCTGTCAACATGGCTAATTCATAGAACCACAGACCTGTTGAGATTGGAAGAGGCCATCATAAAGGCCAACTGCTCACCTAGACGTCACAATGCCACCACATCCATGTGTCTCTTAAATACCTCCAGGCATGGTAACTCCACCACCTCAGTGGGCAGCCTGTTCCAATGCCCACTGCCTCTTCCAACTCTTTCTGGGAAGAAACCACCCCCAATATCCAGCCTGAACCTCCCTTGCAACAACTTGGGGCCATTTCCTCTTGTCCTGTCACTTGCTGCATGTGAGAAGAGCCCAACATCCACCTCACTCCAAACTCCTTTGAGGTAGTTGTAGAGGGAGATCAGGTCTCCCCTCAGCTACCCTCCTCTGAAGGCTAAACAACCCCAGGTCCCTCAGCTGTTCCTCATAGGAGTTGTGTTCAAGGCCCTTCACCAGCTTACTTGCTCTTCTTTGGGAACATAAATGGTTGAGCAATTGACACTGCCCACTCAGGTGCAACAGGATGGGTGCAGGATGGTGGGGATCAACAGCCAGGAGAACCCCAGCAGGGTTAATGCTGGTGACCCAATACAGAAAATTCTTAATTCTTATGGGCAAAGCTGCCACATGCTGTCTGGCTTCTGTCAGCACTGACAGGATGGGGCAGGCAGGGACATTTTCTCTCTAGATCTCAGAGAGCCTATCTCTTTTTTTTATTTCTAAGGGGAAGAAAACCACAGCACACTGCTGGCTCCCCCAAAATGCAGCAGAGCTGGCAGAATCTCCACAAGGAATGAAACGTGGTCAAAAACTGGGTCCCACCTCCCTGAGGACTGTCTCCACAGCCTAGGATCACAGAATGACAGGGGTTGGAAGAGATCACCCAGCCCAATTCCCCTGCTAATGCAGGCACAGCTGGGTCAGGCTGCACAGGAATGAGTCCAGGTAGGTTTTGAAGTCTCCAAAGGAGAACTCCACAACCTCTCTGGACCAGGATATCCCACCACCTCCCACCACACATACGTAGACATGCTGTGGGGTTTGAGCCAAAAAAATCAATGCCATAACAATGCCACAGCAGGGAAACGAGGCAGATGGGGGCAGGAGAACTGTGGGAGCAGCTACGATTCCCCCTCACCTGAAGTCCTGTGATGGACACGCGGTGCGACTCCACCGTTGGGCGCCGCGGCAGCCGCGGGGAGGAGTGCGGGGACGTCACCGGGGAGTAAGGAAGGGATGGGTAGATGAAGCGTTCGTTGGCACTGTCACCACCCCCAGGTGAGTGGGCAGGCTGCGACCGCTCCTGCAGGGAGAGCTTTCGGCCTGAAAGGTGCAGCTTTGCCCTTGGCTCCTGGCCATCCCCAAAGCCCTCATCGCTGGGCATGTTCATCTCCTCCTCACACATGCTCCCTGCGGCGTCGTACTCAGTCACCACGATGAGAGAGGCCATGCCGGGGTGGTGGGGGCTCAGTGACTGGGGGTCCTGCAGCACCCTGGTCGCTCGGGGACCGCAGCCTCTGTCATGACAGAGAGGCTGCGGGGTGGGCGAGCTGCTGGGGATGCATGATGGCATGGTGCGACCAACGGCCTCATCCCAGCCACTCTGCGACGAGGAGGTGAGCCTGCAAACACAGAGCAGCTCAGATGGGCTCTGGGATTTCCTCCTGCTGGTCATTATTCTACAGATTAATTGATTAGAATCATGGAATCATTTCA
The DNA here is from genome assembly GCF_026170545.1 of Melanerpes formicivorus. Lineage (NCBI taxonomy): Eukaryota > Metazoa > Chordata > Aves > Piciformes > Picidae > Melanerpes > Melanerpes formicivorus. Next base: position 2,839,066 of record NW_027142424.1, on the reverse strand, counting down.
GTTGGAAAAGACTGCCAGGTCACCACTAAATGTCCCTCAGCACCACATCTACACTGCTTTTAAGTACTCCCAGGGATGGGGATTCCACCACTTCTCTGGGCAGCCTGGTCCAGGGCTTTACAATCCTTTCAGGGAAGAAATTTTTCCTCACGTCCAACCTGAACCTCTTCTGGCACAGCTTGAACCTGTTTCCCCTTTTCCTACTGCTTCTTCCTTGGAAGAAGTGACCAACCCCCACCTTGCTCCAGCCTCATTTCAGGGAGCTGCAGAGAGCCAGGTGGTCTCCCCTGTGTTATTAATCCCACAGGAGTTGGTAAAACCAAAGGCTGTGGAGCAGGACAGCAAGGGGATATGCAACCACCCTGCCACAGAGCAGACCCCAGGCAGGGGCCAGCCTCAGCCGCAAGGCCACCACCACTGCTCCTCCATTTCCATTATTTAAACATCTCCAAGGAATAACAGCCTCATCATCTCTGCTATGGAAATACCCCAAAAGGGTATGGGCTGTATGGGCTGGCATCACACCACTGGCAGAGAAAAACTTCAGATGGCCCATTCTGGTGGGGCAGGGGGGTTGGGGTTTGGGAAATGGGGAAAATCAGCAATTATTAGAAATTATACCAAATTCAATTAGCACCATCCAGAAGAGACCAGCACTGCAGTGTGGAGCTGGTTGACCTGCTGTAGTGAGAGGCTAAACTTGCCACCTCAGCAGCTGGAATACTCAAAAGGGGAATGCTATAGAGTGGGCACATCTCTGCCCAAAACCCCCTGAGCAAAGCAGTTGAGGAGCACGGGGACCCACTTACCAAGTACCGGGTGCAGGATTAGCACCTTCAGCTCACTGCCTCTGCCCACAGCCCATCATTGCCACCAACTTCTCCTCACCCCAGGTTCCTTGTGGCTTTCTGTGCAAAAATCAGGATCCTGAACCTAGAAAGAAACAAGAAATCAATTCTGTTAGCAACGATAAATTAACTATATCTAATTAAACAATAACTAAAAAGGGGAGAAAACTGTTAATTCACACATGCCATGTGCATGCAGCAGCTGGGGCAGTTTGGTGTTTGGTTGGTTAGTTTCGCTGGCTGTAAACCATTGATCTCTCTTCCCTGCTGAGATGCTGGTGCTGGTTTTAATTTCTAGGTTAAGGAGCTGCTGCAGAAGTAAGTGCAAAGAAAAAAAAAAGAAAAAAATTCTGAAACCAAACAGCCCAGAAGAAAGAAGAAGGTTTGAGGTCTTTTTTTTCCTGTGGGTTCCCACACCTCAGTGAGGCAGACGGTTAAAATTAGCTCTGCTCCTCTCCATTGAAGTTTCCTTAATGCACCCGCAGCAGAGCGGCTGGGAATCAGCCCAGCAGAAATTAGGGGTCAAGTACAGAAATCAAATCATCTCCCCATTTCCTCGAGGTTTCACAATGGCCTAATTGCTGGTTTCAAGACCAATCTATAAACCAGAGGGGTTCTTTCTGCCTGAGCAGGATCAGCCCGGAGCTAACGTCAACCCAGCACCGCTCGCTGCTCGGAGGCACAGCGAAGCGCCGGGATGCAAAGGCTATAAATAAGCTGACGAACAGCAACAAGGACAAACTATTTCAGAAACGCTGCCTTTCGCGGGGCTGAGGCTGCTCCCAAACGGGGCTTTGCTGGGCAGCAGAACCACGACCTGCCAGCCAAGCCAAACTGGGCCTCTGTGTCTTGGACATCCCCCCAAAGTGCTGCTGCTGGCCACTGCAGCATGTTTTAATGCACTCCCAAAATGGATTAACATAAACAGGCAGCCCCCCTGCCCCATTCATCTCAAACCCACAGGGATGCATCCTAAGGCTTGTTGCCATTTCCCTGGCTTGCATTTGGCACCCTGCCAGCAGGCACATATAAATAGCTGTCCCCTGAAGCCAGAGTTGATCCTGAACGCTGTGCCCTGTGCCCTCATTGTGAGCTGGTGGCCACACCAAAAAAGGCAGCTGACAAGGGTGGCTCCAAAATGAAGCCAACCCAGGAGCATCGTTGGCCACAGCACCAGTTCCCAGTGGTGGCATGTCATAGCCAAGCATCCTGTCCTGCCCCCAGAGCATCGCCTGCATTGGAATTGCAATGCTCATGCCAAACTTTGCTGGGCTAGAACAAAATTGAGTTGTGAAGTCTCAGTCACACTTGAGAGCTGAATGTGGCCTGGCCAGCAGGAGTTAATTGGCTTGACCAGGATAAACATCTCAGGTCTGATTAATTTGAGCAGGCTTTCCTGTGCTCTGCAAACAGGCTAAAAGTCATCCCAGCACCATTGTAACACCAGCCAGGGTGGAAAAATCACTGGGATTTCTCCCTTGGTATGTGTACAAAGGGGCTGACTGAGGGGTTTTGCAGAAATTGCCCTGTGAGATGACACCTTGCCCAAGAGAAACCCACAAGTGGGATCTTACTGTTGGACACAACCCCATGGCATGTGGGATACCACTAATAACATAGCCAGTTCTCCTTAACAAGCACATGGTGGAGCTGAGGAAAAGGAGGATGAGAACAGCCACATTCCCAGCCAGAGGGAAAACCAAAATAGCTGGAATGGAGGAAATAAACCCAAAGAGAGGAAATACAGCCTGAGGGCTTTGGCTTCACCAACACGCCCAGGTCCTTGCCCAGGGAAAAGCAGCTCGTTCTGGTATGAACTCCAGCAGATCCTTATGTAAAAGCGAGCAGCACATGCCCACAAAATCCCCAGGAAATATAACAGCCTGGTGTATAGGAATGATTTATCGGCACAGCTTTTGGCTGCAATCCATACATAACCCATAGCGGCTGCGGAAGGATTACCGAAGCAATCAGTCTCGCATCCAATTCAGCAAGGAGAGGGATATTAAAATGAAAAGAGGTCTGTGAAACCCTGGCAGCAGCTCTCCTTCTCGCTCAGCGTCCACGTGGCTTTAGCAGAAACGAGCGGGAGTGAAACCAGCCCCCGTGAGGGTGAAGTGATTTTTTGCTGCCCACTCCTTTCCCCAGCTCTGCTGCGAGCATCTCGTCCCTGCTGGGATGCAGCTACCTCCGCATGGGAACATGCTGATGGATTTCAGGGGGCACAGAGGACGACACCTCGCAGCAGAACTGCCTGAAGAGACTTAAACTGGAGTGTGCGGATGCATCACCCTGTCCTTCCCTCCCTGGAGCTGTTTCCCTACCCAGGTGCAGAGTGAATGCTGGGATGGTGTCCCCGGCCCCACTGGCTGCTACTGGCTGCTTGCCTTCCCCAACCCATGCACTTTCCTCCAGCAAGGCCACGGAGGAGACACGGAGTCAGGGTCAGACCTTTCCAAGGGAGTAAGACTTAGTAGCAGCTCTGGCACTGACACCTCCATCCATCCTTCCATGAGGGTCAGCTCATACACTGCAAAAAAAACCTGTTCAGTAGCAAAACTGAACACAAATGACCCAAAGCAAGGTGGATTTCACTGGCAGAGGATCCTTCCCCTGCTACCAGCAAAGGTCTGCAGTTAAAAGTTAACTGGGGCCAGCACATGGGGCCTTCCTGGGCACAGTCCAGTGGCTATTTTGCTTTCCCTGGTCACTGTCCGTGGTGGAAGTGCCAGTGCCAAGAGTAGTGTCATCCACAGCAACGGGGGCATCGATCACAGTTTCCCTTCCTACGGGTGAGCACAGACCTTGCCAAAAGTATATTAGTCATTGTAGTATACAAAGACCATACGCATCTCTGCTTGACTTTGAATGGAAATAAATCTCTCAGCAGCTTCTCTAGAAGTCAGAGGACACCCAAACCAATGAGATACTTGAAAGAGAGATCCAGTGCCCACCTCTGTCAGGTCCCTGTGCCTGAGCAGCAAAGCTTTTCTTCATCCTTGGGGGCAAATGGAAGAGCTTCCTGCACTGCCTGGCCTGTCCAGCACAGGGGGTGAAAGAACTGGGGAAAAATGCAAAGCTAGGCTGGTAGCACTGCCACAGCACAAAACCCAGTGGCAGGTTTCAGAAGGAGCCAGCAAATACCTCTACCAAGATATTTTATAATCTTGATTACACTGCCTAATACTGCTTGGGCAATTGAAATGAGCATCCCAAAACAAGAGGGTAAGCTCCGGCCATGGCACTGAGCCAGGATTTGCTCAGGGCATAACCATCACCTTGTCCAGTGCTGCCAAGAGGCTCCTGGCTCTCCTGGAAACAACAACTCTAGCCTGCAACACCCACAAGAGAGGAAAAGAGAGCGGCTCTGCACTTTGTGAATGCCACTTAAAATACATTAGGGTTGAGTTGAAAGCAAAGCCTCCTGCAAATTACCTCCCCAATCTGATAACAGCTGCCTTGCCCAGAACACACTGGTGGATCAAACACCCCTCACAGCACTCTCAGGGCTGGGCTCTTGGGTTCTGTTGGCTGGTTTTCCCAAAGCTAAGTGCTCATGGAGAGGGGCCAAGAGAGGGATGGGGCTCTTCTTCCAGGAAAGGAACTGCCTCGCCAAGTGGGGGTTAGGAAGACAGCTCCAGTGGCCACAGCCACCACACACCCCTCCAAAGCATGGTTCCCCTGGCACTGAGGACAACCTGGTCCTATTCTTAGAGATGGTTTCTTCTCCTGTGGTATTGCACAGCCCACAACTCCATCCCACCAGCCTCCTATAGTCATACCACCACTGCTTTTGATCTTTACTGTTACCTTCATACTCCTGATGCTCCATGCCGTGCACACGAATGCAGGGCTGTTGTCCCACCTCTTTACTACATTTGGTCGCTCGTGCCAACCCAACCTGTGGCTTCTCTAAACGAGACCTGTCCTGTATACACGGTTGCTCCACCAATTCTGTCCCCTCTTGTCTTCTCCTAGACTCTCACCCCCTAACCTTAAAACTCCGCTTCTTTCCCAGCCCTATAGCCTAACTCTCCCCAGTGCCCCTGTTTTGAGCCCTCACCTCCCTGGGCAGAAGCCCCATGGGGCCTGCGGGATGCCTGATGTCATGAGGACAGCCACCACCCTGTCACCTCCCTACACCGAGGACACCCCCGGCCACTCGTGTACCAGCAGTACACAGGGCTGGTGGGATGCCCGATTCTGTGGAGCAGCCACCACCTTGTCATCTCCCTAAGCACGAGATGCTCCCTGCCCCTCGGGTACCAGCGGCACACGGGGCTGGCGGGCAGCCGAAGGCGGGCGGCAGCGGGAAACCGTCTGGGCCCGGGCGACCACAGCGCAGCTCTCCGGGGCTGGCTGGACAAATTACAGCACCGACCCCCTGTCCCCGCCCACCACCAAAATACCTGCACAGGCCGTGCGAGCCCCGCGGGAAAGCCCTTTTGACGGAGATGCCGTTTCTGCTCGCAGGGCATCCCCGGCCCGGTCCCGGCCGCCCACGCCGGTCCCTCCGGGCGCGGCTTTGTCTCCGCATCCGCGGGTACATTCCCTGGCCAAGCCCTCCCGGCCTCCCCCGCCCGTCCCCGCAGCCACCGACCTGGTGGACGCGCCGCTCCGCCGAGAGGAGGGAGCGGCCCCCGCCGCCCTCGGAGCCGCCTGCGGGGCCGGAGCGCGGCCGCCCGGCGCCGCCTTCGCTTTCGGTTCCGCTCCGGCGGCGGCAGCGAGGGAAGGAGGGAGGGAAGGAGAGAGGGAGGGATGAAAGGAGGGAGGGAGGCCCCGCTCCGCCCCGGGGAAGGGGAGGTTTTCCCCCGGGCAGTCGCATCCTGCCCGCCCCCCGTCCCTGCCCGTGGCCATTCTTTGGGGCGGGTTCTTTTGTTTGGGGCTTTGTTTGTTTTTCTCCCACAATCTTTTCTTTCCCCTCCGGCCGCAGGTTGCGCGGCCCCGCCTCACCTCGCTGCGCACCGCGGCATGCAGCCGGGGTGCCGCGGCCGGTCCTGCTCCTCCCGCACCGGGATGCGGCCGCGCTGTGGGCACCCCCGCCCCGTCGCAGAGAGCATCACCCGCAGCATTCGTCCCGCTGCTCAGCCGGGGCTTTCTCTCCTCTGCCCTTGTACAAACACAGAATTTCCAGCATGGAATGACTGCACTCCACGATATTAAAGGTCTTCTCTAACCAAAAAGATTTTGTGATGCCATGACTGAGTCCAAACCCGCATGACTGAGTTACCCGCATCTGTTTCCCTGCAGCTGCCCAGTGCTCCTGTAATCATCAGGTCCTGGAATCATCACCTGAAGGGGGATTTAGGCACCAGCACTTTGGAGATGCCACGGTGGCCACAGCCAGGCCATCGCCACCACCCAGCACAGCTCCTGCTCAGGTTGCAGCTCTGCAGCGCCTGGACAGAGGCAATGCTGCTGCACGGGCATGGCCTTCAATTCCCCAGCCGGCAGCAGCCCTCCACAGACATCTCCCTTGCTTTGTTATCTGGGTTTTCATATAGAGTACCTGCCCACCAATCCCCCTTCCTGCACTGAACTCACCTGCTGTTTCCTGAGCAACATTCAGCAAGCAACAGCTTCAACCTTGAGCAGATGCAAATGCTGAGGCTGGCGCCAACCCTCTTCCTCATTTCACTTCAAGATGCTTTTGTGGGCATCACTTTGCCCTTGTTGAGCTCCCCAGAGCAGAGCTATTCTTCCACGTGAGCTAAAATAGATAAAGCCTGCTATATTGTCCATGATCTTGAAAGTCACCCTAGGAATCAAGTATAAACACTGCACTCACTCTAACTAGCAGGTACTCCAAATGCCTTATGGCGTGATCATTTTAACATGGGTTAAAATGTGGCTGAGAAGGGCTAAGCCACCAAACCCAATGTTCCCACAAAGCTGGGCTACTCTCTACTGTTAGAAATCCAGCTGCTGTTTTAAAATCAAGGCACTGATTATCTGCCAACACTAATTAATGAATGCGTAAACCAGCGCTGGACTACCCTCATTTCAACCACATCTCAGAGCTTCTCTCTTCCTGCCTTCCCTGGCAGGGCTCCAGCAGTGCCAGGTTTAGGTCTGGGCTTCCTTTCTCATTGCTAAAAATGCCACAGTTTAACCTAGAGCTTCTAGGCCAAACATCTCCAAGTGCTCACATTAAAGAAGTGGAGCTTCCATACAGTCACAAGGTGAAAGGACTGGCACCACCATCCCTAAGGTTCACCCACTCAAGGTTTACAATCACAAAGTACAACCCCCCAACTTGAAATCCCACATTCCATCTGAAATGTTCTTCTAAACTGAGGATCTAATTCCTAGGAGTCAAAGGCCACAGCACATTGGATGTTGAATGGGCTGTGACCTTTTTATTGCCCCGCAAAACCAGAGATGTTAATCCTAGGCAGTGGGAGAACAGGTACCATAAAGACATCTCAGCTGCACTGGGCTTCTGTTCAGCACTCATTCCTCTCCTCGGCTGCTTTTTGCACAAGGACATGTGTAACAACAATGCTGGGACTTTGCACCATTAGAGCTCTCCAACTGGATCCTGGCTCGTTCCCTTCTGCCAGCACCATCTGTTTCTACAGAGTAAACAGCCACTGTAGACAGGTTAAAGGAAAGGACACATTTTAAACAAGACTCTATGCCACTTAAACTGAGCAGAAAGAAGCTTGGTCTACATTTTCCATTATTTCATGTGGTGCTCATAAAGGAAGCATTGATTCTGAAAACACCACTGGTAAGAACAGATCTCATTTCATCGTGACTGCGCTACTCCCCTCAGTGTGCTCATAATGCAATCAAGAGAGAAATTTCTTTCCCCTCCCATTCAATTCTTAATTTCAAGTATAGAACAGCAGCGAAACTGATGTTTCCCCTTAAGTCACCACAACCAAACCCCCAAGTTCGTGCAACGCAAGGCCACGATTTATTGGCAGCTCCTTTGAAACATGGATGACTGAATAAAAAGACATTTGTAAAAAACCCAGGAAAATAAACAAATCTCATCTTTAAATGCATCACTTGAAGGTGTTGATTAAGGGGACACCATGTGCTGGCAGATCCTGGTGCAACTGACGGAACAACATGGCACATTTGTTCCTCTCCTGGGTTTTGCCCAGGGTGTGGAACAGCCGCGCTTGGAAGTAGAGAACGTCTCTGAGCTGCTCCTTGCAGTCCACTTTGGCAAAGTAAGTCTTGGCTTCATTGAGATTCAGGATAGCAGATTCCAAAGCTGTGGAGAAAAGAGGAACAGGCATATTTAAGATAACATCACAATAACAACTCCAAGCAATACAGCTCAGTTCTGAGGAGCCCACTTATAAATTCCTCAGCTTTTCAAAACAATTTGTGTCTTAGCAACATGGTCTTTCAGCTACTTTGTTATTTAGCCTCAGCTGCAAAACTCGGGGGTGAAAGTATGTAGATAAACAAGATTCCATTATAAACCCTGCATCTGTTGAATAATTCTAAATACATTTTTCCATCCCATAACTAGGTAACACACTTGGCTGTATCATTTAAACTCTTTTAAGAGTGACTGTGGAGCAGGATTCTGTATAGACACTGGTCTGCACTCCTAAGCCTCTGAGCATAGTTTCAGTAAAGAGGAGAATTACTCTTCACGCCACCTTCAACCTTCTTCTCTGGAGTGTAGGAAGCTGCAGAAGCCACCTGACATTTGGCCACCAAGAACATGGCACAGCCTTTGTCCAGGACAGCTCCGTGGGCCAAGACAGGTTCTATTGCCATGTGCAGAATGTTCAGGGCTTGTTCAGGAATGCCAAGGATCAGCTGAAAGAGAAATACTTGGTGGTTGATACTAGGATCCACTGGCAAGAGCAGCTTCTTCAGGGAAGACCAACACGCAGCACATCTGTTTCTAATGTGATGTTACAGACCAGGATGGACATTTTCCCCCCCACAATCTTCTTTTTAACCAAACCTCATTAGTAGAGCTGAGCTACTCTCTGCAATGATTAGACACGTCTCCTCCACTGCAGTCAGCTCTGCCAGCTCAGAATAAACACTAAAACTGAACTCCAGCACGAACACTATTTCTAATTGACGTGCCAAACTGTGCTACTAGGGAGCCAAAATACTAGCAGAAAAAAATAAGAAGTGAAATAATTAAGGCAGGGCAAATTTATTCTTGTCTGCTTAATTATATGCCATAACTACACATGAAACTCAACTTTTATTAACTCCCTCAAAAGATTTTACACTTAGAATATACTTCCTCAGAATCAATACTTTAATTTCAACAAGGTTGTGTTCTTAAATCTCACAGGAGTAAAAATGGTGTCCAGCTCCCCAGAATAAATGTTACCTTCCAGCCCTGTGAAAACACAAATCAGAAGTACCTGAGAGAAAGCCAAGTTGAGCACAGTTTCAGAAGCCAAGTACTGCAGGCTGTATTCTCGAGAGAGGGCAAGAGCCTGCAGCAGGACAGGCAGCGCTATGGTATGGCAGGATGACCTCCAGTAGAGCTCTGCTATCGACAGCAGCACACTGGCCAGAACAGGGGAAAGCATTACAAATCTTTTCTTTTGATGGAAAACATCCACTTGTTTCCCAGTTATTCCATCCATACTGTATTGATTCTATTATTAGATCACTGCATATACAGTAAACTTCAATTGCACCCTTAAGAGGAGATGCCACCGACATACAACAGATCAGCTAACACTGTAACTATTCTGTTTAGTACAAAGGTACAACTACACACACACAATTCTATTCCCTAGTTATTCTGGATGCAGTGTTTCCTTCTTCCCTAAGTCTTCATGAAAGCTAAAAATAAGTTTACTACCTTGTAATTTCCACATTAAAGGTTTGCAATGTGTACAAATCTACATAATAGCTTTCAATTCCACAGTATTTTGAGGACTCCTCCACATCCCAATTAATAAATGAAATTACCTTGCAGTCTCCAAATCACGGTAGGTAATCTGAAGACTAGTGAATTCTGAACACAGGCAAATTGAAAAGGCTGATTCTAATCGCTGCAAAGTGGTTCTAGTAGTCTGGAAATGAAACATTCTTACCTAATCACCATCTCAGTGTTCTTGATTTTCTGGCAGTGGATCAACAACTTCTGCAGAAGTTTGTGTGCCTCTGACATTTGATTTTGGGCTTTCAACACAATGGCTTTTCTGCCATGGTAGGAAGAAAACAACACAGGTCATATCTTTTGTATTTTAAATACAATTCTGCTCTTCAAAGCACAGTAAGATAGGCCTCTGTTCTGTGACCTCTGCTGCTTGTAAGTGCAGAATGGCACTCTGACAAAGTGTACACGTGACATACACATGGGCGGGGGGGAAAAATGGGTATCTCCCATTCCAATTGTACAACTCACAGGCAGAAAGTATCAAACTCATCAAACAGCTTTAGATAGAAACACAGAGATTGCCAGAACCAAAGGCCAAACAGGCAGCAGAAGCAGGAAGGGAGGCAAGCCAGAAAGCACAAGCAATTATTTGTATGAAAACCAGGTATGTGGTAAAGTAGCTAAAACTGACTTGAGCTGACAAGGACTTGGAGCAACAGGGAAAGAGGAAGAACAGGGAAATAAGAAACAAACACACAGCAGTGTGTTTGAATACACTGAAACCAAACACTGAGTGGCATATTTAAAGATCAGGGGAATCATACACGGTCCCATGCCAGAAGGACAAGCATTGGGCCCCACAGCTAGAATGTTGGTCACTGGCTAACTGGCATGGGTTGGTTTTAGGTGTTTTGCCTCATTGAAAATCAAAAAGAAATGGCTTTTAAGAGCAAGTTGGTGTGTATACCCATCAACTCACAAATTGTAACCATACTTATTTCTATCATGTCATTTGAAGTTAGAAACAAAAGCCCATTAGAGTGATAGTAAAATCGCATTGATCCATTTTGTGGATGTGGAAACCAGCACACAGATGAAGATACCCAAACTCAGAGCAGGCCTGAGACCTGTCAGCACTTCACATAAAACTCTGCTTGGTGCTTAGGTTTGTGCACAGTTCCCCTGGCAGATTTGGAAGAAGTACTTTGTGTTCTCTCAACAGATCTACAGCTCTAGAATAACACCAGCTTCAACAGTACCACTCTGGTTCTTAAAACGTCTGAAGAAATAGCCACAAATTATTACTGCAGGACAGACTCTAATGGAATAAGCACTCCAGGTCAGACAACACAGCTGTAATTAGTTCTGGAAAGGGAAGAACATATAAGCAGCTGTGACTGCCAGCAGTCATTTTGCTACTTTTCATTACCTTCGTGGGACACACGTATGCTGATTTGTGGTTTCTTACCTGTATACACCTTCAATGCTATTAAGTGCTGTGATTCCTGATACAAGAGAATCTGCTATATGGTATCTGCCATCATTCATGGCTCTCTCAAACTGTATTTTCTGATCAAACAGCATCCAAAGCTAAACAAAGAACATCCAGGAACAAGTTTTAGAAGCTGTGCTTACTTGTTTTTTTAGTTGTAATTTACTTTTTCTTTTCCCCTGTGAGTATTTCACAGTATCACCAAGGTTGGAAGAGACCTCAAAGATCATGAAGTCCAACCTGCTGCCACAGACCTCATGACTAGACCATGGTACTGAGTGCCACATCCAATCCCCTCTTGAACACATCCAGGGATGAGGACTCAACCACCTCCCTGGGCAGCCCATTCCAATGGCTAACAACTCTCTCAGTGAAGAACTTTCTCCTCACCTTGAGCCTAAACTTCCCCTGACACAGCCTGAGACTGTGTCCTTTTGTTCTGGTGCTGGTTGCCTGGGAGAAGAGACCAACTCCCTCCTGGCTACAACCACCCTTCAGGTAGTTGTAGAGAGCAATGAGGTCTCCCCTGAGCCTCCTCTTCTCCAGGCTAAACAATCCCAGCTCCCTCAGCCTCTCCTCATAGGGCTGTGCTCAAGGCCTCTCCCCAGCCTCGTTGCCCTTTTCTGGACACCTTCAAGTGTCTCAATGTCCTTCTTAAACTGAAGAGCCCAGAACTGGATACAGGACTCAAGGTGTGGCCTAACCAGTGCAGAGTACAGGGGCACAATGACTTCCCTGCTCCTGCTGGCCACACTATTATTCATGCAGGCCAGGATGCCACTGGCCTTCTTGGCCACCTGGGCACACTGCTGGCTCATGTTTAGGCAGCTGTCAATCAGCACCCCCAGGTCCCTTTCTGTTTGGGAGCTCTCCAGCCACTCCGACCCCAGCCTGTAGCTCTGCATGGGGTTGTTGTGGCCAAGGTGCAGCACCCAGCACTTGGATTTGTTGAATGCCATCATGTTGGACTCTGGCCATCTGTTCAGTCAGTTGAGGTCCCTCTGCAGAGCCCCTCTGCCCTCTAACAGATCAACATCTGCTCCCAACTTGGTGTCATCTGCAAATTTGCTGATGACTGACTCAATCCCTTCATCCAGATCATCAATGAAGATGTTAAAGAGCGTGAGGCCCAGCACTGATCCCTGGGGGACGCCACTGGCCGCCAGCTGGATGTGGCACCATTCACCACCACTCTCTGGGCTCAGCCCTCCAGCCAGTTCCTAACCCAGCAGAGTGCTGCTGTCCAAGCTATGAGCTGACAGCTTGGCCAGCAGTTTGCTGTGGGGGACGGTGTCTAGACACAGGTAACTCCACTGTCCAGTTACTGTATTTACTACATTACTCTCCTCAGTGGAAATGCTCAGGTCTGCATTAATGTTTCAATACCAAAACTCACCTACTGGACTGCATTTTAATTAAAAATCTCTTTTAAATCCTTACTAACATTCTGAAGCATTAGGCTTGCCCTGTAGTGAAAAGAGAAGGACCAAATTCTATTTAGGAGAACCTTGAACACTTCAGTGTGAATGCTGTCCTACAGATTCACTGTGTTAATGTGTTTCCCAGAGTCATGCAGAAATTGGTCTGTTCTCTCTGTTATTTCTGGACTGTAATATATCAAAGTAAGTAGCACTAATTAAACAGAACTTTGAAGCTCCAAATCAATGCAGAGCATTTAATTCCTGTATGTGCTCAAGAAGGAGTTTTACATTCCTCTGTCATTGATTTCTATCTAAACAGTTTTCCTTTGGAGGTTATGGTGAGATAAATGTCTTACCAGTCTTAAAACATATCTTTTCCTGCTTTTGTAGACAAGCTTTAGCTGCACAGCTTCCTATGAGGTCATGAGTGAAATTAGCAAACATACAGCCTAAGGCACACAGAGGGAAGAACTCAGATGCAATGGAATTCAGATCCTATTGTGTGAAAGTTACATAACTTGCAAACTAAAAGATAAACATTCTACCTGTGCATGCTGACTGTTGGGAGGGAATCTTTCCTTTAGGTGTTTCAGTATTTCAGAAGCAGCTGCAAAGTACCCCTGTAACACAGAAAGCACACTCTAACATACACTGAGACAAGCTCCACTCCCCTCAGTTTCAACACAGCCCTCTGGGGAAGAGCCAGCCAAGCCAAACCTGCATTTTCTTCGCCCCCAACGCAGACATTAAAGGCAGAACAAAACACGAGTTGAGTCTCGCCCGCTCTGTCAATAACACCCACACGGCCTCCTACGTCTGTGCAACCAGCCATAAGCCTCACCTGCTCTGCATGCAGCTCAGCCAGGTGACACAACACCACGGCGAAGGACTCGGTGTTATTCTGCTGAACGCCCACGTTCACAGCCTCCAGACTGTTCATGCTCAGCAATGTTTGGGCTTGTTGAAGTGCCATGGTGCTTGTGCAAGAGAAACGTCTTTTAGCTTTCAAGTAACAACCAACCATTTTTAACCTATGGTCTGGTTATGACAGCAGCCTACATGTTCTGGTAAGACAGGGGCCTGGGGGAGAATGAAAACTTGTAATGCATCTGCTATTCAGGAACTCTGGACTATGCAAGCACACCAAGGACTACACAGGGAATGCCGCACGCAGTCTAAGCACAGAGATGCTGCAAATGGGGGCAGAGGAAAAATTTATGCACGATTTGCCAGTACTAAATGGAAACTCAGTCTCTTCTCCAGTATGAGCTTTAAAGAGAATGGAAATATCTGCACTCAGCCTGTACTGAATCACAGCCTGATTGCTTTATTTTAGTGCACTGGAGAGAGAGAGTCACTTGTTACACCTACATAAACAACTCTAAATGCATTATGTGCTAACAAGTACAGTGTGCTAACCCAAGGAGCAGAATACCTGCGGCCGTATAGTCTCCAAATGGCAGTCTTCTGTGCTATACTGATGTCAATAAGCTCTGACAAGCTGTGTTTCCAGTGCAGCAGATCAGAGTCTTTTAAGGCATCCATTAGTTTGTTGGCAGCCTTTCCTGCAAAAGCTCTTTGCTGAACCAAGGACTGTATTCCCAGAGAAGCAAGGTACTGGGAAGAAGGAAGAAAAACATACCAACAGCATTGAAAGACAATGGAGTACATGGCTTTTACACTTATGCTTTGCATACAGCAGAGCAAGAGTTCTAAACTAAGGGGGGAAAAAAAGAAAAAAGAAATGGAGGTGATATTATTCAGCACAGACAAAGGAACAGTGCTTCAGGCACTTCTTTAAATACCCACTTATGCACACCCACACATATGTGAATGCCATTTTGCTAGATGTGAAAGGTAATTTCCACTCCCCCACACAGAAGTCTTAAAGAGGATGACAGGACTTGTACTTCCATTTCTCCAACGAAGAAACAGCCGTGAAAACACAGAGCCTTCCTCCTACCTTCCCCACCAAGCAGCTCTGTCTGCTCTCACTTCCCCATAAGAGCAGTTTAGTTCCTCTTAGAATAATTCTCTTAATACAGAGAGAACAACTTGGGTAAGACATAACTGAACTAAGCATTATCAAGCCAACAGATTCAGGGCACAAAACTAGCTAAGGGGAGGGCTCCCTCACAAGATTTCACAGGAGCCCTACAAGTAAACATATTTCAAAGCCTTGCCAGAGGCATCAGTAGTGAGTTTCAGGGAAGGTGGAGGCAAAAGAACCTCCCTCAAGCACCAGCAGATTGTGCTATGGGCCTAAGGCTGAAATAGTGTCTGAAAAATAAACAAGTTAGGAGGAAAAACAGTGAACCTTGAAATAATGCACTGGCATTAAAGGAACTGAGCTCTGGTTTGTTAATATGAAGAGTCAAAGTCATAATTCAGTACACATTTTTGAGAATTAAAATAGAGTTGTTTAAATTCAGTTGCATATTTTGAACAGACCAACCACAGAACTCCAAATCCTATCTTGCACACTCCCCTTGCCACATGAAGTTAAGGATAAGTGAAATGGACTCACTGGCAAACCAAAATGTAAAGATTTGTTCACAGAGTGCTCCAGCAGGACACAACTATCAAATATCTTTTGCTCCAGGATGTACAACCAGCTCTAGCAAGAAAAGAAAGAAAGAAAGAATTACAATCTCATTGTCAATAGCTAATGGCTGCAGCACTTTTAACTTCCCTTTTTGCACAGAATGCACAAAAACTCACTGGAAATACAAACCACTGTTCAGAAGTGATACTAAGGAAACAAGGATATATATCAGAAGTGCAGCTAGTCTGGGACACTGGCTGGACAGCAGTCAGC
Source organism: Melanerpes formicivorus (assembly GCF_026170545.1). NCBI lineage: Eukaryota > Metazoa > Chordata > Aves > Piciformes > Picidae > Melanerpes > Melanerpes formicivorus. The sequence goes on along the minus strand of NW_027142424.1, from coordinate 2,823,660 downwards.
ACTGGAGGTTCAGAGTAATGCATGGAAACCCCACTGCACAGTTAACTGGGGGCAGCAGTATCTCAGGACTCTGATACTACTGACATCAATTCACTGTAACAAAAATATTACAGAATAAAATAGAGAAATCTAAGTCTTTCCCTCCTCACTTTGGTTTGCTCCAAAGCAGGCTTATCAGTCTTTTAAGGATCCAACAGGCAGTAAGGAGGAAGTTTATGAAATACTTTATCTCTTTAAAATATATCAGACTAAACTTCAACTTAGTGCTGAGATCTCAGTATCCTGGGATCACAACTGTCTAAGAAAACAGTTCTGAGCTGCAACAAACCCACCCAGTTTGTTGCTCTGAGTGACCCATCTGCCAGAAGCAACGTCACCCCACTGCTGGACAGTCAGCTTGAAATTACTGATGCATTTGATGAGATACAACTGTAAGAGCAGCTCTGCACCAGTTCCTGAGCAAAGGCTTGGATAAGGCTCTCTTCTCTCTATTAACAAGTGACAGGATGAGATGAAATGGCCTCAGGTTGCACCAGTGGAGGTTTATGGTGGATAATAGAAGAAACTTCTTCACTGAAAGGGTTGTCAAACACTGGAGTATGATCCACAGGAAGGTGGTTGAATCCCCAGCCCTGGAGGTGTTTAAAAGGGGCAGCGAAGTGGTGCTGAGGAACATGGTTTAGGCCCAGACCTGGTTAGATCACAGTTGGACTTGATGATCATAAAGATCTTTTCCAACCAAAATGATTCAATAACAACACAAACACAGGTGACTTAAGCTCCATTTCAACCCCACTCTCTCACCAGGCAGTGCTGCAAGCAAACATGGTCATTAGACTCCTGTGCAATTCGGATGGCTTCCTGGAGCGCGAGCTCAGCCTGTTGGCTATCAGCAAACAAAAAGGGAGAACATATTAGCATTCCCACAGTGCTTAAAATACAGCATTACAGTAGAAATGGATATTGATCTAAATGATGCATATTGCACTCAGAAGAGAACTCTGATTTAATAGACTGCTGAGAAAGCCTGCATTCTCCTCCTAGCACTCTAGCAATATATTCTAGTCTTGGAGATAATAAGTAAGACAGCATCTAGGAGCCACTACAAAAACACAGCTTAGCCCCTAAGTGGGCTTTCAAACCCTGTACATGCCAATGTGCCAGGCTATTGTTTGAACAGGGGCAACATTTAATGTCTGCCTGTGTAGAAAATGTTGTTCCTCTCAATTTTGCAGATGGAAGGATCCCATCTCCAGGCCTTTTACATGATGGATCCAGGCAGCAGTCAATAAATGCACACCATGTATGGAGATGGGTAAATCAGCTTTATCAATAAAATAACTCACACTCTGTGGCATTTTAAAATAAAAAAGCTCAGTGTGGCATTTTAAACTAAAAAAGCTCAGATGGTTGGGTTTGTATTTTGCTTGTTTGGTTTGTTTAAATTGAGAATAATAGAAAGCCAACCACATTTTCTTGAGAATATGACTGAAAACAGGCATCCATGTTCACTGACCTTTCTGAGGTCAAGGAAATGTAGCAATTGAGAACTTAAATACCTAGGAAACCATTGCAGTTGGACATAGACAAATGTCAGCTCTCACCCTGCAGTCGACGGCTCAGTTATTATGGAAACCAAATAAATATCAAACAAAACAGATCAAGATTCCAAGAAAACTCCAGCCCAACTGTAGTGGTTATCAAAGCAGAGAAAGTCCCTTCTCTCCCTGGACTGACAAAAAGGTCAGCACTTAGGAAACATAACAAGATGGGTTTGAGTTACATTAACTTACTAATGACCAAAGCGACAGTGCAGGGCAGCCAGGTTGAGAGCTGCGTATCTCAGGCTCCGACCGTAACCTTCATCCCCATTGCTTTTGCTTTCTGCTCCAGTGAGAATCAAACGGTCAAAATAATGCAGCAGGCTGTGTGTTGAGCTGAAGACATCTTGCACTCTGAGACTATTTAAGTAGCTTAAATAATGCTACAAAAAAAAAAGATAAAAATGAAGGCAAACCAGCTTTACATCTACAGAACTATTAAAACAAAGTGCTGGGTCAGAAGCTGCAGGGACACTGATAATACCCGTGCAGAGTGTCTGTAAATCTTGGGTAAAATGGGTTGTTTTCCATAGCAGAATCTTCCAAATGGTGTCCCATAGGCCAATATTTGGCTGTCAGAATGATCCCATCCAGTCTGAGGCCTCTACACAGGTGAGATCCCTGTATTTATGTTCTAAGACAGACTGGGAATGGAGGCATGACTCACACTGTATTTGCACTCAGGAAGATACTCAGAAGTGTGAGCACTGTTTCCAAATACTGTGCAGACAGAAGATGATAAAACTATTTATTTTCTTCTTGGCATTGAGACATGGTCAGGACAATCCTGTATGTCAGACAACCAGAACACTGGAAAGGACTTCTGCAGTTGTTAAGTCCAGCCCCTGCTATCACAGAATGTTAGGGGCTGGAAGGGGCTCCACAGATTATCTAGTCCAACCTCCCTGCCAGAGCAGGATCACCTAGAGTAGGTCACATGTGTCCAGGCAGGTTTTGAATGTCTCCAGAGAAGGAGACTCCATGACCTCTCTGGACAGCCTGTTCCAGTGTTCTGGGATAGGTTAGCCCTTCCAAGGATGTATCTTCAAAGGGTAGCAAGGGAAAAGCTGACTGGGAACTCAGGGAACTTGCACAAAAGTAAGTTGTTGAGGAAAAAGCAAATGCCCACAGCTGGTTCCAGACCAGCTCTCAGGGGGAGCTGTCTACTGCTTTCGGTAGAAATTGCTATTAAGCAGCAGGAGTGAACATCAGTAAGAAATATCAACAGATATTGCACTTAACACTGATTTTAAAGCCACAGGAATACAAGGCCTGAGATTCTTAGGAAAACATATGTAAAAAGAACTAAGTTTTAGATTTAGCTCAACAAGAACACACTCACAGAGTACCACCAAAATTAAGAGGATTATAGCCATGCATAAAGATAGCCATGTGGTTAAGTACTAAGCTTAACTTTAATTAAAGTTTCTGTACCTTCAGGAGTTTCAGCCTGAATTACTAAATATTTACATGCATCTTGCTCACATTTTTATCATCTGCTTATTTTTCAATACACAATAAATTACTCCCCAATAATCCCATCCCAGACACAAGAAATGCCTTTACAGCCATTTTTTTGGGATGAAGAAAAAGATACTTACTGCTTCAGCAAAATCTGGATTAAATTTTAACAAGTTGTTCAATTCCTTTTGTAAGGATGCTGGAGTAAGAGCCTTTGTTTCATCATTCTTTAATAGAGAAGCCTGGAATAAAAATCAAAAACTAAAAGCTAAGTAACTCAAACTGGAGGGCTACAAATGTCTTTGGATACACACTAGTCAGTTTATCTGCTTAGAGAGAACACTAAAGAAGGTTTTGCAACAGCCCTGTCTACTATGATGCTCAAAGATCAGTGGCAGCTTTATTCTACACTATATTGTATTATATTTCACTTTCCAGACATCAGAGAAGTTTATTCAAAGGGCTGTCTAAGTTTCTCTTTGAAGGACTAATACAACAGACTGCTCCCTGGAATTGCATCAATCTCCTCACACACAAAAAATCAGGACACTAAACAAAAGCAAATCCACAGTTTGCTTTGGCAAGTAGTTGAATTAATCAAAATTGACTATAATCAAGTTACTAGAGTAAGCACTACTGAGCAATGAAGAGACTTCACATTTCAGAACCCTCCTAAACATTCCCATTCCTCCAGAAAATTCTAATTAGGAAGGGGAAAAAAATTATACACAGTGGTAACAGACACTCTACTTAAATCACACCAGCTAAAAACCACAGTATCACAATGGCACTGCAGTTCATGCCATGCACCAGATCACTAACAACTGTCCTGCCTTCTCCTTCAACCCCATTTCTAACTCAGTTCTTGGATAAGGGGTCCCCTATTCTGCATGTTTATGGACACTGAAGTGCCAACTGGATCTAGATCACAAGGGTCTGTGTGCCTGTGGTGCCAGCAACCACAGCAAGTAAGAGCATGCACCAGCAGGCAACCACTGTTGACCAGCAAGCTGGACTAGACAGGAAGCTGGTTAAGCAGTTTGAGAGTCAAGTTATGAAACAGCCATAAAACTGGGCTGGATATGTTTCTCTGAATGAGGCAGCTGGAGGAAGTCCAGGCCAACCAGGAGGTCTTAAGCCAACCAACAGAGAGACACTGGGACCTTTGGGTCAACCAAGAGATGCATTTTTATGTATCATGCCTTTCTGCTGGAGGCAGCTGGAAGCAAGACAATGCAGGAGCCAGTTACTTAACAAAGAAGGCATATGGTGGAATTAAGAGAGGGAGGGAGAAAGAGAGAGTGCAAGTGTATGTATTTCACACTAATAGACCTTCCTCCTCATCAGTCAGAGAGCAAAACAGGGTAACAGGCAGCATGCTCAGACTCCATGCTGGTTACACTGAGGGTCAGGGAGCCGCAGGAGCCTTGTCACAATCAGGCTACTGAATTCAACAGCCCCCAAGAGTCAAGAACCTCATGGGGCTGAGAAGTTACTTTGAACTTTTAAAGTGTTCACAGAACACTACAGATTACAGGCATATCACATAGCAAGCTATAAGCATGCAGTGCATTTACTGACACTTGTGCCCATGTGTATTTTTGCTCCATTTTGCCTTTACCACCTAAAATAATCAACAAAGCCACACATTTCACAGCCGTCAAGTCTGAGGTGAGAAGTCAGAAATGACCTTCTCAGAGGGCTGTTCAGTCTGGAGAAGAGAAGGCTCCGAGGTGACCTAATTGTGGCCTTCCAGTATCTGAAAGGGGCCTACAGGAAGGCTGGGGAGGGACTTCTCAGGATATCAGGTAGTGATAGGACTAGGGGGAATGGGATGAAGCTGGAGGTGGGGAGATTCAGGCTGGATATGAGGAGGAGGTTCTTCACCATGAGAGTGGTGAAGCCCTGGAATGGGTTGTCCAGGGAAGTGGTTGAGGCCCCGTCCCTGGAGGTGTTTAAGCCCAGGCTGGATGAGGCTCTGGCCAGCCTGATCTAGTGTGGGGTGTCCCTGCCCATGGCAGGGGGGTTGGAACTAGATGATCCTTGTGGTCCCTTCCAACCCTGACTGATACTATGATACTATGATACAGTGTTCACGCCCAGATAAAACACTTTTAACCCCAAGCACGCATACTGAGCAGCTACATGCAAGATATCAACAAATCTTTAACATATCTAAGAAAACATCATGTCTGACACTGTGAATAACACTGAAGGTGAACTTCATCTTATGGATCATTTCCTCAGCTTTATTCAGAATTAACATACCTGCTGAGAAAGAAAATACTCTGCTTGTTTCTGGGAAAGAGGCCCACTGCAAGACATCTCTTCTTCCCTGAGAAGAAGCACTTTGGTTAGAAACAAGGGCAATGAAATAAAATACAAGGAAATACATTTTGTCAGACACTCCACAGTTTTGCTTTAGAAAGTTTTATGAGATACTATAGCTCAAAGCACAAAAGAGGACTAAAGGGAGGGAAAATTTAATAAAGAATAAAATCTACTGCATCAAATTCAGCCATCCAAATTATTTCACACAGTTTACTTGTAATCTTCAACCTGCAGAGACCATAGTCAGCATGAATGCTACTCATAAAAACACAAAGAATAACTGCAGACAGAAGATTTGGGGCTGACATATTCAAAGCATTTTGCTCTGGTTTTCCTCTCTTCTGCAGATACCCACAATGATGAACTGGCACTTTGGCCACACTCCAGAAAACTGTTCTGCAAGCACAGGCAGAAGTTTATTCCACGGGAAGACAGCATCTATAGCACCCATCAGGCTCCAAAAGCTGTTGGCTGACTCACACTGTAGCACAAGCACAGGCTTATATAAAGACAATTTAGAAAAGTACACTTGAAATATACACAAAATGCTTTTAGAATTATTCTCACAAGAGATGAGCTCTTTAATGAGTGGAAAGTCTCAATATCTGCTTCTCATTTTTGTTGTAAATAGATGCAAAATCTTTTACTTGGAGAAGAGAAGCCAAAAAAAAATATGAAGCTTAAGTTTTCCTTAGCGAGCAATCCTTCCTTGCTGGAAGCAGAAGTGACCTCTCCAATAGCTTTAGCACAACCAGAAGAATCACTCAGCAGTGGGCTGTGCAGGAGGGAACAGTGGGCAGCACCTCGATTCCCTAAGTAAGTCTAAAAGCAGGGTACTGTCACCTTCCAAGGGACACCGAGCAGAGCTGTGCCATTTGCAAATGTCACCACACGGTGGCACCAAGGAAGCGCAGATGCCACCCAGCTCTGACTGTGTCTATGAGGCTTTAAAGCAAATACAGGATTACAGCACACCACATCACAACATCGCGGCTGAAGTCGTTATGATAGGGCATGCCTAGGGTGCAGTTTGGAATGTTTAATGGAGCAGCATCTTGAGCTGAACAAAGCTTAAAACTTAGAGAAGTAATCCAAAATAAAAGTAATTCTCTTAAGAAGGAATATTAATGTATCACCTTAAAGGTTCATCAAGTTCTTCTTTCTCCATTTTCCCCTCCATGTCTTCTGTATTTGTCAGTTCCACATCATTCTTATCAATCTCACTCTTTTTCTCATCATTTTGGAAGTACTGCTGAAGTGCAGTGTAAAGTTTATAGACCTGACTGAAAGAAAGCTTATTGTATGCCAAGATCATATGGCGCAGAAACAGACCTGCAAAGGAAAACATCTGTCATGACAGCTGTCTGCAGGGCTGCTGTTCCAAAGAGGAGCATCATAACAACCAGAAGCTTAAATCACACTAATTTAAGTGTCTCGTGTCAGCCTACCAACTGATACAACTCAATTTTGCAGAGTGTAAATCTGGTATCAATTTAGTGACAGATCTCACAGACTATCTGATCACTGAAAAGTTGTTAGGATCAGTAACTACATGATATGCAGACACTGGTTAATATGAAACACGAAAGCAAGACAAAAATGATACCATGCATTTTTCACACCTCCCCAAATAGAAAAGCAAAGTTCTAGTCTGAATGAGTTATGTCAATGATAGATATCACATTAAATATAGCTTAGAAATAACAATTAGTTACCTACTACACTTGTTTTATGAACTTCTGGCTCTGTCCCTGTAAATGAATCTGAAAGGTCATCAAAAAATTGTTCCATATCTTTCAATTCTCCTTCTGCCATAAGTTTTAGCCTGAATGGGGAAAGAAAAGCACAATATGCATCAAATAAAATACTTATTTCATTTATAGATGAGTGAACACAAATCAAACCAAGTGGCAGCTAATTCATTAGTCCTAGAAGGTTTTTATGCACATGAGCCAAACAAAAACATACTAAATAGTAATCACAAGGCAAGCATGAACCAGATTTGGTTTTCCTTTAAACTTTTTTGTTTGTTTAGTAAAGAAAACTATTAGAAAAGATTTGTGTTCTTTTACAAAACTCTTAGGAAGCCAAAATAGTTTGGTTTTTAAAACTGTCGCTCTTTAATGAGTTAACAAACATCAAAATAGATCTCCTGTATCACAGAAACTTTAAAACTGGTTTCAAGTGTTTGGTTTATGTGCCTTTCAGAACTTTGAGAACCAGGAAAAAGATAGAAGCACATTTTTTTTCCTCTAAATCTCTGACTTTACAAACTATAAATTTACACATTTCAGAGCACTTCTTTATGGCTATCTGAGCAAATACGATTCTATGATATAATGTGGATCATGTATATAATGAGTTTATCATCTTCCACAAAAATATTGGTTTGTAGTGGTGGTATTTTAACATTTTCCACACAGAATACAGAAACTACAAAAGGGAAGGGATTAACCAAACAACCCAAGCAGTTCCTTGCTCTCCAGCAGCAGGGAAACACAACTCGCTCTGACTTCATGCCTCCCCACCCAGGACAAGACCACAGCAGGAGCCAGTGTCTGGTCCTCAGCAACTCTGAAACACCCCATGCCCGACAGCAGGGACCGCTGTAAGGGTTTCCTGAGGGAGGGCGGGGGAGAAAAGAGGCGCGGCCCCGGCGCCCACCTGATGTGCAGGGAGCTCGCCAGTTGCGGGCAGGACTCCTCGATGGCCTTGTGCAGTCGCGACAGAGGCATATCAGGGCCCTGGGAACAAGAGCGGTATGTCACGACAGGCAACAACGAAGCGGCCTGTGGGGGGCGGCCTGTGGGGGTCACCCTCCCTCCCCCTCAGGGCTAGGCCCAGGCCCGCTCCCGACCTGCAACAACGGCAACAGCAGCCGGTTGAGCCGCCGCCGCTCTAGTAGGCCGAGCTGCGAGCCGGCGCGGCCCAGCTCGCTCAGGAGCACCAGCAGTGCCATCTTGTAGGGGGTGACCCAGTCCTTGATGCCGAAGACATTGGCGTGCACCACGCCATTCGTCATCATCGGGTTGAAGTAGAGGCTCTCGTGTACGCTCGCCATGGCGGCATCCGCCCGGCCGCCCAGTCGCCCGGGAAACCGGCTTCTCGTCCTGGCCAATCGCTGCTGCCGCCGCCGTCACGTGGACTGGCACTGCGGCCAATAGGAGGAGGTGTTCTCATCCTCCAACACGGGTCCGGCTGGCGGGCCGAGCCCAGGAGAACAGTGCCGGGCAGAGAAGGATCCGCGAGACGCCGCCTGGCGGGAAGCGGGCGAAGGGCGGGAACAGTGTCACAAGGCGCGCGCGCGGGGGTCGGCATCGCGCCGGGTACTCCGAGCTGCCACCGGCGAGCTATGGCCATCGCTTATGTGGGCTCGACACAGCCTGGTAGCATGGAATTGCAGAATCATGGAATCATTTTGGTTGGAAAAGATCTTCAAGATCGTCAAGGCCAGCCACGATCTAACTCCACCAAGGCTGGTGCTAAACCATGTCCCTCAGCACCACATCTCTGCACCTGTGAAATACCTCCAGGGATGGGGATTCAACCACCTCCTCGAGAAGCTTGTTGCATTGTTTGAGAACCCTTTCAGTGAAGAAGTTTCTTCTAATATCAAACCTAAATCTCCCATAGTGCAACTTGAGGCCCTCTAACTTGTTACTAGGGAGAAGAGGGCCACCCCTGCCTGCCTCTGCCCTCCTTTCTGTTAGTTATAGACAGCAAGACCTCTGCTCAGCCTCTTTTTCTCCAGGCTCAACAATCCCAGTTCCCTCAGCCATTCCTCAGAATACTTTCAGACTGTTCTCTGGACAAGCTCCAGCACCAAGATGTCCTCCTTGGAGTGAGGAGCCCAAACTGAACCTGGCACTCAAGGTGTTGCCTCACCAGTGCCAAGTACAGGGGGACAATCACATCCATGGTTACACTATTTCTTATTCAGGCCAGGATACTGGTGGCCTTCTTGGCCCCCTCACACACACTGGTACACATCCAGCTGGCTGTCAATTAACATGGCCAGGTCTGTCTCTGCTGGGCAGCTTTGCAGCCACTCTTCCCCCAGTGAAGGGGAGGGTCTGTAACATTTACCTCAACCACAGCCCAGCAGCTGGTCATGTCTCCTCTAGTGACATGGGCATCAGTGCTTCTCCCACTGTGACTATGGGGCCTGTGGGGACTGTAGCTGGCAGCTTGGTGGGTCTAGCTAGTGTTTTGATTGGGATTAAATTAATGAGGAGGGAATTATAGAGTTATCTTTATTTTCCCAAAACCCTGCCCCAGTGTAATGTAGAAACTAGTTAGATTTTATTTACAGGTTCTATTCAGTCACAAATTCTACCAGGGTGCTTATGGGCAACTTTAGTACAGTTTAGAGAACTCAGAAAATGGAAAATGCTAAGCCACCAAATGGCTTCACCCCACTGATAAAATGGAGGCAAGCCAGGAACTTGGGGAAAGCCAACAAGAATGCCATTGTACTCAGGAGGACAGAGCAGAATTGGGAGATAGTCACTAGGTTTCTCTTTGGTGGCAGGCTCCAGAACTGCAACTTTATAATCCCATGTGTGGATAACATGGCACAAATCCAAAGGGAAAGGGATCTGCCAAAATCAAAGTGTCCTTAGACACGGCTGCCACGAGGCAAAACTCGTGTAGCAGCACTGTCTGAGCAGTGCCAGAGAAGCCGTGCTGCCAGCCTGTCCCAGTCAACAGCCACAGCGTGACGGCAGGCAGGGTCACTCCAGCACGGAGCAGGGAGCAGGACCCCAGGGTAGGCAGGTCCAGGGAGTAGCCAGGTCTGAGTGCTGATTTCCCCAATTTAGCCACAAACTGATTCAAATCTGATCCAAAAATGAAGAGAGCCAAAATGAGAGTGCAGACTGCTTTCTCATCACTCTATTTAAGACTTTCCTAAGCAATGTGTCCAGTGCCAATATATACTGGGCACAAAGAACCCAGCCCATCACAGTTCCAAATCCCAGGGCAGGCTTCCCCCCATGGGTGAGTATCTGTGAGGGTCTTCAGCTCTGGGCGGGAAGAATGGGTGCCTTTTACCTGTCCCCCAGCAGGAGGGGAAGGCAATTTCATGCCTTTGTCTTCCCCCATCAAACCTCCACTGATGGAGGTGGAGGAAGGGGGATTTGGAGCACCCCATAACACTAGCACCCAAATCATGACCCCATGAGGTCTTGGGGACAATTTGTGGATGTGCCACAGCCCTCTAAGAAAGGTGTGACACCGCCAGTTGTCCTAAGTGGGTTGGCCTTGTGTGTCCCAGTGAGGAAAGGCACGCTGAGGAGGCTGAGGCACAGCAGCTCTCCAAGGACATGGCATCCAGGCATGGAGGAATCCAAGAGAGGTTTCTCAGAGCTGTACAGGAAGACATGATCTGGTGTGCATGTCTCCTTGTTGTAGCCAGGGAATGCCATGGGATGAATTCACTCCTGTTAAGTCATATTTCTAGCAAATTGATTGTGATGCAAAAATTTTCCACACAGAAGTTTTTATTTTCTCAGTAGTTAAGGTATTTATTAAGGCATCATGTTCCCAAAGAAAACACTCCAATTATTATCATAGTTCTCATTTTTGTAAGTGAGAGCAAAACAAAACTCAGTAATATCACACATCTGCATGTCCTTGGGGATTTCACTTGAGTTCCTCCTGATATGTGCCTGGGGGGTGGTGAGAAGAGGAGGAGGATTCAGCGTTTTTCAGAATACATTCAAGAAACCTCCTGTGGAAGTTAGTTGTTTCTGGCATAATTAATGATAGCTTCCTTCTCTCAATGAACTAAACACTCCCTGAGCTATATCTGAATGTAAACTCCAGGAAATAACTACAGCTATTATGTTCTAAAGGTCAACTTACTGACTTTTCCAGAAAATAAAGTATGATATCTTGGGAGGAAGTACTGAAATGGTGGAGAGGCTTGGTGGGGAGGGGCAGGAGATGAGATAAAGGCCTGGCTGCACGACTTGGAGGAAACAGGAAACAACCAACATCTGGTTCTGACATTTCAGTATCATTCTCCTCTGTGAGAACTCTGCCAACGATCCTTCAGCATGTGCTACAGAGCACATCTAGACTGTCCTTTTTAAGCATGTAAATTCATACACCTAAAAACCAGCCCTCCAAATAACCAGCAAGAAATTATTTTGTCTGTAATAAATCCAAGATTAGGTAAGAATCTAAAGTCAGCTTTTACCTTACCTAAAATAGGCTGAGTACCATGCCTCAGCTTATGAAGCATGAAATGGCCACTGTCTGTGTTTGGGGATATTTAGGGCAAGGCTGAGTTTGTTGAACAAATACGAAAACCTTCTCAAAGGTACTCCCAAAGTCTCTGGTATAAAAAAAATGGATACTGTGATGATTCTTCCTGTATAATAATCTGAAAATCCCATTCCCTCTCACCCCCCCTCCAAATACTTTACTAAAACAAATGAATATTCCTGGTAAGAGTCACTTCTCCTCCTCTCTCCCTTGTGATTTGTAACATCTTGGGGGATTACTGAGCTGCAGCGAGTCATCGTCACTTGTTATTTCATGGCAGAAGTAAATGGGACATGCAGCATTAATAGATTTAAATCTTTTAATGCTTCTTTGGCACAATCCAGAAGGCTCAGCGAGGGCAAGTCTTGTATTAATAGAACCTCTGCAAATGCTACTTTTTCAACCACAGAGCAGCCAAGAGTGTTTGAAGTTCCTTGTTTAAAAACAATTGACATGATAACAATTTAGCAGTGATCTCAAATCACATGTTATGAATATGATTCATCATGATCTGCCCGAATTAAAGTGGGAGTGGCAGCTGCAGCTGCCAGCACAGTCACCAGATCTCAGTTCTGTCAGGCCCACGTTACTCCCTAACACATCTGTGCTTGGGAGCATTTCTTACTGGCAAGTTCTCAGCAGAGCTAAAGGAAAAAATGTAGGTTTTGCTTGGTTTGGCTTATCCGTGGGACAGAGCTTTTACCCAGCTTACAGCAAGTGCATGAGGAGCTCTCATGTTATAATGTAAGATTATTAAAATGTAATATCTGTGTATAATTTGGTACTTCAAGAGTGACTTTTTTACAGAATTTAGATGACAGAAGTTTTTTTTAGAACTGAACCACACTGGTATTTCTTAAGGTGTCTTAAAGAATCTCTTGCATGAGAAATGTGGGAAATGTGCCGTTGCTTGTGCCAACATTGTACTCACAAAGGTTTTCTGCTCTCTTTTCAGTAGCTTTGACTAAAATTGCAGGCTGTTATTGGGGGGGGGGGGGGGGGGGGGGAGGGAATGGCACTTTTTATTAAAGCATCTGTAAAACCTAATGGCATATCAAAAGCTTGCTGAGGAGCACAAACATTTCCAGAAAGAGATGACCTGCTTTCGACTTACAATCCAGAAGTCAGACTGCACTACGTATATGCTCTTGATGCTAATGCTGCCAAGCCTGTGTCATTCTCAGGACAATTACAGACCAATTCCTTTTTTTTTTTTACTCAGTTATTTTATCTGACTTGCTCCAAAAATAGTTCCAGCCTGCAGAAACTATTAAAGACTGCATACAACCTTTTGTACCAGTAAATTTGATTTGTGAACAACATTTATTTTCAGCCGCTTCTGTCTGTTCCTCTTCTTGGCAAAAGCTTTGTTCTTGGCCCTGTGTGCTCTTATGTAAAGGTTTCCTGAAGACTTGGTTGGGGTTGCATTGTTGGGTCTTTTTCTGGTTGAAAGCTTTCAGTTCTTACAACCTATTATTACTGGGTTTTATATGTATCTCTTTCAGACCATAGAGAAAATAATAATGGGATATAGATGCTAGCTGGAAATGGATTTTCCAATAATAACCCCTCTATTATTTGAAGATTACCACCAAAGGGCTTGACAGAATAACCGCCACTTCGGCTTGTTGCTTGCAGCTCTGGGGCTTTTCATTCTCCTTGAGACAAGCGGCTGACCATACGCAGCGGTGCCAAAACACCCGAGTTTCGGAGACTGCCCGATCGGCCCCAGCCCTGTTGCACACCCGCGGAGGCACAGGGCTGGAAGCTCGCTGGACGATGACAGCCACCGCTCGCTACCTTGGCATGTAAACCTGCTTAAATACACACGAAAACCCTAAGACAACCAGAACCGTGAGGTAAAAGTTCCGTCCTATCCCAGTGACATCACTATTTACGCACTAACAGCTATCTCAGCTCCCTCTCTTCCCTATCTTTGAGGGACATTTATCGCCCTCACCACCTTCCCCTTAGCACCCGCGGAACCTCCGCGCCCGCCAACATACAGGAGCCTCCTCTCCTCCCATTGGCGCCGCCCGCTCGCTGTCGGCGGCAGGACAGCCAATGGCGTGCAGCGCTGCGGGAAGGCCCGCCCTCCGTGAGGCGGCCCGTTGGACGCGGCGCAGGGTGGGGGCCCGGCGGGGCGGTTGGCGCCGGGGGTCGCCGCGGCGGACGGCGCCCGGTAAAGGCGGCGGCAGACGGCGCTGGAGCGCGGGTGGCGGCGGCGTTGAAGCGGCCATGAAGGTGAGTGGGGCGGGTGTTCCTCCTCTGGGTAGAGAGAAGGGGGGCGAACCGGGCGTGACTGGGCCGGGACCCCGGTGGGACGGGCCGTGCTGCCCCTCCCTCCCCACTTCAGCCTGCACGGCCTGGCCGCTGCCGCTGTCTTGTTACCGAGAGACGCCCGGGCTGGGGGTCGCCTTACCGAGGAGTCCCGCCGCCCTTCACTGACTCAGCAGCCGGGCAGGGCCTGGAGCTTTCGCCTGAGGCGAGCCCCCGCCCCGATGCCCCCACACCGACCGCGCTGATCCCCTGCCGGTAACGGCGGTTGAAGGAGTGGCGGGGCTCCGGACGGGACGGAGCCGGGCTTGAAGCGGTGAGGGGGGTTGGACCCGCGAGGGGTGCGGCGCTTGGGAGCCTGCCTCTGCTGTGGGGGTGTGCGGGGGTCACGGTAGCGGCTAGGGGGGATGGCGGGCGGGGGGGGTTGCTGCTCCGGGCGGCCGCAGGTTCGCTCCCCAAAGGCTCTGCTGCGCGCCCGGGGTTGACTGACGTTGGGTTTCCAGGTCAGGGCTGAGGGTTGTGAGGACCGGGGATCTCCCAGTTCGGCGGGTTCCGAGGGGCGCTCGATCTCTGAGGTGGCTTTGCTTGAACTCGGGGTGGGTGTAAAGAAGAAAATCCAGCTAAAAAAAACGAGTAAAATCAGTTTTGCTGCTCTGCTCTTGGTCTGCTGGCTTTGGTAGCACTTCCTCCTTGCAAAGATGTGTAAGGAGTAGCATAGAAGCTCCGTGGGGTGAGTGTCTTGTCTCAGGTCATACTCTGATCAGGTTACTGAACGCCCTTAAAGCCAAAAACAAGAGCAGAGAACTTCAAACGCAGTACTTGGCCCCCGTAGGGTGCACTTAAGGTGTGGAAAGAGAAGATCGCTGATGGCAGCTTGTGAGGAGAGAATATGGGAAGTGGTGGCTGATGGAGAGATTTTGGTGCAGAAGTTGGCAAGCTTTTAATTAATTCTCAAGGGAGGGAGGTTTTGTTTTCCTGTGTCTCATTTGTCTCTTCTGTTGGTGCTTTTCAGCATGGTCTCGTTTCTTTTACAGAGTAATATGAAGAGCCTAGACAGTGTAATTCAATTATCGGCTAATGACAGCAGTGCATAGAAAGAATCCACTGCTGACTTAGGTTAAGGAGAGAATTAAGGATGCCCACGTGTCCTTACCTTTCACCTTAGAATGACTGAATGCTTGTCAGTAAGTCTAATGAGATTTTTTCAGTTTGATATTAACAACGTTCACGTATCCAAAAATGGGTAACAAGAAAAAAAAACAGTCACATAAATGGAGTAAGTTGAATTCTGGCAGACCCTTTTCGTTCATAATTTCATTTTCCTGTGATTCTTCTTAAATCTTTTAACCATGCACTAGCTCACCAATTTTTCAGTATATGTGAGGAATGAAGAGTAATGTTTAAGCAACTGGCAACTTAAGAAAAACATTTTTCAGCAGTCCTAACTTTTAAAGCTTGTAACTCTCTTGGGTTGAACCACTGGTTTTCAGGATTTGTTTCTGAAAAGTTAATTACACATGTCTAATAAATGAGAATTATGCACAGCTTGGTTGGTATAGGAAAATTTAATATTGATCTGTTTCCACTCTTTATTAGTCAAGTCTCAATTTGATGGTAATGATTGTCACAGAAGCCTGAGGACACATCGGGCAGGCCCCCAGAGCAGGGTGCACTGCTGAGTGCAGCCACGTGCTGGGGCTCCCTGTGTCTGGGCTGGAGGTCGGGGAAGGGCCACTGGAGCTCATCCTCCTTCGACTCAAGAGGAGATTGGACGTGGCACTTGGTGCCATGGTCTAGTCATGGGTCTGTGGTGACAGGTTGGACTCGATCCTCGAGGTCTCTTCCAACCTTGGCGACACTGTGATACTCTGACTCCCTTTGCAGGAACCTTAGGAAGATTTTCTCCTGTGCCTGAAGTGCCCACAGCTTGGATGCTTTGTGTTACACCTGGGATTAATTTTACTCTTGAAATACCTGTACAATTACACTAGTGAATTTAATTGGTTTCATGCACATTAGATGTTAGTGCTGCACACTGTGTTGTGTGGTACAGTGCAGAAGTAGAATGACCGTGTTCGGTATTTTGTTGTATTGCAAGACTTCTAATGCCAACTTTGAAGGGTAAAAGAGAAGTGCTAGGTTTCTGTGGGTTGAGGAGGTGGTTTTGGTGCTCTGTAATTAAGGAGCTTATAGGAACATGTTCGTAGAACATGTTTGGTCCTGTGGCATTATTTCTCACAGCTTCTCTAATGAAGGGTGAGGGCTCTTTTCTTACCTCTGTGCTCAGTGGTTTGAAAGGAGACGTTCTGGCATATCCCTGGTATTGTGTTGAGTTCCCACAAATGTAACAGAACTGTGTTTGGTTCAGGAGAAAGGTGCAGTTTCATACAGAAATTAGTCTAACTACTACAGGAATGAAAGCACCATCATTACTGAGCTGAAGTGCATGCTCTGGTTGCTTTAGGATTTACAGCAAGCACTACAAGTCTCAAAGCAATTATTTTGTATTTTCATGATTTGGGGAAGGGGGGGGGGGGAAAAAGAGATAAGATACTGCTCTGGAATGAAAACCACAACAGCTGTAGTCAGCCTTGTTAAGAAAAAAAGTATGGAGAAAAAAAAAAGGTGGTTTAAAGGAAGTTGTGCCACTCAACTTCCTTTTGAAAAGAGCTTGGTGTGATTCTCTTTGCCTTGTTCTTTGTGTTCTGTAGGTTTCAGTGAGCCCCATGACAGTGATTAAACACGTGATCCAAACAACTTGGAGTCTTAAGTTCCAGCTTTAAGTAGAACATGCACTTTTGACAGACAATCTAGTGCTAAAGGCTTTCAAGGATAAAAAGCAGCAGTTTATGTATTTAGAATTCTTGGCAGTGTTTCAAGATTGTGAGACTCAACCTCAAAATCCAACCAGTACAGGATAAGTTTAGTTTAATTTTGGGTAAACATTTTGCAAGACAACAAAACATGTTCAGGGAGGTCTTGAAAAGAGTTGCCCTCTCATAGAAGCTAGCTCATAACTAGTTTGTAATGAAGATTTGTCCTCTTCACATGAGCTCACTCAATATTCAGACCTTCCTTTAGCCCACTGAGGTTGTTTGCCTGTCTGTCAAACTGTATCAGTGAGTGGCTGTGTAAGGCCTGTTGAACCGATGTTAACACTTCTGCATTTCCACTTCCCTGAATGCCATTCCAAGAAGGCCCATTGACACACATTCACTCTGTTTATGGAGTTCTTGGTTGCCAGGGAAAGGCTGTGGCTTTGCCTGTGCCATAGCTACAGATTCATTCCCCTCCCAGCTGCCAGCCAGCACAAGGATTTTAGATTCAACGTGGCATATCTCCTCCAAGTGCAGCCCTTCAGTGGAGGTACAATACAATGTTTGTTCTTCTGGTACAGAGAGCTTTGATCACTCTGGTTTTCCTTGAAGAATCTCATTGGTAACTGCAAGGCCATGTTTAAACTCCTCTACCATTACACTCACATTGATATAACTATGTTGTATGTGGAGTTCTGCTGTGGATAGGCTGGGGTGATGATCGGTGTTAGGCGACACCACCCTGATGGGTTCACCCCAGGGTCCCATACTGGTAAATTAAGGTTGCTGTCTTCAGGTTGTTTCAGTAATGGGGGATTGCTTGTTCCCATTTTGAAACCAGGAAGAACTTGTTCACAAGAGTAGAAGCCAAAGTGTTGTGATAGAGTTGACAAGCTAATAGCATAGCTCAGGAAACCCCACCAAGAAATCCCAGGAGTAAATACCACATCGTTCTGACTGCAGTTTAACTGCACACAGTATGAGCTGGAAGTTCTTCTTTGACACTAGATGTAAGATTTCATAAGTAACACTGCAGCCATTTGAGCTCTGTATGCATCTTAGATCCAAGCTTGTACAGAAGACACCTCCAACATCAAGATTGTTGGAAACAGTTTGCATAGAGAGTCTAACAAAGATGAGATCAGTCTCAATGCCATCAAACTCAAACTTGACAGCTGGTACGTGCGCATCTTCAGCTGCTCTTAGAGTATCTGATTGCCTCCTGAGAGTTTTACAAGGAATGACTGAAAAAAAGCTAATCTTTCCATGTGTCTGGGGGCAACACTCACAGCATCTCTGTCAGCAGAGATTACATGCTTTAGTATGTCCTCCAAGCTTATAAATGTTTTGCCACTAATGTTTGCTACTGCTGGAAGTGAGGGTTCTTGCGTTCAGAAAGTTCAGAAATCCTTTCTCTGACCTAAAGTTACTCAGTTTTCTAAGAACAACCAGCCTGTGATTCAGTTCTTTCTCATCTTCAAATACCCCAAATGGCTTCATTGCTTCAGCCAGCTTCTCAGGAGGAGCCAAGCTAATTGGTGAATTAACTCCATAGTGTCCTGGAGGCTGCTTCTGTGGTCTAGAAGTATCACATCTCCTTCATGAACACAACTCTCTGCACAACACACAGCCCAACCCTTCTATGGGTCTGTGATTGGTTTGGTTCTTCAGAGTCTGAGAACCCAGAAATGTTTTTCTGTAGAGAGAGTTTTCTTGTGAGTCATGTAAGAACTCCATCAGTTCTGGAGAAGATCCTTCAGGAGACAGCTCTGCTCTAATGATGACAAGTTGCTGCCTGTCGTCATTTCAGGTTTTGCCCCTCGCCTACAATGGCATTAGTCTCGTCCTTTGCGCTGTTGCATTGCCTCCTCAGATCCCTCACCCTTTCTGTGTGGAACTCTGCTAGAAAAGGAGTTGTGAGGGCAAGCTCCGTGTGCTGGCACGGGCCTCTTAGAAGCAATTCTTGCCTGCTGTAGTTTGCAGCTGGGAAGCAGAGGTTTTTCTGGCCGCTCCAGGCATTAGCCTGCTGAATTCCTGCAGCTCTGGGGACTCGCCGCGTGCTTTTGGGATGATGACAGACGGAGCCAAGTAGCTCTTCAGTAGCAAGTCACATCTGATGTGGACTTTCCGATATTAATTCCCTTTGTTTGCTTTGTGAATATTTTCAGGCGGGAGCTACTTCCATGTGGGCTTCCTGCTGTGGGTTGCTGAATGAAGTCATGGGGACTGGAGCTGTCCGTGGCCAGCAGGCTGGTTTTGGGGGAGGAGCTGGCCCCTTCAGATTCGCACCAAATACAGACTTCTCAGCCTACCCATCCACGGCTGCTGCGGGCACTAACATAGTCTGCAAAGCCTGTGGGCTTTCCTTCTCGGTGTTCAGGAAAAAGGTGAGTCTCTTTCCTATTCCATAGTAACTGTGCTTGTATGAACTGGTCTGTAAGTGCACTGGGAGGTGAATTTGTGTTTTTCCTTAGATAAGAAAACCTGAGGCAGAGGGCCAGGGATAGAGCAAGTGCCTTTCTGAGCTTGCAGGAAATTACTGTCAGGCAGCATTAGAGGTTAAGAGGTCTGATGTTCATTAATCAGTGACACATTTGGTCTGGTCTGACCAAAAATCGGCAGATTCTAATTTGGAAGACACATTTCTTAGCTTCAGAGTCTTGAACAATAACACAAATCTGGGTTGGAAGATTATACCAAACATAGCAGTTGAGAACTGGAATCAGCAAACTGAGCGATGGAAAAGCTAAAATCTCTCAGCACAGCGTCACAGCTTCTTTCTGTGAAACACTCTTTGGCTCCTGACCAGGTTTAGTTCTGCTGCACTCCAACCACCTCTTCATTTGGAAGCAGGTTAGGGGGTTAATTCAGATAAATAAATGGAGATTGTTAGTATTTCTCTGTATCGAGACTGTCCAGCATCACTTTGTCCACTCAGTGACCTAATTCTCCGCAGCTCATTTAGATAAACACAAAACCTCTTTTCTCAGTTGGTTGTTCAGTTTTCCCCTGTCTCAGGATCCTGTCATTTGCCTGGCAAATGCTTTGTTGAAGTATGGGTTGTGTAGGGATGTTCTCTGAAGCTAATACTAATTTACTAAAATCCTGACAAGCTTGAAGAGTTTGGATGTGTTCACAGCAGATGAGATGACCCTTTCAGTTATTGCTGAGTCTTGCCTGTTGTAGCTTTTGTATGTTGTAGTGAGTCTCTAGAACAAAGCTCCCTTCAGAAATGACATCTGGGTGTTTGGGAGTATTTACCATGTGATTCATCTGGTTTAAGGCCTGCTCTGACTTCTTTCCATCTAGAGGATGTATATTCTGTAAAGTTCAGGGATTTTGCTGGTTTTACACAAGGACAGCAGTGACTCTTAGTTTACTGATAAGTGTTCTACTGTATCATAAAAGTGACTTTCAGTTTTGTTTGGTCAAGCTGCAACTTGAGTACTTCATTTGTTGCTTTACTCATGTTTTTCATTGAAGCCTCAAACCAGCTGAGAGCAGTGCTGCAAAAGTTAGACTGCTGTGGAACACCTGCAGAACTATTTGACAGGGCAGTTTTCTAGACTCTAATCCTAAAAATGATGCATGTCAGAATAGATGATTAAGACACTAATTAGTAAATTCTGTAGCCTGGAGAAGAGCAGGGTCTGGATTTGTTTCCTGTGATTTACTGAATGGTTATTTTCTCTCTCTCCCCAGCATGTGTGTTGTGACTGCAAGAAGGATTTCTGCTCAGTTTGTTCAGTCTTGCAAGAGAATCTTCGAAGATGTTCCACTTGTCACTTGCTGCAAGAAACAGCCTTTCAGCGGCCTCAGTTAATGAGATTGAAAGTGAAGGATCTGCGTCAGTATCTGATTCTCAGAAACATACCAACAGATACGTGCAGGGAGAAAGAAGACTTGGTGGATCTGGTGCTCTGCCACCACGGATTAGGTTCAGGGGCAGACATGGACGCTAGCAGCTTGCATTCGTCACGGTCACAGACTTCAGGGTTTTTCACTCATCCATTTTCTATGTCTGTATCGGTGTCATCTCAAGGAGACCTCGCCAGCAGGAGGGGAAGCACAGGGAGCGGAACAGCTTTACAGGTATGGTAACGAAGGGGTGGCTTGTGGTAGAGCACAGCTGGCACCACAGGGTGCCTGGCTTTGAAATGCCAGGTGGTGCAGTTCAGGGTGGCAGGAAAATGCCTTTTGTGCCTTTCACCTGAAACCAGATTACTTGAAGTGATTGCTGGTTGAGGTGACAGAAGTTGACTTAAATCAGTAATTATCAGCAGCATGTGACACTTCAAAATGTCACTGTCATCTGTGACGCGTTCGGTACAAAGGAAGATGGTTATAGGAGATAATGAGTTCGTATCCTGATGAGTTTCCTTCTGTACACAGGGACAAACGGAAACATCCTCTATAAATAACGAAGAAGATGAAAGCGCAGAAGAGCAGGTGAGATATGAACCCATCCACAGGATACAATGTTGGCATGTGATACTCTGAGCGTTTGTCAGCATTTAGTATCGGGCTGTAGTCTGGTCAGCATTTGCTGTGCCTAGCTGTACCTATCTACATGTTCTTGCTTTGAAAAAACTAAAACTTTATCTGAGCTGCTGCAACTTTATATAGCACCAGTGCTCTGAACTTCCCAGGACAGTTAAGAACATACAGTTGATGTGTTTCAGACCCCTGGACTGTCCAGAAAGCGAACGAGGGCATCACTGTCTGATATTTCAAGTCTGGAAGACATTGAAGGGTTGAGCGTTCGGCAGCTGAAGGAAATACTCGCCTGTAATTTTGTCAACTACTCAGGCTGCTGTGAAAAATGGGAACTTGTGGAAAAAGTGAGCAGGCTGTACAGAGAGAACGAGGAAAACCACAAGACACGTAGGTTTCTATTTTATTTCCACTTTCTTAAGACTACTTCTTTACTGGTTTCTGGTAGCCGGTTCTGCCAACAGAAGGAGTTGGTCTCTAGCTTGGGCTGCTCAGCAGGAACAACTGGGAAGTGGGTTTTAACAATTCATGGTGCACCTAGAGCAGTTGAATGTGTTTCTAGTGAGTAACTGAAGCTTTCTAGGATTGTGCTGGCTTTTTGAGGCTTTTTCCCAAAGCTGAGAGCTCTCAGCTTTCACAGTGAAGGTAAAATTGCACAACTGAGAACTGCTTTCTTGGAGAATGTGAAACTTGGCACCTCCACATCCTCTATTAGGTTTCACAAAGCATTAGCATGATAGCAGCTCAGTACCTGCCAACACACCAGAGCAGTTCAGGTCTTTTGCTGTGGGTACAGAATTAAAAGCTGCGGGGGCAAGAGTCCAAGTTCAAGTGTTTTGGTCTCCGTCCATGTTGTCATGATAAGGTGGTTCTGTGGATGCAGCTCAGGCACTAGAATTCTTCCACCCTCTGTTGCACTCAGCAGTTGGGAGTCCTTCACTTGTGTGGCTGGGGTACATCCACAGACAAAGTGTAATCACGAGGAGCAACTTCCCCATGTTGTACCCAGCTGGAAAGATGCCTGCATCCTGCAGTCAGGCTGTACAGAACAGGAGGCTGGAGACTGGAAAACTCTGTAGCCCTGGGCCACTGCATAGCCAGGTGGTTCCAGCACATATACCCTGCAGGGACTGTGATAATCAGGTGTGAAATAATGGGCTGGGCTAACTGGGGTGGAAAAGGACTATAGAGGTGGAGGGACCAGTAGTGACTATCAGAATATGGCTTAGGTGAGATCTGCAGTTTGAATTGCAAACCAGCCTGAAACCAAGCATCACACATAGCTTGGTAATGTGGTCTGATGGAACACTCAGTTACTGATAAGGGATAGCGTCAATTGGTGATGAAATGTGACAGGATTTCCTCAGTTCTGCCACCTTTATGGTCTGCATAGGGCTTCCGCTCCTTAGCTTGCTTCAGTATTACTGTGTTTAATCTTCTGTGGCAAGTGTTCTGCTGAAAGAAGTAAGCTTGGAGATGAAAAACCAACATGCTCTGAATTTTAATCCAGTTACTGCTGTCTTTATTCCAAATTGAAAATGGTCTCTGAGTTTAAAGAGTGAAATCAAATATTTGCTGTTCACTGAAGGGCTTTTCTGGTTCTTGTTTCTTCATTGTTTTGAAGGCCTGTAGATTAGTTCTTAGCTGTGGGCCAGAAAAACTTGTGAACAGGGAGCAGCACTGCTTCATGCTGAGTTAGCTGCTATTTGAGTGGCTGCCTGGGCTAGCAGTGAACTGGTTTTGCAAGGCCTGCGTGTGTGACCTCTCCTGTTGGTTTGCAGAGGGTGAGAAAATGCAGCTGAATGACAACGATGACAACCTGTGTCGCATCTGCATGGACGCCATCATCGACTGCGTCCTGCTGGAGTGCGGCCACATGGTCACCTGCACCAAGTGCGGCAAGCGGATGAGCGAGTGCCCCATCTGCCGACAGTATGTGGTGCGGGCTGTGCACGTCTTCAAGTCTTAAACAGCGATCAGAGCCGCCTTTTATCACTGCCCTTCTGGGATCCTGGGGGCAGGAGTGATGAAAAAGGGGCCGGTGTCAGCTTTTTAGTTCCTAACAAACAGCATTTGGAACAGCAGGATCTAGAAGTTCATGGAACGTTTTTCTACAGCACAGTGAATAGGAGGGGTGGGCAGCACAAGGTGACATCTGTGTGTGCAGTGACAGTGCTGCCTTACAACCCCTCAAACTGTTTACAGCAGTTCTTGCTCTCTTCTGAAGAACATCCCCTCATGGTCCCACGGTCAGTGCTCAGACACTGCTGTGCCACCACATCAGCATCTTACCTTGTCTAGTGCATTAGAAGCAGCAACTATAGCAGTTGA
Organism: Melanerpes formicivorus; assembly: GCF_026170545.1. Classification (NCBI taxonomy): domain Eukaryota; kingdom Metazoa; phylum Chordata; class Aves; order Piciformes; family Picidae; genus Melanerpes; species Melanerpes formicivorus. The sequence goes on along the minus strand of NW_027142424.1, from coordinate 2,800,079 downwards.
ATATTCAGCTCTTACCTAACTCTAGAATGTAACTGCGCTGACACTGTCGCTGTGCCAGTGTTAACAGCATAAACCAGGACTGCAGGGAGCACTGCCATTAACTGGACCTGCAGAGAGCCCTTAAGCAATCATCTGTGTTATGCTGATTGCTTCATCCCCAATGGCTGTCCCTGTACAGGGACTGTCTTAGCCATTCTGTGTGACTACACAGAACTCTGCTACAGTGCAGGGCTGTGCTGTCCAAATACCAATTAGTTACTGAGTGTTTTTTAGGTTAGGATTGAAGTATTTTTTTAAGCAGGGGTACAGTAACCATACTGAGTGTGGTCCTTAAACCACTCATGCCTATTGTAACTCTTAATCTTACAGATGATTGTATGCCATGTGCCGACAACCTGATGTTACTGTGAATACAAATCAGGGTCAGAAACTACTTGCTGCTAACATGTGGAATGTACATATAGCATTGCTAACCTTAACTGGGAAGGGGACCTTGGTTTCTCTGAAACCTACTCTTCACAGACCCCCCCCCAGGCTGAGTCACTATTAACCACACTTCCTAGTGGCTGCAAGCTGACCTGTGGTGCTGTCAGTCCTTGGCCTTGTCTCTTAACTAGGCTTTGTGCTAGCATCAGGGTTAAGGGTCCTCTTGGAGCAAGAATTTGCAGTTCTAGTAGGACATCTGTGACAGATGACTTAGTGAAAATGGTGGCAAGAACAGCCCTTGTGTTAGGGGCAGGCTGCCTGAGACTGTTTGCTTAAGTTCCCTGGAGGTGAGGAAGGATCTAGTCGGTCCTGGATGGTTATCCTTTCTGCAGGGTTCAACAAGGAAGCTAGTTTCTGCTTTTTGTTGGCCACACGCTAGAGAAGTAACAGAGCCAGGGCCCTGTTTTGCCTCAGCTGTGGTACTTTATTCTATTGTACTATTGGACATGCTTTTATCCTTTATGTGGAAAAGTGAGTTGGCTTGAAAAAGAGAAAGTAGCTGCTCCTCAAGGTAAAACATGCAGCTTAGAAACACTGCTTGTTATTTTTCAGAAGGGAGCAAACCTGCTCTGGCTTTATTTTTCAGAGCTAACTTCTTAATGGTACTTAAATCCTGGAGCCTCTGTGTTACTAGCACGCTGATCATTAGGGACACAAGATTAATAAAGATTGATGATGGGCTTTGTCAGCCTCTGTCTCTTTCCTTAACCAGCAGTGGGAGTTCTCTTGGTGCTTCAACATTCTTAACATTTTAGTGTGCCTCCGGCTAGAGGAGGGTGGATGCAGGTATTGGCAGATTCCAGTATATTGGGAGGAAATACAACTTTGAGGCACACAACAAAGACCGAGTGCTGCACAGCAACAGGGGACCCTGCTGTGACACCTGGCTTGCCCCAAGGCTGGAAGCTGTGACCCCATGGGCTCACCACAGACACTCCCCCCAGAGCAGAACCCCCGCGCTGGGACAGAAACCCCCAGAGCCAGTGCCTGGTTTTGTACAATTGTTTATACAAATTCAACAAAGGTAAAACTGCATCAGGAAGGTCTACGAAAACAACACCGTACAACAATGGCACTTATGAATGCAGAGTTTTACAATCAGGAAATAACCATGTTATAAATCTTAAATGAGAACTCAACTCACACTTCAAAGAAAGAGAGACTACGGTTGACCATTTATTCTACGGCTGGACTCACTGTATAAATTAATTTTATATTGAGTACAAGAGCTCATGCTACAGAGTGAAACCCTCCTATGTGCAAAAGCTGGAATTGGAATTGGTTGGGGGTTTGGTTGGTTGGTTGTTTTTTTTTTCCCTTTTCTTTTAAAACTTTGAGAAAAAGGTGATTTCTATACAGATAAAAGTGTTTGACTTCAACTATAATTTACACCTTATTTCCACAACATGCTTTATGTCACTTCTGAAGTATACAAAGCAGGATATAAACTTCCATTAAAACATGCTTTGAAGTTTGAAAGTATTAACCTACTTTTCCTGACCTGGGCACATTTGTAGATAGATAACTGTCTACGAAGTATAGGTTAAGTTCTCGCCTACCATAAGTAAAGATAAAAATTGGCAATCGAAACCGAAACACTGGGTAATGCATTCAAACATTGCATAAATAATCTTTAAACAATTTTTTTTTCTTTTTTTTTGTACAAAAATAGTTCTGCATAATGTTAAGATGTAACAAAACAAAAGGTGTTTTAAGAAGGCAGAAATGCGGTGCGTGGTCCACTTCGATGACACCAACTTCTTTTGTTGTTTTTGGGTGGGGTTTTTTTTTTTCCTTTTTCTTGGGTTTTTTTTTTCCTCCTTTTTTTTTAATCTTTTTTTTTTTTTTCTTCTTTCCCTCCCCTTTGTTGTTAAAGAAATGAAAAGCAGAAATCAAATTTACACTACCAAGCACATGCTGTGGTACTTTAAATAACGGTCGCTTCTGGGAGACGGGGCGGCGTCTTCTGGGTGTGGACAATTATCAGCAATAACAGTCGCCTTATGAATTTTGCATAAGAGCCAGTGCAGGCCATCCCAGGCAGACAGAATGAGTGGCACAGGTTGAACTTCTCCTCGTGGGTAGTTTTCGTGTTGTCCTCTCCTTGACAAGAGTTGTAAAATCCAAGCGCAGTATTTCCAATATTCCAAGTTCCCAATTGAAAATAAAATCCCTACATGTTCTCAGTCCCTTGCCCCCCACCCCCCCAGTATTTACATGTGTCCTTTAACTAACTCAGTTTTTGCAGAAGTTTTTCTTCCACTTGCCCAAACTGAACACTTACTGACATCTCTGCAATGAACTGCTCGCAGCCTTCCTTTGTCACTTGCTTGCAGTACCTCAGGTCGATCTGGCAGATGTTTCCACAACGTTTGAAGTAAGACAGGCACTGGTCAGTAACCTTATTGCAGTCTGACAGGGAAGCAACAGAGGGAGAAATTTAGCAGGGTGTCTGGGTTTGTTCTCCAGCACCAGGGCTGTGGCAGGTCCTTTCTGCCCACCCTGTGCTGTGCCCAGCTGTACCCATCACCGGTCCCTGATCCCTGTGACTCTAGGAGAGTGATGAGCTCAAGCAAAGCAGCCAGATGCACAGAGCCTTGGAAAATACCCTGTGGAGGATGAGCTGGGTGCAACACAAGGCTGCAGGGACAGACGAGTTGGGCAGCTGCTGAGTTACTGACGTATCCAGCTGCTTAAATGGAGCCCTGGGAGGGTGAACTTCCCCCAGGGGCAGGGGAAGATCTGGGCAAAACCTTCCTCATCCTGATGAATGTTTCACTAGAGTCTAATACCAAGGGGCAATTCCCATCCTCCTGGCTGCCCCGCCCTTGGGGTGCTTACCTGATAAATTAATTTCTGTTAACGAATCCCGCGTGGTGGTTCCGACCGCGGTCAGCAGGTTAATAGACTGATCTGTCACGTGGTTACAGTAACTGAGATTGAGCTTGGAGAGCAGAGGCATGTGCCTTATGATCAGCCGCAAAGAAGCATCTGTGATATCCAGGCCAGCCAGGCGCAGCTCCACAATGTTCCGTAGCTTGCTCCGGTTGTCGATCTGACCTGGAAGAGCAGAGGCAGCAGCAGGTCACTCCCACAGCCTCCCCCCATGCTACCAACGTCTGTGGCTCCGTATGAAATGCACTGTGACACACAACACTGCTGCCCTGTGTCAACTTCGGATGCTTTCTGCCTGCCTGGAGCTTCAGAGGGGACATCAGCAGGAACACTTGTCGGGTTTTGGAGAAGGCATGTGGACAAAGCCACCTTCTGATTTCAAAACAAAAAGGGATGAAGGTAACTGCAGGGGCAAGCAGAATTACAAGCTGGGAAAAAGCAGTAGGCTGTGCAGTGCACGTCAGAAAGCAGATCTGATTTACTCAAAATTTCACCTGAGCTGAAATCCAGGCGACTGTGGCATGATCCACAGAACTGCTCCTTCCCTGAACTGGAAGAAAGGGCTTCCATACTCTCTAAAGTACACCCATTGCAGCCTGAAGAGAAGAAAGCCAGACAGAAAACCAGCACGGGGCCTCAGATGACTGCTCAGCAGCCAGAGAACATCACTCACTACCCCCTGGCTTGCAGCTAGGAGGCGTTTCAAGTCTCTACTTCAAACACCTAGCACATCAGGGAAGCCCAGAAGCCCACCAGTGCTGGCTATGGGCGGTCCTGCCCAACTCCTCCAAGGGGGACTAGCAGCAGAATGTGCCACATGATGGCTGGGACAGGTCTCGCGTGCTCCTGCCGCCTGTTACCTGGTCTGTTATCTGTGGGTGGTGACAAGAGGTCTCTCATTTGTGCGTCTTTCAGTCCTTCTGCCCACTGCACGTCCAGAGTTCGGAGTAATGGACAACTGGAACTACAAAGTGCCGACACTGCTATCCATGAGCACCCTGATAACAGCAGGTCTCGAAGACCTGCAGATAAGAGAAGAAGTTGGAGCATGTGGCCTACCAGAAGGCCATTCACAATGATCTCTGCTACCACACACGGGCTGGGTGAAGCCCAGTACCACACTGACAAACCACTCCAGAGCAAGCAGGGACCCCACAAGCCTCCTCCTGCCCAGCTCTCCACTGCTCCCATCACCTGCAACCTTGTGCACTGTAGGTGGCTGCAGACACCCCATCCCCCCAATCCTCCAAGAACAAAGTCACATAAACACTTTCCACAGCATTCACCTGTTGACAAAGACCTGCTCAAATTATTCTACCCAACATATGACACAGTCATGACATAACTCATTTTGGATCCATTTTAACCTGATGATGCTTCATTCCCATGAATCTAACTCCTCTCCTAGGACACCCTGATCCCTGCAGACATTCCTCAGGGACTGCAGTCCAGGCACAAACCGGCTTGCCAAATTCAGTGGTCAAAAAGCATCACTTACCTGGCAGTCTGTTGATAAGCCAACTCAGCTGCTTTTTAGATATATTTGTCCAGCTAAGATCAAGGGTTACAGGCTGTCTCCTAATAATGCCACTAAGCATAAGTGGAGTGATGGATTTACAATGGTTTAAATCTATTTTGGTCCATAATCTTTTGTCACAGCACCTGCCCAAAAAGAAAAAAAAAAGAAAAGGCAAGAGCACTTAATTTGACACTGGTTTTGATTTCTGCAAGACTTTAAAAGGTGTCATTAAACAGCAGGGAGAACTACAGCATTCAACTGAAAACAGCAAATACGAGGCTGAGCGATGCTCAGAGAAGCACAGCACCACACACCACGGCACCTAGGTTTGGAGTCTCTCCAAACACACAATGCAATAAAGCACGAGGTTGTTTCCACAGAATTCCAACTATCTAACAATTTCAGACCCCCATTTGAAGTCATCACAGCACTTACTAAAATCCACTTTCTAGCCTGAAGACAAGCCACACCACCCTCTTGCTTACCTTTTGACTATCAAGGCTTGTTTTAAACACCGCTGCCCTCATCTCCCCTGCGCTTTCCTTACTTAAAACCAGGGAATTCTGTAAAACACATCCCATCCCCCGTTCTGTGTGTCAGTGTTGTTCCTATCAGCATAGCTTATATCTTTTTATGCTCTTTATGGTTCTCTAAGGGCAACAAGAAGCCCTAACAAGTGCACAAGGTTCTGCACTTCCCCCCCCCCCCCCATTAAAAATACTGCACTTGAGTAGAAAAGGCATTTACCAGCTTTCAGTGACACCAAAAGCCCACAAAGGAGACACTCCCCACACATCTTGCACTGAATTCTCAACCTCTCAACCTCCCTGTCATTCACGCAGTTTGTTACTACTGTGCTAGAATGGAGGCTCAGCTACCCTTGGCCCATCTGTGTGCACATCACAGTTGGATCCGAGGTGACAGCCAACAGGAGACAACAGTGAGATCAGTGAACAGGTTAAGTCTGCCCACTAATGCCTCCTGCTGCCACACAGCCACCAACCATGTCAGTGCTCACACCCTGGCACCCCAGGCACCAAACGGACACACTGTGAGCAAACACAGTTAATGAAGGATCCTTCCATCATCTCTGCTGGCACTGAACACAGCCAGGACAGCTCTCCATGTCCCCTCCACAGGGAACGATCAGCATAGATCTTTTGAGCACATCCAGGGCAGATCTTCACTATATCTCAATAGATATTTAATAGCTGAGCTGAACAAATGAGTGCATAAGCAGTCAGGAAGTCCTGGGGCAGAATGACACCAAGACTGAGCACGACCTAGACCAGCTGTTCCAGCAGGCAAGAACATTGTGGTGTTTAACTACAGAACAGGCTGCTCTGGGTGCTACAGCCCCGGCAGGCTGACGCCAAGGCTCTCTCTCTCTCACACACACACACAATTCCCATCAGAAACGCTGGGAACTGCTGTTCTTGAGAAAGCAGAAGCTGCTACTTATCCAGACACGGCTGGTCACACCCTCTCCGTGGGCTCAACAAAAGCTTCAGTGACAACCTCTTCCAGGAGGTATTAGTGCTTACATCAACCACTTCCCTTTGTGTCCATCCCACTACACATTAGACCCGGCTCAGCCTCCCACCCTCCTTACCATCTGTTCCAGGTCTTGCAAACTCTCATACAGATGCACAAGTCCCTATGACTGAGGTAGCTAAAGACAGCCATCCAGACTTCCCTCTGCATCACGTGGGCTGCCCCATCATCCAGGGGGAGCGAGTCTGGAGGGGGGCTGATGGGAGGTGGCCGGATGACGTGCCGCTCCATCTGAATGCATTTGGGAGGAGACAGCGAGGGCGGCGGCCGGGCGATTCCCCGTGGGGTGCTTCGCAGGCTGGGGATGAGCTGGTGCCTCAGCTCCCGGGGAGTCCCGTTCAACCCTTTGCTGAACCTATGGAGTCTCTCGCTGTTGTTCAAAGCACGCTTGGGTTCCTCGTTCTCGCTCTCAGGTTCAGATTTGATGGGTTGGTGATTCTCATTGGCAAGGCTGTTCTCGGTTTTTTGGATCTCCTGGTTAAGCTCCTTGCTGAGCTCCTTGCTCAGTTCTTTATTGGGAAGCCGCCTTTTCCTCCTCATCTTGAACTTCTTCTTGTCCCTGGGCTCGGCACCCTCCGTACTGGGACCCGCAGTGGGCGAGCTGGACCGTGACTGGTCACTGTCCTTGGACCGGGGGGGTGCTTCTGGCAGGTCGTCCTCTGGCTCCTGCTTCAGGCGCCGCAGGGGTTTGATCATGGCAGTTCGGTCATCTGGAGCCTTCCACGATCGCCGCTGAAAAGGAAGAGACAAGGGCTGACTGTTGCAGCAAGAACACACTCAGCAATACTTCACATGCTGATGCTCCACACAGGCAGCCCTGCCCGGGGGGGCCGGGCTGCCTGCCAGTGCTGGGCCCCACCCATCCCAGCACAAGGGTACACTCATCGGCCAAAGGTATCAAGTTCAAGTGCCATCATGGATGAGGAGTCCAGCTACCGGCTCTGTGGACTCCCAGAGAGTGATAAATGCATTTAGTCACCATGCAGAATCCTGCGGATTTCAGGGCCTTACTCATTACACAGTGGACAATTTCTACTCAGGAGATGAGCAGCACACCATAGACAGCTTTTTCCCAGCAGGCCAGAAGAAACCAGGCTGGGCCATTCTGACTGGGTAAAGCACCCACTGGGAGCACTGCTGACATGCATTCATGCCCAGGGGCCAAAAGGCCAATGTCTAAGGCCTCCTGGAGTGTACTCCCCGACTTGCACTGCGGCTGTGCTGCCCTGGCCCTTACTGCTGGACACTCACAGCCTTGTTTCTTTAGCTTTATCTTCCCCTTTACATCTACTAAACTCTCCTGTCTTCTCAAGCTCCCCTCACCTCTGGTGCATATAGAGCTGGGATGTAACTGACAGGCTTGACATGCCACTAGCCTGACAAGACCTCATGCTGACACCATCTCCAACACAATGCAGGCTGCCAGGAGTTAGCTGGCACCTTCCTCCCTGCCCCAGTTGCTGATCCCAATAGCAAACTGTACTTCACTTGCTCGTGTTCATCAAACTTCTCTTTGATGCACACCAGACAGAAGTGTGAGAGACCTACAAACTAAGACCAGGGAAGGCTTCAAGTCTAATCTGATCACTACAAGCAAGAAAGAAGACACCAAATGTTAAACAAAATATCTCTAACAAGAAGAGACCTAAACTGGCAAGCAAGAGCGAACTGCTATGAACACACTTGTTACATCACAAGGTTTGTGCTTGCACAACAAACTAATTGGATCAAGTCAGTGGATGTGTTCCCATGCTTCAGACTGTGGCACACAGCAGAGAAAGCTGATCACCCTGTCTTTAAATTAACATATAAAGGGAGAGGTCACAGCAAGTTAATGACAGGTTAGAATAAAAAAAATTACAACATCAGATTGCTTGCAGCTTGCAGCATTCTTCATATGGAGAGCTTAAAGGTGTCAGACTTCTGTTATCATGCCAGATTGTGAGAGGGAATTGGCACCCATCTGCCAGGTCACCCCTAGGAGTGTCAGTGGGGACACCAGGGATGTGCTGTGGTACAGACCACTGAGGGGCTGTGTGGCAGAGACCAAGATTCAGCCACACAGGAAGAGCAAAACATGGGTAGAGAAACAGAATTTCACTCCTTGGGTCATCAAAACACAGCTTGCTGCTATATTTTACTGTGGGATTCCAGAAAATATCAAACCAGACACTGCTGCTAAACTATCCTGGAATGTCAAGCTTCCATGAGAGAGATTCTGTAATTTCAGGATGTAAATGGGATAATAAAAACACCTGCAATGACACAAGGACATGACTGATAGAGAAACTGGCTCACCGTTCAGCTCACATGAGGAGAAGGGATTAAAAGGGATTGAGAACACATCTATTAAAAAGGCAAAGTACCTTCTTCCTGAAGAGTTTGTCTTCTTTTCCAAGTTTTAGCTGTTGGAAGAAAGAAAAGTAAAAACCCCAAAACAGGACACTTGTTGTGCTGTCTGATGAAGGTTTGGTGGTGATGCACAGTGTTTTCCTCACACACTGTGGGGCTTATATGGAACAGTTCAAGCCATCCATCAACACTACAGCGAGTCCAGAGGGATGGGAAAGGAAAGCATGGCCAGAAAGCAGATAGGCATAAACTGGTACCTGGAACTCTGCTCTCTCACTCCACCAAAGCAACCCCAGTCCCTACATTTACCAGACTCCAGTGTTCCCATTGTCAAGCCTTGCAGGGCAGGCTGCCTGCCACTCCTCATCAGCTACATATGCAATACCAAGCCAGTCACTGAATCTGGTTTTAAAGCCCTCAGTCCTCATGAAACACATTAAATCCGAGTCCTCATTTCTACCTCTGAAAACCAGCGTTTCTGTACACCCCAAGCACCATATTTTGCAATCCACATGACAATTCAGAGTGTCCCTGCCTGGCCTCAAAGCTCTGACTGCCAGATTCAGGGAAAAGCTGTCTATGTCACTGTTGTGAGCAGCTCCTCCTCTCTGCAGGCTACAGAAGGTGTCACTTCTAAAGGTCACTCTGATGGGTTTTGTGTGTTGTGGATCCCTGAATAGCCTCAAATCCAGCTGCCATGCGCCACCAGGTGGAGAGAGAAAAAAACTGTCCATTAAAAACTCGCTTTCATCTTGCTCCTAACAAGCATCTTATAAAGACTTTTCAGTTAAAGAGGGTATTCCAGTATTTTGAACAGAACAGCCGCCAGTGTTTTCAGCCTCTGAACATCAACCCAAGTGTCACTGCTCAAACTACTGTCCTATCAGACTAGCAGTTTGCAGAAAGGAAGGTAAAACATCTCAATTTTTTTTTTTTTTTTGGGTAACAATCTGGGATTTCAAAATGAGCTACAAGCCAGAAGGCAAGAGACACCATCCCCAGCCAGCCCATGCACATCTGTGTAAGCACACAAGAGAGGTCTGCCATACCCGCTTTCTCATGGTGGGTTCTGGGGGTTTCTCAAATTTCCTTTTCCTCCACAGATGCACTTCATCTGATTTTCTCCTCAGTATTGAGTCAACTTGAGTCTTTTTGGAATGTTCCTCTGACTTCCTCCTGGGAGTTTCCTCACAATCCCCTTTCCTTTTCGCAGCATCTGTTACTTCTTTGTTGTCTCTGTTCATTTTCTGTTCTTTCAGCAGCGAGCCCGGGAGGTTTGATGCGTATTTGAATCCTGGTCCGCGCTTTTGCTTGTACGCCAAAGAGACACAAAACACAAGCAAACTTTATATCTTACCCCTTTTTCAGCTCTTTGTCTAAGTTGCATCCAGCACTGGTGGGTTAATAATCACTTTGTAGCAGGCAAAATTATTAGCGAGGAGTAAGAGTGAAGCAGTTTCAACCTCCATGAAGTTGGGTTTTTAACTATGGACTTGCAAGTGTCTGGCTCAGTTTGCAAAGCAAGAATGTTTCACCAATTCCAGCAGACACTTCAGGTTATGCAAAACTGCTTCTGGATTATTTTTCCTTTCCAAGGAGTATTTTCATTTTACAAATTAACATGCACCAGTGCACAGAACTAACCTAAATATTCCCCAGGTTCTGGGTGAAGTGTGGGTACAAGGAACAAGAATACAACAGATATTAAAGAACAGGAAGCCATCAGCCTATTTCCTTCAAGTCAATTGAATTAAGCACAAAAATCCAAAGCTGGTATTGGGCAAAATTCTATCTACAAGCCAGAGGGAATGCCAGAGATTTTGTATCTCAGCACCACTTATTCCCAGTAAACTCACTTTTCCAGTTTTCCCTGCATGGTTGCACTTTGGACACTCCCAGCAGTTCGGCAGCTCATCATTCACCACACCATCTGATTCCTTCACCTGGTGAGAGAGAAACACAGCTCAGTTCACAACATACTGCAAAAAGCTGCAGAAGGTTCCAGGTTGATCATTCAGGGGCATGTTGCACAGCCCAGTTTTCTCTGACCAACTGCTGCCCTCCCAGGGGCTGCAGACAAGAGAGGCAGAGCACCGCAGGTGCTGCACCATCCTGCTGGTGCTGCTGAGCAAGCCCTTGGACCTGCACAACTCCCACGCTGATGATGTCACCAGAGGAGGAAAGCATGCTGGCCAAATTGGTATCTGACAAAGGGTTCAGGGTCTGGGCTTTTTGTGAAGGTCAGCCACCATTCCAATTAACACAGGGCACATTCTGCTCTCTCAAAAAACCAAAACCCACCCCAACCAAAACACCCCAGACCCACAACTGTGATCACGCCGTGTCCAAATGTCCTCCCACACCACTTATCTGCAAAGCCCAGCCCGCCTGCCTCCAGAGCACGGCACAGTCCGATCTTTTCACAGGATGGGATTTTTCCCATACATTAATAGTTTGGCATTTTTAGAAGCCAAGCACCCTGCACTGTAATCAAGTGTTGCTTAAAATATTTTTCTTTATGGATCAGAACTAACAGTCCCTTGCCTCCAGTCCTCAGGCCCATGTGCCAATGAGAACGGTGATGCCAAGTCAGCTGAGAACAGGCACTTTTATTCAGAAGCCTGGACACATGAAGGCATTTTTAAGCTTTCTCACACCCACATTTACCCAGCTAGTCCAGAGAAATGCTTACTACTCCTTCACTTCACTGCCTCTCAGACTGTGACATTGTGCTTTTGGAAGGAGAAGCTGCACACTCAGGGCTGTTACACTTGTGGTAGCAGGAGGCCTCTGCCCGGTGCGGCTTAGGCGCTGCTGGTTTCTGAACTCCCGTAAGGAAACTCACATGACTTTCCAAACAGGAGACAGGTGTTTCTGAGAAGACACTCTTGTGAATGGAACTGAGGAAGAGAAGTAGAGCTAAGCTAAGAATGCCCTACACACGCTCTCTGATGGCACATTCACATCTAAGGGCTATTATATAGTCAGAAAAAAACCTTGTGGGGGGAAGGGAAAAAAAAAGAGACTAATTCATTACTATTGTAGACAACAAAAACGTGTTGCTGTCAAGACAAATAGCTGGGCACTGGCATCAGCAGCACAGTAGCAGGAGACTGCTGCTGAAACAGGCAGGGGCAGAGATCTGCAGAGTTTTCATGTTTCTGAAGTGTTTCCTCCTCTCCTCCCAGCTCAGTGAAAAGGCACCAGCTGTGCTGGAGCAAGCCCTTGGGTTTAGGGGAGCTGCTTCCTCAGGTTCTCCAGGCAGACAGCAGTCAGTCTAGTTTCACCATCTAGCCGGAGTGATGACATGTCAGTCTCTCTCAGCAAGTCTTCTGGAGTTAATAAATGAGTAAATGAAGTGGGCAGAATTTAAATACTGGTTTTATCACAACTGTATGCCTTTGAACTTTCTTTCCCATGGTAGGTGTAAGATACTCCAGGAGTTGTTGTATACATCTCTGCCTCGGGGGAAAAAATCCTGGCCCTGGCCCAAGTTGGGAACAAGTTATTTCCTGCACTGAATATAGAACAAATGCTAGTGAAGGGAAAGCATTACAGCTCTGTCCCTTCTGTGAAGTTTAAGGAACTGAACAGATGTGAGGAACTGTAAGCAAACTAATTAGACACACACACAAACCTGCCACCAAATCGTCCCAAGCCTTTTGGGCTTGGTGGGAGCCAGTTCTGAGTGTTTGTTACAATCAGCAGGTGGGTGGCCAAGCTACAGCATGGAACATCTTCAGACACCAACCTGCAGCATCAGAATGTCTAAACTGCAAACCATGCTACTGTGAAGTCGTCTTGCTGGGAAATATGGAGCCCCCAGGATGCTGATGTGACATCGTTGAGTGACAGCCACTGATTCTGGCAGTGGCACGGCTGAAGTGACACCGGCAACACAACACACCAGGGCTGAAGCCACAGGCAGCAGTGCAGCTGTGCTGGGAAAGGGCATTGTATTCCTGCTCTTCAGACAAAGCACCTAAACATTCACTTTTCCTATCATTATCACTATATCCACCTAAAATGACAAAGAACAGGCTCCTCCTGGGGAAAACAACCCCCTTTTCCTTAAGGAAGCAGCATCAAACACTGCACCCACACATGCTAACCAGCATCACCAGCAATTTGAGACATAGAAAGAAAAATTAATCACTATTGGTGCAGCTCAAACACTCTGTAGCAACAAAAAGGCAATATAACATCCCTCCCAAAATCTCACTAGCTCCCTCTGGAAGCAATGTTGCACTTGCAAAACACTCACCAAGATCCTTCTCAGAAGAAACTGTTCAGCAAAATGAGCATTTGTGTTGGTATAGTATTTTCAGTGAAAAAAGTGTGTCAGAAACCCCCCATGACACTTCTTAGTATATGGAACACCCTGGCTGTCCTCAGCACAGTTCAAATACAAGCACCTAACATGCTCTGGCATCCAGGGCTCCCCCAACATGGGACATCCAGAGAAGCCCTTCAAAGCTCCAAGTTTATCAGAGCACAAATGCACTTGAGCTACCTTTAATCTTCTCAAAGATGTCATCCCCTGATGCTGCTTTGTCATGGAGAAAACCCACCACCAACACGTACAGCCAAATAAGGAAGCTGCAAGAGGAAGGACTTCCAACCATGAACAACCTGCCCTCAAGTACAAATTAGCCACTGCACATGCCAAACCATTCCACAAACATTGGAGATGTGTCCTGGAGGAAATTCACTCCACATGGGAATAAGCCTTCCCTTTAGTGATGCAGTTTATTCCAGTCTCTCCCAAAAGTACTGGACATTTAACTGGGGATGACTGGCAGTTCACATGTACTGCTGCCCATTCACCCAGGACAACAGGAAGCAACTTCCTCTTGCTGGACAGCCAAAGCAGCTGCCCTGGGGCTGTGTCTGCATTCAAAGATGCTTCCCACAAGAACTATTTACAGGCTCCATCCATCCTCTGGGCTTAAGCCCACGTCAAGGGCTTGAGCAACAAGTAAACACAGCAACAAGAGTTTTGTCTTGCAAAAAATCATGGAAACTGGGAATAAAAACCAAGGAGGGATCCAAGGAAGAGGCTCCATTTTTCTTTGCTGTTCCCCTGTGCAGAGTCTCATCTCGCCTTACAAGACGATTCTGAAATCCTACCAGTTCCCTTTTGTCTCAGTCAATAAACAGTACCAGTTTCCCCAGCATTTCAGCTCAACAGAAGCATTGAGGAATTCAAACACCAGACATACAAGGCACACTGTAAATCTCCCTCAGCTTAATTTCCAGAAACACCCAAAGCAACACTGCTCCTCGTTACCAAAACAGCACTCAGGACATCATACATGCATAAGAGAACAAAAAGCACTCGCCTGATTTCACAGATCTGACCCACATCCTGTGCAACCAGTCCCAAATGTGGTATGGGGAGGGGAAACCATACTCAAACTGTTATTAGACACCAATAGTGTCCTTTGGACTTGGCCATGAAGTGCCACTGACACTAGAAAGCAAGAGATGGGGGAGCACAGAGCACTTTCAGGAAGGACAGGAACAGCAAAGCAGCAGCTGCAAGCCAAAACTGAGGTACATCTGAAACACGAGCAGCTCCTCCCCTTGCTTCACCAGCCCCCAAAGCCCTGTTTAAAGCTGAGTCTAGCAAGCAAAGCTCCCTTTCAGAGCCATCTGTGGCAGGAGCTGTGAGCACCAGTTTCATGAATCAGGGAGACAGCCACAGTCCTGGTTTGCCAGATCCCTGCTTTCTGCTCTAATAAATGACACACAGAGCGCTCGCTGCTGTACTGTGTACAGCACAAAAATAAAGGCCAGGAGAGCATCACCCCAGGCCTGCATAAGGAACATACCTCTCCTTCCAGAGATCCCAGAAGGGCCAAAAGCTGCTTTCTGGGGCATGGTGTGTCAGAGTACATTTGCTTGGGCAAATCATTTTAACCATAAACAAATCAGCAACAGGAAATGGCTGACTGGTTGAAACAAACTAGCTCTGGAGAAAGGAGACTTCTAAATGCTAATACCCAAAGATATGCCCAAAATGACACTTCTGTTACCAGCAAAGGATGTAGCTGCTCACAGGACTTGAGTCAGCCAAGGGTGAGCCGGCTCCTGCAGCTCAAAAATCACTCCGTTTGCTCTCTAGAGCTGAAGTCTTTCTATTGCAACATTCTTTCATAACATCTTTAAAGCCAGCTGCCTGGCACATCTGTGCTTTTACCAACATAAACAGCAAACTACTTTGAGGGGCACATGAAGGGGCCACTGATACTGGGACTGTGATTAACTCATCCAAAGGTACAGGCAGATTTCCCTGCCTTCTTTCAGCTGCCTGCCCCAGCTAAAACTCCTCACTTCCTTGAATAAGAAGCCAAAGTAGAAAGAAAGACAACGCAAAAACCCCAGAAGCCATCCCAGAAGACATTTGCATGTCCAGATTTTGGAGGCTGTTCAAAGCAAGAGTCTCTGCTTACACCAAAGAAGCCTGCCTGCCAGTCAGGTCTGCACGTGCCATGGCTGTCACTCTGCTTCACACAAACAACTCCTTGCTCACTTAGGTTTCCAAAGATAAAAAAGTGAAGGCTCTCAAATTTCTGTGCACTACTTTGACATTAAGGTGATAACTCATCCAGCTGTTGTTTCCAATGCGTATCACATCCTTGTACTCACCTTAAGGCATCCTGGGTGTATGATTTCATTACAAATGGAGCATTCCATTAGCATGAGATTAAACTTGCTCTCCTCCTCTTCCACGGTGTCTTCTTTCCCAGCTTCTCCACACACCAGACACACAGCAGTATGAGGCAACACCGGCTGTTTACACACATCAGAAAGAAGTCTTGGTCAGGACACGGAAGACACACAGAACAGAAGAACTCAGTGCATTTACAGCATCCTAATTTCAAAGAGGAGATAAATCAGGATTAATTGTGCAAACTGCTGAAGGCTCCAGCCCAGCAGAGCAACAAAGGCAAGAAAAACTGGTAACCATCAGGGCTGGGCACCCAGACCAAGCATCACAGGACATGTGTCATGGAATCAAAATGCCTTCCCTGGAGCAATGCAGATTCATGTGGCATCCCAGGGATGGAAGAAAATGCTTTTTTTTGGTGGGTCCCCCGAGTCTGTGAGCTGACAAACATTGGCATGCAAGTCACTTCACTAGTGTCCAGTGGGAGGGGAAAGCAGCAACCTAGAACATCACTACTCACATCCATTAAGGCTCACAATCTGACTAGCAATTTGGCAGCTCCCCTCTTTTAGAAGCCGGGCAGACAGATGTTGTGGGACACAATACAGGTCTCACAGCAAGCCTTCAACAGAACCAAGAACAGACTTCTTCCTGACTGACAGTCCATTATCTTAGGCCCTGCTCCCAACCTGAACATTATAAAAATGACTGCACAAACACTTAAAAGGAGAGTAGTGCAGGCTTTTTGTCTTTTGCTGAGACAGAGAAAGATCTGCAGCATCTCGCATGTCTGTCACCTGCGTCAAGGCACTGACTGCCAGTCTAATTAAAAAGCCCCCTTTGTGCTAATGAGTAACAAACTTCTGGGTTGAAGCAATACATTATTACATTACAAGAAAGAAAAGGAAGATCCTCCTAAGAAGTTGTCTGTAAGGTCAAATGCAATCGATTAAGTTGCACGTCCTTAACTATTAAACAGCCAGAGGCAGAGCTGTGTTTTTTCCATGGCAAGGATTTCTCATAGATGTAGTGAATAAAATCCTTAAATGTGTATTTGCACACCAAATTAAACCTATGCAGCAGCACCTCATCCTTTGGCAGGTTCCAGAGAGAAAAAGCCTAGCCGGAGTTAAGTCATTAGAGTAGTGTGTTGCCCCTCCCCAGTATTTGATACAGCAGCTACAGCAACATTTCCCTGCTTTCTCATGCCACTACTCCATTTCAAAAACATTTTGCAAATGCTATTTAACTCCCACCTGTCCTCCAGACACAAAAAGAAGAATATCCAGGGTCCCACTCCATCAGCAAGTAAGCCAGAAAAAAACTAAAATATTCAGGGACATAAAAGCCCTGTCCACTTGTTTTGTCTCATCTCCTACACAAGAAATATTTATATCCCCCCACAAGAACAAATACCTCAGGAGCATAATGATTTTTCTTGCTGGGAGCAAGTGTGTCTGAGGAATATCCTCTCTGCCACAACAAGCTCTGTCCCACTGATGGGCTGGAACTGAAGCCAGCCACTACCTGTCCGCCCAGCAGAGCCCTACACTCCCTTCAGACCTACTCAATGCAGCATGAAGTGTCCCAGGCACTCCTGTTTCCTTTCTTGATTGAACTAGTGATGCAGAGGAGTTTCTCATTCTCTGATCAGCAGTACAGGCTCTCTTAAGGCTTCTGAGTTTAATGAAAGGCTGTGTCTAGTTAATATTGTCAATGTTATTAACTAGAGGAAAGCACAATCCCAGAACTGTAGGGATCATTACTTCCACAGAGCCTTGCTTTGGTGTTTCAAGGATAGGGTTTTTTTGCTGGAAGCTGTTGGGTAAGTACTACAATATATTACTACTGCAATTGTTAGAGAACATAATGAACAAGAGTAAGGACAGTAGGATTGCTAATAGAAATGTAAAGCACCCCTAAAAGTTGCAACAGTCCAACTCGCTCATTTTCTGTGCTTTTGTTCTTCTAAGGAAGTCTGTAATATTTCCCCTGCTATTCACATCAACAAGAACCTAGAGAGACCTGAGATGCTGCTGCCTTGAATGCATGGAAGGATAGGACAAGAAAGAGGAGTACTTCAGCTACCAAGTCCTGTGCTCTAACCACAGCTTCTGGATATAAAGCTGCAGGTACCGAGAAGAAAAATACTTCTTCATTAGAAGATGACTACAATCAGCCAGAAAACCCAGCTCCTCTCCAGAAGACTCACTGTGCTATCAAGAGTCAAACAGCTTAGTATGAACACTTCCTTCATCAGTCAGGACAAGAAAGCACACTGCAGCCCTAATTTAATCCCTCCACTAAAAAGGCAGCACAATTTCACTATTTCTTCCCTCTAGAGAATAATAAATTCTTCATCCATGCTGTTCAATTCATGCCACACTCCAGGAAATCAAGTGTTCAAAGAAAAGATACTTGAGCTGCAAAAGCACTCTGTGGAAAGGTAGATATTCTATGTGCTTTACTGAAAGACCCAGCAGAGCTGAATCCAATCCTCTAGGTCAAGAACAGTGCATGGCTTAGAACAAAACGTGGGGTGAGCTTCCAGGAGCAACTACTGGAAAACTTAAGTGCTTATCAGCTTTTCATCAGTGTGAGAACAAGTAATTTAATGCCTCAACTTCAGTTACCCCATCAGACTTAAAGGAAGACAAAACAAAACAAAACCCAAAGAAACCACCCAAACTAAAACAACCTAAGTGAAAGCAACTGTAACAAGAGGTAAAGAGAAAAATGAGTAGAGATGGAGTGATGTTTCAGTTATGAATAAACAGCATTCCTGAAGAAAACCAACAAAAGCCCAAACCCTTACCATAAACAAGACCTTCCAAAGAGTTAAGATAAAAACTGAATCTGATTTCCATCCTTGAATGGGGGCACTGCAGACATGAGACCTGAGAAGCAGCTCCGCAACAGTCAGTATGAAAGCAGTGGATTCAAAAACTGCTTGGACAACTTAATGGATTAACCTGCCAATATTTGTTAAATACAAAACTATCACTTATGACTCAAGAAGCTTCTAAGCAACATATCACCAGGAGCCCAGGAAACAGTCTTTGACTGCCTGCTTGTCTGGTTCTTATGCTCATCCCCAGAAAACCATTTTCAGTCCCTGAGGAAAACAAGATCCTGACTTGATAGCTCTTAGGCTCATCTGGATTAGACCCTCTGCTATATTCAAACAAATTGAAATTTACATCTCAAGTAGCTTGGGACTGGGGCCACCAATGCCAAAAACTTGGAGGACTGAAAAGATTTCTCTAATTTGCTCAGGTAGTTAAGATTATAAAGGTTATTACAAGGTAGCTTTCCTTGGGAATTTCAGAGATCCAAAAAAACCAGGCCTCTTTTCACTTGGAGTCAGTTCCACTCTTCTTCCCCAAATCCCACAATTACAGTTGACTTGAGTGCAGATTTCCAGTATACTGATAATCTCGGCTTCTGTATTACTGAGAATGACAACTGTACTGTCACATTTTAGTAGCATTCTGGTTTAAGAATTAGGGAAGATGAAAAGTGGAGGGAAGAAGAGATGAACTGAGAGGGCAGGGATTACACTGCTTTGTCTGATGCACTTGAGACTACTCAGGGCAGAGTTCTCAGATCCACACCTCGTAACCAGGAGACAGAGATACAGGAAAACAGGAAAGAAACGTCCGACAGGCTGCAGATCAGGTATACTTACTGCGATACACTGCCTCATGATGCAAGACTGTTTCATCCTGCCAGGTCCCCCAAACTTCTTCATGTCTTTGCAGAAGTGACACTCGCCACACTCTGTCCGCAGGCAGGCCTCGCACTTGCGGCATCGCGTCCTCCTCCGGCGGGCCCCCGCAGTTGTCCGATTAGCCGCGAGCTTCACCGCAGAAGCAGTGCCCAGCTTCCCTTTGGGCCGTCCGACTGCCCTGTTCTGAAAGAGCCAGACACACCAGGTTAATCTCACATCCCACCTACCATCAAACTACACAGCCCCCTCGGACAGCAGCTGTGATGTGTTCGATCTACAACTAACTGCATTATAAGCAGACAGGCAATGCTCAGACGATGAAAACGACTACTTATAGCTAAAGGAATCCCCTTACCTGAAAAAAACAAAGATGCACTGTAAAAAGACAAGGAAACCAAGGCATAAAGGAAAGATCTCAGACCTACAGCAAGCCCACTTCAACAGGAGGGCAGGGAGAATGGGTTTATGCACAGCTCAATGCAGGACCAAAGCCCAAGTGATGTGCTTGGCTCAGGTCGAGATGATCTGTGCCACTGCTGAGCTCTGGGTTAGGAAGCTCTTAGGACTGTGCTCAGGTTAAGCCAGCTCTACTTTCCTCTTCTGCTGGAAGCAGAAGAATCCAAGGAGGCAGCAGAAGTAATTTTGAAGTTAAGATACATCAGGGAAACGCTCGGCAGCAATGGCTCAAGCCACAGCAACCTCCCTGAAAACCAGGAAAGTATGAACTACTGGCAAGCGATAAAGTGGGAAATAAACCACAAAACAAAGCCTGTCCAAAGCATCTCCCCTCATATCCAATACTAGCAAGTGCTCGAAAATAGAACACTAACTGATGCTGTCAAAGGCTAAAAAGGGCATCCCAGGTCTAGATTTCAATGACCTTTAAAGACAGAAGCTAAAGGAGTATGAAAAGGTTTTAAATGATTAGGTTAACTGCAAGATATTCACTCTGGGTACCCACATCTCATGTTCTCATAAGAAACTCCCTGTTATACACAAGAACTTACAGCTCAAGCCAAACACCATCTAATTGTATGGGGCTAATTAGACAAGAATTGGCTTGGCTCATTCTTACCACTGAGAGCTTTCTCCAGAAAGATTATAATAGTAGGACAGCAAAGTTCATCTGGTTTAACATTACACATTTTTTCTATTTTCTGCACATCCCACCAGTCCAGCCACTTTCACCTTTTCTTCCTGCTGAACTGTGGGCAATCACCAAGGCAGGGGCAGGCTGGCTTTACGAAAGCCATGCTGAATTTCCACCTCGGTTTTTCAAGGAGCAGGTATGGAAACATTTGATTTGGTACTACAAAAGCTCCCCCAAGTGTTCTACTATATACAACCCTAGAAAAAAGCCACACTGCCAAGTATTTGATGTCCCAGATGACTTAGCAAAGCTCCAGTGACGACTTCATCTCCAAGATGAAGAAGAGTGCTGATATTTTAACAGTCTCCATTCCAGGAACCTCAGTGCTGGGAAAAAGCAGAGAACCCAGGGGGGCTAGACCTCTTCACTTTCTCTTCCCACAGAACCTACTATCATAACTGAGGTGAACCTTCTTAGTTGATAACGCTACACAGATTTCAGCAAGTTAATTACACTCCTCCAAAGAAGTTTTCATTCCACTTGCAGGTGGAATCACACTGTGCCATGAGAACACAGGCAAGAGTAGCTTCCTTGCTATCCACAACCAGGATTTCAGATCAATTTCACACACTCTACAGAATAAATATTTACTTTTTAGACCAACTTTGCAGCCTCTCAAGGATAAAGTCAGCTCTGCCTGGACTGGCTTAGAGACAACCTAGATAAGAGATAATTTCCTTCCTCCGCATGAATCACTCCTCCATTCTCTCTATCAGTCTCCTTCCACTAGCACGAGAAGCGAGACACAAAACAAAAGCTAGACATCAGTGGGAACAAGTCAAACCAAAACACTTACAGCCACCTGGGCAGTTACCCCCAGCCAACAGCACGTGGAAGATTCTGGGTGTGCATCTGACTCCTTAGCACTAGGTTTGAGCACAATTAAGTTTTGTAAGAAGGCAAAGAACAGTTAGGACACCACCAGTGGCCTCTTTAAAATGCAATCTCTTTCAAGGAAAAATCAAACTCGGTACTTTTCCAGCTGAAAGACAGCTCCTGACTCTGCCACAGTAACATGAGCCAAGTCCTAATTCTGAGGACAGCATCACAAGTGCCAGGACACTACAAAGACACAAGCAGTGAAAATGCATGGCATGAACATAGAATCTGAGAATCCTAGAGGAAGACAAGACAGGAAGGTGAAGGTACAAAAAAAAGTCTGAAGCCAGACCACACCACACGACTTGGGTTTCTTTACAAATCACCACCACACAGCTGAAAGCAGAGGTTCAGATCTCTGCTCTCCCTGTATGTAGCATTTCTTATCTGCCCAGCCCTCTTCACTGCTCGTTAGGAAATTCAAACTGTACTAGCTGGGTTTGCACTAATTTACCAACCCACCAACTCTCAATCCAAGCCACGTTTTTCACTCCAGGATGTCACAGCCAGCAAGGCTGGAGAGGCCTTGCAGGAATTCCCACTAGTATCTAGTTTCAAGGGGCTCCGAAGTGGTCGCTTAAACTCCACAGAAGAAAATCTGGCTTGTGGGTTGCTATTCCAGAAAGGGGCTGGGATTCAAGGGGGTAGAAGGAGCCTCCAACATGACTTGGGGTTTATTTAGCACATGGCAGTCAGCCAGATAAATTCCAGGTCGATGTTAGTGAAGAGATGCTGCAGGACTTCCAGCTCAGACTGCAGTTTTACAATGTCCCAGCCCTGGTAGCAAACCTATCTAAAGATTTCCTTCCCAGCTCCTGTCCCCAGCTCTGTACTGCCATTTGCCACCCTCCCCCACACAACTCTGCAGAGCTATCTTGCAGTTAATGAGCAAGAGATGGCAGGATTCCTTACCCTGGATTTTCCAAAATGGCCAGCAAACAGCAGCTCCATGGCCTCAAGCTCAGGACTGGGTAATGCACTAAGCCCTAAACTAGGTTCTGGATCAACACAGTCTCCTATCTGTGTAGCAGATCCTATCATCTCCTCTCCCAAGGAGATGAACTGAGATCCTCAAGCAAAGCCCGTGCCTGCTGATTGCAGTCCTCAGCAGCCACCTCTGAGAACTGCCAAGAAAAAAGTTCTAGCAAACTCAGAGAGATTTTTTTTTCTTAAATCTTAAAATAAAAACCCAGGCAGTTAAGACAGAACCTTCCCGAAACACCATCAACAAGCAACCCCCTATGTTCTCCAGCACCTCCACAGAAATCGTGTCCATACCTCTCTGGCCACAGCAAGAGTCTTCAGAAGAAAGGTACAAGGACTCTGAAGGGATTACCACCACTCTCCCAAACTCCTAGCAAAGACTGTGCAAGCCAATACTGAAACATATTAAGATTAATACCCTGAATACCTACCTCCATTACACCAAAACCTAGGAAGCCAGCAGACTTGCACTGACCTCCAGAAGAAGCCATGTTAACCTGGGAGCTTGGTTTTTTTTCTTTTATGGACGTTTCTTCTTCCACCCCAGACTCCTGCCTCCAACACACAAGTAGTCTACTCCTGCCTCTGAGGCAGAGACCACATGGTCTCTACGGCACCTGGGTACTCTGAGGAAACCTGAGCCATCAAAGGTAAACCACTATGAACTACAAAGCCATTTACAAATCATTCATTTGGGATCACCCTCCCACACAACAGTGCTGAAGGCCTCCTGCTCCTCAGACAGGAAAGGGGACGCATTTGCAAACCACTTCTCAGAAGTGCTGAACCCCACCAAACTCGGTAGCGTTCCAGGTGGACAACAATTAGGGAACTGGGTGGGGTGGTCATCAGCAATTCAAGTCTCTCAACAGGGCTGTATAGATCTGGGAGCAAGTCCAGGTATGACACTTCCAACTCTAATGCAACCTGGAGGAGTCACTACTCAGAACATTAGCTTATATTGGCTACGAACAAAATTTTCACTACCAGCTTACTTTAACATACTTCCATCATCTGTCATTTCCCTGGTCAGCAGTCACCAAAAAGCCATCCACCATCACCACCCTGAGCACACTTTTACTAAAAGAGAAACACAACTTTGATGTTTACAGCAACAGATTTGTAACCTTTACAGTTGCAAAGAATCCCTCGAAAGATCTCAGGTAAACAAAAATACTAAGAGCATCAAGCTTTGGAGACAACCCTTCAAAAGCTGTTAAATGCATCATTAAGTAGGTGTTGATGGTCCCCGAGGGCTATCCCACCACCAATCAGGCTCTGTTGGAGTTGTCACCAGGGAACTTCACGTACAAACTCCTCTGCTCTGGCAGAGGAAGAGAAGTTGACCCTGCCAATGATTCCAGGAGGAAGGAGGTCCTGGACCCCTAAAAACAAGGTTGATGAAACCTGCAGCCTAGAAACAAGCTATTCTGCCAGTGGCCTTTACCTGATACGGGTCTTACTCCACCACTCAGCTTCAGCGACCTGCTTGAACTGCTGCCAGCAGCACCATACCATTACTCAGACTCAACATCTCAGAAAAATCGAGGACATGCACTGTGCCCTTCTGAAGGCTCATCACAGGGTCAGATCAGGGAGACCTTGAAGCACTTCACTAACCAAGTACCATCTGAACAGCTTCTGTAGCCACTATGTAAATCTCCCCAAGACAAGACATCTTAGACACACTGCTTCAGGGTGCTGTGCCACATAAATACAGCCCTGCCATTTGCAGGACAGGAGTGATTCCCTTCTGTAACACGTGGACAGGTTCCAATTGTTCTGATTTGCTGTAGCCTGACCAAGCCCATGCAACCATACCTGAACTGAAAGAAAGATGAGAACCCAGGATTTCCCCAGTACCAGATTTCCCTGGTACCAGACTTGCCCTGTGACCCTGCACTGCATCCCCATGTGATTGTTTCAACGTAATTAGAATAGAAAAAAATTAATCACCAGTTGTTTCTTTGTAACAACTGATTAAAAACTATGGAGGAAAAGAACTCACACATGTTAACCTAAAATACCTAACTGCTGTCAGCTAAACCACCACCCTAAATGTGCTGGGCCATGGGCTGATAGTGGGCAATGGAGAAGCCCACAAGGTGCCACAGAAAGGCTTCTGGTCAGTTATTTCCTTGCCTCTTCCCAAAGCATCAGAGGTGGGCAGAGGCATGAATTCAGACAGGGTGGGAATTCTGGAAAACAAGGCCCCCTTCTTGCTGCTCAGGGCCAGTAAGCTGCACTGTCCTGTTCTGCTTCAGTGATGTGTCCCTAGGCATGTAGTTTTGGCCTTCCTGCTAAGAACATCAGTCAAACCGACAATTACCAGCAGTGATGTAGACCAGCACTATGCATACCCAATGCACCAGACTGAGATCCACCAAAGTCACTTTACCAGAGGTCTCTGAAACGGACCCCATCATTAACTCTGCGTTAATCCTGAAATAGAGGGACTGGCATCAGACTGCATGGCAGGCTGACAGCCTGCTTCACACTTGGTCTTGCTCTAAGATAAGCACAACCAAGTCAACAGTTACTCAGCATCAAACCCTCGTATCTCTTCAGCAGTAACAGAAACTCTTGTCAAATGAAGAAAGAACATGATGATGTGGGGACAGAATTCAGTGCAGATGAGGAAGAAGCTAGTTTAAAACTGGAAGGGGGAAAAAAAAAAGCCAACCAAATCACACTGATGCCAATAACACCCTTAAAAGCTGCATTAACTGATGAGCACAAGTCAACATCACAGACTGACTAAAGCCTATCTGCCCCAAAGTCTACATGCAAACTCTCTCTCTCCTCTCCTGAACATATACACTTCTGCTGGGATGGAGCAGTCCTGCAAAACAAATCCAAGGTCCCCCATTAAGCAAGCAGCACAACAGGGAAAGGGAAAGTGCTGGAACATTTTCAAGATCAGTCACCCCCAAGCAGAATTAATCCTCTCCACACGTGCACTGCCACCATCTCCTCCAATTCATACCCACAAACTTTCTTGTCCTCTCCTGCAAAAACCAATGTAGCTCTTGGTGAACAATGCCAGGTGACCACACAGAACTCCATTACTGAACCAAGAGATGCATTTCCCACAAGTAAATAGAGGAGTTTATACCTTGTGGGTTCATCTGGGATTAGCGACCCTCCAGCAGCTTTCCTGCCAACATAGCTATGTTGTGTAGGGTATGATAAACTGGCGTGGCAGTGCCAGTGCAAGTGTCCCCATTTACTTTCCTCCGGTGGTGAGGAGGTAGGAGTGAGGCCTAGGGGGTGGAATAAGATATATTGGCAAAAATATGCTTTTCTAGATAAGCTGCATGCAAAGCAAGAGCTCTTAGAAAGAAAAACACCAGTTTGTTGTACAGACTTGGGGCACCGTGTGCAAACGCAACTTTTCTTCTTACCACTGCTTCAGAACAACTCCCCTCAGCCCCTTCCAGGAGGCATTCTTCTCAGTCTGTTTACACACTCTGAAGTGAAGTGTCACAGTTAGAAATCAAATTTCTTCCTGCCCTGAGCGATCTAGCAAGACTGATGAGCTGGAGCAGGGTGCTGCCTTTGCCACGGCCAGCAGCACCCGCACATTTCCAAGCCCCGCAAGCTGACTGCAACTACTACCAGTGCAGTAAATCCTCCCTGCTCCTCTGCTGGGAACCCTAACAGTCCTTTTGACTTCTCAGTTCAGACTTGAAACTCCTATCCAAGACCTGAAGTTGTATTGTTCAACCACACCTGTAGAACTGAAGCCTTTAATCTGTTACATACCAGGGACAATCATGGTACCCTGACACCGATTTGATAGATCCTGTGTAGAAAAATCTAGTCACTACATGTTAATACAGGCCCATGTGAAAACACAGCTGGATCCATGTGAGCTGTTTCATCACTGGAACAGCTCCGAACAACAAGAAAACCACTCCACAGGTCTCTATGGGTCGCAGAGTAGCGATTTTGGATCAGACCACGTCTTGTAAGAGATCCCATGAGAAGAATATTCACTTTCTGGTGTTAATTTTGTTTTTAAACTTTAAAGACACAAAAACTACAGAGTTTCAGGTTTTAGAATAGCTGGAGAATCTCAAAACATAATCAACCAACTTTCCAATTCCATCCAGCAAGAACTAGCACCTCTGGCAGTGATTTCCCATCTGGGACAATGCAGCAGAGACCAATCTGCTCTCCCAATAACCACCTCTTTTAGAACAGCCGACAGTGATCCCACCAAGACACAGACAGGAAAGGCCTAGTATGGGACAAGGTTTAACCAAAGATTCTAACTACCAGGACTAGGAGTAAAGCAGCAAATTGAGCAGTGGCAGAGGCCTGCACACTCACACAATCCACAGAGTTAAATAAAGGCTTAATAGAGTCACTCAGCCAAGAGCCAGCTTAGGTTCTTGGACTGACACTACAAGAAGTCAGTGCCACTCGTGTGAAAGGCCCTTACGGTTTCCCCATCACATCTGCCATATCTGCAGAGCAACCAAGGTACCCCATCACCACCAGTCCAGACTCTTTTCCAGGCCTGCTTTCTTGATGCAATTATGAACCAAAACACACTGAAGTTATTAGAAATGAGATGGGGTTTGTAAGATGGACTCAATACCCGGCCCAGGTAGAAACCTGTCTCTAAAAGCAAACCATTAGGCTATTTCGAAGGGCAAGACACCTTGAGTTCCGAACAAAACGATCAAGTTTATGTTTAAATTGCACACATATGTTTAATTCTATTCCTGGTGCATTTTTAATTGCCTAGTTCTTAGGGAGTTAAATACACAATCTAGAACATATGTTCTGGATTATTTTTCACAGATTACTTCATAAATTTAAAAAGTTTATTCTCCTTCCCCCACAGGAAAAAAGAAACAACAAAGCCCCCCAACGCTTCAGAAAATAAACCCTGGAAGTATTAATAAAAGTTCTTTTTTCATCTCAGTACACATCCTTCTCTTTATTCCACAGCCCTTGTCCCTGGGAATGGAAAGGAGGTTTTGGCCATAAATCAAACTAAGGCACGGTAGCCAGGCTCAGCATCTGACTCCCTCCTCAAGTCCTGCAGCCCCCTCAGCTATCTGAGGAATCTTATTAGAAAAAAATAATAATTCTGGAAACAACAGGGAACACCCCTCCACCCCACCCCCCGAGAGGCACAAATCCTCCGTGGGGAGCGACGGGGCCCTGGGAGGTACCGAACTCCCGGTGCCCCCCCCCCCCCCCGGCGGCCCAGGCCGTGCTTCTGCCCCGGGCCGGCCCCCGGCGGGAGGCTCCCGCGCCCCGCTAGGCTCCGCGGGCAGCGCCGGGAGCCGCGGACACACCCGCAGCGGCGGCAGCGCTGGGCTCAGCCCCACGGCGGGCGGCGCTGCCCCGGGCCGGGTTGGGGCCGGGGCCGCTCCCGACCCCACATTGTTCCCCGGCCCCGCTGCCGGCGCGGCGCGGCTCGGCGAGGCGCTTGCCCGGCCCCGGCCTCCTCCCCTCCCTCCCTCCCTCCCTTCCTGCTGCTGCAAACTTCGCCGCCCGCCCCGGACCTGCTCCGGCCCCAGCTCGGGCCCCGGCCCCGGCTCGGGCTCCGGTTCCGACTCGTAGTCCTCCTCGTCGGCGCTCGCAGACATGGCCATGGCTCATGGTGGGCCCAGGCGGAGCCGAGCTGACATGGCTGGAGCGGCGCTGCTGGCGGAGCCCCGCTCCCCGCACACACACACACATGCAGGAGGAGGAGGAGGAAGGGGGGCCGTGCATATTCATGCCAGGCAGCCAGGAAGGGGCTGGCCCTGCCGGCACGGCCAATCGCGGCCCGCTTGCACAAAGCCGGCCTGCGGGGACAGCGGGGACAGCGCGGCCGCTCGGTCCGGGCAGCGCCGGCCGCCCCGCCGCAGCCCTGCCCCGGGGGTGGGGGGGTGGTATTGGAAAGGCTCTAACGCCCTGCTGGCAATTAGCCCCCCGCTGCTAATTAGCCCCGCGATCTGCCGAGGGGGCCGGCGGGGGCGGGCCGATGCTCGGCCTGCCTGGGTGTGGGCTGGGAAGGAGGGAGGGATGCGCGGCGCTGGGATGCGCGGCCGCCCGCCCGCAGGGTGCACGGCGCTGCACGGGCTGCTGGAGACAAAGGAGACGCGCACAGACAGACAGACACACACACCGACATACACCCTCCCTCTGCCGCGCTACCTGTCGGTTCGCCTCCCGCCGCCAGCAGCGGGTCGGGAGGAGGGAAACTCCATCCCTCGGGAGGGGGAAGGCACCGAGCAAACTTCGGGATTTCCAGCGATGCCCTGGCCCTGGGAGGAGGTGGGATGAGGTGGGATACAAGGCTCGCAGAGCTGCTCAGATCTGGCCTCACGCTGCTCCTGGTGCATGCACCCCCTTTTTCACATGCTCCTGAAGAACCATTTCTAGCTCTAATGACCCACTGCTAGGGTTTTACAATAAAATATCCCCCCTGTAGTATGAAATGTGCCACGTGGGTCAGTCGGGGACCTATTCGGGACCCAAAGGTCCCAGCAGGGCCAGCACCCGAACACGGATGCTGCCTTCACCCTCAAGAGCATGTAGCTGAGGGTCAAGGCACACAGGCCCAGATCTGAGCACTGAGACTTAAATTTCCCATTAGATTTATGGGCCTGCTTTCAGGGGAAATCGCGATTCCATTCAAGTTGTTAGGATTTTGCCTCTAGCTCCTACTCCCACGAAACAGAATTAAACATGAGATTAAATATTTGCATGTGCTGAGCAACCAAGAAGCCATAACGACGCACATCTAATGGTCTTTGCATCAGGATTTTTGCCAAACTTGTTTCAGCTCGGTTCCTGGATCTGAATTACCACATGGCTGCACAAACACTTCAGGTAGCCCAGGAGAAAAGAGGCAGCAACAGGCAGGATCTGGCACATGAGCAAGCAGAAAGGCCACCTTACGCCCGCTCACCACCCTTGTGACACCACAAGCTACACTAAGGCCGGTTGCTCATATTTAGGTGACAAAATTCAGCCCAACTTTAAAACACATATGTACAGGCTGCTGCTGATAAAGTCAAGTGAATCATGTAATTACGCCCCTTCCTTATTTTGAACACCTTAAATACCTATGTCTTGTTTGTACTTCTGTCCCCTTGCCAATTCAAACTCAAATTACTGCTAGGTAATCTCCCATTCCTGCTCATCCACAATGCCAGGGGTGAAGCGATCACTTGCAGCAGAAGATGGGGCTCTCCAGAGTGTGATGGGGTAGACTGAGCCTGTCTCCTCAGGTTTCTCTCTTCCCCTATTGTGTTCCTACACAACTGGGAGCAGGAGAGATGAAAGCTGAGGCACGAAAGGCATGTGCCTAAGGCCTTGGCTTTCAGAATCACAAGGTAATATCAGAATCCACTGTTTTCTGGAGGAGGGGTGGGGGATGCATGTCTCATGACAGGCCTACAAAGGAGAGCTTTAAACAGCGAAGCAAGGATAACTGACACGATTACAGCAGTGTTTGTGGTTCAATTATGGAGTTGGCCTCCAGCAGAGGCAGGAGAACAGATGACATCCGGAAGGAAGATGCCTGGTCCCACACCTGCCCGTGGGCAGACCAAGTCTCCACTAGCCTGTGCTGATTCCTCCTGAGGCTCCGCATAACCTGGCTCATGTCTGTTTCTCCCTCCAGCCTTTTGGCTCTGTAATCCAGACAGGAGAAAAAAAAATAACTTGTGACATCCCCCAAGGACAATCCACCAGTCACACCAGGGCGAAATGTCACTCACAGCAAATTAAATCATGACATAGATCCTCCTCCTCCTCTCATCTGCAAGGCGTACTAGCACTGCTGGTATTTGCATTAGTCTGGGCTGCAGCAGGTCACCCCAGTTTAACCCACACCTAAGCTCAATTCCACAGCCAGTCCTGCCATGGGAGAGCCTGCTCCAGGCTGCTGCTTACAACAGCAACACAACTGACAAATGAGCTCTAAGAGGAGGTCTGGGTGAAGAGTGAAGACACACAGGTGCCAAGATGATCTCAGAATGATTTCCAAAAGCTAGGTAAACATTGCTGAGATGGCATTTAAAAAATGGGATAGCGTATGATATAAAATAGCACATGGGGAAATCAGTGGTGGGAAAAAACATTGTAAAATAAACTTTTCTGACTATAATTGCTCTCCAAAAGCCTAATCTTATTCAAGAGCACCTAGCTATTCAAAGAAATATTTAACACACAGAAAGAACTATTAAGAAAGCATTTTCCTGCTCTACTCTTTCAGCTTGTCTACACTAGAGAACACTAAATTATGACAAACAGTGAGGAACCCTCTTGTGAACAGCGTTTATGTTCAGTTTACATCAGCTCAGGAAACCAAATAAGCAGCGCTGACCCTGGTTGTGCCTGTATTGGCATAACTGTGTCCACACTCCAGCTTTGCGTGATATAATTCAGTAATAAATAACATCCTTAATTAAGCTGCTGAATGAGCCTTAGTGAAAACTGCATGAAAACAGACAGTACCTTCTATTCTCAACTGCTGCTTTGATTGCACCTCACCTGAAGTCATATATAAGTCTCATCAATATCATAATCTTCTCCACAGAAACCAATTATGTTGTCACAAACTGAGACAATAACCTCAAGCAAAGAATAAACAGCAGGAGCAGATGAGTGCCAAAGAACCAGATTTTATTCTCATGCAAATATCCTTAAGTAGTAAAACCAAGATGAGGAGAGGAAGACTAAACCTCTGTGCTGTGCTCATTTGCTCCTGAGCATCTCTTGTACCAACAGAATTCAGCTGCTGCTACCAGCACTAAAAAGGATCTATGTTTTCATGTTCAACACGAGAGTTTGAGTCTGTGATTCATAAAGTTTTTAATGTGTCACAAACACACCTTAGATTTAAATTTCCCTTGAAACTCTTAATGCATTTCTATACAGTATTATATTTAGGTGGTATTAGAAAAAAACATTTACATGGAAGCAGTTGGAAAACCAACTTCAAACTGGTTTATATGCAAGCCTTTGAAAAGAGATCTTGTGATCTGAGCTGCTGCTGCTTTCTGCAGGCCAGCCCATATGTTTCTGAAAAGGAAACCCACTGAGATGTTTATGAATCACAATTATTGACCTCTATCAGAAAAAGAGAGTTACCCAACAGCTTCCTGAGGTTCATTGTTTTGGTAAATGTCCATTTCCATGAAATATGATCTCAACTGTTGGGCCTGGGCAAATTTCATGACACTTTTCTCAAGAGTTCTAGCCAATATTTCAGTCATATTCTCAGCACTAGCAGTGACAATCTGACAACCTAAATATCCATCCAGCATCTTGATCTTGCTACTTCCTACTTCCTGCTATCTATTTTATCTGAACTATGACATGATTAGTCATCAGATGCACTGAGTATCCACCAATAAACTGTCTGATTGATCAGTCTTTGCTCAAATAAAGTAACTCAAGACAAAGTAATACACTGATCACCCCCTCCACGCAACGCCTACTGCCACATGCTTTCCCTATCCAGTATCCAACGCAGGAGAAGCAAAAGCAATGATTGTACAGATACCTCCTGAAGGACAACTGTGGACTTCTACAGTGCAGTAGAGGAACAGCACCCAAACCAGCAAGGACCCAGACAGAATGTGCTGATAGTAACTCACTCATTCCATCTCTCTCATACAGCTTAAAAACAAACCCCCCCCAAAAACCCCTACACTCTGTCATCTTATTTTGTATAATAAATAAGACCACAAAGCACTGAAACATCAAATTAATCTACCACACAAGATAGGCTCTCTTCTACAGGAAGAGCCAAGGCAATGTTAGATCCACCCACTGGGAAACGAGGGAAATCCTGCCTTGCTTCCTTCCTCCACAGATCCTTACACCACATCCACCACACAGGTTTATAGAACCACTGAAGCTTAGCACACTTTGGGTTGGAAGGGACCTTTAAAAGTCATCTAGTCCAGCTCCTTGCTTGTGTCTCCAAGAGACACGTTCTGTCAGTAAATGCAAAAGCCAGTGAAATAGGCTCCTAAGAAGCTACAAAGTGACTGCTGTGCTGGGGAAGAAGGACCAAACAGATGTGGCTGCTAGCTGAAAGAGTGGATTAACCAGAAGACATAAACTGCTTTCCTGTACATGGCTCTGCGCTCTGATACACAGTGCAAGAAGGCTCCAAGACACTCAGCTGGGTACAGCATGTGAGCAGCACCCTTAAAACCTAGAGACCAAACTCTAACCTCTAAAGGCCAATGGTGAGTAAATGAAAACCTGAGGTACAGTTTGCCTCATGAGAGCTCAGGTGGCACATGCAGACCTTGGCTTGGGTTTGTAGAGAAACACCAAAGACACCTAGACACACTCGGGATGTATCTGTATTTTGTGTTGCATTTGCTCAATTTCAAAAAGGAGAGCACCTCATACCTCTTCTTCTGGTCTACTAGTGCCTGCAGAAAAGTCATAGAGTTGAAACAAGACCTCATTTATATTCTCAGCAGACTTTAATTTCAGTGTGCTATGGAACTAAAAGGAAGCCATCTTCTCAGGGACAGAACATACAATTCAATTTTGTTCTGAAAAGGGCACAGGGGATTAACGCCCATAATTGCACAGCACGTACTGGGGCATGACAAACATCTTCCCCATTGCTCTGCCAATGTGCTTCTATCCAGAAACAGAACTACTGCACCTCAGGTACGTAACTCAAAGCCTGAATGGTTGTAGCATCATGGTAGGGGAGAGCACAAGGATGCTGGATGCCTTAAACCAGGTTCAGACCTTGGCTTTTTGTTTGGTTTTGCTGGCCAGCTCAGCAATGAAGGTAAGCAAACTCCTGGCAATAAAATCCGAGACTTGCCAACTCATTTTACACGCGCTATGGAAGAAACAGGTCTTAAGACTTCACCACCACTCTTACTGTCACGAAATAAAGCAAAAGCTGCTCTCTTGAAAAATGGCAGTCAGGGCATAGTTGAGAAAAATTCACATTACTGAATATTCAGGCATACAGTAGAAGAATGACAATGGGGAAGAATACATAAATCTTCTCATATGATACCTGGAGCATAACAGTTTGAAAATAGAGATGTCTGCTCATTTTTTCAATCTGTTCAAATTTCTACTCAGAGTCAAAATGGCTCTAATTTACCTGTTTGATGTATTAATCACATAAAGCCATTGGTCAGATTTCAAAGCAAGTGGCTGCGAGTTGATAAGAAGAGAAAATATTAAGTCAAAGATGGAAGATTAAGAAGGTGCTCATTCAAGTCCTTGCTATTTATAATTACTCCCTGAAGGGACACAATATTTCAAGTACAGCCTCTTGAGGTGAGAAATAATCCGTCAAGTCACCAGGCAAAGCTTTTAGAAAAATACTGAGGCAATACTCAGTGAAGCTCTTTGGGCATGTTATGTATGATATACATACACCTAACTCTGAAACCTCCTCTGGCCTGCATGGAGTTACCACAGAAATGAATTTGTCTTGAGGACTAATGTCTGCAAGAGACTGAAGCAGTGCTCAGAAAAATAAACAAGTCAGGCAAGGAGCTGCCTTCCTCAGCAGCTCTGCCCCAAGAAAGCAGGCACTTGACAGAAAACTCCCAGCAGCTTCAACAGCTTTTACTCTTTTTGCTCACTACCTGAAGAAGTCTTTGGTTCTGGAGATTCAGGTTTTTTCATGCTCCCAAGTGTATTAAGCAGGGAAAGGGTTTAGCCTCTTATGCTGCAACTACTGTGGGAAGTCCCCTAAAAAAAATATTTCCCCAAACCTCAACTATGTGGCTTTGTTTCTTAATAGATTTGTCAGAAGCCAGAAGTGGGATATCTTTCTGAATAAATTTCAGCTCTCTCTTACCACATGGCATCTACTACCCTACAGTGTAAAAGAGCAGGAATTATTCAAAATTATTTAAATTACTGATTCCAATCAGTAAAGAGAAAACAACCTTAAATCGATTTTAATCCTCATTTTCTTTTGTACTTTAGTTATTTTCTGGAAGAGAAATTAATTATTAGCATCTGATAACTACCGAGAAATGTCTGATTTGCAGTAGATTATGAACTTCTTAATCAGGATTTTTATCAACAAAAGGGATTCACAATGCACACATATTTGTATATGCAAATCTCCTTGCAGACTATTGGCATTTGAAATTGTTGACACCAAGCAGAGTTCAGGCAGTGCTGTGTGAGATCACTTCAAACACCTTTAAGCTGGTGCCTGGCAAGGACAAAATGTGACAGTTAAAATCTCCTTTTTTCTGCTGCGCCTCTTGGAATGACTGATGTAAAACTTACTTGAATCTCAATCAGAAAAATACATCTGACAGTGATTTACACAGAATTATTTTGCTGTCTTTTCACCTTTCCCCCCCCTCCCCCTGACTTTTTCCAACACTAGAAGGTCTCGATTTTTACCCTAATTCTTAAGTGCCTGTGTTGAATTGTCAGTATTTGCTTTCTAATACATTTGTATTCCCACAGGAAGCAGCCTGAATAGATCTCCAAGGACTGGTCTGTCTCAGGGAATTTGGCAGAGTTTTCCCACTGCTACTAGGAGGAATGTTGCTTTCCTGGTGGTAGCCCCTGGGCAGGCTCCTGAAACTGATGCTGTTTTGATGTTGTGCCATTTCTACGTGCTCAGATCTGCTTCAGACACCACTCTGGTTAAAGCACTAATTGCTGTAACTAGCACCTCACTGCTCTTGCTTCTCTGGGTGGAGCTGGCCCAGCGATAGCTATGGCAGGAATTCTTAGTAAGCAAGCAAGTAAAAACTGGAAGTATTTATTCAAAGGTTTTCAGGAATGTTCTTTGTCCACCTAGCACTTCTCCCCCTGAATTTAAAGAAAACCTGATGGAAACCAATGCTCAACACTTCAAAAAAAAATCAAAAGTGGTTTCAAGCTTATCAAAACTCTTTTACCCTCCTAATTTCTGCATACAATCACATTTATTGCATCCACTGATTCTTAGTCCATTTACTTCTGATTCCTTGAGTTTGATCCATGCATAATCTTGCATTACATCCATAAAATTGGAGCCATACATTAAGGGAGCTCTCTTATTAACAACTTCCATTTTCAGCATTTTTAACATGAAATACCATAAAAAAAAGGGGGAAAAGAGTTCCTTGCTGGAAAATGGCAGCAGACACATGAACGTGCCAAGGACCTCTCTGGGCTCCAGGTCTAGAGATGGTGACTAATACCACTGCCTTCTCTTATTTAAAATACAAGTTATTTCAAAGAATCTCACACCCTTTTCACCACCACTACTGGTTTTCTTGTGCACAGTTCAGTGCAGGCTGTGAAGGATGATCAGAAATCTTATTTCCAGCCTAAATCTATTTATGGCATGTTTATGCTCACTTGTTCTCATGCCAACATTGTCCATTAGCTTAAATAACTCTTCTCCTCCCTCGGTACTTTTATTCCCTGAAGCACTTGCACCACAATCATCTCCCCCTTCAACTTTGTTGTGCCATGCTGAACCAGACGTGTTCTTCTAGTCTCCACCCTTAAACATCATTATTTTGAATAGTGTGTGTGGTTGTGGAGTCCCATATCCACCCTCATCTCCAAACTGCCTATAGTGGAACTAGAATAGAGTGAGAAAAAGGATCAAGCACATGGTATGGTTTGTGTACCAGAAAAGATTGAACTTAATTGTCTTTTTCAGCTTGTGAGTAGGGGATAAACCAACAAAACCAACCAAAAAACAACTGTGAAGCAGAACCTGGGACATAAAAGATAAATCATTTACAGCACAGCAAAGGTGAACAGAGACCTCATTCAAATTTCTCAAACACATGATACAGAGGGCATGGAGTGGATGATATTAAGTGAGAGATCTGAAACAACATAAGGAAGTACTTATCTACACAGAGCTTCATTAAACTGCGGGGTCACTGCCACAGGATGTTATGGAGATCAAAAGGATCAACAGGTTCCACAAATTATTAGGTAAATTCACAGAGGAAAAAAATTTTACCAGAGGACACTAAACACAAAAGACAAAGATACAATCTTCTGGATTAACTGGGAAGATCAGTAAATGAAAGATCACTGTCTGTCTGTTTTGTTCTCACAGCTCTTTTCATAGCTGTGACTGGCCACTGTCAGAAACAGGACACCATGCTACGAGGACTGTCTGGTAGAGTAGGACTAGGTCAACTGTTCCTCAATCATACTCATCAGCCTTTTGCTCTGCCTCTTGCAGATTACTTCTTCCTAATCCTTTTTTTTTTGAGACACATGGATGTGTCTCACATCTCTAGAATTTTGCAGAAACATTTCTAGTGAGCATAATGGGGTAAAAAAGAAACTGCTCAAAAACAGAACTTGCTAACGATTAGAATCAGATGCTGTCCATGGTAAGAGGCAAGGCAAAAACCTCAGAAGGTCACTCTCAACCCTGTGCCCACCCATACCATCACTTAGACACATAAAAATACAACAGCAAAAACCAAACAGCCCCCTAAACAAATAAAACCACCACCAACAACAACCAAACAAAAACATCCTGAGAGATGTCTTTTCCTTACAATCACATTTTCTTCCTGGTTCTCATGCACAGATACACAGCGATGAACACAATTTGCATTGCCAATTGCAGGGAAGGTTGGTTTGAGGGGAAAAAAACAAAAGGGCAACCAAAATAATCCAATTACAACTTCAGTTTGTGGTCTTTACTAATTAATAGTAATCCTTCAAATAAGAATACTACCATTTCCTCGTTGGACTGCTCAAGTGTTTCCTCTTAAGATCAACAGGTAAAAATCTCCACATAAAAAGCACATGAGAAACCATCAGAAAACCAGCCCCACATTGCAGCCTTGTTAACCAGCCACTGAAAATTACAGCTTCAACTCCTGCTCACAGCCAGACCTAGATATATTTGGACACTTGCTATCATTACAAATGCAGTGGCTTTAGGTTTGTGCCAGGTAAGAGAGGTGAGAATCTGGCTCCCGGTCTGCATTTCTAAGTCTTCACAGAACAAGAGTGTCCAAACATATTTCAGTTCTTTATAATTGATCTTCGTAGACAACTCAAGATCTTTATCATAATAAACCAGAAGGCACTGCTGCAGAGTGTAATTACATGCTGCTATAGTTGACTGGTGTCTTCCAGAAATAGGAAATGGTTCAGAAAATGCATGGTTTCTGCTTGGGCCATGCTCTTGAGTTCCTGAAATAAAACGCTACCTCTGATCCCTGTGCAGATAAAATGGGAACTCTGGTATCATAGGTCCGAGCAGATCCTAAGAGTGGGCTTTGAGATCTGGCTTTGATAGTAGCCAGCTTTCTGCACCAGGGATTAGCAATGTGTTGCCATAGCGGAGAATCAGGTGTAAGTCCTGCTCTCTTTTCACACCACTCAAATTCGTATCCCACGGATGGGGCAAGAGTTAGGTTCTCAGGATTATTTCTCACTCCTCTTTAGTCACTTAAGAAACCCAAAATTTCCAGGCACCATGCCCTATGGAGTTCTTCCTTTGGCCAGCTGACTGCCATTGTGAAACCCCCACAAATAACACTCAGCACTGCACCAGTTAAGGACAACTTGGTAACGCACAACCCCCTGGCAAAGGAAGAGGGAGGGGTCTCACATATACACAGCTGCATCCAAGCTTGGCAGACAGATGGGAAGAATGTGCTGTCTAGGCTGGAGGTACATGAACTGTCAGCCATCAGGACAAGTGGGTTCAAATATCCACTTGGGCCCACATTCCTGAATCCTTGAAGAGGCCTAAATCAGGATCACTGTACACATACTAGGATCCTTGGCAAAAACAAACATTTTGGTAAATGAAGCAGTATCAGACAGATTTATTTTGAAAGAGGACTGCTTTCTCTGTAGATAAAAAGGCAGATTCATGCATCTTCTGAAAGAGCATTTGCAAGAGAAGGGGGGAAAAAGTGCCCATTGGAGTGTAATTATTAAGTAATTACCAATCGATTAGAAAAAGCACAAAAGACTCAAACAAGCTCTGTAAAGATGAGTAAACATGATCTGGAAGAGGTGCTGATGAATCACACCCCATTTCTCTATTACTATAACAACACTTCATACATTTTACTACAGAACTTTCTGCTGAAGGTGTCACAGATCATTATAAACATTCTTTTCTCTAAGCATTCATTTCAGCTCAGGGCATCCCAGGATGGGAAGCACTATCTCCATCCGGAAAAGCCCAGGGAGCAGAATGTGCCATTCACCTGCTGCAACACAAGGAGGCTGCAGCAGAGCTGGGAACAGAACACAGGCCCTCGCCTCCCATTTTGTACACTAACCACATCATCATCAAATGTCCCCCGTTAGTTACATTTTATCCCCTCTTGAAAAGAATAAAACAAACCCCAAACACTTTTTGTCATTACTTCTGTTTCTTTTCTCGGTGAGTAATTTTTTGTTGACAGAGAGTGCTGCAGTGTGACTGATGGCCCCAAATGCCTTTGGAAAAGGTAAGACAGGAGCAATGCAGCACAATGGGGCCACAGCATATGGATGGGTCTCCTGCATACTCAGTGAGATGTCTTGCACATAACACCTCATCCACTCTGAACTGTGATTTAAGGTGAGTGAAGACATTTCTTCTCTAAGCTTCAGAATGTCACAGTCTTCAAGCAATCATTTTGCAGTACAGAACTGTGCACACTGTTGGCACGTCACACTAGCAGCACGTAAAAGAAACTACGACTCAATTTTAACAGGAAATCTTATTTGCTGCTTTGAAAATCATTCAGATTATTAAAGGCACGTTCTTTCAAAAGCAACTCAGCATAACTAAGCCCATCCCTCCCCACAGCCTGGGTTATTACCTGTTATAAATCATTCTCTGTCCCTACTCCAGGGGTCTCTCACCTCAGTAAGAGCTCTTCCCCTCTGCTTTCTGCTTTTCCCACTCCATCCCTTTTCAGTATTTACCTCTCTCCTCATCCTGCTCTCTCGCCATTTCTAGTTTCTTCCCCTCCTTTCTTTACAGTGATTTCCATTTTCTTTGAAATGTTTTGGCATTTAATGCTGGCTTTATTCTTCCTTCTCCATCTGCTGCTCTTTCTAAATCTCTTCTGGAGCCTTCTCTTGGGAGAAAGCAAGAGCCACGTTTTCCATTCAGTGCCTCCTCTTTCTGAAATTCGGTTCCCTTCTTTTTGCTTATGATCTTGGAATCAGACAATCCTCCTCTTCCTGGAAGTTGATCTATCAGCTACAATGTCTTCTTACCAGCCCCATGATAGCTGGTGCCATCATGTATAGTATCTGCCACTCCCTTACATACCAGCATCTCAAGAGGGGCACTGTTAAATGGTATTTCAAATACATACTACTAAAGCAATGCTATAGAAAGGAAAAGCAATGCTATAGAAAGGAAAATTCCTAGTAGGTTTTACTCTCTTGCATTGTGATCAACATTTATAGAATCTTCTGGCCACAGAGACTTGCTCCACCAGCTACAAACCAATTTTAAAGGGAGTTTCCCCCTCCCTAAGGGTTTTCTTCTGTGTAAAACCTTCTAATTCATTATCAGGATCTAGAAGGAACCGAGGAGGAATAACTAAGTTGAACTACTAACACTGCTTTTACACATATCTCCCCTATATTGTCTTTCCACTACATTTTAATCTGGGACTCAAAGGCTCAAGTCTAGGACCTGTCTTCCTCTCCTGCTCACTTGGCCTCTCTTCCCAGGCAAGGGAAATAGCTGTAACGTGCAGGGTGAGATGGACATCTGCCAGTTAAAAGCACGGCGACAAACTCTTCTGGAAACGCTCAGCCATATCTGCGCCTGTCCCCTGTAACTAAAACCCAACACAAACTGATTGCAGATTAAGCAAAGTAAATATGGAAAGGATGGGAAAGAAATTTCTTCTGTTACAAAGTTTTGTTTATTTCCAAACTTTAATCGAAATTCTGATTTTCTGTCAAAGTTTCTCTCATATCTGTCATTAGCCAATGTGCTTAATTGTTTGTAATTACACCTTAGCACAGAGAATTATGCCCTCTGAAAGTTTGTGATTTCATAAAGGCTAAAGGAAAATAACCACCAGAAAGCTTGTGGTTTGTTGGGCTTTTTTTTAAGAAAAATAAACCAAACTAAACCCCCTGCAGGCAGCAAGATGGATTTTGCAAAGAGGGATAGGATTTAAGTCACACAAAATACAAATCTCTTACAGTTACACTTATGTTGCCAATGCACAGAAATAAAAGACAAGAAATGCACCATCTATCAAGGATTCCAAAATAAAGCCAACAGGAACATTAACAAACGCCAAAGCTTAGAAAAGCCTCAAAACACAAAGATCCTCACTTCTACCACAAGCTCAAAAGATGTAGCACAGGAGTCAGTGGTTGCTTAGTTTTGTTTTATGCATTTCACACACCAGCTTTCCTCTGTTCACAGATATTTCACTTTGT
This sequence comes from Melanerpes formicivorus, assembly GCF_026170545.1. Classification (NCBI taxonomy): domain Eukaryota; kingdom Metazoa; phylum Chordata; class Aves; order Piciformes; family Picidae; genus Melanerpes; species Melanerpes formicivorus. The sequence continues at coordinate 2,759,476 of NW_027142424.1, read as the reverse complement.
TCAGTGCCTACAGTACACTTGACTGATGAAGGCACAGCAGCTATCAAAGCAGAGGAATGGAGATCAGACATTTACTCCTCTCTAGGCTTTCCACTGCTGTTTTTAAACAAACATTTTAAACACAAAGCACAGTCCCATGGGCTTCTTACAAACTAAAAGGGAAATAGGTATTTAACAAGATATTAACTTCTCTGAAATATGCTCAGCTAAAACTGAAAAAGAAACCAAGAAGGAACATGATATGCTCTGCCTGTCCCACTCTCCTCTGGCAGCTGGGTGTTTATGGTCTCCTTCTTCCCATGCAAAACCAGCAAATTCTGGTGGCTACAACAGATTATATGCAAAGCCATTATAACAATCACCACAGCCCAAAACTGAGAACAGGGAAAATAATTCACTCAATTATTTGTAAGTTATTTACAATGGTAGCAACAACAACAGATTTTCAGATAGAAGCCTGATTTAAGCTGACTGACCCTTTCAGCATTTCTAAAGGAATTATGTACTATAAAACTAATTCAGTGAAAAATTAAAGCAAAAATAGAAGCGATGAGACATCTTCTAAATAAGCAAAGCTGCTTTTGCAGCATGCTGAATAACTGGAGGGTGGTAAACACACCACTGTTATAAATAAAATCCAGCCTCTTGACATTATTCTTTAGTGAATTATTTCAAACCCTTTATAAGCATTAATGATGCAAACCTCATGGATCTCCTGCAAAGCAAAGAGAATTACTCCCATGCACGGGAGGAAAAATGAAGATTACAGGGACGGAAGCACCCCTCCAAAGTAGCACATTTGTACAGAGAATTCATGAGGTCTCATAGCATAAGAGAAAAAACATCCTCTCATCCAGATGAGAGCACTCACTAAGTGACCAGTTTGTAGGATTTACACATCATTTAATTTCACACAACATGTTGCATCAACTTGTTTAGCTTTAACCATGACTAGTAAATGACTAAGACCTATCAAAGCTTTATAGTGACCAGTAAGGTCCAAATAAATTCTTTTTAAATGGAAACTCGAATGATTTCTTCCTGCTGAGGCACTTTTATGGTCTGCTTCAACACCTAATCATAAAACCATTAAAAATAACATTTAATGTTAAAAATGCTCACAGCTGCCAAAGTATCACATACAGCACTTTGTCAGATTAGAGATAAACAAACGCCAAGCTGCAGCAGAACAATGATTAGTAAGTAGTTGTCTCTCATTACCTTTGCGGTCTTCTTGGGCCAGCTGACCACAGGGACACCCGAAATGGCAAGATTTTGGTCATCATCAGCATGCTCCTTTAGTATGTTCTGTTGCAAACAAAAATGCCTTTATTAACCAGTGAAATATTTCTCCAGCTAAAGCATGCAGAGGCTCACAGAAGACAATGCTCCGCTCTGATGACAGAGTGACAAGATCTCTACTGACTTGTAACAGCTCTGCAAATTACTTTTGCTTCCAAACTTCCAATTCACACTGAAATTCGTGCACCTGTCATTAAGATTCCAGATGCAAAATAGGCAGCAAAATCAGCCATGAATCACCTCAAATATTACAGACTTCTTTAAAACTGGCATCTCTAAAAGAGTGGTGGTTTTCTAGTGGGATCACTTTACTACCAGTAGTACCTCTCCCCTTAAACTTCAGCCCACTAAATCACAAATGACCCCACCAGTCACCACAACCAACCAGTTCTCTCCTAATCAAGTTTACAGAAGACCTGGGTGGCACCTGGGCTCTGCCACTATTTCTGCAGTCACAGGACACTGGCTTCCAGAGCACTGCCTTCCACACTATGGGCAGGCCAAAGCTGTTGGAATCTAATTGACTTCATGTGATTTGTAGGGCATTTGGGTTCCTGAGTACTAGACCAGGAAAGGATCTGTCTCTGGACAGTACAGTATTAAGGAGAAAAAAAAATGGTCACCCCTCCCTCCCTTCCACCTCCACCAAATACCTTTGCTTTGATGCACTGTCCTAGAAATCTCATGAGTAGGTTGCACCAGTTTATGTAGCTTGTGACTCACTCCCATGACCAGATAACTCAGCACAGAGGTGGGGAAGAACTCCAAGTGTACTTAATTGTGTAGCTGGGAAGAGTCCACACTTTCCTCCCAGGACCCTCTACTTCCTAACCCAGCTACAAAGCTCTTCATTTGGGGTTTCAACAAATGAAAACAAAAACCAAGTTGGAAGGGGGATCCTGCCATGCTGCTGAAAATTGAATCCCAAATAAGCACTAACAGGTTAAAAGGGGGGAAATAACACTCCCAATACAAGAAAAAAGAACTGCAGGTTGGAAATTACCTCCTAATAGAATTTAGGAGATAACCCCAGACAAGGAAGTTCAATGCTGTTGCTCACAAGTATACAGACTTAGAAAAAAGCTTGATTAGACAGCAATATGCACCAGGCTCTGTCAGCCCCAGTGCAGAGCTTTAATAATTAGTAATTTCTCACACTATACATAAAGAGCTTAAAATACAGTAATTGTTTTAATGGGAAGAACACTAGGAATTCATCTGTAATCATCCAACTAAAGCCTGGGGTATAATGGCATGTTCCAGGCCCCAAGAGACTGAGCAGGCAGATGAGCATCTACACTAGGGTTTGGATCAGTGTCCCTGGGGCTGGCTTCCCTTCCCTGGAGCTCAGGCAACCTGCTGGCTTCTGCCCAATTCCCCAGTCTGTGTCTAAGTGAGGAATGCTTCACTAATAGACACTACAGCACCAGCACAGTGCTGCTTCTTCAGATACAATCATATCAGTAAGGTCATTCTTGATACTAGCTAGTCCAAAAGCAGTGCCAATGACCAAAATAAACAATTCCAGTACAAGCCCGGTTGCGTCAGCTCGGCGCTGTGGCTGCACTCAGGAGCTTGCATAGGCACAGCCTGGCTGGTGAGGAGTAAAATGCAGCTTGCCCCAACCTGACTGTGATGGGGAGTCTGAGAGTACCTCCAGCATACTCTTGGAGTGAAACAGCTAACGACTTTTACACATGGACTAGTCACTGGCAAATTAACTCTTGGCTGAGCTGAGGGAAAACACCACCTCTTTTCTCATGTCCTCCTTAGTCTGATATTATGATCACTGCTTTAACTGAACTGTGACCACATTCTGAGTTAGTTTTCAATCCTAAAAATGAAGAGATCTTTTTCTATTCTTGCAGCAAAGCCAAAATTCTCCAGAACAAGGCAGCAGCTTGAGAGCAATAAAAACAGAAGACAAATTAATCCCTCTTTACTTTGCTACTGTTCAATTTGAGAGCTCGTAAGACAGAGAACCTTAACATTTCCACTAATGACTGTCAGAGACTCTGAGTTCAACACAAAGCAGAGCATATTCCAAGAGCTTGGCAAGATAATGAAGGTTTCTTGTTATCATATGGATCACGTGAAAATATTACCCAAGAAGAAACATAAAACTGTGGCAGTTGATCATCTCAGCCAGCTGAAAACAATGGATATTTGAGCAGCAAAACCACAACCAAGCCATGGCTGCACTGACTGCAGTGTCAGGTATCAGTGCCCAACAGGCCAGAGAAGGCAGGGTTTTGTTCACCTGCTTAAAAACCAACCCAAAAAAGGAGGAAAATAAAGAAAAGCCATTGGGCTCCAGTTAGACAAACAATACAATGCTCATCCAGCATAAGGGTGCCCAATTCATTACACCTGAAGGCTGTGGTGACAACAGCAGGTATGAAGGAAAGAAGCTGATTAAGGATGTAAGGACTCAGCTTAGCCATTCATTTCAAAAGCCCAGCAAGGAATGACTTCCCTGAAATGCATTCAGTAGAAGGAGGTTTTTTTTTCCCCTGTCATCAGAATGAGAAGGGGGTAAGATTTCTTGGCAACAAAAAGAAAGAACATATTTCAGTAGATATCATCTGTCTTGCACAAGAATCTTCTCCTGCTGCCAAGGAGTTGTGGATATTTGACAAACTCTGTTCTTCAAACTGAATGTCTTCTGCCCTAATGGACTTCCACAGCCCATTCTGAAGACGAGCAACATTTTTGCTTTGAAGTGGGGAAAGTCTGTGGCATTATGAGGAGGCAGATCTCACAATCCTCTTTCCCCAACAGCAGCAAAGGAATTACCATCCTGCTGGTAAAAACAGAAACGCTGTGTGCTGAAATCAGAGGCTGCACACAGACAAGCATCGCTGGCAGAGTTCAGTGTGGGGTGCAGCCTGCCACAATCAAAGCTCTGCTCACCTTTACCTGCCCTGTGATGTGGGGTTCAAACTACACCAAGGAGACAGTTATGTCTCTGTTCTCTTCTTCATGCATAAGTCCACCCCAGTTGCATATTTGGTAGATTGACATACTATTTGTTAGGTGTGGAGAAGCCATTCGATGAAACTCCTCCAACCCCCAAGGCCACTAGCTAAGTAAAATGACTTCTCAGGGATTTTTTCTCCCCTCTTTTTTCCTCATCAGTGGAGGTACTTCTCTAACAGTTCAGCTGCTACTTAGCTTTTAAGCTGGGAGCTGGAGTTATTGCACTATTTTCTATTTCAGGGCACAGACAACAAGGTACCACTGCAGGCTGCACGTGGCTCCAACAGCAACACCACCAGCATGGATGTGAGGGCAACGGCTGCAGTGTCCTGGCTGCTCACCCTGCCAAAAACCACACTGCCAAGCCTTCTGTCCTCCTGCAGCCTGGGTCAGCTGAGCACTCTCAGAGAGGGTATGTTTATCCCTGCAACAATCTCCTCTCACATTTGCTGCACATACAGCTCACAGAGAGCCCAGCAGACATTTGGATACAGAGTATTGCATCTCCTTGGCCGATTGTTCAGATCCCATTTGCTGCAGAGCGAAGCTGCTGGCAGTAATGACTGTCTGAAGGCCTCTGAGAAGCTCTGTTGGTGGTGAATACAAGTCTCAGGCGATACAGTGCCCATACATCAGAGCTGCAGCCAAGAAGAATTTAATTCCTCATCGGAGCTGAGGAAGAACTGACCTGCTCCCCAAGTGAGGCCTGTGTTGTGCTCTGCAAATAAGCCTCCCTTGTGCTGCTGCAGTCCATCGATCACGGTGATAAATGGGTTCTCAATCTGCAGAGGCATTAGCTTGGCACTTCTGGATTGCTGTGACCCCACACTAGATAGTTGCAGTTAGTTAGGAGCTGAGATGACGTGTAAGGAATTTACACAGGCTTAGGTTGGTTTTCAGTCTCCCTTCTCATAAGGAAAATAAATTACTTTACTTCACAGTCTTACCTACTTGACATTAAATAGCTGCACATAGCTGTATTTACTACTAAGAGCAGCAATGCAGTCCCCCATCCTTTACCAGACTCGTGCTCAGAGGGAGAAGCAAAGGCTCTCTGCAAGCTACCCTGATTTTTTCTGTGCAACTTCACACCACTGAATAAAATGGTTTCCTTTCTCCAGCTAAACTATCCATATCCTGTTTTCTGAACACATTAATTACCTTCCCAAAGCACAAAGATGGACTTGAATGTCATGAAAAAAGTTCCTGAGTGTGTTTCATTATGGAATAAAACTGCTATAATAAACATGGATTTATTTTCTTCAGGAAGAAACTTAAAGCTTTCCAAGCAGAGCAAGAGCTTTCAGACCTTCTGTCAGACCATGTTCTTTCTGTGCATTTGTTAAAAATAACTCTCAGATGGGTGCACTAAAAGGGTACTTTTTATAGGCTGCATTATTAATACATCACATGCCCAAAAGTTGAGTTGCCCATGAAATAAACCTTGTGAATATAGCCAAATACAGTCACAGCACATATGACCTGCACAGCTGCTTCTGCAGGACTCAAATCACACATCCATTCAATCACACAGATGAGTGGTGCTCTGGATATTCATCAGGGTGGGCTAAAGGTGCCAGTCTTCTGCTCCCTCTACTGCTAATGCTATCAGCAAAATCCACACATTATTTTCTGTGCAATCCACACATTATTTTCTGTGCAAGTTGAAGGAAAACTAGTAGCAGACTAAGAGGGAATATGATTTAGTGGTCAAGCAGATAAATACCATTCTGGAAAACTGGACTGTGTTTCTTCCCCTGCCATTGTGGCTCTAAGTGACAGGGCAGATCTTTCAAATCAAGTTTCCACAGGCAGTCATGAATTGCAGGTTCCTACTCTTCCTCATGCCTGGCTTGGGTGCTAAAGATCAGAAATGCTAAGCAATCACAGTTTCAGTACTATTCAAACTATCTGTTACAGTATCATTGTTAAATAATGCCAAGCTGATGAAAATCACATCTGTGCCACGTAAAACCAGTATCCAAAATTATGGGCCCTTGTATCTTAATCTCTTTGCACCCCTGATCCCTGTGTGTGAACCAGAGATAACAGCAGCTCATTACCAATTTTGAAACACACAACTACGGCAGTGATGAGCACTACTGGGAAGCCCAAGGAAACAGTTAAATCACCATGTTCAGGGTCTGAAGAGTGTGATGAACCTAACACACACACTGAGGAGAGAGGATGGAACAAAACTAGATTATCTCCAGAGCTCCTTCCCACCCCTGTGATTCAGTGGTAGCTGCATGCTGCACACCAACCAGTACAGGAAACCTGTAAGGACCACTGTGCTAGATGAATGCTCAAGGGGCTGAAATCAGTCACTCAGTAACTTTTCCCTCTATCCTTTGAACAAGGAGCCCTAAACATTCACTGATACACCTGGGTTTGTGGGCTTTTTTTTTTAAAGCAAATAAACTAAATAAAACAAACTTCATGCCTTGGTAGCACATGTGTTACAAGGAGATAGGATGCTCTGGCTCCACTACACTGTTCTCTAGCACAGCAAAGAACACAGCGGCAGACAGAAGTGATGGGTTGTTGCATCCAGAGTCCTGCAACTAGAGGGGAATAGGAGACATCTTGTCAGTGGCTGCCTCAGACAACCTGCTGATGAGGTCTATACTGGGAGTCCTGGGCTCCACCCTGACTTTAGAGGAAGTGTACTCAAGCAATGAGTGATCTAAGTACAACTCCCCCAGATGCTTCAGAACACCTAGAAGTGGATTATGCAACTGTAAGGAGAGTTATGGAGAGAGTGAAAGCAGACTATAAAGGCTTTAAATAATTTACTATGCTGTACTGTCTCCCAAGCTCTGAAAATTGAGGGCTGCCTTATGAGGGCCAATATTGAAAAAAAATACAGGTAAGAAAGTTCTTCAGGCACTGTTCAAGAAAATGTTTAACATTCTTTTATAAGGTCTTGTTCTGACTAATCCATCACAGGGCTTGCCAAACATACAGAGGTGATTCCAGAGAAAACAGTTCTGCAGCATGCATGATGTTTAGATGTGGTCATGGGCTCTTTAACCAGCAGAGAACCACAAATACCCAGATGTTGGGCTACATCCTGATGGTTACAGTGTGTGCTGGCAAGGAGAGAAAGTTTAGGAGCAGGCAGTTATCAAAAGAGATGGAACATCAGGTCTGCAGCTCTGAAAGATGCACAAAATACAGTAGCAGATGCTTACTTAACACCAGATAATGCACAGCATCACCAAAAAGGGCAAAACCTGGGCTGCCTTCTTAAAGGTCTATTTGCAGTTCTCCATGTCTGTAGCTAGTGAACCCACTGCTCTGGAGAGAAGTAAGACAGCCTGTACTCTTACACAGTGCTCTAAACCAGATTCACATGTGGCTATCTTGCCATGTTCTAGTAAGATGTCTTACAGTGACATGGAGTATAATATCCAAAGAGCATACTCTGAACATCTGCACTCCTTATCATGTGCTGTGCCCCCTTCTGGAATTTCAAGAAGGGGCAGTTAATCTTTAAGTGAAACTTGGTCTGTGCATCCAGTCTGGAAAAATAACACTACCACTTGTCCTTCATCACAGATTCAGCTTCTGGGCTGGAAGCTTTATTTTGATTTTTGATTAGAAGATGACTGAACACAAAGCAAGCTAGTAAATCTAGAGCCATGACTTTGGGCATCTACGTCCACTTTCATACACAAAAGTGGCTGATTTTGCCAGAAAAGACTTTCTGAGTTCTTGTAGTTTACCAAAATGAGTGTCATGTATCACACTTTCAGGCTCCAAGATTGTGGAATATGGTTCCACTGCACACTGCATATGTTGAGCCTTCTTTAACTGGCTTTGAAGCCTTTTCTAAGCAGCTGTTACACTACTTGAACTAAAAAAGTACAGGCTCTCCTTTTATCATATAAACATGTATTTTTTTCCCCTGAGATTGTGGCTTACACAGCTCTTGTGTATAGAACATTTGCAGCTGAAGAACTACACTGTGCACAGAAACAGCACAGAACTGGTGGTCCAAACACAAGACCATGAATCTATACTCAGTTCCAAATCATGCCAAATGTTCATGGTACTGGACCTGTGGAGGACAAGCAGAGAATTTCAGCCTTATTGGGCAAACACTAGCAAAATTACAGGAGTATGCTGCTCTCAGCTTTGTTAAAGCAGTAATTAATATGTCTGGTTTACATAATGTGAAAACATAACACAGAAAAGCTGACCGAGTAGTCCAAAGGGATGTCACAGATTAGAGGCAGGGCTGAGACTAGCAGCAGCAAGGCCATGCTGGTCTTCAGGAGGGAGGTACCACTTCCAGCATGTTAAAAATCTAAAGAGAAGTTTCATAACTGGTGAGCACTCACTCCTCACACGCCTCCAAAAACAGTATATTGTACCAGTGGAGAATAATTATCAACCTATAGAGGGCAATGGAGGAAAAGAAAATGAAAAAGGTGAAAGCAAAAAAAAAAAACCCAACTGAAAAGGCTGGACAATACCTTCTGAATCACAGGTATTTACATTCTGTATGTGTCAGTTAATCAGACTCCAGTAAGACACTAGACCCAAAAGGGCAGATTCAGACTATAAACATTAACAGACTTTCTGAGGTGTAATATGTGCTGCACTGTGAGAGGAGCTAAACTTCTGGCCACTGCTGTGACAGTCAGAAAGGACTGCATCAGTTAAAGCAGACTGCAAACAGACATCTGCCCAGAGAGGCGATGGCTTTTGTTAAAGGCATCATTTCCCTCCCTGTGGCACAGCAGGCTGGAATAAGCCGGTCACTACACCCAAGCTGCCATCCCTCTGCTGCAGAACTTGCTTTCTGATCTCCTGCTGTCTTCTGTGCCCACAGAATACAGCTTGTGTGGATCAGCAAGATATCACACCCACCTTCATGTCCTCAAGGAGAGCCTGGGGATCTTCAATGCCTTCTGGAACACACTTCTTGTTCTCTGGGAGAGATTCAAGCTTTTCCACTAGGGCTTTTAAACCCTTCAGTTCAAATTCTGTGAGGTGAGTCCATTTGGTTGAAACTTCTGTAGCTGGAGACCCTGTTGGTGTTTTGGGATAGTCCGTGGGGGTCGTTGATTTTACACTGTCATCTGATTCATTAGACAAAGTTCTTTTTAGGTATCTCATTACTGTGGCTTTCTGTTTTCTTCCTGCACCTTCCTTCCCTTCTGAGTGTGTGCTGTTGGGTGAAGAGGAGCCATCCACCAAGGATTTGGAGTTCTTATCCACACTGTCATCCTTCTCTTCCTGGAGATGGGCATCACAAGATTCTTCATCCATGTCTAACCACGAATCTGATGAATAGCTGTCTGTGCTGCGTTGTCTTTTTGCATCTGAAAGTTAGAAGAAGAATGCTGAATTTTTACCCAATGTAATTCACAGCTTACACACTTCCCTACCACAGGGGCTAGGCACTGCCTTATTTCAAAGGGTACTGGATAATGCTTGGTAAGTAAGTGACAGGAATGGGCTCTATTCAGCTGATTTTTAATTGGGGGGTGGGGGAGTGGGGTGTGTGTTTGTTTTAGTGCTGGTTTTCATTAACATCTACTCAGTTCAAATGACTGGGAAACATTTAGGGAAAAATTATGCTTTCTTCAAAGCTTCAGTCCTCTACGCCTTCAATTATGAGTAGGCAGAGCTCTTAAGTCACACACAATTAATTTTCCTGCAAATCCAAAAGAGGCCAGATTCAACAGCCTTACAGCTTTAAGAGGAGCGTTAGCACCGAAAGAGGAGGGGGGGAGATGATGGAAGAAAGCACGTTAAAGTGCTGTCCATCATCATTCCTCCAGGAACTCTGCCCAGCACAAAATCAACTTCTCAGTACTCCTCCCTCTTTGTTTTACCAACAGTTGCTCACAAGTAGCCCCACTTGTTACTGCATGAACACTCAATGCTCTTCTGAGACAGAGGATTATAATCATATTTATTTTATAGACAAGATGCTTAAACACACTGAGAAATGCAAGAATTTTCCCAGTTCCATGATGCTGTTTTCCTTAATGATGGCCCTGATACATTCTAGGTACTGCAAGAAAATCGAAAGGGAAGTTCCTGATTCTAAAGAACCATTAATCTTAGTTTTATAGTAGGTTTCCCCCCAAAAAGACCAATTGTTACCCAACTCCCTGAGACCAAGCAGTGAAATTAATGTAGAGAGCTGGTGGCCAAGGTTTCCCAAAACACACATCTTTTCTTATTTATTAGACAATTTCCTTTGCTAAGTGAACAGCACTGAAGGCAGGCTAGCAACAGCAGGAATTTCTGTGGAAAAGACAGTTAAAACTGGCAACACCCAGTTAAGTCCATGTGAATTTTAATACTGGCTGAAATGGGTATGAGATCAAGCTGCAAACAAAAACACTGCAAAGGAAACAGAAGTCACACAGAAAAAAAAAAAAAAAAGCAGCAATTGAACAATTAATGAGAAATTCCTTTCACAGCTTTCATGCTCTGCAGTGCAGTAGCTCTGGATTAGGACAATGTGAATTATGCTTAAGGAAGGATTAAATGGACATTAAGGAAAAAGCTCAGCATCCGGTTGCTTAACAGTGAGGTTCAAAACAAACAGTGAAGCCCCGTTACAAGCTGGTGATTGTGTCCTTATTATGGAGAAGCTCCTTGTCTGTTGCACAGTCTCTATACCATCTTCTGGCAAAACATGCATGTTACTTGTCAGCTGGGTAACAAAGATGCAACAGGCAGTGGCAGAGTAACTGTCTGAGGGCAGCTTGCCCAGCTGCTTGGTTCTGTAGCTTCAAATAAAAACCCTGCAAGGCCAGGTGAACCTCTGTGTGATGCACTCAAGAGACACAAGTTGGCCACTTTTTACTTCCCAGGCCAAGGGTGCTGTTGCTACAGAGTCTGCAAAAATCAAGCATCTCTGTCCAGTTCATTCCTCCAGACACATTTGCCTTTTTCCTCAGAACAAAAATAGCCATGAGATTACTCCTGAAAAGCACATTTAAGCTGAAATGCCTGTGAAAAGGACAAAAAAATGCCAGCTCCCAGCAAGGCTGGTCAGAGCCAAATCCAGCCCCATCCACAGTGCAGGCTCACCTCCTTCCTGCATCCCTCCAAAAAGCTTCACCATGAAGTACAGCATGGTTTATTTTGTGTGCTGAGGTGGTGGCGTGCACCAACACTCCAAAGCAGCTCCTCCTCTCTGCTCTGTGCTAATACACCCCCGTGCTCCTCTTAGAAAAACAAACAGGATTAGAAAATATCTTAAGCAGAATATTTAAGAAACACTGGGTTATCCAACTTTTCTTTAACACTGTTTTTCCCTTTGTCCACAGTAGCTACCGCACTTAACCACCTCAAAGGGCTATATAATCAGCTTATGTCATTCTCCCATTTTACAGCTGAGGAAACAGATGCTTGGGAGAAAGCACGATTTGCTCATTATCACACATCAAAACTAGGGCAAAACCAGGAATCACAATCCAGGCTTTTGAATCCAGGGCTGGAGCCCCTTCTCTAAGGCACACTGCCTTGGTGAGCTGTTTTACAACTGACTGAAGCACAAATGCCCAGCCTAGAAGGGAGAAGGTGTCAGTGATGAAACAGAAGGAGGTGAAAGCAGACACTCATCCCTACGCTACCAGCACAGCATTACTAACAGAAATTGGTATAAATCTGCACAAAGGAAATTATGTTTCTGTCTTCCTGTGCTGTAGCTCTGCTGAACAGGCACTAATGGCAGTAACTGGGGCAAATCTCAAGCACAGACAAGGCCTAAAGAGAGGGAGATCACGTTATGGAGGTGTGAATAATTTACTACAAGTAATGCTCTGGTGCTAAGAGCAAACAGCCTTCAGGAGAGATCTCCACTGTTTGTCTCTTATTCTTATCTATGGACACAAAAGGCAGGCGAGGAGTGGAACACCACAGCATACTGGTGGCCTATTCCCATCAGAGGCGAGCACAAGGAGAGGGGGAGCAGCAATTCCATCCTGCCAGCTGCCACTCTTTCCCTGCCACCGGCTGTCTGCACAAGACAGGCTCTGCTGTGCCAGCGACACCTGGGTACAGACAGGATCCAGCCGAAATCAAACCTCAAAATGAACCAACCCCAAACAAGTGCCCTGTGCCGTGTCCTCCACAAGCCTGGCAGTCTCATGTTGCCCTCCTAACTGTACCTTTGGGCACAGATAACCTGAAGTGTTATCAGTCTGTTCTGGAGCACTAGGGGATTACAGCACGGTTGCACCATGAGATTAAGAGTGGGCTGCTTTCAAGAGACAACATCTGCCTGGTACTGCTCCTAATTTAAAGGGGGAAAAAATAAAACAGGTAAGGGAATCAAGAATTAATCAGTAACAGAAGGATAACTTCAAGTAGAGAAAGGTTCAGTTTTGTGATTTTCAAGTGTTTTGTGGTAACACAAGATGATCTGATTGTTATTTATTCATTTAAATGAAAACAGTGTTTTTGACAGAGTTATGAAGCTGTGAGCTCAGGCCCTCTGTAAGCAGAACCTGCATTTAACTTTCTCAAGAAGTGCATTTTAAGCACACTATTACTAGGGTCCCACTGACATAGAGGGTTTTGGTTTATAAAGTCTCTCCATGGAAAAGAGTTCAGGCTGAAAACAACCATGGTTTCTTCTTCTGAGTCAATCTATCCACCATTATCAGGTTAGAACTCCAGTTCTGGAGTGGTTATCCAGTCTGGGCTCCCATGCAACTTAAAGCAGAAACACCTTCACCCCTCTCCATTTCAAAACAAACAGAACCAGCTTGTACAAACCAGTCAGTGAAAACTCAGTGAAGAGCAGCAGCAGCACAAGCTTGACCACAGGACAGAGCTGACAATACCTTGATTTCTATAGCAGCTCACTTCCCTGGGGTTTTGGGCAAATCACTTAGCTTGTACAAGGAAGGATAATCACAGAGTTTCTTTCCTTGCTGAAAAGCAACTTGCTGTATTACAGAGCTTGAAAGAAAGGGAGTGGGGTGAGGCACAATTATGAAATCTTTCTAAACTCTTTAGAACAGTTCAGTGTGTAATATCTACCTTGCTATGCCCAGCTCCAAACTCTGACACTGTGAGCCGGGAGCAGCAATTTCTGCTGGTCTGCTAAAGGCAGCAATGACATTGTCATTAGCAGAAAAAAAACCCTGAGCATACTGGAAATGGATCACTGCACAGAGCACCTTGCACACAAATCACTCAATATAGTCCACTACTGACTCTCATAAGCAAATCTCTTCTATTCCCTGAGAAGACGAAGGAGAAGAAAACAGACAGACATGGCTCCCTCACCATGCCAGAGGGCATATTTTCCTCATCCTTCAGGCTCAAGATACAGTTAGAGCCATCCTACTAAAATTTTAGCCATGGGAATCTTAAAAGCTGCAGGCTACAGAAAAAGCACATTTTTGATAGCCCAGGATCTTTTCCCAATTACTCTTTGTCAGCTCGCTCTTAAGATCCATATCTCAGTGAAGGTCAATTGTGGTTGAAAACATCCAGTACAGACTCATTCATGGTAAGAGGAAAAATAATGAAGACATATCCATCCCGAAACGGTGCACGTTCAGACCTAGTAGGAAAACCAAATAGGATCCTGTTCTGATTTCAGCTGGCAGGACAAATGTCACAGTTGAGAGGGAGAAGAAAAAGAAGAAAGGCAGAGAAAGAGAGACTGTGTGCTTTTACAGCAGCCTGTGATTGCTGTCATGTCATTGTTCCCCTGAGTGTTTGCCCTTCTGTGGAAAAGAACAGTCCCACACACTAACTAGAAGGTAAATGACTGGAAATTCATTCTGGGCCTGAAGAACAGGAGAGGAAGCCACAGCCATCAGCTTCCAACTAATTTAGAAGGGCAGACGTTTTTATTTAGGGAGTCGGAACACTCAAGGTGTTAGCCTTGTTTGTTTTTTTCCCTGCCTGAGGTTTTGAGAGTTAAGACATTTCAGGAAGCAGGTATGAAGAACAATACAAATTGCTCTAATAGCACCCAGCTATCGGGACAGGAGTATCACAACACAATCACAGCAGTACATTTTCAGGAGTAGGCAATGCCTTGAAAGAGTCACTCTGAATTTAACAACCTTCACATCAAAGCAAATAAATGCCATGCAATGAAAATGTAATGTGAAAAGTCTAAAGATATCCTTAAAACACAATTGCTGATGAATTGAGTTTTCTGAGTTCTCCAAAGATGTTCTCTGTCACCACAGTAATCTCTAATTTTTATGTTTTCATTCATGCAGGACAACAGAATCTCTACCAGTTCCATGAAAACCACCACCTTGTGAAGCCCAGAGACAATGGGCAGCATCCTGTGCTCTCTATGGGGGGGAGGGGGGATGTCCTCCTCAACTAACAATCAACTGTTGCTTCATAGCTTCTGAGATCCTGTAAGACCACTGTATCAGAAGGCATATAAGAAAAGAAAGCAGCACAACTCAAGGGTGAAATTAACAAGTCTTAATACCCCAAAAGAAAGGCAGAAAGTAAGCATTTAGAATAAATTATGTCAAGGAAATTATTTTCAAAAAGAGAGAGAAACATTAAGATTATTCAAGAGGAATTTCCAACAATGAATTCAAGGATGTGAGGAATTTTTTTCTTAAACCAAGAAGGACAGAAGACAATTACATCTATTGAGGGATCTGCAGAGATGTTAAGTACTTTGTTTCACTACTCTTTAAGGAGAATAATGGGAAATTCTTCGCCACGGGATATTCTCTCAAGGGAAATCAAGAAATTGCTTGCAGATAGAGAAGTCTCTAAGGAAGAGACAATTTAAGGACCTCAGCATTTCTGAAGAAAAGCTTAAAAACAAAGTGGTGAGGGTTTGGAACACTGGCCTCATTTGGATCTCCTATCCCACAGCAGGGGAATGATACTAAGATATAGACACCACAGAACAAAGAAGTGTAACGCAAGGATTAGAGTTTGTAGAGATTTATTGGAAACAAGAGGCTGGACACTGAGATCAGTTAAAAGGAAAGGCAAGCAAGTATTGAAACAGCATTACTCACATACGACAAAGAGTGCAGCTTTCTAAAGGTAAATAATGTACCTTCACTCCTTTCAATCTGACAAATGCCATAGTGAAAGCTCCAGTAGATACAGTAGATCTGGGGTTTTGAACCACAATCCTCACTTAAATAATTATTTTAAGGTTAAGAGTCTGCCAAGCAATAAAAAGCAAGTTTCTGACAAAACCCAGCATACATCTGTCTCTCCTGGAGAGAAAGGGCCTGGATGTCAATGTCAGAGATGTTATCAGCATGCTAATACTCTGAAGTCAAGAGATAGCAGGCAGCTGGACGAACTACACACTGTCAGTAGATGACACTTCAGTAAGTTGGAAGTACTGATCCGTTCAGGAACAGCAGCTCAAGATCTGCCCAGCCAGACACTCCCAGCACCACCTCAACTCCCTGCCACACAGTCAGGCTGCAAGTCAGCTCAGCTCATCAGCCCTGCTGAGAGCAAATAGATTCAGTTTTCAGGAGGGTTAATTTTCAGTCAGATCACTGAAGGGCGGCTGCACAGTCTTAAGTTCATGAAACAAAGTAGTCTTGGGAGAGCAGCACATTTCTCACAGTAGCTTCAACACTATGCCCAAACAACAGCAGGAAAGTTTTATGTTCACTTTCTACTAAGCCAACAACTGAAGCCACCACAGAAGACAAGACCCTGACCACATCATCACCAAACCACTTTCCAAATAGTCAGGCTCATTTTCCTGACACCTTTACAGGTCAAGCAAAACAATCCTGCCACCTCTAGACACTGGGCATCTATGGGTCCTAGTGAACCTTTATGCAATTTGAAATCCCTCAGCTAGTAACTTGACTGAGGCACATTTTGTGGGCATCACCAAATCATTATCAGTAATTACTGAGTTGGACTGAAAGTCACACTGGTGATTTAGCTGGAAAAGGTCCCACCTCAATATCCTGAACCATCCACTCTCCACATCTAATTTGTTCTGAAATTACACCTCAGTGACCTGGCACCCCCACCCTGCCTGCAGGACAAGCCTCTTTCCACGCCAGTGGTTTAGACAACAGTGAACGCAAAGTTTTTTCACTGCTTTTTGAAGAGCTGATCCAAGGGGTTAATTCAACCATTCCTCCTGTATGGTCTTACATAATGAGAAAAATTCCTCCACAGAGTTCCTGCTTAACTAAACTCTCCTGACCACAGTCTCACAGAGCTAAGAGACACAAAGTGTGAAGCACCCAAATTCCCAGTAACCCCAAGAAATTTCCTTGGCCTACTTACACAGACTAGTAGCTCTTTCTGGTTAGTAAAACTCACTGGAGATGATATCTACCCATAACTTCTTCAACCCCCTCTACTAAGAGCAACACTAGTAGGTGATCATTTCCCTTCTCCCAGGGCAGTTCCAGCTGTGACAGGTCAATTCCAAGTGGCATCTCAGGGAACAGGAAATAGAGAAATACTTTAGTCCTCCTCCACACTTGAGATTTAACTGGTGCTTGTGCTGCTTTCAGCCATTCTACATTTAAAAGCAGGGAGGGAAGGTGGCTCACCATCTTGGGCCTCTAAGAGGAGGAAAAAAGAGGGCAGCCCAGCAAGACAACAACTGGAATTGTCACACATTGATGCCAAGGTAATGCCTTCCTGCTCCAGGCACAGCTATTCTTCTCTGCTATGGGCCATTTTCGGCTATTGCTGTCAAGGTGTTTTTGACCTCCCTGCACTTCGGTTATAGATCACAGAGATTTGTGTAGGTGCTTTCTTGGTTTTCTTATTCTGCAGAACTAGAAGTCAGTCACCAAACAGAGAATGAAAGCAGAGATTAAAGAAAAGAGAAGAGAAAGAAGCCAGGTCTAGTGACCATAACACATTCTGCAGAGGAGACACTCTATAAAAGGACGAAATATCCACCCCACCAGAGCACATTTGCAATGCAGACATTTCTGGCTACTAAGGTACTGTGCCAAACATGGCAGTAAATCCTCAACTGTTTGGCAGATCATCTCAACACAAACATTACTGAAACCAAGGAACGCACGCATCCAAACATTATTTTTCTGGGATCTGCTTGCTATAGGAATGCTCAATAAATACAATTCAAAGTAGGTTGGTATCTCCAGGAAATGCTTAAGAGTTAAAACCTTCCCCACCCCAAAATAAAAAATTAGTTCATTAGATTTTCTGCAGTCCTCCAGTTCAATTCCTAATCCGCTCTGCAGAATCCAAAGCAGTAAGTAACCCAAGGTGCTAGCACCCGTCCTGAATATGTGCTCAAAGGATTCACTCACCAATTAACATTGATTCTTTCTGGTACTCTTTGCTGAGGTGGCAGCGCTGGGTCACACAGGACACGTATCTCTCCAGAACATACCAGCACATTTCATAGTAGAAAGGATAACGGAATTTGGCATGCACCTGAAAGCAAGATCAAAACTGTCAGTCCATGGGGAAGGGCAAGAAGTTTGCAGCACAAGGGCCAGTCATCATTTTCATCATGTTATCAAGAGCACAAACAGTATGCAGGAGGGGGAGGGGAGAGAGGGTGGGAGCAGAGTGAGATGTATGCCTTCAGCATACGAAATGAGGAGCCTGCCTGCCTGCCTGCCATGATAGCATCATTTCTTGGTTCACTAATTTGTATCCTCTTGGGGTGGTGGGAGAGGAAAGGGTTTGTGTTCTTGTGGAATCATGAAACTGATGGATGGCCCCTACGGTGTTATTTACCTACTGTATAAACACAGGGTGGTCACATACAGATGTTAGTCACTGAAACTCAAAAATAAAGGTGGCATTTTCTTTCCTGAACACTATCACATGATTTTTATCGAAATGGCAACATTGCTTAAAATGATTCAAGCAAGAAATACATATTTTTTCATTTATGGTCTTCACAACAATAGGATTAAACAAATGAACACACAAATTCTTGATTATTGATAACTACACATTAAAAGCAAAAATCCCTTCCATGGTTTACACTGTGGTATTTTGGTAGTAAGTCAGCTTTTGCCACAAACAGAACAGAAAAGCAGGATTTTGACAAAAGATCCTGTCAAGCTGTGCACTACTTCTTACATCTCAGACTTCTTGTTCTCACACAAAAAGCTTATTCTCCAGCACTATATATTTGTGAGATTATTTCAGATTCAAAAGAAAACCAAGTGGATTTCCTTCCTTTCCGACACATTTTTCTATCTGTGGAAGGTCACTGTACCAAAGAAGAATCTGGGAAGTTCCTAAAATTCAAGATCAAGTGCATATTTACTATGATTTGTTAAAAATGGATGTCATGCATCTTGCATGCACTGGTACTTACACTGTACACTGCTTTCTCCTGGTGGCACAGAAATTTGCATTTTGCAGGCTTGCATGCATGCACTGCACTGGGATTATGCGAGCTGCTTCAAAACATTCTATGCTTAGTAACTGCTCACCTAGCCAAGAGGTGTCCACCCACCTTTAATGAAAAGCTAGACTGCACCAGGAAGAAGCATTATCTTAGAAAGCCCATTTTGAAAAACAAACCCAAAAAGACCACCCCACCCCAGATCACCCAAGCCCAGCAAAGTCTGAACAAAACCACCAATCCAGCACCTGGAAACTCAGATTCAGCCCTGCAAAACAGGCACTGCTGAAGCATCTGCGTGGTGATGAAAGCAGCCACTTGAGCATATCAGTGACTTACTAGAATGTCCATATTTGAAAACTGTCCCCAAGGTGGACAGTCAAAGCACTTGTGTCTGTTCCCAGGGCAGAGGAAATGCAAACACTTTCAAGCAGTGAGGCAAAATGTAAAGAAAGGAAAAGAGACTGTATTGTCCCAATAAATGTACCACAGTGTAGGCTTTCAACACTCCATGGCAATTCCCAAAAGTTCAGATCTCTTAAAGGCAACACAAATGTAGCTGGTAAATCTGAACTGGGTGTTGCTATGGGCCACGTATCCAGAGATGCTGCACCTTTTCAAACGTCTCCCTGGGCTGTTTTCTACAAAGCACACAGGCCAAAAAACAGAAGAGGGGGAGGGAAAAAAAAAAGAGGAAAAAAAAAAAAAGGCAAAGCCCAACCAAACAACATCCCCCTAAATGTGAGAACATTTAACCCCAGGGCCTTTTTGCATCGGAGAGTATTTTTCCTTTGGTTTAGTTATTTGTCATAAAGAAGAGATCGAGTCACTTAGCACTATTAGGGAACACAGGGGAAATTAGCCATGCTAAAATATATGCTAATAAAGGAACTCAAATTTTTCCAAGAGAGCACTGCAGGAAACAAAATTTGCAAAGAATTGACTTACAAACAGGAAGCCGCCTTCCACCCCTCAGCCTTCAAAAGGTTTTCAGCCACATGCCTGGGAATATTAAAGACATCATTGCTCAACATTTGTTGACAGATTCTGAGCTTCACCAAATTTAGTTGTTACCAATGTTAATTCAATGTGAAAGACAAGGAAGTAATGCATGCAGTGCTCCCATTATGTATATCAATCTTTAATATTCAATTTGAGTTCCTAATTGCCTCACTATCAATGTTCCAACCCACAGCAAATCCCTCCATGCCTCTAATTCACTGTTTGCCTGAGAAGGCTCTGCTTTTACAAACCTTCAGAAGTAAGAGCTACCATATGTAGCAAGAGATACTCTGCAAAGATCTGCAGTGCCTTCTGCCAGTAAAGCAACTCTACAAGTGCTTTAAAAACCTCTTACAATTTGCCTTATGGAAAAGTATAGAGGAGTACGTTCTTTAAGACAGCCTTGGAAATTTATGATGATGGATATGAACTGCATTATGTACATGCCCATAGTGTTTCCATTCTACATTTATGGTCAAATGAACTTTTATGGGGGGGGGAGGGAAGGAATAAAAGAAAGAAAGAAAGAAAGAAAGAAAATTAAAAATGTTCTGTGATGAATTTGAAGGATAATATCTGACACAGACACTGCCAGAGGACTAAATCCCCCACCAGAAGGGAAATACACTGGATCATCTAATAGGCATTTCCAGCTCTAACTTCTGTGATTAATAATTTACAATCTACTGAATAAATTTTTTAATTATTCCTGTACAGCCAGAAAAATCCTCTCTGGAATATGATGCATTGCTTCAGTTCAAAGTGAAATTATTTTAGAGCATTATATCCCACTCCAAAAATGAAACAAAAACCAAACCAAAACCAAAAACCCCCAACCAAACAGACAAAAACCGGCAAGCCAGGCACGTATTTGCCTTAAGAAAGTACTAGTCTCTCCCTCAGCCCACTGTAATCATTACAAACTACACTTGTGTTTAATCAATCTGATCACAATATTGAAAAACAATTTATGGTTGTTTACAGAATAATGAATCTGTCCACTTGAAACATTCTCTCACTTCCCAGAAAACAAAACGACATCTGTGGCAAACACTGTGAGTGACCACCTTACATATCTCTCTGCCGTGCTTCTGTCCCTACCCAGGCTCAAGTATTTCAGCATGGTTAAATTTAGATGAGTTGGGAGTAAGTTTGACACATTCTTCCTCTTCAGTAATACAGAGCTGTAACACCCCTGTGCCAAGATGATGAATCTCTGCGTGGCAGCCTGCTCTGCAGTTATTCAAGCTGGTCTAGCAGAGAGCTAAACAGCTTGGCCTATTTGACTAGCTGTTAATTGGCCTCTAGGAAAGCCAGACTGCAAAATGAGAGTCTCTACAAACTGTAAGGCTGGAGAATATTTGTTTACCTCAATTGCACATTAGGAGCAGTTTCCAACAATAGACATGGTTTTTATTACTCCTTAAAACTATTTTTAAATGGCTATAACCCTCTTAGAAAGTCTCCCAGGGATATGAGAAATTAAGCTAGAATAAGCATGACAAGTGTATAAACTAGGCAATTTTATCAGGCTGTAAATCAGTGTTACCGCTTCAACCACGTATTTATTCCTGTCTTAGCTGCTAAGACAATAACAACTACACCTAGCATAAAAATGACTTTGAACATCAGCAATCAAAGATGATTAAGCATTATATAGCAGGTTTAAACACGGTGAAACCTCCATAAAATTGCTCTGGGCAAAATGAAGAGGGGAAACACACCTGTATTACACTTTGATTCGAGTGTGGCAAATTACTTTGTCAATCACATCATGTAATTTACTTCTGTGCTGTACACAATGGAAAGATCAATACTGATGAGAAACTCATTTGCAGTATGTTCACACTGCTGAATTTGTGTGAACTACCCACTGCACTCAGCCTGCTCCACTAGCCAGAGGATGAATGGAAAGATTTGAACAAAGACATTCCAAAAATTTGATTGGCATAGCAAATAAAGTAGCAGGCACTAGAATCCTACTTTGAACACATTTACCCCTTCAAAATTCTTGCATGATATTTTCAGGTTGTGTGTGTACATGTGTGAGTGTTATTACTTCTAAATAACTATTGATTTCCCTGCCTTTCTGCAGGCCTTAGTTGCAGGGCTTGTATTTTGTTTCTGTCTAGAAACTCTTGCTCTTCTTGGACTGTTCACACAGTTATGTTATTGTAGGGGCTGCCTACCAGCAGTTTGTGAACACAGGTACAGGCTGTGCTAGCACACAGCAACATGCAAGCGCTGAAATTGTTCCTATAAAGTCCTGGAAATTCTGGGCTGTTGGCTTCCATTAGTCTTTTTAGAAGTCCTTCAGTATTTTTTGAGGGAAAATGATAAAGGACTGCACAGACTTTGAAGAAAATCTAAACTCAAAGTAACAAATATAAGGGTTTGATTTTCAGCATCCAAATGTTGCAGTACCCCTTTCCAGAAAACTGTGACCGGACGTTTTGGAAGAGGCAGATATCTAGCTCCCAGAGGCTGTGGGGAGAGGACCAGGGATGCTAGTGACTTTAGAAAGTCATTTCAGTATAACTGGCTGGTAAGCTCCTAAAAGCTACCAGAATATTTGACTGCTACAGCAAATTCTACCTCCTGGTATAAACACTTAGGAGATCAAAGCTGCACACTGCTTCCCAAGGAGAGGGGCCTGACATGAAGGAATACTGAGCAATCATAACCCAAGGTGTGTGATCTTGGGTTTCTTAAGTCCTGTGGGAACAAAATGTTAGCTTTTATACAACTTCAAGGTAAAGAGTGTTTCCTTCCCATCTTCCCCATAGATGGTAATGGAAATAACTTGTTTCTAATTAATCCTTCCTCCTAGTCTCCTCCATTCTGAATGCAAGCTGCCTGTGCTGGCATCCTTCCTGGCAACAGCATACCCTCCCTTTAAGCACCTGCAGCAAATATATCCAGCATACATTGCTGTTTCTTACTTAAAGTCACTCTGAAAACCTTCCTATGTCCAGCCACAGCAAGCCCCATCCTGCTTCTGCCATCATAACTTTTTCTTGTCCAACTTCCTTCACATTTTAAGACACTTGGGATACCCATTCAAAGCGAGGCTATACTCCACTCTAATCTCTACCTCCACATCTGCTTTCTGCCACATTCCCTCTGTTCTAATTCCCCTGAATTTCAGTTTGTCTTGATCTCTGTTCCACTAAGAATTCATTTTTCTCCTTAATATTCCTGCTCTTCATTAAATGCACTCCAGGAAACCAAACGCTCCCAGCACTGTTTTGCAGTGTGAAGATCACCAGGCCTTGTGCCCCCTGTGAAGTATGGGAGGCTGAGAGAAGGACACCCTTCCTCTCACTGAGAGATGCAATTTGAAACACACATTTGCTTCAGGCCTATTCTCTCTCACTGCAAAGAAAGCAATTTGGGCTAAAAACCCACTCAGAGTCAGATTTGTGCCCTCTTCTAGAGGTGAACAACAGTGAACTGTACTGATGTCCAAGACACATCATTTTAAGACTTTTTAGTGAAGAAGAATTGCAACTCCTGGCAGCTGCCATTTTGACAGCTCAAGTCTCCAATAACACCTGGCACAGCTGGCACCTGTACCAGCTCTGTCTCAGTGCAATGCCTCCTGGACAGAGAGCCACAAAAAGTCCCCACCTGAATTAGCACACACCACTGGTCTGATTTAGCATCAGAACCCTATGATTGCCTTGCAGAGATAGTTTAGTTTAAGCCTACCAAAACAGCATCACCTCCTTCAGACTCTGCCACTTCATGAATCTGCAAAGTCTGTGATGATTAGGTGTCCTGTTTATCAATCAAGGATAAGATTTTCACTCCCAACAAGGAGGGAGTAACCTCCTTCAAGATGTAATACTCTTTTCATCGGGAAGATGCTATAGCCAGATAAACATCACAATGTTTAGATTAATGTCCCACCCCAGACTCCCTTTGTTCCAAAATTTCTTGCATAGTATCAAGTCACTGCAGAAGAAAATCCTGCAAGGTACTGAGGATGCTGTTTCATACACAACTTGTGTGCAGCTTTGTCAGTTCAGCCACGGACAGCAGAACTATCCCAGTCCTGTTAGCTCTCCAGGCTCGAGTTCCATTCCAGGAGAGCACAGAGATAAGCAGGGGGTTACCAAAAGCACTGGTACAAAAATCTGTAAAGCACTGTGTTTCTGTGCAAAAGGGAAGGTGTCTTATGAAGGTGTAACAGGCAGACAAAAGACACAGAAGGGAAACGTCTGTGGGAAGCAGGGAAAAACAGATGAGTAAATCCCACTAAAACCAGGCAACATTTGAAAGTCTCATTACATCACTTTTACCTCATTTCAATGACTCTGACACGGAGATCCCATCAGCTCGTTTGTCAGAAGCAAACACGGGGGAGAGACTATGAGAGATCATAGTCACAAAGAACTGTTCAGTTATAAAGAGAATCAAGTGTCCTTACCCTTGTTCTGTCCTCAATTTCATAGATGCGAAGCTGCATGGGAACATTAAAGCTATGCAGGATATTTCCACCAAACACCAGAGAATCTACTGGAGTATAAACCGCATGTATCCACCCTAGAGAGGGAAAGCAAAGAACTGAGAATGCCTCGTGCTGTGTAGCATTACAGAGCAATTTATAACCAACTTTTAACAACCCCATGAACTGCAGGGGGTGAGAGGTTGAAGCAGTGGAAGGTTAAATGGTATGCTCCCAGCCATGCTTTAAGACTAGTCATAGCATCTTATGATGTACAACCCTCTGGAAATTGGTCTCTTCTGTTTATTCATGGAACAGTTACAGTGTTTACTGAGAACATGAAAGCTTGTGACTCAACCACATCCATGACTAAGATGCAAAATCAGTCTGTTCAACACACTGGGCCCTCAGATACCTCTACTGGTAGCTCCAGTAAGGTTGCCATTCTTGTTAGCAGAGGTGAAAGACTAGGGCTTGGAACTGGACTGAATCACATCAAACTTCTCTCACACCAGCATCAAAGCATACATCTTCAGATGTCAACAGTTTCAAACTATTACCAACCCTCCTTCAGAGGTGAAAGTTTCATAGCCTATTATCAACTTCCTGCAGCAACCACAAAAATCTCTTTCACTGCCAGCCCCACTTTAAAGGATTTTACATTCCTATTACTGGAGCTGATGAGACTGTTCTGACCCAATCCTGCAAGGGACTGAATTCATTTCACAGGCTCCAAAGTGAGGGAATAATTTTCTATCACAATGAAAATCCAGGTATAGCAATTCAGGCAGCCACACACCAGCTCTTCTGCTTCTGCATTGTTTGCTTGGTACGGCAGCAGCTGAAGGACTAGCTATGCAAGACTGTAGCCTCTGATCTCCGCAGTGAAAAAGGAATTGATCCTGCTAATGACCTGGGACCTAACTTTTTTTCCCCCTTCTTCTTCTTTTTTAATGAAAAGCATTACAATTTATAAACCAGCAGACAGTAAGGCAACACAGGGGGTAGTCAATTTTCTCCTAACTGTGCAATACTTCCCATTAAAGCTGTGGCAGCTCTCCTTCACTTCAAGCTCAGTGAGGGAGCAGGAAAATGCCATTCAGCCTAAAGGATTCTCCAGCTAGCAGACACGAAAGCTCTGCTCTGCAACAACCTTTAGACCGTAAAGGCCAGCAAAGCTCTGAGAAGTCCTTGAGCCACAGCAGATGGCAGAACTGGGGCTTTCATTTAAGGGTGTGTCGGTAGGAGAGAGACAGGAAGGAAAAGAGATCAGCACTAGAATTTTCTCCCTGGAAACACAAACTCATCACTCTGGATACATTTTTCTGAATTTCAGAATCACTAAATGGTTAGGGTTGGAAGGGACCTCTGGAGGTCCAACTCCCCTGCTTAAGCAGGACCACCTAGAGCCAGCTGCCCAGAACTATGTCCAGATGGCTTTTCAATGTCTCCTAGGATGGAGATTCAAAGACCTCCGGCCAACTTGTTTCAGTGCTCAGTTTACAGGTCTGATTCCACATGATAAATGGGAGATATACAAAAAAGCAGGTGGCTTATAGCTCTGGCAGCTCTTGGTACTGCTGCATCATTCCTGCTCCAGTTAGTATAATTTCACTTACAGAGTCACTCACAATGATCCAGCCTGTTTATCATTTCCAAATCAAGAACAACCAACTAGAGAGGAGGGTTTTTTTTCCCATGTATGTATAGTGTGGCAACTACATCCATCAACACTCTCAAAACTCTTCACAGTTGAAGTAGTTCACCACCTCAGATGAAATACATCAGTCTGTACTAAGAGCAAACCACTAGAAAAATAAATGATCTTCCAGATTGTAGCCTTTGGAAAGGCAAAAAGATCCACAATTAAGGAAGTTTGGGCCACCTTCCCCTAAGTAATCAAAGATTTTATGACTGGGGGAAAGAATAGAAACTGTGCTAAAGCAAATCTGTTGGTAGGTTCCCCCAAACCAACTTACTGCATAGGTGCTGAACCACAACTGAGCAGTGGCAGACAGGTCAGAAACAACCAGACATCAGCAGAACATTGCAGAGCTCCCACCACTCCTGCCCACTGCAGTTCCCCCTGCATAGATCAGTCAACATGCAAACGTACTGGAGCTGGCAGATCCAATGAGTTATTTTAATAGACTTATCAATATAATTCAAAACATACTTTGCTGTCAAATATTTGCAGTAACCGAGCTGAAACCTGTCTCTCTAGTCCTGTATGAGAGGTAGAAAGGAGACAGCCTTCATTTTCTAAGAAATAAAATGAGATCCCATCAACACAGCTGTTCCTCAAGAGTATGCTTTTACTACAACCACACAGTAGCCTCCTCCTCCTCCTCCAAATTATGTTTCCTCAGTGAAAATTTCACAGCACTTCATGTGCTCCCACACACAGGACTCAGCTCACAGCGCTCTGCCAGCTACAGGACACAGCCCTGTGAGGGGAGTCACCTGCTTGTAAGACAGATTTTGGCCACTCAGCTGTATAGCGTTTTTCAGTCACGCTGCATCCCAAAATAGTTGTGACTTGCCTGAGGAACCTACATGCAATATTGAAACTGCAAAGATAGAAGCACTAAGAGGTGTATTCCAGGGACAGTAAGGGCAAGATTAGATGGGAGAAAAAAGAAGGAAAAAAAAAAGTAGAATTTACAAGGCAGAAACCACAGGAAGACTGGCACAGACATTACAAAGGGGGAAAAAATACATCTGTTCTAATATTAACAAGACTCTGTATGGAGGAAAACTGAAGAGGCCAGCACCAGAAAAGTAGGAGGAAAGAGAGATGAGCAGAAAACAGGAAACCATTTCCGTGAGGGTAATACATTGTGGAAATGAGCTCTGAGAACACACGAGCTTGGATGGCACATTCGATTCATTCCCACAGCTTAGCTACAAACACGACTCAGAAATAAACTGAGGAGGATGAATGTTCATTGTGACCATTTGCAAACAAGGACACTCATCTTCTAAGCTTCCCAGTTATGAAGGGAGGAAGACAGACCTCCAGAATGGAAGCAAGCTGCATGGATACTTAAGACAAAAAGGGCGGCCAAGGGGATTGCTTTAGTATCCTCTGCACCAATCCATCCTGCCTGTCTCAGCTTTGGCTATGCTGGATGAACTGACAGGTCAGCTGACATGTATGATCATGTCAATGCATGCTGGACAGCCTGTCATGTCTGCTCATGTATGGCTGCATCTGTCAGCTCTCACAGCAAAAATGTGTCACAGCCTCCTACACAGACACCTCTGAAGCCAGTGTCATCAATTCTCTCCTCAGTGGCCGCTTTGTTTACACACACCCGGGTGCTACTGCACAACCCTCTGTGTTTCTCAGGTTGCTGCAAGACAGGAGATAACATCTCCCCCTTTGGTAGTACTCTCAAAAACTGTCATATTCTCCCTCAAAAAAGGAAGCAACAGAGTTAAATTCCACAGATTCAGTTTTATCCTTAATGCTAAAAACAAAAATAAGAGCACTGGAGTAGCATCAGAAGGAATGGACTATGGACTGAAAAAGTCCAAAGGCAGTGGAAGAAGATATTGCTAATTTTTGGCTGAGAAACAAACAAAGGCACATGCTAAACATTATCTAAGGCTACAATTAAATCTGACAGATAAGAGAAAAACACACACTGTGTGGCTTCAAGGATTAGTCACAAAGTACAAAACTCTTCCTCGTGGGTGACCAGTTTCAAACCAGCCTGTGTTGATGGTGGTAACCACTGAGTGAAGGTGCAGCCAGCTCATCCTTCCTTCTCAGGCTGATCTGACAGCTTGCAGCTGGAGCATGCTCTTGGTGTAACAGAGCAGATCCTGCACAGTCCTGACCCAGGAACAGGGAGCAGAGTACTTCTGACCACACACACCAGCGAGGAGCTCAAGTAACCGTGGAGAGATGGCTTTGGAAGCATAGACACCACAAAATCACTGCTCACTATCCTCATTCATTTCAAGCCTCAGCAAGAAGATTGTCCACTTACAGTTTTTCTGAAGCTGATTAGATTTTATTTCAGTTCTTGGTGATAACTTAGTAGTGGTGAGTATTTTTTTTCCCCCTCTCAAACCAATCCTGGTTTATGAAGCCAAGCCAACACCAAGCAGGAATTCTATTCAGGAGGCTCAGAAATACTCTCAGCCACTTTACAGTGACGAATTATTCCACCACTCCTAAGACACCCTTGAATATTTAGATGTTATCATCTCCAGTAAATCAAGAAGGTAAAATTAACAGTAACAGAAGCTTTTCCAAGCAGTTCAGAGATACGATCTCATTATCTTTTGAATTTTATAAAGCAAGTATTATTAAACACTGCAAACTTGTTAGAAGATTTCAGGGGCCTGCAAATTCCTCCTGTATCTTCAAGGATGCAATCATCAATCTGAGGATAATATAAAAAAGAATATTAACTTATAAAGCTACAGGGCAAACAGACTACAAGCTCCAAGCCAAAAGCAGGCTGCATCTGTTTCCATTAGTAACTGAAGAGATATTTTGCTTTGTGATAGAGAAGCAGACGTGTTTTCCTGCAATTCTACAGCAACCTGGGGTGGAAAAGGTGAAATATGTATGCCTCAAAAAGTGACTAAGGAGATAACCTGACAGTAGGCACTGCTAGAAAACATTTTCCTCATCTCAGAAGAATGATTGTGTCATAATACTGCCCACAACCAAATCTATCAAGGAAACATCATGTTTTCATTTGAAAAGTAAAAAAAAAAGAATAAATTACTAATTTTGCCCCAGTAGTACAAATATTACAGCAACTCTCAATCTTACATCATTTGATAAGAATTAGGTAGAGCACTGCAGAGGAAAAATCCAACGTTATGCTGTCACCTTCTATCTGAAAGCAGACACTCAAAGCAAAAAAATCTCCACTGATCCTCTCCACTGATCCTCATTGCTTGGTCCCTGAAGGTTCCAGGCATGGAGCTCCCATTAATGTCAGTGGAAGCTCCCAAAATGAGAAAAGCTAACAGCAACCAAAAATAGCCAGGCAGCTATGCAGCCCTAGCATAACTGCCTGCAAAAAATTTACCACTCAGATTTTAATAGCCTGTCATTTTCCTTGATATAAAGACTGCATGGTACCTTCTGGCCCCATCACATAATAATTCATCAAATACTGACTGGCATAGCAGAGGTGACCGCACACTCACAGAATCACAGAATCCTCCTGATAACCAGCACTACACTATCTGAGGCACTTTGAATCCTTGCAAATAGCTGCATAGAGTCTAGCCCAGAACACCACTTTTTGCCCACATTCCTCCTTGAAAACATTCACCTGAGAAAAGTCATTATTTCTGCATTTGATTAGAGACAAAAACTTTGGAGAACCTTCCTGTTACCATAATAACCACCACAGCCCAACAAGAATATTCTGTTAGACTGTTGCTCATTCTCCAGCTCTCCAGAAATTAGGAGACTGCAGCACCATGTTTCCATGTCAAAAAGCCCTAGAGTGCATTATAAAGAACCTGAGAAAAATAAACCAAACAGCTTATTCCTCAATGGAACACTGCCAGATCCAAGGTGAAACACAACTGTTATTAAATAGTATGCAGCAACACCAGTGAGAAGAAGAACCAGAAAGAAACATTATGCCCAGCTGATGGCAAGTTACCCTGTCTGGATTTTGATTGTAAGAATATATAATAAATCAGCACTGCAAAAGTCTTCTACAACATCTAATGTTCAATTACAGAACCACAGCATAGTGAGCATTGGAAGGGACCTCTGAAGATCATCTAGTCTAACCCCTCTGCTAAAGCAGGGTCACCCACAGCAGGCTTTCCAGGATCACAATGTCCAGGTGGGTTTGGAATCTCTCCAGAGAAGGAGACTCCACAACCTCTCTGGGCAGCCTGCTCCTGTACTCTGACACCATCACAGGAAAGAAATTTTTCCTCCTGGGTTCCAGTTTGTGTCCATTACCTCTTGTCCTGTCCCTGGGCACTGATGAAAAGACTCTGGCCCCATCCTATTGTCCCCCACCCTTTGCCCAGGGAGGTGGTGGAGTCACTATCACTGGAAGCGTTTAAAGTAAGACTGGATGAGGCACTTAGTGCCATGGTTTAGTTGATTAGATGGTGTTGGGTGACAGGTTGGACTTGATGATCTCAAAGATCTTTTCTAACCTGGTTAATTCTGTATTCTGCAAATACTTAGAAGCATTGAAAAGATCCCCTCTCAATCTGTTCTTCTCCAGAATAAACAACCACAGATCCCTCAGCATTTCCTCCTCACAGAGTTGCTCCAGTCCCTTCAGCATCTTTGTAGCCTCCACTGGACTTTCCAGCAGCTCCCTGTCCTTCTCGAACTGGGGAACCCAGAACTGGACACAATACTCCAACCTGTGGACTCATTACGGCAGAGCAGAGGGGGAGGAGAGCCTCCGTCAATGTGCTGACCACACTCTTCTTCATGCATCCAATCCCTGACCATATCCAATATTCCATTTTCAGAAATAATACACACACTAGGACTTCCTGGACATAATTTTATGGACCATGCAGTGGTCTGTTGCTGAGACTATTACTGTCAGTTTTTAAGACCAGATAGAAGTCACTCAAAATGTCCTAACCACCTGAGGATTTGTGCTCCCCCACAAACACAGCTCTCTACACTGCCAGCTCACACACATCACCATCTCATGTCTTCAGCGTGCTGACATCAAAATCGCATATTTTGAAAGCCCACAGTAAGAATATCCACACAGAGTCAACCCTAAACCATACCTGCTCATCAGTCTGCTGCCCCAAACACCAACAGAGGCTTAGAAAAAAACCCCAGGATTAGAGCAACTCTCAGTAGTATTAGCCATCTCCTCCCAAAGGAGTCAAATCCAGTGTGTTTGCAAACTTCCTTAGACCACTAACACTGCAAACCCTGGAAGCAAACTGTATCTACAGCAAGTGTGGCAACTTCCTTGGAGGTCAGCAGAACTGGTCTCCACAAGAAGAGAAGAAAATCCAAGTTCATCCACATTATAGCAGACTACAGTGGCAGTTATGATCCATAAGCAGCTCCAGTTCACCTTTTCAAGACACATAATGATCACAGATACCGCAGGAAGTGTTTTCCACAAGAGACTACCACCTGGCCTGCTTTTGCACATCTTGGTGTTGCATGTGCAAACTTTGAATTGCATTTCTCTTGATTTTGAAGTGCTGCTGTCCTCACCAAACACACATACACATGCATGAAAGAAAAGGTCATGTTTTGAAAGAGAGATTTGGCAGGAAATTGTGGGGTGGGGGGAAAGGCAAATGAACTTAATGTATTTCAAACTACTGCAAGATCTTGTTTGTAGACAGTAACAGGGATGGAGGAGAACAACAACAATATCAATGTCAGAAGACAGTTAAAATGGCATATTCAGCAAGACCAGGAGACTCAAAAGAACAAGCAGACTGAAAAAGGATTAATTTTTCATTTTGTGTGTGCTTAGTTTTGAGCTTGAGTTTAGGTAACAACAGTGATGCTTAGGAAGGGACAAGAGAAAGTACTGTGGTGTTCAGAGAATTGAGACAGAAGGGAATTTGATGCCTAATGCACCACTTGAAAAACCAAGCACAAGGACTGAAGTAAAAGATGTTTTACAGAACATAAAGACTGAGAAGGCAGATGAAGGGCAAGCAGAGGAGAGAGTAAAAGGTTCCAGTGAAGTTATGCAGCAATGTAAAAGGAAAAAAAAAATATTGAAGTAAAAGGAGAAGCACTAAAGATATTCTAAAGCTGGGTAACACATTGGCATTAACCTAGTGAGCGGTATTTCAAACAGGCTGCAGGGGAGCAATCAGAACGTGACAGAACAAGTGGCTGCACACAAGCCAGAAACACGTGCCTACAGTAATCCTGAGCTGCAGAGATCTGAGGGATGCAGACCAAATACTGCTTCTGCATGTCCTCAGCACAGCAATGAGATATCTGAACTACTTCTCCTTAATAACACCACACTGGACTCCAGACACTTAACACATCTTCCCTGGAAGTCATCACCAGACAAACATGCAGTACAGTAGAAAGCTACAGCACAAGTAATACTGGACAAGCTCTAGATCTGATTGTGACTGATAAAACGTTGTTGTTTCCCTACTGAAGCAATAACTGAGCACTGAGATCATGCTTTTTCTCTTCCAAATCATGTTTGTACCTGAAAAGCACACTCTATGAAGAATTTCCCTTCTCCTTGACAGGTGGGTCAGGCACACAGCATGTAGTGTCCACTACACCAGAGTAAGATGTGTTACCTTGACTGAAATTAATCTGCATTCAACATTCAACCATATGAAAGATGAAACATTGCTAGTGGTAACAGACACAGTGCAAACACCCTAGGGCCACAGAATTCTTTACTAATGTCTTCCTGCACAAGGAAGGACAAGTTCTCTCCTATTCTGGGAAAACAACAGTCAGATTTCTGCAGAAAAAAAAGCAACACACATTCACTGACACTGGCAGCAACTACAGCTTACTCCCCTCCTGAACCTTCAGCTGTTTTAACATCTTGACTCTGTATCTGACCACAAACTTCAGCACAACACAGTGTGGCGTATTTCTCAATCAACAACTATGCTGACATCAGTTTAGACAATTATATTACAGGAAAAGGCCAGGTTCCTAGCTGATTTTATCACTCTACCACTGACTTTACCAGAGTTGATCATCCTCGACTCATCAGTGGGAACCAGTAAAGTGGGAGGTGAGAACTTGTGCATCACTTGTTCGGAGATGTCCTGTGTGGCCATCAGGAGTATATCTTGGCTCCTATGCAAGGCCCCAGGCTCTGTGTCCCTCAGAATCTCACTTTACTTCTCTCCATCCCACATTTAGAAGGGCCTCTTCCTAAAACACTGCAGGATGCACCCCAGCCCATAATGACTCCCGGTGCTGACAATACTTCACTCAATTTCTCTTTGATACCACAGCTGTGATCATGCCTGTCAGCGCTTTGCAGGGTTAGAAGCACAGGTAGAAATTAACTGGTTTAAACTTAATCCTGAAAGGATGATGGCAGTGATGGAGAGGAAAATACCCTGAGGCCCTGGTGAGCACTATAATTATGCCTTCTGTAAGAATAATTCCCATTCTTGTCCAAGTGGTTTGTAGTTTCAGGGATTTACTGTATCTGCTGCTGATCCTAGGCTCTCAGAGAAACCCTTCATCTCCCACAAGCCTATGGTCTCGCTCCATGATGTCTCTTATTACAGACTTCCCTACCTACTTCATCCTTACACTGCTAGAGTACAGTCATGTTTCTAGGACCAGCCTCAAAAATAACTTGAAACCAGGGGCAGAGGAGGATATTCTGTGGAAAAAGTCCTTTGCTGAAATGTTCTCTCAGTCCAGCGGAGCACTAGCAGTATCACTCTACACTTTCTGTGACCAGACCTGGACTGAGGAGGTGTTTTCCTTGTGGGATAAGCTGAGTCTGGTCAAGAGTTTAGTGGGCTCAACTGAAAGGGAGACACCAGTTTTACAGGCATCCATTATCAGAACCTAAACACTTCCAGAGTACACACAAAACACATTCAAACATTAACTAATGCAATACATGCACAAACCAGGGCAGAAAGGTCACAGGAACTGACCTGTTTTACACAGCTATGCTCAATTTGCTGACCTGGAACAGCCTTTAATTAGGCATTTCCATAGGCTTAAAACAAACACAAAAATAATGCCTGTTCACAGACAGGAAAGATTTGCAAATAGGCTTTCCAGACAAAATACAGCAGAACAAAACCCCCTGAATCCTTGAGGTGCTTACAGATAAATTATTCATATCTGCCTTTCAAATATGGCGTGGAGCCCAAAATATCTGAGGTATTGGTGTTCCTGTACTCTGGCCTTTCCTAAAAAAATAGGAACTATAGTCAAGCACCAGATTTGGAATCACTTCATTTTAGCCACCATGTTACAGCTGTGTCCTGCACAAGCTCTGACAACTTGCTGTACTCCAATTGCTGAACATGACTAACATCCAGAAAGTCCAATTGGTAGGAGGCTGTTGGCAGGTGAGTAAAGATAAATACAAAAATGCAGTAAGGCACACTCAAACCCCCAGTTCAAACAGTTGCAGCACATTCTGTTTCAAGGGAAGATCTAATACCTTTAATGGATCAACTCCTCCAACCTCAATATAATTTTGTCTGTTGCTTCCCATGCTGATTATGACCAAATACTTACAAATATGCAGCCTTCAGCAGATATAATCAATGCTCCCTAATTGGTAAGAACACTGTCACTATCTTCACATGACCTGCATTCTCCCTGTCTCCAGGATTAAAATAATAATCCTATCTCCACAGAGTAATTCTAGAGCTGTCTGGAGCTTTCTGTCATGTGGAAAGGCTACCTATATTTATTTCCCTGCTAAGTTCCACTAGGCATAGCCCATGTGTTACATCACTATAAGCAAAACTTATGGTCTCCTAATAGTCAAAGAAAGCAACACCTGATGAGGAGTGTTACAGACTGCACCCTCCTTAACCCAGTTTAGGCAGGAGCAGAAAGGGCTGAAGCCACCAGCCTTCAAAGCAGCAACTATTTAGTTGCTTTGCAGGAAGAGCATGAATCATCCAACACACCTACTGAGGTGGGCAGTAGTGTAAAAATTAAGTATGGCTGGGCTACTGGAAGATGTCCAGATTTAGCACAATCTCCACCACCAGAAATTCTCAAGAGTTTTGACAACAAGCTAAAGTTGTTTCCCCAAGAAGCAACTCTGAGAGGGCACAGCACCTGCTCTTCCTCATAGTGAAATCTCCACTGAGCTATATCAGGGGGCATTGAGACCCACTTCTGGCTACAGAGGCAAAGAAATAAGTTAAAGAACTGCATATGAAACCTGCCCAAAGAGATCACAAAACCAGAAAGATATTTCTCCAGGAAAGCAAACAATAGCCCAAGTCAGAATAACTCTGATGAGAAGTGGTAGACTGAAAGCCCCAGAGACCCAAGTCTTCTTTTTCCTAGCACAAGTGATCACTGCACACTTCCTCACAGTACATCTGCCATTGGTCTGGCTGGGTCAATTTCTGGAAGAAATTAGGTGCATTCAGTTCCTAACCTTTCTTTTGCCACAGCAACTAAAGAGGTCAATACAGGATTTATATGTGAGCAATAATTTTACAGAGAACTGTTGCTTCCAAAACCAGCTAGTTAACAGGTGATACCTGAAGGAATGAAGAACGTGTAGCCTTGTT
Organism: Melanerpes formicivorus; assembly: GCF_026170545.1. NCBI lineage: Eukaryota > Metazoa > Chordata > Aves > Piciformes > Picidae > Melanerpes > Melanerpes formicivorus. Next base: position 2,724,197 of record NW_027142424.1, on the reverse strand, counting down.
TCAGCTCAATTCTTTGGCATCGTTCCACCCTGTCTCCCAGAAAGATATCACTTTGCTTTCCTGAGAGAACCCATTCTTCATAAAGTTCTAGATTCTGCAGAGTAGGTGGAATCAGCCAGAAGATCTGAAAATAAAAGAGAGATTCAACTATTACCAACAGTCAACAGAAGTAAACAGCTGAGAGATTGCAACAAGGTTATCACGTTAAAACAAATGAACACACACCACCAGCTTTCTGCACAAAACATGTTTTCAGGTGCTGCACACAGAGGCAGCCAGCAGCAGCAATTAAGTCCATGTGCTGGAAGTGGCAAGATAACTGTCAGTTATCACCTCTCTTCCACAAAACAACTCGCTCAGAAGATGCCTGCAGTTTACTTCCAGTGGGCTGGTATAGTACAGCTCCACTGGACAACACAGATGAACAGTATCTGTACCACAGAGATGTTCAATATGCTGTACTTACTTCAATTCCCACCACATGCTACCTACACTAGAACTGGGGAAAAGCAACCAAACCAGCAAAGATGTCAGTGCAGTCCTATGTTCTCACACTTCTGTATCCTGCAATATTTCAGTTCCAGCACAGGGTGCATGGGCATGCTTAAGAAACATGGAATCTCTAGGAGGAAACAGAAGCTCTAGCTACAGAAGGAGACTTGTGAGGGCACTCTGACCCAAGAAGGGTACATACAGACATACTCACTGCAAGACACTTCTAAACATGCAGCAGTAGCAAGCCTAAAAGCATCACCACCAGCAGACATCACATTTGGTGTTTCACATCCATTTGTTTACTGAGAGTGAATGGTGTCCTTCTAGTTCAGCAAACTTTGTGTGCATCAACAAAGTCAGCTGAAATAGACTGATCACTGACTGCATCTCCCAAAACAAGGGGGAAAAATAGAAGAAACTTAACCCCTTCCCTCCTTAACAGGCACAGATAAATAAAAACAAACATCAAGCAAGGTTCACCTACCTTCCCCCCACGGAAAACGTGATACCACACTGAAGTGCCACCAAAATCAATATGAAAATCGGTGAAGCATCCTTTCACACTCATCAAACAGTACCTGTAAGCGGAGTGAAGGACAAAAATTAATCAGTCTGAAACAGCATTTTTCATGTCTTATTTTGCAGAAGTTAGCTGTAGTTGCAACACTGTTTCTATCAATTAAGCTTCTGTGTTTACAGGACATGGATTTGTCTCAGCAAGTAACTATAACTAGGGTTCTGCTGAAAAATCTCCACATTCAAGTTTGTTGTTCATACAGCTGCAATGAAAGCTTTCAGAGTTAAGGAATGGAAAAACATTAAAAGTTATGCTGCTCAGAAGTATTTCTTATGCCACTGCCAGTCCCTGGGGTGATCTGTTTAACACTCTCCTTCACCACCTGACACATAACCTTCACCAGAAGTTGCACACAAATTGCCCTGAAGAGCAAAGTTTTGAAAAAATATAATTTGCTTACAAACCCTCCGTATTTTCCTGTACCTACTCGCCACTAACACCATTTTTTTGCAAGGATTAAAGGACAGAAACCTCATTTGGCAAATTAACTCCTTTTTGTTCTTATTTCTAGGCATTTCTGCATCAACACACATAAAGGAAGCAGCTGGCAGCATCGCTATCAAATCCACTCTTTTTTTATGCTGTCTCAGTCAGGTTTTTCAAAGCAGCTTAAGGTCGGCATCGCCGCAAAGAGACAAGAGCTCTGATCTCACTGCACAATCTCAAGACTCCAGCCACCATCTGTAACTAATGGCCGAATTACAGCCGCCCTCCTCACTGCAGGCACCTTTGCAAACGCAGGAAACACACACCACTTAACCCACTAACCTCTTTTCCTTGTTCCGGTCTCCGTTTCATGGCTTTTTTTTTTGGGGGGGGTGGTTTTTTTTGGTTGGTTTTTTTTTGTTGGTTTGGATTGGTTTTGTTGGTTTGGGTTTTTTGGCTGCTTTTTTTTTTCAGAGGGTGATTATGGAAACAGAACCAGCATGGGATTTAAAAAAAAAAAAAAAGGAAAGAAAGATAAAAGGAAAGGAAAAAAAACAAAAAAGGTTTAAGTGTGTCTTTCTCATCACATTCAGGTAGAGAGAATCTCAGCAGTATGCAGACGGCGTGCAGAAGTCCCTCTAGATGATAGGCTGGAAAGGACCTTACCATGTGTCTGCAGAAGGCTGGCAAATCAGAGAGACTATAGGTACATAAGAGCCCGCTGCCTAGCAACCACATCCCGAGCTGGAGTTGACAGAATGATACGCAATGCTGTCATGAAGACAGTCAATTTGTGGGCTTCAAAAAAGGTCCTGCGCCTTCATCTCACAATTAAAACCTCTCCTTGTGCAATTACATGTCTCTCCTCTTGCCCACTGGAATTTTTTCTTTTTTTTTCTTTTTTCCTTTCCTTTTTATTTATTTTTTTTTTTAAATCTTTCAGAAGCAGGACAAGAGCTTTTTTTTTTTCTGCCCCTGGGGTATTTCAGATGCTTCAAAAATCACAGCTAGCCAAGAAGCTGTCTAGACTCTCAATATGCTCCACTTCAAAATATGAGTCCTTCCCTCCCAAATAATTTGTTTTAAATTCCTCCTTTTATGTTTTTAGGGTTTTTTTTTTTTCCTTTTCCCTACCAAAATGTTGTTGATTACAAGTCAGATAGGATTTAAAAACAATGAAAGAAGCCTAGAAAGGAAGTTGCCTTTACTTCCAGACAAACTGCAAAAAGTCACAGGCTGAATAATTGCTCATAACACACACACAAAAAACCCCAAACGTGTCAATTCTCAGTTTGTGGTCAGTGTTGATGATTAAAGGGGTTCAATGTTGATTTAAAGTACAGAATTGAAATCCTTACAGAATCATTTTCAGGTTCCAAAAGGTCAGATGTAAAACACATCCCCTTAACAGAAATTTTCTAAGACAGTGCTGCCAAGCCCCAGTTACCTGTACGCATTAAGATATTCTGAACGAGCATAAATGGCCTGAACGTTAGCCTGAGTTATTTATCCCTCAGCAGTCAATACTCTACACTTGAAGCTGTCGATCTGTTTGTGTTCAGAGAGGAAATAGCAGGATTGAATTCTCAGACAATTCATAGTGCTTAAAATTCAGTTTTGTGAGAAAACACCAAAGTAGATGTGACTGTGAACATGCAGCTCTATTTGTTTATTAAATTTCCCCAATTTTCTTGTTTTCTTGAAACTCCTCTAAACACAACAATTTCCATTCCAATAAAGGGGGTTTTAGTGAAAGAGCCACATATGGTGATTAATAAAAACCTGCAGAGCATCTGGGAGAAAAAGAGAGTTTTCCTTTCCATCCACAAATGAGCCATGCCATTTAATATCTGCTGTTAATCTTACAGGGCTGCTTTTGTCTAGGCCCAACAGCTACCAAAAGGCTCAGGAGCCTGAAAAAGCAATCTTCCACCATACAGCAATCTCCCTTGTTGCCAGAGTCTGGCACAATGCCTTTGCATTGACCTCTACAGCTTCCTCTTCCAATGTACACCGCAGTCACATGGTCCCAGCACAGCTCCATGCCATGGCTAATCTTATACACCGCTCGCCTCCAACCTCAGCAAGCAGCTTCTCATCACCAGCAGCTGCTAATGTGGGGAATGGATCAACTTTTCAGTTTTTTTTCATAATACCCCCCCACCCAAACAAACAAAACAAAACAAAAATAAAGATAAAAAATAAAAAGCCATAACAGAGCATCCATGTTGAAAGAAATCTGAACTACATCCCACAGCATGCTCTGGTCTCTGCTTCCTGCCTTCAACACTCTGGGCCAGGGCAGGTAAAGTGAATTATAGAGGAACACAATCCCAAGTAGGGCATGGGGAGAGAATCTGACCAGAGTTATACCCTGAAAATACAGGTGGTACAATAGATGCCTTAACTTCATTTCCCCCCCCCCCCCCCGCCAATTGCTCCCATACCCAGTCCCTGCATACTTCACTTTACCTCCCTGCACAGCCTCAGTTAGGGCTTTAAAACATGCAGCTGCTTGTAATCTGTTGTGGGGGGAGCTTCCCGGCCCCACTGAAGAGTTTTGTTTTCTGCTCTCCATAAGCCTGAAATTGTTCAAGGTAATGCATTGTTATTTTGGAGGAAGGATTTGCAGTGTGGGGAAAAATGGGAAGTTCCTCCCCCCCCCCCCCCCAAAAAAAAAAAAATATATATCTGGGAAAATCTGTTAGAGAAATTATGTGAAGAAATATGGAGTAACCTGCAAACTCACAGGGAAGAACAAACACGGAGATCAAAAAAAAAAAAAAAAGAGAGAGAGGGGGATGATACAAATGAAGCTGAACCACTAAGCAAAGACAAGAGAGCTGGGAACACAGCAACAACACACAGAGACCGCTCCACAAGCCAGCGCAGATCCCACTCTCCTAGGCAAACCCACAATGCACTCGCCACGCATAGCTCCAAACCCGCAAGCAAACAGAGAAACAAAGACAGCGACAGCCACGCCGGGATGCGCAGGCACACGGCAGGCAGGGGAAGGCAGATCATGCACATCAGCTCGGGGAGACGCGAGCACACGCCGAGGCAGCATTACCCTGAGCTCAGCTCCTTTTCTCTCGCAATAGGCACCGCGCACCATACGGCTCTATTCCCTCTGGCATTGCGAGGGCTCCCCTGCCACTGAGCTCAGCCCATAAACCACTCCCAAACCCCAGCAGAGGCTTCTGTTTTTTGTTCGGGCCAATGAGAAAAGTATAGCTCACTCTTCCTTCCTCCCAGGAGCAGCGCCGGCTGGTTGAAATCCCTAAGCCTGAAACCGAATACCACAAACCCATGAGCCAACTGCAAGTGCCAAAGCGGGGAAATGAGCAGGCCCTGCTCTGCCTCCGCTCGCCCCTCGCCCCCAGGGCAGGAGAGCTACTCCCGGGCGTCGGAGGAGGGAAGCTGAGGCTGTCCCCAGCGGCACCCCGGGCTCCCCTTCTCCGAGGCCTCGCCTCACAGCATCGGGAAGCGGGAGCTGGAAGGACACAGCGGGAAACAATAGCTACCTTCGGGCGACTCCGCACGCTAACGGCTTGACCCGCACCGAGCAGCACTCCCACTCTGGGGCCCTCCAACTGAAAGCCACGAATTAACGCCGCAAGACAAAAGAAACCATTGTCACCCGGGAGACACGGGGCCGAACAGCCCGGCCCGTCTGCCGCCCCACCCCCGCGGGCACCGGCCTCTCCTCTGAGGGCTGCCCCATAGGCTTCTCCTCGGGGAGGGCCTCGGCTCCCCCTCAGTGGAAGCGCCCAGGCTTCTCCTCAGGGAGGGCTCCTGCAGCACGCACCTCCGCCTGTCGGCTCTGCCCATCCAGAGGCCCTCTAGAGCCCTGGCCAGGGTGGAATGCCGTGCCCGTGCCCCTGCTGGGGACCAGCCTCCGGCACCGGCCCCACAGCCTACCCACCAACAGCCCTACAGCCTGCCCACAGCCACAAAAACACTGGGCCCTGCTCCCCTCCTCAGGAGTGGGGCAGCCCGGATGGCTAACCAATGCTTCCACTAAAAGTTCAACGCGTCCAGCCTGAAGTGAAAAGCAAGCCACCACCTATCAAGACCAAATAGTAGCTAATCATTAAATAAGGTGCATGCAACAGGCACTTCAAGAGCACATGAAAGACCCAGTTTCCTGCCCTGAAGGGGTTATGATCCGAGTCAGACAAAACCAACACCCAAGATAAGAGAAAGACTATTTGCTGTGATGCACCACAGATTTTGTGAAGTAACTGCAAATTACACTGGTAGATCACGCTGGGACCAAAGTAAGTGGCAACACTTTCCTCATCTCACCCTTGCCCCAGTCCCATTGGAGGTGAAACACCAAGCACAGGATGGGTTCACACCTGAGCATCCGCTGCCAGCTGCCACCAGTGGGGACTTTACCGGGGAAGTGCGATTTGCCTTCCAGTCATCAGATGCTGGCATTAACAGCCCACACAGAACATCAGCAGAATGACACCCAGCTACCACCTTGGGCTGCCTGTAAACCTCACTGCTGGGAAGGTTACCTTTGAACTTTAAGAATTAAGAGGTGTGTCATACCCTTCCCCCTCTCCTCCTTCCTTCCCCCCACCCCCCCCCCCCCCCCCTTTTTTTTTTTTAATTGGAAACTTAAATTTCTGAGAAGACAACTGCTGCCACAAGGAAATGAACCAAGCTGCAAACTCAGAGTGAGTTGGGACCATCTACCTCTGGAACAGCATTTTGGTGTCTGTGAGAACACGACTCACTTCCCCATCCTTCTGACGTGGCTGTTCAGCTCCAGGCTCACTACCAACCATTTTGAACACCAGTGCCTATTTCAGTTACATGTGTGATGCTGCAAGTCCTCCAGGCACTACACAAAGGATTTCAGACTAACACACTGACTTGCAGACACAAAATTTTATTTACTTGGCTCACTTGAAAAGTTTTAAAAAGAACTTGCACTTACTGGTCTTGTTTTCTGTACTTACATGTACAGAGTGGTTTTGTATCAAAAGCAATTCACAAATGACACACACAGTGCATACAAGTATCTCATATGCATTAAACAGTGCCAGATTGTGTTGCAGGACCTGCAAGCTTCTTCAATTCAAAGGGCCGTCTCTGTCTCCAGAGGCACAGCCTCAGCTTCTAATTAGACCACAGCTCAGAAGAGCATTTTAGCATCTGTTTAAATCCATCCCTACTTTGTAAAGGAATTAATAGAAAGGGATGGATGGCTAAGTAACAGTTTGGGAGAGTGAAAAATAGGGCTGAGTACATGGTAACAGAGCAACATCCTTTTGTGACCAGGTAGATGTTTCATACAAGATACCCCATCCTTAACTGAAGGACAACAGCAATATAATGGCCTATTATGGCAGTGCATAGATATTTCAAGCAATAGGAAGGATTTTGAAGGCAAAAAGGGTGTTGCAGAAACTGAGACTTCCATTTTTATTTGTCCCATAGCACAACTATTACCAAGTTCTTAGAAGTACCTGTTACAATTTCTATAGCCACCATGTCCTGCACAGCAGCTATTTCACTGCCACTGCTGTGCAAATAATCTTGCAAGGCTACAAACACAAAACCTAATAAAGAGGATAATCATTTCAGCAGGGCCATCTGCTTTGATAAACAAGAAATCAAAATAGTATTTTTTATAGGGTTGGTTTAGGTTTAGCTGTATCCACATTACTTCAATCCTGGTTAAATTTCAACAGAAAACTAATTCTTGAGCTCCTTTTGAGCTACCTGAAAACAGTTATGGTATATCACAAGGAAGCAATTCTAAGCCCAGTTCACTTTCCTTTTGTCACTTTGCTACCCTTAGGATTTGTAGCACTACAGACATCCCAAGTGATACAATATGCTTCTGCCCCTAAAAACTGATGTCAGAACAGCACTGCCTTTTCCTCCTCTCCCTGCTCCTGGTTATGCAGCATACTGCCTGCTCTCAGCCAGGCTCCCACATCTGTGAGGCCCTTTGCAGCAGCTTGCAAGCAAGGGTGGGAAAAAGGGGAGGCAGGAGCAAGCTTCCTGCATAGCCATGAGGTGCTTGCTCACTCACCCAGTGTTTTGTGGCCCTGTACTTTGCATGAACTACAAGCAGTTTGTCAGGGATCCCACTGCTGGGTTTTTTTCACACTTCTGCATTGCCCGTTGGTTGGCACAAGCATTTATGCAGCCATGTGGTGGTTTGGATGGTCTGAAAAGTATCCCATTTTTCTTCTTTATTTCTGAGTGGGTTTTGAGCCGGTCTAGTCCCCAGTCCAGTTTATTCTACAGATGCACAATGGTGTGTTCTACCAGTGAGGACGGGGCAATGTGGGCATGGGGCTGTTTTTTCAGGGGCAATGCCAATTTATACCAGCTTGAAACTGGTCACACTACAACCTCAGCCAACCCCTTCATTCCTCACATTGCCTTACTGCTTAAGAGGTAGGATTGGGAAAGTTTTACACATTTTTGACAGAAACCGTTTCTCCACTTGACTCAGTCCCCTAACGCTCCTGTTAGGTAAGAGGTCATTTACCTACAGACAGAAGAACAACCTCATTACCCAGAATTTCTACAAAAAGTTAATGGTGCAAGGCCAAACGAAAGCCCAGGCGGCCTCCAGCGCGCAGCGCTCCTGGTAACTGAAGCAGCGCAGCAGATGGAGCGTTCTCTAACTTCACTCCCAGCACGGAACTTGACGTGCAGGAGCCAAGACAGACATTTGTGTCTGGTAATGCCATCTGTGTCTGCAAAACCGCAACGCGCTCGCTGGAGTGCTTTTTGTTTGTAGGGAACACGTTAATGGTGGGTACCGCATACTGCAAACTCTTGGTATTGAGAGAAGGCTAAGAACCAGACTGAGGTGAAATGATCCCATTTCTGAGCAACAACAGTCATTAATAAAGCATATGAATATTGACAAATCACACACAGCAATGGGCAGCATGAAACAAGTGACAGCACTGACATTTAGCTCCACAATTGAACATGATCTCTTTAATAGGGGCTTTGTACCCTCTGGGTACTCACAGCAATAGCTGGGACTGGTATCTATGCAGAGAAGGGTCAACCTGAATTTCCAGAGATGGAGAAAGCTAATCTCTTGAAGAGGTCATATTTAAACAGGACAAGTTACAGTATCACAGTATCACTAAGGTTGGAAGAGACCTAGAGGATCATTGAGTCCAAGTTCATGGAGGAGAAATCTCTAAAGAGCCATCGAGCACACAGAAACCACTTCCACCTCAGGACAGCCCCTGCCTGAACTGCAGACAGCAGAAGTTCAGACAATAATTTTAAGGGACGTCATCACTTCATGCTCACATAGTTCTTTCACTCCTCCCAGGGCATCTATGACAGCACCCAGCACCAGACAGGTTACTGAGCACCAGAGAGCTTTGTCCCGATCCAGAACGACTTCTCTTGTGCTGCCAGATTATCAATGTTTGTTACTGCTTTTATCTTTGCTGCTTCTCCAGACTGATGAGGGGTTTGTGCCAACAGTGCTGTGAATCAGCTTTCTCTAGTCCTTATGCTAGATGATGCTCACTAGCAACATCCTCATCCCTCCAGCTGCATCACCTTTTCTTTTAACTCTCATGCACGGTAATTCCTTTTCCTCTCGTCAAACTCTATTGTCACATTTCAAGCACTTACGCTCTCTCACTGTTTAGCTTCCCTCTGCCTATCACATTTACTAGTTTATCAAGCTGTCAACCCTCACCTTCACCTTGCCAGTGACAGCAACCTCAATGGCTCTGTGTTTGCTTCTTCAGCAGACATCTCCTTCCTTTCCACCAGGCCACCCCCCACACATGGGAAAAGCTCCATGTCAAAATCTGTTGAATTGCTACTTCTCTAAAATCCTTCTTTGAAACCTACCATCTGGCATTTCATGCTGCAAGTAGTGAACTGCAAGAATATAACTCTGCTTTTTCTGCTGAATTCTGTTAGCCATGGTGCTACCTTATCCTTTAAGCCATCTTTCCCCTACTTGCTACATTTTTTTTTTCAGCATCTGGAATGTGCCTCCTCTAGTAAAGGGATCCTTTTCTTTATTCCTTACTTGAATCCTGAAGCCCTGAATCCTGTTTCTTAGCTCTAGCAGATTATAAATAATGTTATTCAGTACATTGACCACTTGGGAATCAAGTTGCCTAGGATTTATTTTCTGCTCTGCCACTGTCTTATTGTGTGACCTTAGGCAAGTCATTCAGGACATCTCCAAATGCAGATGTGAAATTCGGCACCGCTGTCCACAGCTAGTTACTCTAACAAGTGGCTTACTCCTTTCAAAAGGACAGAATATCCTTAGCTTCCCCTGAAATCAGTGGCGCTGAGCATATTAGGGCCAGGTTCCCCCATGATGCCTGTCACAGAGGTTCTTCTGTTATGGGGACCTTTGCCTTCCAAAAATGCGTATTTTTACAGGATGAGAATAAATGCTACATATCATTTTCTGATTGCACACTCCTTCGTATGTGTTAGTACCAATCTACTGTAGCCATTACAGTTTGGAAAGAGTTCTGAACAACCTGCAAAACACCAGAGATGGGTTCAACACCAAAGCCTGGGATGCTGCCAGCATTAGGTCTGGCCAATAGAAAATGCCTCTAAAACAGAGAGTGCAGTGAAGGGCCTCCAGGATGGTGTTCATCAGACATAGAGGTCAAGAGCTATCAGCTCACTAACAGCAACCCCTGTCTCAGCTGTACTAATTCCTATGAAGTTTACAGTGCACATTTTCATTCCCTTTTCCCAATCATAATATAACAAATTTCAAGGAAGGCATTCAAGCAGAAGAAACAGCGAGGTGAGGTTATGTTATCACAATTTGCCCAAACACTAGAGCTGAGACAGACACAAGCAGGACAAAATGCTCTTGTGATTGATCTCAAACCTGCCCTGAGTGGGTCCTCAAAGAAAATACAGCCTATAGACTTGAAAATGTCAACAGGGAAGTAAAGACCAGTGACAGAGGCTTTGGGGAGACACACACCTACTTGAAGTTCATTTTCACAAACCAGCCATTAGTTGTTTAGAATCCAAGAAGGATCTGAACCCAGCCTGCAGAAGGCCTTTGAATACACTGTGTGAACTGTGTGACATAATCTGCACCCTGTGAAGTGATTTCTTTGAGCAGCACTTTAGGAGAATTCACTGTTGAAGGTCAATCTGCCATTTTCAAAACAGAGTTGTTCAAAATACAGAAATGCACTTTTCATAGAGATTTGATTACAGATGGTGTTCAGAAAACTGTAAAAGGAATTAATCAAGGAGGTCAAGGATAGAGATTTTTTTAAGTCTTAAACTTACTTTTTCACTTTGGGGTACTTCATCTCTGAAAGAGCATTGGTGGCATCCGTCTGTCTTGCCTTCAAATGCTGTGGCCACATATTATCCACCCAGTCGACTAAGTCCACCTGAAAGCCCCACCAAAATCAATTGTTACTTACTCAGTACATGGTAAGAGTTACTTCTGTTGCCTACATCTCTAACAATGACAGCAGCAGACACTCATGGACATCAGGAACCTTACTGTTTGGCAAAAGCCCTATGGACTCCACTTAAGGGGCAGCACTTCAGCACCACAACCCAGGCCTTTGCAGCCCTGAGTAAGGAGTTCTGCAGTCAGCTCAACTGGTGTGCAACTTCTGTCCTGTGAGCATCGTGCAGCATCATATGCTGTCTGCATTCAGATACATTTTTGTAGCCAACAGCCTAGAAATGGCATTTATGAACATGAAAATCCAAGCATAAGAGATGATACTATTCCACTACCTTACATTTCCAGGAACATTAGCATTGTTGTTTAGGCCAACTTCTGATTTGAGTAATTGAATTAGTGCCTGCTGGGCACATCCTTCCATCATTCCACTTGGATATAAAATTCACCAAAGTGCTCATCCAAAAGCCAAACTTTTCAGGAGCGTGGGCAGAAAAAAGGCAGCAAAAGCTGACTATCTGGAACCACACTGACAGCAAGGTGAGGAAGAAATGGAATTTGAGGATTGTTCAGGCACACAAACACACAGCTCCTGCGCTGGGTGCCAGAGCATGAACTGCAATCTTGTCTGTCACAGCCGCAGCAAGGACAAGCCTGTGACTCATTCTTTGGTCGGTTTGATGATGGAGCCTTTGCTGGATATCCATAAAACACTCCCTTCTGGTTATGTAAGTGGATCACATGTGCCGGGTTTCAGACCAGGGAAACACACCACTCAGCTTGGGCAGACTGAGGCAGGCTGTAGTGCTGCGTTTGGCCACAGTGTGGCTGCACATCCCGACCCAGCTCAAAACATCCTGAGGTGTGAACAAACCTCCACTTAGGGAGGGCTGCAAGACCTACCCTAGGCACTCGTGACAGGGTTGTCCTGTGACTATGTGATGGAGTAGTTCACTTCAGTCATGGTCAGCACCCCACGTAGCCTCCTGACTGATGAATCTTTTTAAAGGCCCATTCAAGAGTGTTATTGCTATGAGTCAACCGTTTGTATCTCTAAAGGGTTTTCCTGACAGGGTAATTAGCACATGAAATTCTTGCAGATTGGGGCTGACCTCTATCTATTTCTCCATCTGCACCAGGTACTGCTGATAACACACTGTGCTTCAAGAAGAAGCACTATGAGATAATGCAGCCAGAAGAAATAGGACCAAGTCTATGAGTATCACAATTGTATGTGAAAAAAAAGATTCTTGGTTCCTGCCTGAATTCTGAAATAATTCCCATATCCTGATATTGCAACCCACAGTCTTTACACAACGAGGGGCATGAGCCAAGTATTTCTGCCTTATGTGGGCTCAAAGAGCTCTGCAGAATGCAAGGGAACCACTTAGAGAAATGTAGTACCTCACTGGTACCTGACTTGATGTACTGGACTTCTCAGCACCCACTTCCTCAGCACCCCCTCTTCTATTCCCAGCTACCTAATGGGAATGTGGCTCTTTCAGTGGCACCTAAATATTCCTGGGTTACAAACAATTGTACACTCAGGCCATATTCAATGGATATGAAATATTCATTTACACGTGGTAACAGGTACCTAATTGCATTTTCCAGTTCTAAGCACCCAGGAAATGTGCACAGATGTTTTAAAAGCTCACTGAGCATGATGTGCTTGGGAAAACCTGGATCAGCTGAACACCAGCAATTCCCCAGAGCACTTCCAAGGTACTCACTGGTGTCTGAATGACAGCAAAAACCTGCACAAGCTTCTGAATTGGTGCTTAATTTGTGATATGTGTATAACAGAATGCAAAACCCTACTTAAGAATTACTTCTATAAATCAGCAATTAGAGCTTCCATCTATTTTTGACCTGATCAAGCAGAAATGTAGTGTTTATATTGTCTGCACAGGCAAGGGATGTCCCCTGCAATAAAACTGCTGGTGTAACTAGAATAGCATTTAGAGATGAGAATGAGAAAAGTGTCTGAAAACAAAACATCACAGAGATATAGTTTCATACCCAGCAGTGCCTTGAGCATCTAGTACCATGAGCAGACATGGAGAGAACATGCAACACATGTTCTACTTGGAGAAGGCCCTTTGCTCTCTGGTCAACCAGGACTGATGCCCAAAGTCTGTATTTAACACATCTGTTTTCAACTCCTTTGCTTTGGATCCCTCTGAACGTTTTTCCAGTTAATAGGAGGATTCGTATATAAGGAATTTAAGCTTCCTGGTAATTTAAGCTTCGTAAGATGAAGAAAAACAATAGATAGGTATTTAACTTTGGGTGGAATTTTCCCTAAATACCTTGAGAGGAACTGAGTATCTATGCAAATTGCATGATTAAGAGCTCATCAGATACCTAATCCCTGTAAATTAAGTTTCATTGCCAAGACTAGCTTCCTCCTTGAGAAGAAGTGAGATCCCAACACTAATGGACAGGAGCTACAGCTATTTCACATCACCTTGTTTAAACTCCAGTCAGAACCAGTGACTGTGAAGAAGCTGAAAATAAACACCATCACCACAGGATCCCTTACCACATTGGGGCGCTTGACGATGTTCTCCAGCTTTGTGTGACTGAACTCCAGGCTGATGACATTGTAGAGCTTTTCACGCTGGGCCTCTGGTGTTTCATAGTACCTCACAAATTGAGACATGCTCATTTCAACCCCTTTCTGAGTGTTCACATCCATCACGTCCACTATCCGTCGGCTTCCTGCAAACAGACAGAAACAGGCTCAAAACATCTGCCTTGGCTTTATTTTTACATATGTGTGCACACACCTGAGTGACTGCAGGAACTACGTTACTAGAGGATGAGAAACCAGTGTCTGTGGGTCCTGAGAAACCCTTCTATGGGTCCTGAGCAGCTCAAACAATGAGCAAGGAACTAACTTGAACTGTACTTGAGTACTGTGTCCAGTTCTGGGCCCCTCAGTTTAAGAAGGACATCGAAACACTTGAGCGTGTCCAGAGAAGGGCAACAAGGCTGGGGAGAGGCCTTGAACACAAGCCGTATGAGGAGAAGCTGAGGGAGCTGGGATTGTTTAGCCTGGAGAAGAGGAGGCGCAGGGGTGACCTCATTGCCCTCTACAACTGCCTGAGGGGTGGTTGTGGCCGGGAAGGGGTTGGTCTCTTCTCCCAGGCAACCAGCACCAGAACAAGGGGACACAGTCTCAAGCTGCACCAGGGGAGGTTTAGACTCGAGGTGAGGAGGAAGTTCTTCACTGAGCGAGTCATTCGGCATTGGAACGGGTTGCCCAGGGAGGTGGTTGAGTCACCATCCCTGGAGGCATTCAAGAGGAGACTGGACATGGCACTTGGTGCCATGGTCTAGTCATGGGGTCTGTGTTGATAGGTTGGACTCGATGATCCTCGAGGTCCTTTCCAACCTAAGTTATACTGTGATACTTCTTGCCCAGCATGTGTGACACTGAGCAAATCAGCTGGTGTCGCCCTGCTCCACAGAGGTGGAAAGTTTCCTCCTTTACATGACCTGACACTAGCAGAAGCACATTAAAAACTATCAAGTGATATAATATGGTAGCAGGGGGTATGCATGACAAATAGCTCTCCAAATGATACTCTGCAATCTTCTAAATATCCATATGCCTCTCAAGATGCTTTCACTCATGCACCAAAATGATCCATGAAGAGCAAACTGCCTTGCCTCACCGGATGCTATAAACTGCTGAACACCTTATACAGATTGCTGAGTATTCTCATTTCCAGTCCTCAACAGTGGAGATGAAAGCACTAAATGTTGCAGAAGAGTGAGCCCCCACTTTGGACCTCTTCACAGAAACTACAGGACATGCTTTCAGCTTCTCAAGTGGCAGACATACAAGTTTCATTAGCACCAGAACGTTGAACAGCAGTTTTAGTTGGGCCTTCAGCATTACACAGATTAATCCACAATCTTCTCTTTGGCCAACTGGAAGGTTTCACCTCTCCCAGCAATTTCATCATCCTAATTAGCAGTTCATTTGTGTGTGAGTGAACAGGAGCCCATGAGAGATATGCTTCAATTCCAGGAAAGAGGGATTCCAGCAAACAAACTCACAATGCTTCCAAACTGATTTTTCACTGCTGAAGAAATAACGCATTAAACCAAAATGGAGGTGGATACGTGGGACATCAGAGGGATTACTAATAATCACAGCACCTGGCCTGTGGAGTGCTTGGGAGCAGTATTTCACCACAGAACAGAGTTTGGATTGCATCACTCCATTACAAACATCCTTATCACTAATAGCAGGGACAGCAACACATGTGATAATGATTCTGGAAAGAAGCTCAAGACCATAAAGCTTTGTAATCAAAAGGAAAAATGCATACAGTGGAAATCTGGAATAGCCCCACTGGCCCCTGAGTCAAACTCTTCACCTCCAAGGCCAGAAAAAAAGATTTCATCTTCAGTCTGAACTCAGGACTGTACCTGGTGTTGCCACTTTGAGGCAGGACAAGGAGAAAATTCAGTTACAGGTGAAAAAGCACAAGAGTCTTTAAATCTGGTACTTGCATGTTTGAAAGAGCACACAGAAGATGTAGTGTTGGGATTTTTTGTTCTTGTTTAGCTGTTAACTTTACTATCTCAGGGCAACAGCCTGTTTTCAACTCAAGAGCTTGGCAAGTCCTGTTAAACAGCCTCTCAATAAAAGCCAACCTCATTTCTGGCTTCCAGAGTCTGGGGATTAAAGCAAAGGCCACAGCCCAGAGGGGTTAAGTACACAGATACCACAAAATTCTATTTGAAGGACTGTGTGGCAGAGTCTGGGATCTGCCATATTACAGTGTAGGTTTGATCTCAGCTTTGCTGGAAGCCTCTCAATTATCCTTTCTGGAAAAAAAAAAAATCAGCAGTTACCTGATGAATTGAAAGTGTGAGGCCTGGTTCAATAGGAGGTTTGTTAAATGTACATGATTATCAATTATGGGTAGAAGAGCTGAGATCTGAATTGATAGTCTCTTGACTTGCAAATTAAAGAGTAATTTGAGGGGATGTTTTTCTCTTAAACCACAGTACTGTCAACCAAGCCCATACATAATGATTCCTGGAGTACTGCTCACAAAATTTGAGATGTATAAATTACAGGTTAACAGCCTCAAGCTTGCTGCCCACTTCCTGGCAGTTCTGGCTTACTGCCAACTTTATCTCTTCTTCCCTGAAAGATTCAGCTCTTTCTTCTATCTCCTGCCCCCAGAAGAACATAAAATGGAAAAAAAAAATCCAGAAGTGCAGAGAAGTAAAGAACAAGGGAAGGATGCACACAGAGGCTCCAAGATGCAGTGGCAAGCTACCGACACGGGGAGCTTCAACGTGTCACCTCATCCTTGGCTTCCCAGGATTTTTGCCCCATATAACCTGACTGAAGAACTCCTGGACGGTGCAGGATTAAGAGGCATTGTTTCCTCTCCCACAGCAGATGTGACTCAGAGTCAAAGTGGTGATGCTAAGGGTCACTGGAGAGGATTTTATAGCTTAAAGAAACGTCTTCCTCCTCTGCTTACTCACCAAGCAGAAGAAAATCCCCACAGGATCACAAAGACAGTAACTAAGAAACAAGCTAGCGCCATCTTTGACAGGAGGAACAGACAAAAGCAAGGAGAAAAAAATCAGTTGCACAGATGCAAGATGGAAAATAAAAATCAATCAGGAAGAGCTACTTAAGAACTCTGCTTCATCTGAAACCTTAAAAAGAAAAAAAAAATCAAGCTACTCCAGCCCACATATTAGTAGACCCACAGTAAAATTACAGGGGGAGCAGCACATGTAACATCTGTTCCCTTTATTTAGAGGCCTAGTGACCAAGATGCTGTAAAGATTTTAACACATTAAATCCTACAACACTGCTATGTGCTGCAATATCATCATTTTTTTTACACCAAAACAAACACCTGGAGGAAAAACAGCTTGTGCAGAGACCCTGCCTCCTATCCTGCATGAGTTGGCTTCATACAGAGATTTGCTGCTCTCTGTCCTGGGCTTCTTGGCAAAAAAAAAAAAGATACTTGAAGAGCAACAGGGAAGCAAACCTTGTGCTCCAGTCAGAAAGAGAACTGTAGTTCATGAATTCAAGTTCCATGGCACCTTCCCTGCACCAGCAAGTGTTTTCACAAATCACAACTTCTCAAAGCCCACCCCAGAAACCTCAGGAGTGACAGGCTCCAACTCCAAAGTCATTCAGCAAAGCTCTCCTGGATCTCCCCTGCAGACTTTGCACCTGCACTTTGCTTTGAGTGTGGAATATCATAACCATTTGCCAGAGAGGGAACAATGAATGGGAAGTTCTGGGGCTTTGCTGGAACAGCTTGCTCAGGAAAGTAGTGGATGCCTCCTCCCTGGAAGTATTTAAGGCCAGACTGAATGGGGCTTTGAGCAACCTGGTCTAGTGGAAGGTATCCCTACCCATAGCAAAGGGGTTGGAAACAGATGACCTTTTAGGTCCCTTCCAAACCATTCTGAAACAAGTCTCTTCTGAGGTCCAACACTTTGTTTGCCATCTCTAAAAGGTGAAGCACTGCCTTCCCCTGCCTTGACCAAAAATAGCCTCAAAAACAGTCTTCCAAACAGCCCATCCTTTCCCTTGATGTGGATTTAGCACCAGTGTTAGGAGCAGTGGAAGCAAAAGATAGTCCACACACAAAGCAAACACCAACCACGCAGTAGCACATGAGAAATGCAGAGAGGGTGTGAACTGAAGGTGAAAATTACCCCAGTGTTTTCTAGGCTGCTGTCTCCTCCCCAGCACAACAGCACCAGGAAGAGGTGCAACTCTCTCACCAAGGAGGAAAGGCGAAACATCCTTTCTGTAAGAACCATTATGAACCCTGTCCTTTAAGAGGCTAAAGCTACCCTGGGGGATTATTTTAACCCTTTGTGAATGAATTAAAATCTGTACCCAACACAGAACAATGTCTACAACCAGCAACCAACCTCAAATGCCAAGGAAAAGCGCTACTGGTCCTTACTAATCTTTATGCTTCTTACAGAGGGGGAGGGAAATCCATGGTTTGTAGAGCAGGATTTTTTGGCAGAGCCTGAAGAAATCTGCTAGCTTCACTAGTGGGTTAATTGTACCTAAAGACTGAGGCTTTGCCTTGCATCCCATTTAATCCCCCTGGAGCTGGAAAGCAGTATTCCTCTGCTACCCACAGGAGACAACTACAATACCCCATCCTAAGTGGAAGAGATATGAATCAGAGCTAAAAGTCCTTGTTCAAGTGGAGCTATTCACAACATTCCCTGCATTTCAGACCCAGGGTAAGAAGCTTTCAAGTTGTACCAATACCATCGCTCCCAGATCCACCAGAGGGCACAGAAGAACAAAGGGAAATAAGAGTTCAGCTCCAACACTCGCATCCACTTCTCCAGCACGCTTCCCGGTTAGTTTTCTCACTCAGGGCAGGCCGGTCGACCATGAAACAGTATCACCAAGCCGTCCAGCTCCTTTGGCTTCCCTTTTTGTGACCCCTCACCCAGGTATATGCCCCACTCCATCTCCACAGCACATGCCACACTGGCTGCAGAGCAGGAGCTTTTTCAGTGAGATTAAATTATTCCCTTCTTATGGAGATGTAAAGCCACCAGTATCTGACACGTGCCTTCCCCCTCCTTCCCCACTCCAGTGTTTGCAGCTTTATCATTTGGTAGAAAACTGCCAAATTGCAGTAACCCATGTTATTAGGTTTCTTCACGCAACAAAAGGTAGAGTATTTAGAGCATGTCCACAGGATGAGCTTAAGCCAGCAAAACGTCTTAAGCATTAATGCTACAGAACTAGACTAGAGAAAGAGACTCAAGGCAAATAATGTGGTTTAGTGGCATTAGACAGAATCAATTAGTACCCTTACATCCACCCCAAATATAAACTGTAATTTCCAGTGATTCTTTAGAACTTCAGCAAGTGAAAAATCATGTGTGTGAGGGGGGGAAATCTACATACAAAGGAACGTTTTACTGTTTGTTTTTATATAGCATCCAAATACATAAACCTATAGCATCAGCACACCCCCCAGGAACAAATACAGAAAGGAAAGTAATACACTAATACACACACACACAAAACCACAAATCTCAAAGAAAGTGGGAAGGGATGTAACTCTGTTGAAAATCTTAGAGTTTATTTATCCCCCAAATCTAAATGTTTCAAATTTAAACATATTTACCAGTAACAGATGGGGGGAAAAAAAACCAGGGGAAACGTTATTTAAATTATTTTGGGTTAATAGCATTTTATAGCATCCTTGTATTCTACACTATCAAGAGCAGAAAGGAAATTATTTCCTTCAGTGACACATTAATCTGGCAACAGCAAGGCTCTTCATTTCCAAAAGACAAGCACAAAGGAGCATTGATTGGATCACTGCAATCTATTCTCTTATTTTTAGGAAAGCTGCCTCTGCTGCAGAGCCACACCCCAAGGAAAGGACAATTTAGCCTTTTATGGCCTTATTTACATTGCAAATTTCAAGCTATGCTTTCTTGATATTCTTCACCAGTAATCAGTGGTGGAAAGAAGAGTGTAGCTGTGACCAGAGTATCTAGCAACAAGTGACAAAAGCCCAGCCTGCAACCCAAAATCCAGCTGCCGGGGCTGAAGCTTGCTTCTACACCACAGAGGTTTGGGGAGATGACTGACATGATTCAACAGCTCCCTGCTCTTCGATGTTCTCACCTCCTCTGTCCTAGCTGTACAACCAAAATCTCTGCCATTGATACAAACACTTCCCTGACTTCAAGGCAAGCAAATGGAGATCACTAAGATATCAGGAAAATATTTGCCTTTTTCTGACTTTCTAGTTTTCTGCTGACAGTGTGAACTGGATCAGCTCACTGTGAGGTTAGGCACACACCCAGGTTAGACCAGGAGAAGGACCTCAGGGTCAAAGCCAGCATGGCACAACCAGGGTTGGAACAGCCAGAACTAGGAGGGAGCTACTGCCTCTTCCCTTCCATTGCCTTTCTGCTTCCTGAAATCTCATCCTCAGTCCATAACAAAAAACACTAGGGCCTAAATTTCCTGATATTTGGAAATTAGGAAATGGAAGATGACCTTCAACTACTATCTACGTTACAATTAATGTGTGAATTGTATCAGCAATCCTTTGGTCTAGACTGGTATTTACAGGTGTCTTTTCTAAGACTTGACAACACCACCACACACCTAGTGCCCACATTTTCATGAGGACATCTTAAGATGTATATAGAACATGCTGATATTGCTGTGAAACTCCAGAACATGCTGGTATTACTATACATGTTTTATACATATTACTATCAGTATGACACTTTGGATTACAGTAAATTATGACACTAAAGCACAACTACCACCACAAAATGTTTAGGATTTTGGTGCCATTCCTCCAGAATAAGACAGCTCTTCTCTAGCCTGGATGAGCTAAAGCAGAGGATGCTTATTGCAGAAGGATGTGACTACAGGGAGCTGTTCTAAAAGAGATGTTCTGGTTCATTTTCCCACTTGGACAACTCATTTTCAAATCCACTTGCAGACAAGAGGCTTTGAGATGACCCTGGCCACATCAACACATCAGTTCAATTTCACTTTCACGTTTTGACATCATGGAAATACATTATTTGGAGAGGCTGAATTTTTATTACAACTTTCATTCCGTGGGGAATTACTGCTGGTTATACCCAGACATGGACAGGGCTGTTTTTAGCAAAACTGTCTCAGTTTAACTAAGGCTTTTTTAAAGAGTTTGACTGAGTTAGGCAAAGGACAAACTTAAAAGAGAGCTCAAACAGGAAGCTCAGCTCTAAAAATAGAAATGGCTCTACTTCCAAAGTGGCAAGTCAGCGGACATACTAAACATAGGCGAGTAAGTGTTACAATATTTCATTCCTCTAAGAGCCAAAAAAAGGCATAAAGAGGGAGCATCAAATACCTTCTTTTTATTTATTTACTGCACAGAAGGCCTAATCACAGATCAAGGATCACTCGCCAGGCACTCTTCTGAAGCACAGCTCCCCAGTGGAAGCTCAAAGAGCTGGAAGGCTGAATCCATCATGTGTTAGCCCAGCATCAGTTATTGCTGAGCTAAACCAGCATTACAAAACCCATGAAAATAAGATATATACATCTCTATTCCTCCTCCTCACTGTGAGGGTGGAAGACTCAGTTTTCTGCCAGTTCAACTTTCTGAACAACCTCACAGAAAGGAAGAGCAAAGTCCGTGCCAGCACAAGGAAGGGGAGAGGAAGCAATGCCAGCAGAAGGGAGAGGAGGAGGAGAATGAAGAGGCCACCAGTTTAGACTTGCTTAGTTGGTATGGCAAAAAAGGAGGTTGTTAGGTGTGATGGGTAGCACAGGGAATAGAGACACTATCCCCGGGCACATAACAGACAGCAACAACAAAAACTAGATGCCAGGTTAGATGACAAAAAGATAGTCTGGCACCAGAGCCCAGCACTGGAACTGGAAGGACAACTTTCTGTTTCTGGTCTATCAGGAACATTGGGTAAGTTTTAACCTCCCTCCACCCCAGGTTCTGGTCACCAATACTCAGGAAAGCGATAAGGCTTAAGTAATTATTTTAAGCAGGGTCAGCTCCCTGCCTGTTTTCACAGCACAGTTACACACACACTGGGGAAAGAGATGGTGGCTGCTGGGGGAAATCAGAGTGATACCAAACCCTTCTGACTGGCTGGATCTTTTCTTTTCTTCTTCAATAATAAGTGATTTAAGAGGCACAAAACTAGTGTGTGGTAAATGAAGCAACATCCTCTGGCAAGTCTGCAATGAGCCACTTGAACAGAGAGAGATTTCCATTTTACACGTGCACTGTTCCACCTTAATTTGGTGAATGCCAAAGTCCCAAAGTGCTGCTGCAAAGATGCTACAAACCAATTTTCAACAAATTAGGCAGAGCTCTCAGACTGTAGGAAAAGCACTAATGTAACCTTCACTTGAAAAAAATCCATGCAGAAACTGTGAAGTCTAGTTTCTCAATTCAGTGTTGTCCAGGAGAGAACACACTGCAGCTCCACAACTTTGTAATCCTTGCTAGCCCTGAGTAAGCAGGGAGCAGAGAGAAGAATAGTTCCAAAATCATGTTATTTTGTCTGATCAACTACAGCACTGCTGTGTGTCCCACAAAGAACTAATAGATCCCACAATAAACAAACAAAAACCCACCTGGCAAGTCCTACTGGTCCTGCTTCCAGCAAGGGATGTCAATCTCTATCATTATTGATTTGTGGTTGGTAAGAGTATCCTAATAGCACTTGCTCAACTCTGGAAGGATTTATCTGTGCTTACTCACAAGCTGCTATGAGATTAGGGAGTAAAATTAGTTCTGTACAATACAGAGGCCTCACACAGAAAGAGGGATACAGAAAAAATATGGGAGAGGTCACTCAAGGGAAAAGAAAAAGCCAAAACAAAGACAAGAGGATGAGCCAGTAAGTCTTCAGTGCTAGACTTGGAAAAGAGAAACCTGGTAGAGAGAACTGGAGTGAATCACTTTAACAAAACAGCACCTTTTAATTGCCCAGATGTTTCCTCTTTGTAGTTCTCACATTGAAAAAGAAATGCAACAGCAAGAAGCCTGGCTAGCTCCCATCAGCAGCACTTACAAACCCCTTTGTCAAGGAACCCTTGGTTTGACTTCACCCTATCTGAGAGGCATTTGGAAGTTACCATTTGCAGTGGTGATATTTATTTGCTGATTTTAGCCGAGGTGTGACTTAGCAGATTTCCCTATTACAGAGAAGCTTCAGAGAAATGTTGGCAGTCCCAACAGCATAACTGTGAGGACATTTGGAACTTGATTTTAAAAACAAAGTGGTAGTTTTTTTTAATAGTGGGAGATTTTAAAGCAAGTTTTGGCCACAGAACAATACAATGGAGAACTGTTTGGTTTTACAAAGACTGGATCTCAAACACATGTTGCTGTAATACTGCAAAATGCCTTATAACATCCAAGACAAATCACTGGCCTTGACACACACTGCTTTCTGATTTTCCACTTTTCCCCTTGACAAAGTTTGTAGCCAGCTACATAACTCAGCTTCCTTAAACCACAGGTTTTGGGTTTGTATCCTCAGATCAATAGGAACAGCACTGGTGTGCAATTATTTTAGTTGCTCAGGAGAAACATCCAAGCTCAGCCGCATCCTGCGAGGAGCCACCCTTATCTTCTCTCTTCAAAGTGCTCTTAGATCCCTCCCAGCTCCTCTCAGATACTGGAGAGATGTGTGTCTCTTGTGGATCTGAGTCTCTTGATGAATTTAAGATGTGACTTGTAGGATCCAATGACTGAGGTACCCTCAACCTGAATCCTCACTGGCTGAAGAAGATCTTCACAAATTGGTTTTTATGAAACTACACAGTCATTTGCCTTCCAAACCACAAGAACAACAAGGATGCTTTCATTAACTCTGTTTTGATTTATACTCACTTATACAAAAAGAAAAAAGCAGAACCCAGAGAGCGAGCCAGGCACAGATCACACCATGGGGCACAACCGCCTGCATCAGCTACAAGAGGGGAAATCTTATAATGAATGGCAGTAATTCATACAAGACCTCTCCTCCCCTGAGATCAGTGATGCCTCCTCTCTCCTACAAAAGCCTAGTCCACTGTGTTTTTAAAGATGCATTATCTGGACACTAGGAACAGAGGAAAGATCTCACTGCTCCCTCCTTACCCCTCCACACAAGACTCCTGGAGGCAGAGCAGCTAATGACTCCTGACTCAGCTCCTCTGCTCTTCCAAATGTGGCACTGCTGTTCATAAGATAAATCCCAGCACAGAGGGAGAACCATACATCTTAATCAAGAGTTGGATGAAAGTCGAGGGCAGACTTCTGCACTTCCTTTGAACAGCCTGTTTAATTTTGGGAAGCACTCCTCACAACAAAGTTTCCCTAATGAGCCTCCCTCCTAACTCCTCTAGGTCTCCAATTTCACAACTTCCTTGAGACAAACAGAGTGTTGCTCTATAGAAAAAGCAACAACCAGGTCCCTATTCAGCAGAAATGATGGAAAGTTTTCTGAAGTGCAGTGTGTGGCTGCTTTGTCCATCTTTTGTATCTGCATGGCTCATTTTCTTTCACGGGATGGAGAACTGTACGTTGATTAAGACAAAACTTCCCCTACTGGCCTGCAGACCACACTACGAGCCTCTCGACTTGCTTTGTAGTTTGACGTGAATTCAACCATGATACAATTTTCAGAGCAGATCAGTTTGAGAGGGGGAACAAACAGTTACTCCAAGAGAGTTATCTGGTTTGCTTTTTCAGTAGATACTAACAAAAAGCTGAACATGTATGCCCAGCCAGCTCAGGAACCATTGTGCTAACACACTAGAAGAGATGTATGATGATGTAAAATAAATAGTCTCTGTCCTTCCTCCTGCCTTTACCCACCTGACCTCCAGTCACCATCACCACCACAATTTTCCCTTCTGAAGAGACACCAATGATTGATTCAGTACTGAATAAAATTTATAGAGAGGTACAGGTATTCATCTACAAATGTGCGTACCATTGAAAATATACAGAAATCATATTATATAACCCCCCAGTAATTATTACCTACAACATTTGGATCTCTTTCCATTCCCTTTTCATTATCACCTATTTCAGAAGTATGGATTAGGGGAGTTCTTGTCTTTCTGTGAAGTACCTGGCATATCTACTCTCATTTTAGCTAGAGATCCTGGGGACTACAGCAGCACAAAACTGGCTAGATGAACACTGCAGGGTCTCACGTAGCTAATGGCTGTTGTGTACGCTTGAGGGGCAGCAATCCTTTCTGTCCCAACTGAATTTAAATTATTTAGCTCTGTCTGCTTCCATTAATTAGCCAGGGACTATTTCCACCACAATTTCCTACACAAAAGAGGCCACAGCTCTCCAAATTTAGCCCATCAGTTACAGGTAAACTAGACACTGAGACTCCCCAAATGCCGTTTCAAACAGTGAAGTGAACAAGCACCTGAGCAGAAGGCCACACTCTGTGCTGTACCCTATTACACTGTGGAATTGCAGCTTATCTTACAATGACCAAAATGTTGCAATGCCAACTTCAGAAAGCTTGCTCAGGGCTTGCCCCTGTGAAAAAAAAGCCAAAACACCTTCACAGCCAGGGAAATACTCCTCCTCTTCAGATCTAATTTCTTCCAGTGCTGTTAAAGAAAGCTCAGCATGGTACAATGAAGTCCTTAACATATTACCCACTTAGTGAATAAACCATGAGCAGATGTACAACAGCACACAGCATCTCCTCCAGAGCTGGTACTCATCAGCAGCACAAGGGAAGGCTGACCTGCACTTGCAGGGCCAACCCCCCCTATTTACAAGGCTTCTCCCTTGCAAACATCTGGGGTTTCCTGATGTAATTTATTCCATTATCTTGCTCCACTGACACCAGGATTATAAACTCATAGTTGAGGCAGAGACCTTCACACATACTTGTTTAAACACTCAATTTGCAAACTGATTTTTTTTGGGGGGTGTGTGTGTGTTTTGTTTTGGTTGGTTTTTTTTTTTCCCCCTCCTGATCTTTTGGTTTTTCTAATGAGAAGACAAAACCCAGCAATAATCAGATATCTCTTCAGCTGCTCCCAGCAAAGAAAGCCACAGGATATGTAGAGCCTTGGCTTTCCTTTCACTCTTTGTCCTGGAGATCAAAGCCTGCCACCAGGTCTTTAAAGATTTGACAGAATCACCGAAATCAAATATTGAAATGATTTATTAGGTCCCATCTTGTGCATCATCTCCTTGGACCAGATGAAGACTGCTCTCGGCAGCAGTTCTGGGGGATTTGTCCTGTTTGCTTTTTACTGCCATACCTCAGTGCACAAATCTTATCACAATTAAAAGCTGTGCTGCTTTCAACTTTACTTGGATTCTTTACACAAGACAAAAAACTCCAAAGCCTTTCAAACACAGCAAGTAAATGGAGGGAACCAAACATTTTCTATGCATGGCCTAGTGCAGTCCACAGCACCAGATTTTAACAGCAAAACCCATGTCCCAGGATACATTCCCCAGGGCTCCTACACTTTTGGTGGGTTTTTTTTTTAACTCCATAAATAAACGTTTAGTGAGTTAGTTAAATAAAATCAATCAGTGGGTTGATGACAGTTGTTAGACCACCCCATGAATAGTCTAAGTCCTGTACTTGCACTGTTCCCACTGATACAAAGCCTGGCTGGGCACGGTGAATTCCATCCAACAATGCTGCTGATCCTACAGAAGTTTCCGCTGTGGTCACAACTTTAACCTCTTCAGCCCAGGGATCACAATAACTGAAAGTCTCTTTTCTTCCTTACAATCCTCAGTGTGTTTTGAAATTGCCCCTTTTGCCACCAGCCAGGATTGCAAGCTTAGCTCTTAGGGTGCATAATGCCTATCCTGGCACACAAAGCTACACCAGCCTGTGATGAGAGACAGAGATGCATATGACAGACCCAGCAGCGCTGCTTTGGTTTATTTAGTGGCTTATTTAGTTTGTGTAGACACAAGAGTAAAAGCTGCCAGCCTGCAGCACACAAACTGAAGAGAAGTCAGCTAAAATTAAGAAATCAAAGCAAATACATCCAGATTAGCCATCACTGCTTACATACAGACTCCATGCTTCTGCAGGACTCCACACCTACCCAGGGAGCTCCTGGGCAGGCTGTGACAACCCAGAAGACAAAGGCAGTGCAGACATCAATTACAAGTCAAAGGGCAAGACGCTGCAGATGCCACAGAAAAGCAGATACTCTTTTAAATTCAATCAGTGCTGCCCCAAACAACCTGCTTTCAAAACACCAAAGTAATCAAAGAAAGAGAAAGGAGCTCAGCCTGGTAGACTGATACACACATTCATGTATGTGCTCTCCTTTACAGGGTTCATAACTTCCCCAACTACTCACTGCTCCCTTCAACAGACTGTGTGATGCCCATAAAGAGGAACATTAAGACAAAAGTCAAACTAATGAAAAAATTGAATTGCCTTGGCTTTCTGACATCAAAGGCTAAAACAAATGACTGCATTCAGTCCTAGAATTCAGGAGTAGCAAGGGCTAGAGAGGGTCAACAGCAACCACAGAAGCCCTGGCTTTCAAACAGCTTGCTGAACAAGGCAAGTTACCTTTCTCATTGCTCAGTCCTAGGTTAATCAGTCCTTGGCAAGAATATTTTCATGGGTTCTTTAGTGTAATTAGCATAAAGCTTTCACACAAGGATGGATGGATGGATATTCAAGTACACGCATCTGGGAACACAGGTTTGTTCTTTTCTGCCCATCTGGGACAGATTCTCTCATTGCTGTGTCCCTGAAGCACTGTTGGCAGAAGAAGCCAACGCAAGAGCCCTGGAAAACAAATTCTGTAGGGCTGCTTCTGGGCATGAGCAATTACTCAGTCACACAGTCTTTAAAACAAAGCTACCTTATGACAAGTGTTCCATCCACACACATTACACAGAGGTGCACATTCCTGCAACACTAAGGTGTAAGTCACCAACAGCAGGTCACCAACAGGACCAAACAAATTACAGCTGCTATCTGCATTTTTTTTAAGTACAAACAAAAACCCAACAGGCAAGACTGGCAGACTGAAAAAAAACACTAAATAAAACAGACATCTATGCCCAAGTAACCACAAACAGTGATCAAACCCCCACCTTATTTTGGTCCTCATTTCCACAGACTGGAGTTTTCAAAGGGAGATTAAAAAAGCTAAGCTAAAAACTGTTATTTTCTTGTGACTTACAGGTACTGAAATGTGGAGAAGATACAACAGCAGCAGCAGAAAGAGCAAGTAAGATACCAGAATAATTTAAGACCAAAAGTTCAGTAACTTCCTATAGAATTTACGTGCTTGGGAAAAACCCAGCACCATCTCCAAAACATTCTGTGACAGAGGTGTTTCCCCCGATTCGAAGAAGGAAAGAGCACAAATGATGGGTTTACATAGCACCACCACACTACAAAGATGAGCACTTAAAACACAACCAGTTTACACAGACACAACATTCTTCGAGCTATAGTCTCTCTCCTCCCACGCACATTCAGATGCGGAGCTAAGACCATTCCATTTCACATTCACAGAACTTCATTCCCCTCCCAGGTTCAGCAAGGCCTTGAGTCAGTTTTGAAAACACTGTACTTCAGAAAGAGAGATACCTGGAGGTTAAGGCAGGATCTGAGAAGTCTGCTAAAAAAAAAATGCAGGGACAATCATAGCATAATTTGAGTTGAAAGAGACCTTAAAGATCACCTAGTTCCAAACCCCCTGCCATGAGCAGGGACACCTCCTGCTGGACTACGTTGCTCCAGGCCCCATCCAGCATGGCTTTGAGCACTTTGCAGAGTCAGAGTCTCCACAACCTCTCTTGGCCATGTGTTAAAACATGGCTTTTCGTTTGCTTTACTTGAACATTAAATTGTGAGTGTCACATACATTAACCTAAAACTAGAGTCATCAGCAATGATGTGAGAGGGGAAAATTGCTCACCAGTGCCTCCTGAAGCCATTAGTAGAGAGCTGAGAAATTTGGGATGGAAACAGGAATTGCCCCCATGTGCTCTCAGCATCAATATGGTTGTTACAGCACAAATCCCACAGCAACACAAATGATTTGCCTAAAGAACCATGACCTTTCAGGTATGACTTGCAGCCCATTTCCTAAATATTTTGGACCTTTTGAATCAAAGTTTCCACTTGTGATGCCAGAAGTCATCTACTGTAGAAGGGGGGGGGGGGGAGGGGGGGGAAAAGAAGGAGGGGAGGGGGGGGAAAAGAAGGAGGGGAGGGGGGGGAAAAGAAGGAGGGGAGGGGGGGGAAAAGAAGGAGGGGAGGGGGGGGAAAAGAAGGAGGGGAGGGGGGGGGAAAAGAAGGAGGGGAGGGGGGGGAAAAGAAGGAGGGGAGGGGGGGGAAAAGAAGGAGGGGAGGGGGGGGAAAAGAAGGAGGGAGGGGGGGAAAAGAAGGAGGGGAGGGGGGGGAAAAGAAGGAGGGGAGGGGGGGGAAAAGAAGGAGGGGAGGGGGAAAGAAGGAGGGGGGGGGAAAAGAAGGAGGGGGGGGAAAAGAAGGAGGGGGGGGAAAAGAAGGAGGGGGGGGGAAAAGAAGGAGGGGGGGGAAAAGAAGGGGGGGGGAAAAGAAGGGGGGGGGAAAAGAAGGGGGGGGGAAAAGAAGGGGGGGGAAAAGAAGGGGGGGGGAAAAGAAGGGGGGGGGAAAAGAAGGGGGGGGAAAAGAAGGGGGGGGAAAAGAAGGAGGGGAGGGGGGGGAAAAGAAGGAGGGGAGGGGGGGGAAAAGAAGGAGGGGAGGGGGGGGAAAAGAAGGAGGGGAGGGGGGGGAAAAGAAGGAGGGGAGGGGGGGGAAAAGAAGGAGGGGAGGGGGGGGAAAAGAAGGAGGGGAGGGGGGGGAAAAGAAGGAGGGGAGGGGGGGGAAAAGAAGGAGGGGAGGGGGGGGAAAAGAAGGAGGGGAGGGGGGGGGAAAAGAAGGAGGGGAGGGGGGGGAAAAGAAGGAGGGGAGGGGGGGGAAAAGAAGGAGGGGAGGGGGGGGAAAAGAAGGAGGGGAGGGGGGGGAAAAGAAGGAGGGGAGGGGGGGGAAAAGAAGGAGGGGAGGGGGGGGAAAAGAAGGAGGGGAGGGGGGGGAAAAGAAGGAGGGGAGGGGGGGGAAAAGAAGGAGGGGAGGGGGGGGAAAAGAAGGAGGGGAGGGGGGGGAAAAGAAGGAGGGGAGGGGGGGGAAAAGAAGGAGGGGAGGGGGGGGAAAAGAAGGAGGGGAGGGGGGGGAAAAGAAGGAGGGGAGGGGGGGGAAAAGAAGGAGGGGAGGGGGGGGGAAAAGAAGGAGGGGAGGGGGGGGAAAAGAAGGAGGGGAGGGGGGGGAAAAGAAGGAGGGGAGGGGGGGGAAAAGAAGGAGGGGAGGGGGGGGGAAAAGAAGGAGGGGAGGGGGGGGGGAAAAGAAGGAGGGGAGGGGGGGGGAAAAGAAGGAGGGGAGGGGGGGGGAAAAGGCAGGCATAAAATCAGGGGCCAATGTTCTTGACCACACTAGAGACTCAATACAATGACTCCAAAGGGAGTTTGTCCAAACACAGTAAAACCAGACCCAGGACGTGTGGTGTCTGGCCAAGAGCATACACCTGAATTGCTGAAGCAGCTGTGAGAAAGGGCACCCTTCTTAACATGAAAGTTAATTTCAAAGTTAATTAGGATTGTTATTTCTGCTCCATTGTTTTATAAATACCATTTTATTTATAAATATCCTCCTCTCTTGCTGGCCACGTACACAGGAATCTCCACCCCCTTAATACTTCAAGGCACATCAATCTTAAGGAAATGCAACTCCCACACTTTGACTGTTCCACAGGAAAAACAATGTTGTCATGCACCACAACGATGTTCCAAAACATCTCAGAGGCAGATCCTCAGCTTCAGCAGTTTGAGGCAGCAATGGCAGTTCAGCAGCTACAGAACAAATTCACAGAAACCTGCTAACAGGGTCCAGATAATGACAGGATTTATGCACAAAGCTCTTTAGCAGCATGCCTCTGCACATGCAGGTATTTTAGAAACCCATAAAATTTAGGACTCCCAAATACCCTCCAAGTTATTTCCTAATTTAACTGCAGACTGACCAACAGAAATGCTACCAAACAGCACTTCCACACCACTACCCTAGGATTTTCTGCCAAGGAGGCTTTTTTGCCTTCCCTGAACTCATAAAATGGTCATAAATTAAACAACATTGCCACGTTTTGTTTGTGAAGGAAGGTTATCAGAGATAACCCCTCTCTCACAGATAACCTCCAGAGAGCAGAAATGAGGCACAAGCTCTTCCCTCCTTTGTTTTTCTTAACTACATCTTTCTCCAGCCTTGATGTGCCTTTTGATTATTGAACTTAAGGGTAAGGTTGAAAAATTTGTCTTTCAGAAGGCAGCGACTGGGTTGCTTTCAGAGCTTCACTCCTGTCACCACACAAGTCAGTAAACCCAGTAAATCCTAACCAGCAAGAAGGGAGTTAAAACTCTCCGTGAAGGACTGCAGCTAGCACATCCAAAACTCAGGTAGCTCCACAGCGACAGCTTCACGCAGCGCAGGATCACTTAAGTACAGTTCCAGATAAACACCAAAGAACACATCCCTCTTCAGTAAAAGCAGGTTTCAAAGGAGCACACAGTGTAATCTCCTACTCAAAATGTAGCTTAAGAGTTTAAAAAGTTCTTTGGCAAAAACTGCTAGGAAACATTTGATGATTAGGGCCACCACTCCTCTGGTTTGTGTCTTATCAAAAGGACAGGCAGTTTGCAAAGCTTTGTGCTCAGTCTCTCTTAGCAACCTTTCCTCAAAGCACTGACCTGGCCTGACACTGATAAAGACTGTGGGAGAGCACAGGCAAAAGGTGATCCGGCTCAAATCCTACCTTTAACAAACAGATGCTCTACAACAGATAACAAAAAATGGGAACTCAATCAATAGAGCTGCTGCTTTCCAGGATCACAAGTGTCTGTAGGACACCTGTTAAGAGCAAAAGCATTCACTCTGAATCCTTCAAACAGCCAATTATCCAGCATGAGATCAGAGGCTGGTCAGCACAACCACTAATTAGGGTTCTCCCAGCCTTTTTAATTTACAAATTGCTTCTCCATGCCTTCTTCCAGCTTCTGAGAGTTATCACAAATGTCTACAAACACAACTGGACAAGTATTTCAAAGCAATTCTGTTCTGTATAGAGTTAATCCAGTGCATTCAAAATAACTTACCCACTAATAGCTTCACGTCTCTGACGGTGAAATCCGGGTCAGGCATTCTATAATTAGCAAAGAAAGCAATGTTAAATACTGTCAAGATAAGTATGGGTAGGCTTTCGTTACCATAATAAAAGGGAAATAAATGTATAGTGCTCTTTGTCTGTAATGCAGTAGGTAGAATCAAGCAAGGCCTCTCTGAAGTGTAGACAGTGCAAGTTTTAATGACATGCAGGACATCTTTGCATTGGCAAGTGTACAAAAGTTTCTCTATTGGTGATGAAAGAGGAGCAGAGGTGTCTTTTCAAGCACTCTCTAGCAGCACTGGAAAGGAGCGGAGTGGAAAGGACAGGAAGGAGTTGGGAGTGATTTCAATAAAATCCTAAACCTTTATAGCTTGCTCCTGCTAAGCAACTTGCACTGAGTTGCAGGTGGTGGTGCCTCGTGTGCATTTCCCAAGATGAGGGTATCCATCTTTGTATCCACCATGGATACAAAGTGAAATTTAGAGCAGGAAATTGGCTCAAAGTCAGAGCATCGTAGGTGGGATTCGCTGCTTGGAAATAAGATGTAAAACACAATGAATTAAAGCCCCTTGGTTTTAATGACTATTCCAAACCTCCTTGTCTGGCAGAAGACAACCTGGCTGCATGTGGTGGGTAGGGAAATTGCTGTTCAATTCAATTTGGGCTAATTCAGAGCTAAATTAAATGGTAGCATAATTGGTTCACCAATGTTGATGCATTTATAAGATCACTTCTGAGAGATGCACTGGTTCAGGGTTTAATGAAATTAGACAAGGAGCCTGGTCCATCAAGCAAGTGAGTTTTATGTGTGAGGTGGAGAGTAAAATCCTGCAACACACAGACTGACTGGAAAAAGAAACCAAAACCAGTAGTGGAGTTTCAAAACTCACTGACTTCATGGTAACAATGGTATTTCACACTTCACATGGCTCAAAAACTGGCTAAGGAATTGTAAGCAAAACTGGCCCTGTGGGACTTGCCAGCTAGGTAGCTCTGTCCCTCTTGTAGTGCCCTGAGTTGAAGATCAACACCTTGCTTCTGGTTACAAAAGACTTTTGAAGCAGTTGAGTTAGAACTCAGAATGATCCAGCCTACAAGCAAGCTTCTACAGCAATAACTGTTCCTATGAAGAAAACACCGAAAGGTAAGATTTAAAAATGCATTTGCTGTCATGCATTACCTGCCAAGTTCTGCCCTGCCCACTTTCTTTTCCCTTATCACCTTCCTCTGGTGGGATGCACAGGCTGGACAGTATCTTTTGTTAGTTCTCTGCCAACCCTCACATCTTTACATTTAGCTGAGATGGCTCCACAGCTTTGGAATTCCCTCCCTTGCCAGAATGAAACAGCCTGAATCTACTGACCTTCAGGGTTCATTCATAGCTCATCTTTATTTTTTCCTAAACACTAAAAAGTCAAAAGTAGGGGCAGGAGGAACTATTTGTGGGTGACAAGAACATGTAAGGCTTATCTCCCAGTGACACAGCCTGCCTGTATTTATGTCAGACACACAGCACAATTAGATGGGAAATCTTTTACCTTTGTATAAATCAAAATAAAACCCACCAACCAAGACAGATAATGACCCAGACCCAGATGCACACAAGCAAATCCAGACTTTCTGCAGTTCCAGCTGCAGCCCACAATAGATATGACTCAGACTGGAAGTCTACAATTCCTCCCCAACAGTAAAACTGTATTTTCAGCTCTTTGGATAGTACACCTGGCACATCCTTGGGTTTTCTTCTCTGCAGTGTCAGAATGTAGGATACATTACAGAAAAAGTACACCAAGAGAAGAATTTCAAGCTGGAACACAGCAGGTTTCAAGTACAGGTGTCCATTTTGTATTTAGGCTGCCCTAGGAGGTCCAACTTGAATTCAAACCCACTCTGCTGGCTGTTGAGACCATAAATGACTATTTCTTCTTCTCCAGTCCCACTCAACTTAACTGCAACACTCACACAATGCTGGTTTGCTACAGCACTATGATAGCCAAAAGAAACACAGCACCAAAACATGACTGACTGCATTTGAGATTTTCAGGACTCTTATACACAAACCACACTGCCTTAAACAGAAAAGAAAAATAAACATCTCAGTGTGAGCTGTGTGCAAACCTGCATTTTAGTGTTTGAAGATTTGCTTAGACCAGTCTCCTGTTCCCATCTGATTCAAGTCCTATGAGGAGCAGCTGAGGGAACTGAGGTTGTTCAACCTGGAGAAAAGGAGCCTGAGTAGGGCCCTCATCACCCACTACGACTCCCTGAAAGGAGGTTGCAGTGAGGTGGGGGTCAGCTGCTTCTCACTATTAACAAGTGACAGGGTGAGAGGAAATGGCCTGAAGTCGCACCAGAGGAGGTTTAAGTTGAATATTAAAAGAAACTTCTTCACTGAAAGGATTCTCAAAGACTGGAACTGACTCCCCAGGGTGGCAGTTGAGTCACTACCCCTGGAAGTATTTTAAAGATATTTGGAGGTGCTTAGAGGCATGGTCTAACTGTAGTGTATAGGGAGGTGTTAGGTTATGGTTGGGCTTGATCTTCAGGTCATTTCCAACCAGGCAATTCTGTCATTCTCATGAGGATGAACTCTGCCTAATGCACTCAATTAACCACCATCCAATGCAGGATGACCACTGCTCAGGTAAGAGACAACAGCTCTCCAGACAGCATTCTCTCTCAAGTTACAATCCTGGAAGGAGTCAAACAATTCACCAAGAAAAACACCTCCTCTTCTAAGAGATGAGAGGTGGACTTCCCTGCTTCTAGCCACACAAATAACAGCTCACAATGGCACACAACTTTTAGAGTTTAACTGTAATACTTTTTCCTCATTTTTCTCATTCCTTGCCATTTCAGAGTACCTCCAAGCACAGCAACCAAACTGTTCAGCTATGTTTTGTACATCTGCCAGGCACAGACATGCAGGCTGACTGCCTAGCAGCAAGCAGAAGTGGAAGCATATATCATCAGTTATTCAAAATGTCTAAAAATCATTTCATATTATGCATTTTATTGACCATTGTGTCTCTAATGTGGATGACCTAATCTACTATATCATAACACACAGCCTCCTTTGGACAAGAGACAGTAGTGCTAGGAAAGCATCATTTTCTCCAGAGCCTGAAGTGGAACGTAAAGTTCCCCAGATTCACCAGCAAAGGATTCTGATGCAAAAGCAAACTGGCCAGTCTTGCTCTAGTGATGGAAGACAGCAGGCTGTGGTCCTCATCAACTCAAGAACTACATGTCAGGATGATAAGACTAAAGGTGCTCAAGGATTTGGATCTGTTAGGCAGGTGCCAACATTATGCTGATCATGCTGCAATACAACACACACAGCATTTATGTATCTGGCATCCACAAACCTCACATAGTGCAGGCCAGCTGCTTCTGATAGCTGTACATAAGAAGTGGAAATGTAAATAAAATTAAATCATGTTATCCTGCAGAGTGCCAAATAGGAAAGTTTGCTCATGCATTTCACTTCTGTCATTTAAAATACACATAAACCCCATTTCCAGCCTTCTCTCTCCAGTGACATTTATGCCCAAGTGTGTACAATTCCTTTACAACATTGCTTCAAACTAGTAAGTCATGCTCATTTAAATAAAAAAGAATATTAGAATGTTGAATGTCCTAGAAGAGATTAATGATCTACAAACTCTAGTATTTTAATCCCCTGGAGCAGTCAGTAATCACTGATTCAGCAGAGAATGGAAATATAAAAGTAATTCACCCAAGTAACTGTGACATGGGGAATTCAGCTGATCCCATGCAGGACTCATCCAAAGCTCAAGCATCAGATCAAGTTTTCTCTCACTTTTGTCAGCATATTAATTCATGGGAAAATATCCTTATAAGAAAATAAAAACACTTCTATATCATAGTATCAGTCAGGGTTGGAAGGGACCACAAGGATCATCTAGTTCCAACCCCCCTGCCATGGGCAGGGACACCCCACACTAGATCAGGCTGGCCACAGCCTCATCCAGCCTGCTCTTAAACACCTCCAGGGACGGGGCCTCAACCACCTCCCTGGACAGCCCATTCCAGGGCTTCCCCACTCTCATGGTGAAGAACTTCCTCCTCACATCCAGCCTGAATCTCCCCGCCTCCAGCTTCATTCCATTCCCCCTAGTCCTATCACTACCTGAGATCCTGAGAAGTCCTTCCCCAGCCTTCCTGTAGGCCCCCTTCAGATACTGGAAGGCCACAATGAGGTCACCTTGGAGCCTTCTCTTCTCCAGACTGAACAGGCCCAACTCCTTCAGTCTGTCCTCATAGGAGAGGTGCTCCAGCCCCCTGCTCATCCTCGTGGCCCTTCTCTGGACACCTTCCAGCACCTCCACATCCCTCTTGTAATAGGGGCTCCAGAACTGGAGGCAGTACTCCAGGTGGGGCCTCACCAGAGCTGAGTAAAGGGGGAGGATCACCTCCCTCGACCTGCTGGCCACACTTCTCCTGATGCAGCCCAGGATATTGTTACCCTCTTCTCTGACAGTGAGTTCTAGCTAGAGCGAAGTTGCCCATCATGTGTGGATGGTTCACTGAGGGCAGAAAGGGAAACAGCTCTAGAAGGGAGGGAAAGCTATCAGAATGGTATTAGAATGATACCAGCAGTCAGTAGGAAACTGAAAAGCTGGAGAAAAAAAAAAAAAGAACAAAAAAAAAAAAACAATCAGGAGCAATACAGAAGCTAAGGATGATGTGTGAGACGAAACGACTGTTGGAATGGTGAAATCGCCTCAGTACAGAATCCTGAATAACAAGCTAGCAAGAAGAAACACCTTGTGATTATGGACATCAAGAAACAAGGTATCTTCATGAAGGATCTTGTGCAACATCAGCAGCATATTGGGTAGTCTGAGCTCTGGAGGCACTGCTACCTGCTACAGGCAGGCAAAGGAAATGCTGGTCCCAGGACTCAAAACCCATCACTGATAATGCCCTGCCATCTGCAGCTGAGGACTTGAAGCCCTGTCTGTTGGTGTCTGCAGCATGAGCTCTTGCTTCTGCACTTCACTGACTGAGCACTAACTGAATGGGTAGCACTGGCACAGCAGGAGCTGAAACATCTCCCCGTTTTCCCTCTTGTACTGTGGGGAACTTAAGAACTCCCTCAGACAGGAAGATCCAGCTGTTATGAAGTTGCAGGGCTATCTCTGGCTGCTAAACACTACTCAGTTTCACAGAGAGCTGATAGCTTCTTCCAGAAGGAATTCTTGAAGCTTTTACACTTGCTCTTTAGAGGCAGCAGTTTAAAACCAATGCATAGAGAGAGAGCAGTTGTCTCATGATTTCCCACCATCTTCCACAAGAGGTATGTTCTTCAGTTGACTCCTCCAAGAGAAGCAATTTTTAAGGAAACAAACTGAACAAAAATGTAACAACACCCTCCAACAAAAAAAGTCTCCCTCCCAAGTTGAGTAGAGAAGCTAAATGGTCAGAAAAACAGGGGTTCTAACGCAGCAGGAAAAAGCATTCCTGGAGGATGAGAGTGAGCAAGGAACTGGGATGCCAAGCTGGGTGAACAGAGTAGAGAGCACAACCTTTGAGCGATCAGGGATTTCCTGTAAATAAAGCAGCTCTTACTGAAGCAAAACTGATCCAGCTTCAGGTGATGGTTACATAGGCACATACAGTGTGCCTCTGTACATCTTGACAGGCACTCAATAGAAGTATTAGCTCTCCAGGAACTAGGCTGGCCAACAGTGTCAGAAGCTAACATAGAATGTCACTTTACATAAAGGAAACTCAGATGAAAAGATAAAGAAAATTATTCACTGGGAAAGATGACATTATAGCCCTGCAATATATAAATTAAGGTTAAGGAGGCAGCTCCTGCAGGTGGGGCCATAATTAAGCTATGATCATGGAAGATTCTTCTCTGCTTCTCAGGCTTTCCTGTGAAGGTTACATGGAAGATTGTAAACTTCAAGAATACCAAAAGAGACGGTATTGTGCCCCTTCTCCTGCACAAACATTAAGGATCAATGCTGTCCACCTGACCACACATTTCCTTAGATAACCTGGGTTTCTCTTGATGTATTATTTTTCTCTGTCAGCAAATAGAGCTGTTTAGAAAGTGAGTGATGTCCAGCCTTTCTTATCTAATCACAAGGATTTTCACTTATCGTCTAACCCATTACAGACTACCTTCATCTTTTCATCAGAAAACTAGGATACAACTCAGGAAAGGCTTTGCCCAAACAAAAATCTGGTACCTTGATATCTGCCTTTTCTTTTTTAAACAAGAAACTAGACTTTGCATCCAGGACTAAGGTGAGAAACAGCTGGGCTTAATAACCAAAGAAAAAACCATCCCAGGCCAACATAATGACACAACAAACATTACTGTTAATTACTGCTGAGTACCTATTAAGCACTTTTTGTTCAGATTTCAACATGTAAAACTCTTTTACTACACAAGGAGAAGCATCACAGCAGATCCTGATTGCTCTTATGGTAAAAGGACACATGCTTGTCAAATGCTCCAAGCATTATTTCTCCTTTCTCTTTATAATTGGGGTGGCGCTTGAGTCTTAATTTAATTATTGGGACTCCCCACTTGCCTAAACTTTTGAGTTGTGTCAGTTGGAACTAAGCAATGGAATTATGCTGTCAGAAAACTAATTTTCTGTCTTTCAGATATAATCAGCTGCAGAGTCCTGATTTTCAAATGTACCAAGAAGCATTTATCTAAGTTATGGATTCTGTGGCTGATACAGCACATTATTCAGTCTCTGTTAGACACTGTCACTTTTACAAAGAAGCTTGCAGGATTCTCTTATTAAAATACCATATCCTTTATGAGTGGGTATTAATAAAATGCCACCTCAGTAAGACTCTAATAATATCACATTTTAACTAGACATTAAATATTTACACAGCTATAACATTCTGAAGAGATACAACTAGAATGGAAAGCGACAGGCATCATTAGATATTCCACCTGTAATGAGGAAAACAATTGAGAAGTCAGAAATTGAAGGGAGGTTGCTCTGTCATTACAGCATAGATTGGATGCAAGAACCTTTGAATTTCATTCTTGACTTTCATCACTGACTTATTTTTGATTGTGTAGTACCATGCTGTATGCACTTAAGTTTTACAGACCTCATTATCTGCTTGTTTATAAGCAGAAAATAATCATCCTTCTTCTCAAGGGTGCTGACAGTCTTACTAATTGCAGCACATTTTGAGATCATCAAAAGAAACAGCATATACAAGTGGAAAGCATAATGGTTATTTTATAAAAGCATTTATTAATCATCAAGATCTGGTTGTAACTTACTTAATTCCCAGTCCATCCTTATTTCTGAAGATAAGGGGAACTCTGAGAGCTTCTCTTTGCACATACTCGAAAGTAAAGTCTGTTTGAATAATGAAGGAAAAAAAATCCCAAATCAATTACAACAGCATTAGCACCTCACATTACATTTTCTCACAACATTCCCCATTTCCCTTTTCTCACCAAAGAACTCCACTATCACTTAAAAGAAAAAAAAAAAGTAAAAGAGAATGCATATTTTAGGTGCAAACCGGAAACCAAGTGACAGACAATGCTCGCCCAGCTGCTCTCTATTTTTCCTGTTCACTGATGCACAGAAAATAGAATCCACTCAGAGTTTGTCAATTAAGGTCTGGGTTGAATCACCCAGGTTGTAATGAAATACTAAATTAACAGTTAAAAAGATAATCCTAACTAAATTGCTGCAATGCAGTCTGGTCCTTTGGGGACAAATGTGTAGTTTAAACTGTATGTTTAAGTCCACATCTTTTAAACTACATCTTTCTACTTACAATGAAACAAACAAACAACTGTCCTTGTATTATCTGGGTATAACAGCAAGCCCTGATTCTGAGAACACACTGTGATCTTTTTATGTGAGGGTTGCTACTACTTTCAGAGTTAAGTGGGGTTTTCATTCATCAGAAATGTAACTGGAGGAGCTGATACCCAGAAATCTTATACAGCTCCTGGCAATGTGTCATGCAGTGAAAAAGGAATAGTTTTTGTGGAGGAGTCACAGTGTAACTCAAGCAAAATGAAAATTCAACCTAAGTTTGTTGTGTTAATATCAGTACCACCTTGTTGCTTCACTCAGGATTACAGAGAACTGGCCTCTCCTGGGAGAGGGATTTCTCTATGCACTGGTCAATACAATAGAAGTGATTTGGGATTAGGGAGGAAGTTACAAGGCAGCGATTTGGGCGAGCTCTGCCTTCAACACCCCCCACGCCATTTGGAGCCTTCTGCCAGAGAGAAGAGAAATTCCTACATTGGCCATGCACTGTTTCTATGGCTCTGCCATTGCCCTCTTCTTACAGACAAAAAAAAGAAAAAAGAAAGGAGAAGAAAATATCAACAACAAAAACTATTCCACTGCATCCACATGCTACCTTAAACAGGAAAGCACTGCTTGGCTCTTGAATGCTACAAAACACACGTTGATACACTTCATGTATTAAATTCAAGCACAAACAAGTAGTAGTTTAATTTCAAGATTGAGCCAGCACTGTACATGCTCCCTGGAGGAGCAGGAGAACCTCATACTGGTGATGCTTCTCTGCTAAAAAAAAGCAACAACAACAACCATGCTGAAAGAAACAGGGGAGACAGAAGCTCAGTTCCCACCCCTGCAGATGGATTTACAACGTTTTCCTAGCTGTATTCAGTCAGTAATTATGACAAGTAGGGACAAAATATTCCTACTTAAGAGTTCCCAAATCAGAGCACTATAATTATCCATTTACAGAAACATTAAAATTACTGAAAGTTTATTGCTACTAGTCTCAAAGTAAATGTAATGAATACTCCAGTTAACTGAGGTTATCAAAGAAATATTTCTGTGCTAGAGAAATCTTCATTTCTCTTAGGCCCTCCCATTAAGACTATTGGCTTTGGCTAAGCACATAAACAAACCACAGGAATTTTTTTAAGGACACTCATCCAAGGCAGAAAGTCAACAGACATCAAGAACAGTACCAATGGAAGAAGCACAGGCAGATATACAGCCTAGTAAGCTAGGGAACAAGTAATTAAGACAAATTGCATTCAATCCAAAAATCACACCACTGCCCTGCAGCACCTCCAGGGAAAACTCCAACCCACATTCCTAGGGAAAAAAAAAAAAACACCACCATAAACAAAAAGAGACAGAAGAGTTATTAAAAACAAGGATATGGGACTAGAAAGAAATAAATATATCACTCAACCAAACCCATGTGTTTGCACAAACTGACTTTTTTACTCTTACTAACCACTCTCATTGTTTTGCCCAGATTCAATCCAGCTCTTGGATTTGCAGAAAATAATAAACCAATAGCAAAAAGAAAGGCAGAACAAGTAGAAAGGCAGACCCTTTCTTCCTAATGCCCCAACAAAGCATTTAAATCCCTTATGGGGTAGAACAAAGCAGACACAGACCACAACAAAATAACAAAAGCCACTCATTTATTTTCAAGTTCCCTAGAAAGGAGAAAGCTACCCCAAGATTTCCGAGCTGCTGAGCCAGGGAAGCTGTGGATTGTGCTGTGGTTTGCATGTAGCAATGGCAACCACTGGAGCATTTGGAAGATGAGGGTAGGATGCAAGCATTTGCTGGAAAATTAATTAACATTTTCCTGCTAAAAAATAGGTGTTGGTGTTTTGTCTGAAGGAAGAGGGGTCAGGGTTGCACTTATCTCCTAAACAAATACTTTCCTAAATAAGGTAGGTATTTAATTTCTTCACTACATTAACTTTTCTAAAAGGAGCTTAAAATGCTCAATACAAAACGAAGCCTAGGGGAGAAAAGGAAATTTCCTAAACTAGATTAAGGGCTCCACAGCTAGAGTCATTTCAGGAGGATTACAGCCCAAACCTCCTCTTTCCTGAGAAAGCTGGTCCTGCCAGGGAGTTCTCAACAAGGCCGAATTTTGGTGACAACCATCTAGGACTCAGTATCCATTTCAATAATACAGGAATTAAAAAAAGGTGACTTGTGAACCAGCCCGTTTGACTCCCAGGCCAACCTCTCCCGTTTTCCTTCCTGCCAGGCTGCAGAGCAGGGCTGTCTGGCTTTGCTTACTGCCCCAAATTTAAGTCACCTAAGCAAACCGAGCCACTTTGGGGAGGGGAGCGTTGTAATCTAATATATGACAGAAACACAAAGAACTTATTGACTTCAAAGTCTCTGAGCCTGGTGAACAGGCTCATCAATTGCATCCTTTTGCAGAAAGGGTCCTGGATTCAATCGGGAGCGGAGGTGGAGGGGCAGGAATCACCTAAGGCTAAGTGGGGGCTGGGGTTTCTGCCCCTCCTTGGCCAGGACCTAATTCCTGAGCATCTTAGGGTCACGGCAGGGAGCACGCTGGAGGTGGGGGGAGCGTAAGGCGCTGCTGTTTATCTCCAGCCTTCTCCCCAGCACCGTATCGGGGCAGCAGCCGCTCTCCGGGAGCTGACTGGGGGGGGACATGGAGGCGGGGGGGGGGGCTGCAGGGCCCAGGTGCTGCCTCCACACACCCTCCCCCCTCTCCGCTGCTCGGCCCCTGCGTCGTCACCGGATCCCCGGGCAGGGGGAGCGGGCGCGAAATACGAACCGAGGCGCGGAGCTACACGTGGAAGCTGCGGGAGCGGAGCGAGCCCAGGCTGTGCAGCCGGTGTTCCCCTCACCCCACCCCGGGCAGTTACCTTTTCCGTCCATAGCATGGACGAAATCCCCGTGGTACGTTTTACTCTTTAATTTCTCTTCCAAATTGAAACTCCTGATGCTGACAATTTCCTCTACATCCGAGAGGTCCTCGCTCTCCGCGTACCGCCTTCTGCCGATGGACCGCTGGAAAATCAAACAAAACAAACCCACGTTGGACAAAATTTTGGGGAAGGAGGGAGAAAAAGGAGGAGGAAAGAGCCTGTGTCGTGCAGGACGGTTTGATAAAATAGGTTCTGGGGGAAATCATTAAAATAGCAAGACACAAAATGAACAAACCCTGCACCCAAACAAGCTACAAGACAGCTGCAGGCACAACCTTTTCCATCCCGTAGCACAGAAGCAGAGAGGAATAAGAGAGGAATAACAGGTGTCTGGCTACAGCAACACCAAAACTTGGGCTGCTCTGCAGAACCCGGCGATGAACGGCGGGCAGGAGCAGGGCGGAACTCGCCCCAAAATCAACAGCAACTGCACCGCTGAGCTTCGCCACCCGGTGAGAAGCCGTGAGTAGCGGCCAGGGCTCGTTAGCAACCGGCTCGGTTTGATTATTGTTATTTCTGCACGTGAAAACAACATAATTGCCCGGGGAAGGGAGGAGGGTGTGGGAGTGTGAATCATTTAACCTGGTGCACTGCATCCAGGTCTCAGTATTTACATAATCCCAGTGTTTCCATAGTCACACCGGAAGCCTGCGATTTAAAAACAGCTCGCTTTATGTAACGCCGCGATGGATGCGCAGCTTCCCCCCCCACCCCGTCCTCAGCCCCTTACTCCCCCCCAAACCCTGGGCTCCGGGGGAGGGGGGACAGAAGCGCGTTAAATGTAACGGGGGGCGGGGGGGGAGGGGTAGGCCCGCGGAGGTCGGTGCCGCTGCCCCGGCGAAGTTGCAGCGGAGCCGGCGGTGGGGGACAAGCGGCCACGCACAAAGGTACGCTCCCCACGGTGGAGGGAACGGGAGCGGGGAGAGGGGGACACCCCAACGCACCGGCTGCCTCCGCCGCCTCTGCCCCTCTCCCGGCAGATCGCGCCCTGCAAATCCGCCCAACACACACACGCGGTGGATCAGCACAAACCCGTAACGCAGGAAGAAAAAAATA
Organism: Melanerpes formicivorus; assembly: GCF_026170545.1. NCBI lineage: Eukaryota > Metazoa > Chordata > Aves > Piciformes > Picidae > Melanerpes > Melanerpes formicivorus. The sequence goes on along the minus strand of NW_027142424.1, from coordinate 2,680,732 downwards.
ATATCTGTTATCGTCCCACCCTCTCCTTCCCCTCGGCTCAATTCCACCCCTTTCCCCGCTGTCTAAGCTGCTTCTCCTACAAACTCAGCCGCTCTCCTGCCTGCGTTTCACATGCATCTCTCCCCTGGCAAACAATTAAGCAAAATCAATTAAAAGGCACAAATAGGAAATCGGCAGAAGCCAGCTACACACCAATCTTCTTCCAGAGTCTTTCTCTGCCTCCATTTTTTGGGGGAGTTTCATCACTTAATTGTCAACAGTTCCTGTCCTGCATTTTTGACCCACAGGAGGAAGACGAAAAACAAAACCAGCCAGATCTCGCTAAAGTTTTGCAATTTTGCACCAGCACTTTTTTTCGGAGGGGGGGGGGGAGGAGGGGGAGGGAAAGGGAGGGGGGCGGCGGCGGCGATGCGCTTTGCAAAGTCCTAAGGCACCATTTTCAGGCTCTGCGGGTGGAGCGGGGGCGCAAGCGTCGCCGGGCCCAGAGCGTAAACAGCGACTGGGGAGGACCGGAGGTGGGAAGGGGGGTGTCCGGGGAGAAGGGGTGGCGGCGGAGCGGTACCGGTGCTACGCTGGCCGCCGGCCCCGCCGTGCCGGTGCTGGGTCACGAGTGCGCGGTACGCAGGCGCGGGGCAGCGCGGAGCCCCCCGGGGTAGGGAGGGGGAAGCAAAGAGGCGTGGGGGGAAACCCTGCTGGGTGGGGATTCCCTGCGTGGATACCGGCCGGGATCCACCGTGCCGTGTCCGAAAAGTTGAGTGGTTCTGCTTACACCATGCTGGGAGGGAAAGGGGGGCGTGGGTTCAGCACCGGTCGCACATTGTAAACCCGGGCGGACTTTTGGAAGAGTCCTGTAATAAGGGGGAAATTCACATTGCAGACACCGGGCAATAATCTAACAACACGGTTAATTCCCGTGTTAAACGGGGTGGTTTACATGCACTTTGTTCCGTGCTTCTAAGAGCACCCGTGAGGCAAACGCAGCCCCACCGACGGCAAACACCGGCCGGTGCGCAACGTGCTCCCAAGATCTGCAGCTCCACTTTATGAGCACAGGTTCCAATCTCTGTCGTGTGTTACTCAGTGTTGGACAAAGGAAAATCGCCTTTGTGATATGCACGTGAAACAGGTAGTGAGAAGTCGCATTAAAAAAAAATAATCACATAAAGTAGGCAAAAATCTTAAGAGTGATACTGTGGGTTTCTGGGATGATCACCAGTGGATTTCATTTCTTGCACACAAATCTGCATCTCCTCTAAAGTGATGCTGAGCAACCATCAGGACCATCTGATTGCAATAGCAGGGTCAGAGTGCAGGGTTTAAACAGCCTCCAGGTCCAAAGTGTGGCTCCTCTCTGAAGTGACATCCTTTACTCCCCCACACACTCTATGAAAGAAAGGAACATCAAAGCACAACTAAACCCAAGGCCTGGGCTGATGGCTCTGCCTGTTCCTCCGATTTGCTTTATGCAACTTTTGAGATGGACGTTGAGAATAACATGTTTCTGCCCTCAGTCCTCATTCTCTCTTGTCTCTCTGGGCCAGCAGAATTGCAAATGCACTCATCTAACCAGTACAAGTCTCAGAAGTAAACTTCAAACTGTCTTTCTCTGGCCTTAATTTTGAGTTAAAGGCAGACTGAAACTGTTCTTAAAACACAGTGTTCCTATCCACTTCTACCAGCAGAAACATCCATACAACATCCAGGTGCCCTTAGCATACCTAACCAGTTGCATTCTAGGTACTACATCAAACACCTTAAGCATTATACAAAAGCTCAAACATTAACATTTAACTTTGCTGACCTTGCTGGTCATCTTTTTGGAAAGATCCACACTTTAATCAACCATGACAATAGATAAAGGCAGGATAGGATGAAGTGCTAATTTAGGATTTAAGGCAGCAAGCTACTCCTCCTGCATTTGCCACTAACTGTTTGCAGAACCTTGAAAACTCTTGTAATCTTTCTTTATAATCTCTTTATAAAACTCTTATAATCTTTCTTTTTAATCTCCCTGTTTGCAGATGATTTAACTTTTATCATCATCTAGCAGTGTTCTACAGGCTATATATTGACGTGTGGATTCCAGATGTCTGCTACAGCAAGTGCATTATTAATCCATAATCCTGAAGAGATGTATGGATACATTGACCTTTCATCCAAGATGACTCCATCTTCAAATTAAACACATGTGTACATCTGTAGGACTAAGGGCAAAGTACTGGTACAAGATAAATGGATGTTACCGGAGAATCATCAGACAAAATACACATCATCCATCCATTGTACAAAAGTTCACCAAAACAGACAGAACAGAGACATAAAAGAAAATCAGCTAATTTTTCTACTTTTTGGTTGGTTTTTTTGGGGGGAGGAGGGAGGGAATATAACTTAGTGTATCAAGCAAACCCACCAAAGACTGTACTAGTCACTTATACCTAGAAACACCAGAGCACATTATTGAAGGATGAGTATGAAAGAAATATGCTTCAGGAAAAAACACAATATCCATCTATAGATCTGCAAAAATAGAAACCATGCTTTTACTCTTGTTTTCATATAGAAATGATTCCTATTAAACTGCAATTCATTTTAATACTGTCATCGGTGCATTTATAACAACAAAACTGTCTCCAGCTAAAAAGAAGTGAGTGAAAAAGGGGCCAGTAGGCTGTGGATGATGACAATATCCACAGCTGCGTCAAGATAAAAAGCATTTAGAAACAATATTAAGCCTGTGTGCTTCAACACAGCAGTGAAGAGCTGGCAGATGAGAATTAGGGTGAGCAGGGTTCCAGCAGTGCCTAGAACTGGGCCCTGTTAGGTACAGCCCACAGCTGCCCAAACCTGGTGTTCTTCACCGTCAAAAATAGAAGAAAAAACACTTCAAGTATCAGTCCCGCAGAAAGAGAGAGATGGTTACTGAGAAGGGGGCTACTCTGAGCTGGGAGCTAAAAAAAACAAACTAATTTGCTGGATAATAATGTAACTAAAATTATTGAAGACCTAATCAGGACAATGTGCTGGATCTTGCTCTTGTTAGCTTGAAACTAGGAGCTGTCATTTAATTAAACTTGTGGTACAGGGCATAGCCTGAAACTGCCACAATGGCTCACACTAAAATTAGCACTACAGTGCTGTGCTGGGGAAGGCTCCAGGAAGAAATGGGTTAATTTGACCCCTGCTGAGCTTTTGTAGTTATTTCCCCTTGGAAAGAATACACTGAAATATCAATCTTAAAATACCTGTAAAGGATATTTTATCCTGTAAGACCTATCATTCCATACATTGCCTTGGATTAAGATGGAAGACTAGATACCATAGAATCATGGGACTGTTTAGGTTGGAAAAGACCTCCAAGACCATCAGGTCCAACTGTTAGCTCAACATCACCCCGCTCACTAATGAAACAGTTTGTTTCATAAGTTAAAGCTTACACAAATTTTCTAGTCATGACAGATCAAAATTTTTCCTCTGCAGAATTTTCATCAACTAAACTCAAGATTTGCAGAGATACTTGCCTTAGCCTCCTTGTTGTCTGGGATTGCTGGCAAACCTTTACTTGCCTTTTGCAACTTCTAATGTGATCGGTTTTGATGCAGATCTATCATCATTTCCATTTTGTGGTAACCCGATTTGGGTTTGGTACAATAACAGGAACAAAAGGAAGGGAGGATTTGCATGTGAAACTGGAAATCTGGTTTAGAAAAGCTGCTCTGCAGAGAGTAGCACCTTTGCAGGCTCAGTACATATCACATTAATCATATAGTACTTGGTGAGCCCATAATTCTTGTTCAGTTCTCCCACGGAAAATACAGCAGTACATTTTTAGCAGGAAAAAAAAAACCAAAACCAAAACCCAAACACCCTATGAGTACCCTTCTGACAGTGTACAGATTTCTCAGGGCTTTCTGGAAAGAAACTTGGACTTCTGCCACCTGCTCCGATTGTCTTCATGCATAAATGATCCAGAGAATAGGTTGACATTGCCTCTAATTAGGGGTAATAACAGCCTGCTGCTGAACAAGCCCGTTCCCTTTCTCTCGCCTTTATGTCTCTCATTTCTCTTGCATTAGGTCTGGTGTTCCTGCAGCCACAGAAGTCAGTTCAAAGATCTGATCCAGCAGAGAACACATTCATTAAGATTAAAAAAATAGATTATTTTTTTTTGCATTAGGTCAATTCAGTGAAGCTGTGTAGGCATTTGATGGGTGTAAGCCACAGGATGGAGAGGAGGGGGGTGTGAGGTGAAGGAAGAATGCAGGACTACACCCTTTTGGTGGCCTTCTGCAATTGCACTGATCAGAAGTAACATCAAACCACAGCTTTGAACTCCATCATGATTCCAGAACTCCCTGAAGCATTTCTAAGAGTTAATTAAGCTTGACTGACTCTTTTTGTTTCAGCTAACTCTACTGTGGCAGTATAAAGGTGTGTAATAATGAGTAATTAGAACTGGAAATAAAAGAACTCATCCTGTTTAGTTTGTACCTCAAAATGCAGCTGTAAAATGGAACAGAAAGGGAAAAAGGATCCTCAGAAGAAATCTTGGTCCTTAATTTGTGTTTTCCTATTTAAGAAATAGACTTTTCTATTTCTGATGGGAAAGGAAATAATGCTAATTTTAGAGCTACAATGCTGGGGAGCTTGAAAGCCTAAAATTGCACAAGTTTGGTTTGGGAAAGTGCATGGAATGAGATTTCTTTACTGATTCAGTAGGTCCTTTTCTGTACTGTTTCCTTGAATGAAATATGGACTCAGTAGTACATCAGTGTGGAATATTGTTCTGTCTTTCAAAGTCCTTCCCAATAAACAGTGATGGGCAGAAGAACAAGGAAACAGTGAGCTCAAAGAGTATTTTAATGGTACTCTTTAGAAAGACACTCAGATATACATCTCTTGCAGGTGTCTTTCTTTTTTGAGACATCTGATTTTAGGGAACAGATCAAGACCTGTGTAATATTTATGCAGCAGTACTCACCCATGATCTTACATTTCAACCATAATTTTATGCAGAAATGAGAAGAAATACTCAGCAATCCCTCTTGGTTATGCACATAAATATTTTTCACATCTTACAAGCAGCAATGCAAAGTATTTTTGAATTTATAACTCCAAAGAAGCTGAATGACTTAAATGTTTCCTTGACATGTAGAGGAAATGTTAAGTTGCTGGGTTTTGAAGGCTATTATAATGTGGTAATGAAATCACAATATGGTTGTTACTCATTGTTCTGCAATGTGGTGCTCAGTCTTAGCCTAAGGCATCAGTGGGAGAGACAGAAAATTCTGACTGTGGTGATGAGGCCTTCTGCAATGTTGAGAAATTAAATCAGACTGAACAAAGAGTAAGATTTTATAATGCTGACTTCTGCTGGGCTTTCACTCAGATGGATCCTACACAGTAGTACTGTCACCCATAGAAGGTGACAAACACTGGAGCAATTCATACAACTAGGCTTTTGTGGAAAGACTAAGTCAAACTCATTCTTCTAAAGAGGAGTTTTAGATAAAAATCTAACCAAAAGTTGTTTACAAGAAGAAGAGGGCTCGTTTATTTCCTAAGAAGGGAATGAGATCAAATCTACAGCAGTTTCAGGGAACAACTCTAAAGATTTCAAGTCGTTAAGATTGTTTTTCTTAGATGCTTCAACTACATCTTTTTAAAAAGAATGTCGTGGAAATGACAGATTGTCAGCACCTTTGCTGTGAAAATGAATGGCCTTGCAAGTCAGAGAAAGGTTTCAAGAAAAGAACAAAGCAAAAACGTTAAAAGATTTCCCCCCCACACCCCCTATTTTTCCTACACGTAAATAAGGTGCAAATTTTCAACACAATAGAAAATCAGCAATGCTTTCTTTCTCATGGCACTGACATTGCAGTGGTTCAGTGACCAGCCACATGCCTCTAAGTAACAGAAGTATCCTTGTCCAGTATAATTTCTGTCGTTAAAATCAGTAATTTTTTTTTCTTACTAGAAATTGATACAACAGGTTTGTTTTATACGTGTCCCTTAATTCTCCTGGCCCTCAAACTTGATGTGGCACAAGTCCTGTATTAAATCTCACCTTTTCAGAAATCATCTTCTTAACTTTGTCCTGTACTTGCTATGGAATTCTGCTCTGTGCCTCAATTTTCCTTCTGTAAAACACAGGGAAAAAAAACAAAACAGTTTAAAGGGGTTGCATGAATGTAGTAATAAAAGTATCTTTCAACACTGGCATACATATCTGTTGAAATGCTCAGGCCAGTTTAGAGGCAAAGGACCTATGTAGACTAAAACATTTAAGCTTTTTAGGAGGAGAGGCTAAAGAAGCAGCTGAGGATTGGCTTTAGGGTTATGTTTTGAGGGGAGGCAACGAGTGGGGTTGGACCAGGGGGATACCCATCCCCTTCTGCCCCGAGTGGAAGGTAGGGAGGTGGCAAATCTGACTCAAAAAGCAAAGATTCCCTTCAAGCGCGCTCCGTGGTGAGGCTACTCTCCGGCCCAGCTGCCGCAGACACTTGTGAGGCCGCACCCCGGGCTCCAGCCGGGCCTTGTCGCGGGGCTTCGCCCGCCACAGACCCGCTGTGGGGGTACGGTGGGGTCACAGCTCCCTCAGAGTCAGATTCCGCTCTCGGTTTCCCACATGAGGCAGTAAGGAAGCCACGCCCCCCTCCGCAACAGCGATGGGAAGCGGCCTTTCAGGCACGACAGCCGTCCGCCCGCCAGCCCTCAGCCTTCCTCTGGGGCTGCCGGGAAGCGGCAGCAGCGGACTCGGGCTGGGGGCCGGGCTGGGCCGTACCGTCCAATGAGGCGGCGGCTGGGAGGTGCCCGGCGGGTGGTGGCGCGCAGGCTCCTAGCAGCCGCGGCAGCAGGCGCGGCCCCAGCACCGGCAGGAGCCGGGCGCCATGGGGTGTTAGCGCAGCTGGTGCCCTCGCTCTGTCGCCGGAAGGAGCCGCCGTTCCCGCCGTGTGCCTCTCACTCCGTTCCGTTCCTTCGCCCGCCGCGCCCGTCGCCTCAAGCCCATGAGCCTGAACGAGCACTCGATGCAGGCGCTGTCCTGGCGGAAGCTCTACCTGAGCCGTGCCAAGCTGAAAGCCTCCAGCCGCACCTCTGCGCTGCTCTCCGGCTTCGCCATGGTAAGCGGGCCGGCTTCGCCCGGCGGGCAGGGGGCCCTGGCTGGCAGCCCGCGGCGCTCCCGGCAGTGGGGATCCTCGTGTGGGGAGCGGTGCCGTCGCTTCTCCTTTTTCTGACCGGGGAACTTTCTGCCTCCCTTCAGAGTCTGGAGACAGACGGGGACAAGTGTAGCTTCTGAGCCAGCGTGTGGCACCCCGGGGCGGCGGGAAGTGGGGCGGGTCCTGCCGCCTTTTCCTCCGAGCGCCCGGCCCGCCCTGGCCTCTAGCCCTCTGGGCAGTCGGGGTCAGCGCTCCCGGTCGGCGGCTGGGGAGGACGAGGAGAAGCGGGAGCCGTTCCGGTAGCAGTGGGGCCGGGTAGGTGCCGGGTATGTCTCAGTGAGCTCACATCAGTAGTTCGTTTTCTGTGGAAAGCTGTCACGCCACAGGTTAAAAGCTGCCTTACGGCTTTTATTTCCTCCGCATAGCTTCGATACTTAGTGTAGCATTTCTTTCGCTCGTTGCTTATTTTTTTTTCTGCGGAGGACACTCGGCATGCCAAAAACCAGCCTCGGCGGCGGGACCTTCCTGCCGCTTGCTCATCGAAGACGCCGCACGGAGCTGTACACGGAGCTCGGAACGGGTCTGTTTTCGCTGCGCCGCTTCGTGCTGTGGTGTCGGAGCGGGCTGTGCACGCAAAGTCCCACCGCTCTCCCCAGCTTCTGGTGCTTTGCACTCCCACTCTTCTTCCCAGACCACAACCGCACACGTTGTGTAAACGGATGTAAGGGCAGTTTTAGATACATTAAGAAAAATAACTGGCCAAAGATAACGGTGTCACCCCGACCCGTAACATTTATGATTAGTGATATGTACTTGCGAGGTTTCTGACTTTTATTTAAGCAAGTCTTGAGTGTTGCCGAGTTCGGAATTTTGTTTTATGCATGTTTTAGAAACGTCTTTTTGGTTAGTATGTGTTTTGCTGTCAAGATTGGTACAAGCCTCAAATGAAAGTACCCTGTAGATAAAGATGCGGTAATTTACAGACTTTGTCCTACTATGTCCAGCCCTCTAAATGCACTGAGCTGCTAACTACGCTCAGCTCCGTTTTTCATCTGTGGCCAGAATGTTCCATAGTTTTAAATACCGAATTGCACAGCTCGGACTTGGTTTGTTTTGGGTTTTTTTGCACCGCTTTTAGCAAGGTATTTTAAACCGTAAGATAAATTCCTCTTTAGAGCCCCTCTGTAATGAGAAGATGCTGTTGAGAAACATAGCAGGCGGTCTGCAGAAGCTTTCTAACGGTCACATAAATGTCACTGTCCTCCTGCGACGGCTAAAAACGGACAACAGCTTTTCGGGGGGGTGGTGGTGAACTGCTGTTCCTTTGACTGACAGACGACTGTGTGAGTGCAGCGGCATATTTGAGTTGGTTCCCCATGAGTAACACGCAGCAGGCTGGAAGCTCCTGCTCTGCTGCTGAGTTTTCCTTTTTCTGCGCCCGTTTCCCTGTATCAGAGCAGTTTGGTTTGTCGGGGTTGAATTTCTCGAGTTAGGCTTCTACAGTGAGAGAATACAGAAAAAAATAGTTTGGTTTTTTACAACTTGTCATTGAAAGAGGGTGCATTTCCATTAATAAAAATACTATTACTGAAAAATCAGACTTAATCTCTTAAATCCCTTTGGCTTTTCTTTGGGCCCATGTTGTGTGGACTCTCAAAATCCCATGGATGTATGAGATGAGACTTTTTTTGATTCTCTAGAAGAGTTCTAGTTCAGTGTCTTGCAGTTTAAAACTGCTGCTACTGAGTTGGTACTATTTAGGGAGTTTCAGGAAAAAGCCACTTTGTTCTCAGTAACAGCATCTCTCATTGCCAAGGTTGTTACATGTGAACATTCATTGTGCTTTATTTTTTTTCGGAAGCTACTCCTCAAAAAATATCCTCTGCTTTTTCTTCCTTTAACAAGATGGTGCTGGAAAACCACTTACACCCTGAATGGGTTTGCTATGACAGACCTTTAGCTGAGACTTTCTACTTTATTTTCAGAAGAACTGACTTAACTTTCATGTATATTTAGATTTCTTCTTAATAACTTTGCTTACTTTTCAAGTTATCCTTTTGCCCTTGTAAAGCAGAGCTGCCTTTCTGTTGTCTTGCCTGTACATCGTTTACTGCATTCAGCAGATTCTCTGGCACCTGATGTTTGAACAAATTGCTGCTGAAGTACCATCTAGTCTTGGATCTAAAGCTTAAAACGGCCATTAAGTGTCATTGTCCCTTTGCTTTGCTTATCTGACAGAAGGGAAAAAGAGCTTCAATGACACATCCAGGACCACCCCTCAGATTGATAGGAATTGTCAAGAGTGGAATGTGCTTGGTTCCACGCCAGCCCTATTGATCCTTGCTGTTTAGGTTAACAGCACTTGCATTCTCTGCTCTGAGTTTACACCCCACCCCCACAACAGTTCCTTCATTTCAGACTGGTTTTGTGTATCACTGCAGACATCTTGCAAAGCTTATTCCCTCAGGACAGGTTATGCATACCCTGGTCAAACAATGCATGCCAAAATCTAGAGACTGCCGGGGTCACTGATGTGTAGAGTATGAACAGCATGCTTAGCCAGGTTTCAGACTCAGGTGGTTTACTCTTTTCCTGAGAGGACTGATTAAAAACCTGCTTTACAGTTAATTCTGCTTTAGAACTACAGATTGGGGGTTGTGTGTTACTGTCAGAAACAGCTGCAAGGTCTGTTGATTCCAAGCTGATGTTGGAGCTGAACTCCTACAAGCAAACCTGAGCATTTCCTTTGTGCAGGTGTCCATGGATTCTATCATCCAGTGCCATGCATCTAAGAGGAAGTCTGTGAATCTTATGGTCTTGCATTTAAGATACTTCTCCAATTTGTAGGGCCAGCAAGTAATATCAATCCCCAAAACTGTTAGAGGTAAAGAAAGAAATTTGTAGTTTGCAGGGTGTGTTTAGTCCATGAAAGAATGGAGGATTCCTTCCATGAGGCTTTGAGTATTTCTCACTTCAGGGTTACAATCCCAAATACTGATATATGACTTTCCCCCTACACACACATACATGGTTTTATCTTTTGGGGGGGGTTATTTCTTAATCCAGTTTGAATGCAGGAAATCTTCTGCAGCATGTATCCCATGTTGAAAGCACATCCACACCACCAGTAGCAGTATCAAGAGGTGCAGTGCTGGCAGGTGATTTTTGAACAACTAAGGTGAATTGTTAGCATCAAGGATGCATCACAGAATAATATAACAATATCATGATACTGGGAGTCGCAAATCATAGGGAAGTTGTTAGATCCCAGCAGTCATCACAATGGAAAACTCAAACACCACCTCCCTCCACCAATTAACACATTTGTGAAAATCCCCAAGCCTAAACTAGAGGTCTAAATTACACACTGTGGTTGGCTTCATTACATTTAGGATTTGGAGGATGTTATTTACTAGACAGCACAGTTTTCTTTTAAATACCTGTAATGATTCAAGCTAGCTAGACTGTTGTCTATGTGGTGAGATATACACTTCAAATATTGGATTTCATCAAAGACCTGTCAACTCTTGCCTTTGAAATGTAGCCAATATGGGCTTCTGAGGACAGCTTCAGTGTTTTATAGAAGGCTGTCTGCGCTGATAAATATTTATGAAGCTGATTTCCATAATAACAGTTGATGTGGAAGTGATGGTAGGTAGGATGCTGTGCTGCTGTCAGTGCTGTCAGGATACTCAAGACAGTGTAGTTCTTGTCTAGTAAAGGTTACTCTGTGTTTCTAAATACTTAAATGGTGTCTCTAGACATCGTTTGGGCTGTCTTTAACTGAATCCCTGGCAGAGTAACATGGAAGAGTCTAATTTTGTAACCTGCAGGAGAGCATTACAGTCCCAGTTTTGTGGCTTCCTGCCTCCCCTTCCCTTTTGTATCACATTACACTTACAGGTTAGAACTTCTCTGAAGAATCTTACCCTGTATAGAAGGTTGCTTTCTATTCCAGTCATGAAAGCAACATTTTGTTACTCTGAGCATCCTTGTCTCAAGGTTACAGATGAGCAAGGCAGTGTGTAGCACTTGCAACTCTTACTGATCTGTGCCTTTCAGCAGCTGTGGGGGGCTGCTGTAGTTTGGAGGATGTAAAGGATGTTTGGAGGATGTCGAGCTGCTGTTTCTTTTCCCTGCTGTGCTGTTTAATCTGACCTTGTGCTTATGGAACAGATTTAGTGTAAGTAGCACTGTATAGTGTATTACCTTCTCAAGATGCAGTTACTCTGATTATATGGGCATTGTCTTTTCATGTTCACTAGCCCAATAAAATTACCTCCCATATTTGTATTCCTGTGTTAGCTTTAGCAAATATCTACATGTTTTACCACTCTGTAACGTACAATAATTCACAGTCAAGATTCTAGGTTGATAAGATGAATAATGCTTGCATTCTTTGCTGTATCAAACCAGGGATAAGATCATTTTTCTGACTTATCTTTTTTCATTTCCTGTGACTGATTCTGGCTCAAACAGAGTCTTTCTGTGAGTTGTTTATAACTCCTCATGAATGGTGCAGACACTGTGAAACTCTGGCTCTGTGCCTCTGTCTCTGGGAGTTATTAGTACTGTCAGGAAAATAGAGCCCAACTGACTCAGAAGCTGAGGAGACATCCAGAAGAGTGACTTCCAGTGATGCCATGACACCCATCTCGTTCCTGACTTTCCTGTGTGGTCCCACACGTAGACAAGCAGCTACGCAGAAGGTGGAATTTGTTATTGAATTAACCTTGTGATGTGATCCTCAAGGCTTGGAGAAACCCCTTCTACATGAGTGGGATTCTCTCCTGCTGGGAGTAGTATGTGCTGTGAGGAGTGACATGTACTTGTAACTTTGTGGCTAACTAGATGTATTCCAGTCCAGTCCTAGCTGCAGCAGTGGAAGGTAAGAAAGTACTTCTACAGATAGAGTAGAATAAACCAGGTTGGAAGAGACCTTCAAGATCATCACGTCCAACCTATCATCCAACACCACCCAACCAACTAAACCATGCAACCAAGCACCCTGTCAAGTCTCCTCCTGAAAACCTCCAATGACAGCAACTCCACCACCTCCCCAGGCAGCCCATTGCAATGGGCAATCACTCTCTCTGTGTAAAACTTCCTCCTGACCTCCAGCCTGAACCTCCCCTGGCGCAGCCTGAGACTGTGTCCTCTAGATAGTTTAGTGATTACCACTTGCAGTTTTCCCTTGTGTGCTGATCCAGGAGGTGAAGGTGTTCTAGCATTGTAGCATCTCCAGGTAAGATTTGCATCCTCCTCTTGCTATGTGACTGGATCTTTACAAAATGCAACTATGATTCTATGACTTTTTATCAGCACAGTTTTCTTTTAAGCCATTCCTGATGTGCTAGATTGTGTAGAAATTGTCTCGTCCTCCTAGTCAGTTTTGATTTAGGAGTGTTAGCTGTGGACAGGGAAGAGGAAGTGAGAACAGTCTTGCCAAGTATACAGATAATTCCAGGCCTATGTTGATCAAGATGTGAGTAGTACCTTTAGTGATACTGGTGCTTGAAGCTGACACTGTCCTTTCAAAAGGGTTTTGCTTCTTACAGCCTGTGAGACAGCTAACTTCATGAGCAGTAAATGTAGTAAGGATGTGATGACACTGAGAGGCAGCGATTCTCAAAGTATTCATTAAAGAGGCCATTATGAGACTGTCTGTATTTAAACCTTGCAATTTTTCATAAGGTTGGTTCCTTGCTCTGTGATTTTTGTATCAATCTGTCAGATCCCAAGACAGGGGAGCACTTATGATTTGATCTCTAGGCTAGTGAGATAGCATGATGTGAGGTACAGGTCATAAATCTACATCTGTTCCATCAGTAGATGTTGGCTGCAGCCCCCTGGTCACAGAAGGTATTTAGCTGAAACTGAGTGTCTTGGAGAAATGGTCACATGTGTTCTTCAGAGCTCTGATCAGCAGTGAGGAGTTTGAATTAGCTGCAGCTCTGTCCCTGGCATTCTGAACTCAGTTGTGACTCGCAGTGGTGTTAATGCTAGTGTTTGATATTGTGAGAGAGAGTACAGCAGCTACAGCAGGGCTTCTAGCCCAGGCTGTGTTCCAGAGCTCAGAGTTGTCTTTGTGAGGAAGGGGAGGAGAGGAAGTAATCTTTAAATAGCTTGTAGATAATACAGATTTACTTGAGATAAGGCATTTTATTTTCTTTACAGCAATGGCTACTGGTTCTGAAAAATATGCACACTTGTGATTAAGTCAGAAAGCTCTCAGCTACTCTGGCTGCTGTTGCTGTTACACATGATAACAAAGAGCAGTTATGTTTTATCCTGTGTTGAAAATTTTAATACTTAGGATGACCTGCTACAAGGCTGGCTCTTACCACAGTTCTTATTTTTGTTTTTCTTCTGAATGTTTTCTATCACTTTACATTTCACTGGAAACTTCTTATTGCTGAACCCTCTATCTTAAAACAGGAATTGAATCTGCAGCCTGTGCTATGCTGGAATTGAAAGCAATCTGAGTCAACCCAACATACTCTACAGTAGCATATACAACTGGGGAATAATGCTCAAGTTTGAAGCAAGTAATTCATTTCAGTCCTGCTGCTGTGGTAAAAATGAGCACAGTTGATTATCCTGCTTTTCAGAAGCAATATAGCCTTAGTTTGCAGCTACATATGTGACTGGTTCTTTAGAGTAATTGTTATTGCTAGTGAACATTGTGTCATAGCTCACTTCTTGCAAAGCAGTGGAGTCAGTATTTGTCAGGCCCTGTGTAAGTGCTCTTGTAGGGATAGAAACCTTCAGAGCATGCAGGATTTTGATTGTCATTTAAAAGCAGGAGCTTCTTTTAAGCCATTCTGGTCTAGTAAGACATGGGCACATTATACATAAGTGGAATGAGCTTATTTCAGGATATTAAACATCAAATTCAATTGAAATTGAGGTTATTTTAGAGAGCAAGTTGTTGGATTTCTTGCACTCTGGCAGTATTTAGGCTGCCATGACTCTGAAATCCAGGGCTGTAAGAAGCCTTAACGTGATGATGAGCCCAAATTCAGTTACCTTTGAACGCATTTTAATGCCCACCTTCATCAGGCATATGAGAACTCCAGTCATGCCTTCTGACATCATGAGGTTCCTTTCATTTTGTCAAGAAGCTGTATTTCAGATTTACAGCGTTGCCAAGGGCTGTAGTAAATCTGTCAGTCATATTTGCAGGATGATCTAAAGTTGAAGTTAGCTGCTCTTTGAGCCAGGGATTAGACCAGATGACTTCTTGAGATGTCTTCCAACCTACGTTATTCTATGATTATGCAGCAAGGCAAGATGCTTGCAGCATGCTAGAAATCATGCAGCAAATGCTCAAGCAAGCTTTGGGAGTGGTGAAGGAGAATGTGCTGCAACATGTATTGGATTCTGTGGTCCTGAGGGACCCACTGAACCAGTGTAGAAACCTCATAGAGAAGAGAGGAGAACCACCATTAGCCTCCACCTGTGAGTTCAGGCTTTGGGTGCATTTGGGTCATATCAGATGAGCTCAGTGGGCCCTCCTTGCAAATGTTAGCTTACAAGAGCAGTTGTGATCTGTGCATTTTGAAAGTGCAGCAAGAACAAAGGAGAGAAGTCTGACCTCTGCATCACTGTTTGAAAACACAGGGCCTCATAATGAGAAATGGAGCTTTTTGTTTTAGGCGTCTGGCTCAAGTTTGGCCTGGGAAGTAAAGAGCCAGAGACTTGCAATTGAAAAGAGTTGGCAGTTTTTCTGCTAGTTTATAGTGAAAGGCTTCCCAAATTAGCTGCCTTGACAGCTTGAGGAGACAGAAAACATGAACAGATTTTCCACTTCTAGGTCAAGCCTTTGCCATGTGTGAATACAGGGAGTTGTAGCTATGCCCCAGAGGAGACTTTCCATCAACTTCACTAGACTTTGAAAGCCTTCAGGCATACTGCATCCTACAACCTCCTCAAAAGTCTCCATTTGAAGTGAGTTCTGAAGTAACTCTTTATCTGAATGAATGGGAGAGTGTTTCCTTGGTTCACCCACTGCTGCTTTGTGTATAACCCCAGTGTCAGTTACAGCCACAACTCAGTGCATTTCTTCTCTGCTCATGGATGTCTCCATCCAGCTAGTTTGCTTCAGTGTAATTATTTTTCTTGCACTGACCTTATAATGCTAGAATCCCTTCAGCCTCAATAGAAGTATTTTTCCAGCTACTCTATAGTCTCCCAGGTGGGCAAATTGCAAAGCTTTCCCTCAAAGCAGGCAGGTTTATCTTCCCTTTAGCATTTCAGTCACTCACTTCAGTGTAGGATCTTTCCTGGCCCAGCAGTAGATGCAGTTTCTACTCTTCCCTTTGGTTCCAGACATGGAGAGGTCATACTGCTGCTTGTCAGGATAGCCAAGTATGACTTCAAGTGTCATTCAAAATGCTGGACTCTTTGTATTTTATACTGGTATTAGGGCTGTGCTGGCATGGAAACTACTGTGGGAGGGATGGAGTGGGGAGAAGATGCTGAAGATGGCCCAGGTGTCTAACCCCTGTGGGATTCCCTGGTCCTTTCTAGGAGTCTCCTTCAGGAGCTTGCTTTGGTGCTTTGTGGTAGGTATATGGCCTCCCTCCTGCAGCTGTGTGCAGCTGTACATATGAGGCTTCAGGGTTGGGCTACTGACTGCCCTCCTGCTGCCTTATTCACACCTTGTTAGTATCCCAAACTGGAAATAATTGGTGGTGGTTACTTGGCTGCCAGCTTATTTTGCACATGTTAGAAGCCTAGTACTTAGCCTATCTTTCAAGTGAGATTGATGCTACCCATAATTATTCTTACAGAGAGAGTGCACTTGGAATTATGGTAAGTAATTGCATGGTGTGGTTTCAGCTGAAGGAGGTTACACCTGGCTCATGGAGTAAATTCCAACAAGTCTTAAGTAACAGGCACAGCCTTGCTGGATTTCAGAAGACTCTTCTGGAAGATGATTTGGAACCTACCTACCCAACAAGCTTCCTGTGCAATGCAGGTCTGTGCTCATATATGCATCAGCCACAGAAGCTGAAGCCCTGCTTGTGTAGCTTGAGCTCAGGTTGAAGCTATCCCATCAGGTGTAGGTACTTCTGCAGTCAGTCTTCCAGGGAAACAACCAGCAATATTAAAATGAAGTCTTTTTAACCCAGGAAAACTCAGATTCCTGGTCTGGACATCTTTTAATATTTGTCCCTATGATTCCTTGTGCTTATCTAGGCACAGAGCTATCTGAGTATCTGATGCCTAAATTAAGCTGGCTCTTTGCAAGACTTTGTTTTGATCATGCATATAATTACAGCCAAAACAGAAGTAGGTACATTTAGATTAAATGTAATTATTTAGCATTTCTTTTTAGCTCAGGCTTGGCTGAGAGAAGGAAGAAAAGCTTTCTTCTTGATGCTCTGTTGAAGTGGGAAGAGAACAATAGCTCCAGGATAGCTGGTGTGTTGAAATTGAGAGAGCCTGACTGCAGATCAAAATCAGATGGCTGATATCATTATTACATGGAGACATTGATTAATGGAAATAGAAGGTGTCTTCAGTGCTTGGTGAATTAAATACACCCTTTCTTAAAATAAAGTCTTCATCTTTTGAAGTTTGAGAAGTAGTTTTGGTAAGTGTGAAAATGAATCCACAGTTGTGAAGAACTGCAGTTGTCCTGTGAAAAATGTTGGGAGTCAAACATCTCATGAGTGCATTGGGACTGAACAAGCAGTCCTGCAGAGGAGACATCCAGTGGCCAAATGTTTATCCTTTCAAATGTGAAGTTGCCCATGGTTGAAACACAGTATTTTAAAATCTTCAAGCCAGAATTGTATACAATTATAAACAATTTCTTCTTGAGTTTCTTGTAACACTTGGAAATGCTTTGCTAGTTGTCCAGGTGTTTCAGCTTGTGACAATAAAAGCTTTCAGTGAAGGAATTGAAATATTGGCAAATGGCCTTGAGTGCCTGCTGAAACATGTCTGAGCAAAACCCTTAGTTGGTTTAATCTTTGGTGTGTTAGTGGTGCAGAGTTCTGGTGTCTTGGAACATGCTGGTTCTGGGAGCATAAGAAGATGAGATCCCAGACTAGGTGTAGCAAGAGTCAGCTCTGGCAAAATAGTGGGGTTTGGATATTCTTACTGGTTTTGCAGCTGTCTTTGGATCCTAGTTTCTATGTGTCCCTGCATCCATGCTGTAGGAAATTTTCTTGGTATCAGCTTAATGAGACTTGGTATGTTTGAAATGTATTCTGTGGGCCAAGTGCTGTCCAAACCATTAATAATGCCGGTGGTGATGGGCTAAAATTGTACCAAAGGGGCTCAAGAGAATTGATTTGTTTCAGGGGCTGTGTTGTGCAAACTGATTTAATGGTCTTTTTGAGGGCAAGCTGCTATGTTCTAGAAGAGCTAGGCATGGCTTAGTGCTGCCAAGTCTCTGAGGTCTTGGTACAACTGCTTCCTCCTCAGTTACACAGGCCTGTGCCAGCTTGGTTCATCGGAAGCATTGCAGAAGCAGCTCAGTTTGCCAAGCTAGCAGAAGATCACCACCTCTTACCCAGGCTAGCTGTTGAGGGTTGAGCAGTTGAGTCATTTCAGTGAAGGAGCAAGAGTGGGCAGCCAAGGTGCAGGTGTGGGTCAGTCTGAACTGTGCTAAATGGCAGCCTCTGCTTCTTCCTTGTGGTGTATGTACATATAGGTATATCTAAGATTGCTGTTAGGGGTTTGGGTTTTTCCTCTCCATTTTAAATATATTCTCTTTAAACAGATCCTTTGAGAGAGAGCACTGAACAGAGAGATTGATGTGTGGTCCCTTCATTGGATCTGGGCTTTGTCTGAAAGGAAAATTTATCAGGAAAGATTCTTTTTCAAGGGCTGCTGGAATTAATGTCACTAGTTAAGTACACATGCACAGACTTGCTGTGTTAAAAGGCATTTTAGTTAATTTTCTTAATCAAAAATACTTGAGCTGTGTTTATGAGTCTGCTAATGCTGTTATTTAGTGCTAATTGCTGCTTCTTAAGCACATGCATGCTTGGAGGTCTAAGTTTATAAAAGGACAAGGCTGCATATGGTAGTAGGGAGCTGGACCTTGGAGCATCTTCATGAGAGAGCACTTCTCTTCAGAACTTTATAAATTTTGGTGGTCCTTTCTCCTTGGATATTTCTTTTAATCTGTAGTGAAAGGTCAAAAGCTGCCTCTATGACAGAACACAGGAAAGAAGAAATGTGTTACTCTGAGAGTTCAAGTTTGCTGTCTAGAAAGTTCAGCTGTTGGAATGAACTGGAGGTGGTGAGGTGGCTGTGCTGTGAGGAGCTTTTGTGCATACTGATGGTTTGTTCAACAACAGAACAGAAAGTGTGAAAGCTGTGGCCTTTGCTTCATGCTTCAGACCTGAACTTGTACCTAATGAAAAAGGTGCAGGTTAATATGAAGGGCAATGGAAATGCACACTGGTGGTTTTGTTTGGATCAGATGACCTTCCTGAAACGTGATTTAAACTTCAGTATGTAACGTAAGTGATTTAATCTCTCTCCCCTTTCCTTTCCAGGTGGCTATGGTAGAGGTTCAGCTAGATGCAGAGCATGACTACCCTCAAGGCCTCTTGATTGCCTTCAGTGCCTGTACTACTGTCCTTGTTGCAGTTCACCTTTTTGCCCTGATGATAAGTACCTGCATTCTTCCAAACATAGAGGCTGTCAGCAATGTGCATAACCTCAACTCCGTGAAGGAATCTCCTCATGAGCGTATGCATCGACACATTGAGCTTGCCTGGGCATTTTCTACTGTCATTGGGACTTTGCTCTTTCTTGCAGAGGTGGTGCTACTGTGTTGGGTGAAGTTTCTTCCTTTAAAGAAGAAAACAGATAACCCACTCCAGAGCAACAGTTCTACCATCACATCAGGACAGGCAGCAGCCATTGCCTCAACATCCATTATGGTTCCCTTCGGACTGATTTTCATTGTGTTCGCAGTCCACTTCTACAGGTCGCTGGTGAGCCATAAAACAGACAGGCAATTCCAGGAACTGAATGAACTTGCTGAGTTTGCACGGCTCCAGGACCAGCTGGATCACAGAGGTGATACCATCTCCTCAGCTGTCACCCATTTTGCCTAAGCCTGTACCTAGAGAAAATAAACCCACTGTTCTGCTTCTGCCTTGTTACCTTGACTGCCCTGTGGATGAACTTGTCAAGCAGTTGATCACTGTTTAAAGAGAGGTTTTAAATGTTGTTCTGACTCTTTAGAGGGGGGGAAAATGTTGCTCCTTTTGTAAGTGTGGCTATCTGACATCAGGAGTGGATGGTGAGGTATGCTGGCACTGCGCTGTATCCCTCCTCTCTGAGCACTGCCTAGATTGCTCCTTGTTCGTGCTGGGTGGGGGCTGCATAAATGCAGGGAAAATAACACTGTAATTTAGGGTATCTGCTAGAGATGGATAAAGGAGCTTTTTTCCCCCCCCTCTATTTATTTGATGTTGGCATTTACTAGAAGATGCTGTTTGTCTGATCCATGTTGCATGGCATGATACAAATTACTTGGGACGTGCAGCAATTAGCACTTGGTTTCAGCGCTAGTGCTGCGCTCTAGAAAGGCTGACAGATGGCTCAAGCGTAGGCTTCCCACCACTTCCCCGGCATGGTTTGCTGCCAAGTAATTATTACTGCACTCATTTCTCCAGCGCCTTTTCCCGTGGCAGTTACACATTTTATAACTCACTAAACACCCTTGACTAGTCTTACTGCGATGTGGTGTGGCCACATGAGTAGGAATGAGACTCTGCTCTACTCTTCCTCGGAAGAAAATAGAAGCAATAACTGGTTTAAAGTTCTCACGAGAGGGCACGTATTATCTGGACAGATAGATCTGCCTGCTTTCCATTTAGGAATCTTTTCTTCAAAAGAAGGAACTAAGTGGAAATTATCACTGGATGATGTGTTTTGCTTGAAAATCAGAACCACTGCTGGCTTTCTCCAAGCCAAAGTCGTAATTCTTTTATACTTTTGTATTACAAATGACTTTTCAGTAACACCAGCAGCAAAAGGTGCTTTCTCTGTGTTGGATTCCCAAGTAATTCACTCTGCCGTGGTCTTCCCTGTTTAGAAAAAGTCTCCTTTCTGAAGTGTTGTGTTTAATGACTTAAGACATTTTTTTTTTGCTCCCAAAGGATCTGGAAGACTTACTTTTTTTCCTCTGTATATTTATTTATGGCAGTAGGTTATTTGTAATTGATATTGCCGCTTACTTTCCAAGTCTTGTTTCTGACAGCGAGGCTACTGTGCTGGGTTATTTCCTCTTTAAGCAAAATCTTTCATTTGGTCTTTCAGATCAGGGGCTTGTCCAAGAATGATTGTAGCAGTTGTCCTGGGCTACTTCAGTAATTAGCTGTGTCTAGAAGTGGAATTGTTTGGTATGTGGTTCTCTGGAGCTGCTTTGCGCTTTAATGGGCACAAGCTGGTGTTTTGAACACAAATCAAGACAGGTTCCAGGTCTAATGGAACAAAACTTGACCTCTCTATTGTCTCTCTGTGGGATAGAAACCTGGGATTCTGAATTGAGGCAGATGTGAACAATACCAAGGAGCTGTACCTGACTGAGCCTGGACAGAGTGTGGTCTCACACCCAGCCTCCATCTCAGGTTGTCCTGACAGGTGCTGGAGCCCTGGAGCAGGCTGCCCAGAGAGCTTGTGGAGTCTCCTTCTCTGGAGAAATTCCAAACCTGCCTGGACATTGTGATCCTGAGCAACTTGCTCTGAGTGTAACCCTCCTTTGGCAGGAGGGTTGGACTAGATGATTTCCAGAGGCCCTTTCTAACTCTCACCAGTCTGGGACTTGGTGACATGTCTACAAACTGCAGGATGTGTCTGTCTTTAGAGTAAGGGTGGCAGAGTGTGTTTACTACTGAAGCAGCCTCATGAAGCCAAGGGGACTGATTTCTCATGTCAGCACCAGTGCAGTGGAAAGTGTTGACGAGGTTACCCGTGGTGTTTGTCTTCCAAAACATAACTGTAAAGAAAAAACCTGCTGGGCTCTTGCTTTTAGCTTCTTTTTTCTATCAGTGTTCTCAGTTCACAGGCAGAAAGCAGCTTTCCACTTGCTGTTTTCACAAGTCCTAGCCTACAGCGGCCAAACTGGATTTTCTTTTGCTCTGCCATTATGTTGTGCTTTAAATATAGTCTGTTGCTGATGTAAATCTGCTGATGGCGAGAATTGTGACTCTGGTCCCACAGGTGTTTGTTCATGGAACACTGGAAGGAGTGTGTTAGTAAAGGCATTAATGAAGCAGCATTCCAAAACACAAAACTTTGGTAGTAGGCACAAAATGTATTTTTCCCATCCTTTACTGGAATACGAGCCCTGGCTTGGGAAAAAGACTTTTAAAAACCCAGTAAAGGATGGAAACCTGACTCAATGTTCACACTAGAGCAAATGGTTGAAAGGGTGCTGTGATGCTTCTGTCCATAAATTGTGGAGTGAAAAGTCACTGTTCATTTGAATGGCACTTCAGAAAATACCTTTTTTTCCCCCATGTTTATTTTGTAAAGTGACTTGCTGTCCTGCAGCAGTAGCTGACTATCTCTTTTGTGGATCTTTCCAAGTGACAGAGAAGTGTGGGAGGTGTGTTTTTGTTTTGTTTCAGAGCTAGAAGCTGGTGGGACAATCTTACTTTAACTTTCTCAAGCTGGTAGGCTCTGTGCTAATGGCACTGTTACTACAGCTGCTTCCTGGCTATTTGCTGCACTTTAAGCCATGATATTGAGTGTGTTTCTCTTGTTTTCCACCTGTGGAAAAATGCCCATCAAAGTTACCCCCTGGGCACAGTCTAACTGTGTGTTGGGGCAGTAACCAGACAATCAAAACATGAAGAGTGCACTTAGGATTACTTTTTTTTTTAATCCCTTATTTATACTAATGGTATTCTGCATTTACCTCAAGCATTTTAAACATTGGTTACTGTATATGACTTATTTAGTTATAAAATACTTCAATGAAATAAAATATACTCCATTGTTGCTGATTATTTGTTATCTAGAGGTCTACAGTATGCTTATTGTCTCTGTCCCTCACCTCTTCAGCTGTGTTGTGCTAATCCTATCTCTGTGTTTCTGGGGAATCTCTCAGATGCAGAGGGACCTCGACAGGCTGGACAGATGGGCAGAGTCCAACAGCATGAGATTGAACACATCCAAGTGTCAGGTTCTGCACATTGGCCACAACAACCCCAGGCAGTGCTACAGGCTGGGGACAGAGTGGCTGGAGAGTAGCCAGGTAGAGAGGGACCTGGGGGTGCTGGTTGATGGTAGGCTGAACATGAGCCTGCAGTGTGCCCAGGCAGCCAAGAGGGCCAATGGCATCCTGGCCTGCATCAGGAACAGTGTGGCCAGCAGGAGCAGGGAGGTCATTCTGCCCCTGTACACTGCACTGGTTAGGCCACACCTCGAGTCCTGTGTCCAGTTCTGGGCCCCTCAGTTTAGGAAGGAGGTTGACTTGCTGGAACGAGTCCAGAGAAGGGCAACAAAGTTGGTGAGGGGTTTGGAACACAGCCCTGTGAGGAAAGACTGAGGGAGCTGGGGTTGCTTAGCCTGGAGAAGAAGAGACTCAGGGGTGACCTTATCACTCTCTACAACTACCTGAAGGGAGGTTGTAGACAGGCAGATAATGGTCTCTTCTCCCAGGTAGCCAGCACCAGAACAAGAGGACACAGTCTCAGGCTGCGCCAGGGGAGGTTTAGGTTGGATGTTAGGAAGAAGTTCTATACAGAGGGAGTGATTGCCCATTGGAATGGGCTGCCTGGGGAGGTGGTGGAGTCACCATCACTGGAGGTGTTCAGGAGGAGACTTGATGGGGTGCTTGGTGCCATGGGTTAGTTGTTTGGGTGGGTTGGATTGGTTGATGGGTTGGACACAATGATCTTGAAGGTCTCTTCCAACCTGGTTTGGTTTATTCTAAATAAATGGTTTATTCTACATGTGTTCAGTTGCTCCTTTAAGTCATGAAGATAGTTTCCTGTTCACACAGGTATAAAGAATATGTAGGCTGATGTGCTTTTCTCCTGTCAGCACTGCTTAAATCATGGGACTGAGCATGTTGTATTGTTAATCTCTCCAAGTGCTTAGATAGGGAAGTAGGTTATCTTTGAATCTAGAAAACATCAGGAGTCAGGGGACCAAATGAACTCTAATGACCCACTGGCCTACACTTTGGTTTTCATCAGCGCTGGGCTGGGGCACATGGGCTGGCCAAGGAGCAGAGCTGGGGTGAGATCTGGTCTCTGTGTACCTGGGGGTTAGGGAGGAGAACTAGCATGATGTTACAGGAAATGGATAGAGCAGAGAAATAAACATATTAAGTAAAACATGATCTGTTCTAACTTCAGAAGCCATCTTGGGTCACAGGTGTGTCAGGCTATGGTAGAAGAGGGTGGGAGGGGGCAATCAGGCTGTTCTGGAGCTTTGCTATTGCAGGATGTAACAGAAACCCTGCTGCTGCTTCTGGGAGAGACTTTGTACCCAACAGGAGGGTGATTTCTTCACAGGAGCAATAGGCCAGATTGGCTGGGCAACGTCATTGCCTAACAGCATTTTGCTTGAAGCATTTAGCTTGTTTTTCCTTATTTTTTCCCTGTTTCAAAAATAATGGGGGGTTGGAGGAGGCACCTGGGCAAAGACACCTGCAGAGTGAAGCACACACAAGCAGCCACAGTGTGCATCTGAAACTCAGTAAGTAACCCAAGATCATGTTCTTATCTTGCATCTTTCTTTTTTCCTTCAATATCCTGTTATTAATTAGGGCTGTCGTCAAACATCGCCTGGGCCTCTACTAGAACACCATCTGGATCAGCTAGTTCCACCTAAATAAAGAGAATACAAACCAGTCAGCAGTGTAATTGAAGAAGCTTAAGGTTTTCTAGCTCTTGAGTTACTCCAGCATTGATGGAGCATCTCCTGTGCATCAGGAGTTGAGTTTCTATTGCAGCCTTCCAGTTGCTGGTTTAGAAACCTCACTGCACTTCCCTACTTTATGTTAGTGTTGAACATCATCTCCTAAAAATAGTTCTGTGTGGAGTGGTCTGAGTCTCCTCTAACAAACACATTCTTGTGCAAAACTGGCTCTGATTTGTGGCCTGTTGGCCCTCACCAGTAGTTTAAAGAGGTAATTGCAGTCATCCAAAGGCAATGTAAAAACAGGAGTCTGGAGGTGTGCAACCCACATTCAACTGGGTGCAGGTTCTTGAGAAGGGAGTGCCCAAGCCTTGCCAGAAACTTGTTATCTCACCCTGGCCTGCTTTATGCCCCTGGTGTTTTCGGGGGGGCGGGGGCTCGTGTGTGGTGTTCTCTCAGGCAGAAGATGTCCAGTCTGTTTCTCATTATGCCTTCTGAAGCCTTGGATTCCTTCAATAATTCAAACAGCAAACATCCTGAGTGCACCGTGTTGTGTTTTCCCCTGGCTCTGCAATTATGTTCAAATTCTGCCTTGATGCAGCCCTATCATCTACAAACAATTCCTTCAAAGCTCATAACTGCTTGCTAGTTTTCAGCCATTTTCTGTCCTGTGCTTCCTCACTCTTTGTTCCTTTTGCCTGCTAGTGAAGGCACACGGTGATGCTTCTCCTGTGCCAAAGCTCAGGTCCTCACCATTAGGCTCTTGCTGAAAGCTGGGTGTTTGGTCCATCTCTATCCCTGGCAGCTTCTAATGCTCACCCATCATTTACATTTCTCTAGCAGTTCTTGGTGACAAAAGATTTATGAAAATATGAAGTAATTTTTTTCCTCTGTTACTTCCTTTATGTTCTGAGTAAATCTCTTCCGAGGGAAAGTGCAATGACAGCAGTGAAAGCTGATGCTTTCTTTTTGCTCATGGAGCAGAAGAAATTTGGGTCATAACTAGGTCTTCAGGGAGTTAAATAAACAGCCAAGCATGAACATCCTGCCTCAGTGAAAGGGCAACTCCTCCCAGGCTGCTGGGCTGGCTTGTGGAGGCTGTTCTTGGGTGACATCTGACAGACCTGATGAGGTAAATATTTTCAGCTAAAGAAGTGGTGCTCCTTCCACTCTTCTTGCAAGACAGAGATGATTGTGTTGTGTTTTGTTTTGATTTCCTGGTGAGTACTTAGTGCTTCTGATTCTGCACTGCTGTGGGTGTGCCTAATCCAGGATTAACTGGCTTGTCAAAACATCTGCTCAGAGAGCCCTTACCTACAAAACACAGATTTGAAAGAATAACGGAAGTGAAGATGTTGCAGCTGTCAGTTTTGGTAGGCTGTGTGTGTCCAGTGCCATTTCAGTATTCAGTATTCCTAAGGTTGGAAGAGACCTCAAAGATCATCAAGTCCAACCTCTCACCACAGACTTCATGACTAGAGTAGTGAGGATTTGCATCAGGCTTTCCCTGGAGCAAAGGAAGGTAGGCAGCTTTTCCTGCCGTGGAGCTGTGCTATCCCCTGTGTTACCAGAGTAACACAGCACACTGGTTATCCAGTGTGGTTCCACTCAGCTCTAAGCCAAAAGGACCTTCCCCACCCCTATCCTGCACTGTCCCTCAGAAACGCAAAGCCTTTGTGTTCCATCTGAGCACCACACAGACTGTGGGGATCCAAGCTGAGACTTTTGGCCAGCTGTGTCACTTGGAGTCACATCTGTTCCTCGCTGATCCCCATTCCCAGTCTCTGAGGGCACAGAGCTGGAAACAGGCTCTCCTGCCCTCCAGCTCCTGCACCAAAGTGATGTGTGAGGACCCAGCAGCTGCCAAGCTGATGGCCCAATGTGTCCATGTGAACCACCATGCTTCTCACTAAGTCTTTGGGAGGGGAATGAGGACTGGCTCTTCCTCCACAGCCTGTGTCAGCCTTCAGGAAAAAAGGGAGGGGAGGATTATAGAATCAGCATAGAATGGTTTGGTTTGGAAGGGACCTTAAAAAATATTTAGTTCCAGCCTCCCTGCCTGGGCAGGGACACCTCCTACTGGACCAGGTTGCTCAAGGCATCATCCAGTCTGGCTTTGAACACTTACAGGGTTGGAGCTTCCAGAAGTTCTCTGGGCTACCTGTTCTAGTGCCTCACCACCCTCATGGGGAAGAATTTCTTCCTAATGTCTAATCTAAGGGTGGTAGCCCTCAGACATCCATCTGCTCACCTTGGGCTAAGGTGGGAAGTTACACATATCCTCCTACCCATGGAGTTGCTGGACATGCATAAGCCTTTGCCTCAAGGTGAAGGTAGTAGCTGATGTTAGCACTGCAGCTTCTGGGCTTTTGGTGGGGTCTGGTCAGCTTTAGTAGTTTGGCTTGCTGAGAGCACCTGGTTTTGACGCAAATCCCACTATTGTCTCTGCCTCTATTGTCCCTGTTTCCTTTGTGCTGCCTCAAGTCTCTAAGCAGTTTTGGTGCTTGAGAACTGCATTTTTTCAGATGTGGGTGATTAGGAGGCTCCAGCTGGGGCTGGAAAGGCCATTTGTCCCTAAGGGGCTATTTAGGACACTACTGGCCAAAAGGCTTCAGGCACACACCCCATGAGCTGGGAACACCATAGGGGTAATCTCTTGGAGAGTGAAATGCTGCCTGGAGAGCTGCCCCAAGTGCTGAGGAGTGCACACATCACTAGCAAAACCAAAATGTCCAAGCAGTTATTACCTTTGGGATTGGATACTGGGTAGGAGCAGGAGCCTTGTCTCTGCCAAAGTCAATCAGAATTCCACACTTTGGTATATCTGCTGCCCAGATACCTTCAAATAGCTGTCCCTTATCCAAGTAGAAGAATTTCCCATGGCCATGCTTCTTTCCATCTCTCCAGCCTCCTTCGTATCGATTTTTGTTTGCTGCAAGTAAATGAAATGAACAGACCTTGAAATCCACACCATTTCATTAAGGGGCTACAAACAAAACCAATCAACACAGCAAACCCACAGAGCAGGGAATCATTTCTTTGGTCCCTCTTAGTAACTTCCAGGGGTCTGCAGCATCATGTCATTCTGCTTTTGTGGTGGTGTTTGCTGTGCTGCAGAGGGAGAAAAGGCTGCAGGAGGAGCCTGTGTGTGACCCCATGACACAAGAACTGTGTTCACCTGCTTCATTCTTGTGGTGATGTTAATTTCCTCTGGTATGTGGAGTGAGAGAGCCCGGGGTAAGACTAGTGGCTTAGTCACTCTTCACAACATAAAAAATCACAAGACACAAGTTTTGGATTTGACACTGCAACAAATCATGCAGGATCTCTGGCTTAAAGAGCTTTGCTTGTCTGGGCAAGAAGCAGCAGCACTGATCGTTGTCCAGTCAAAATAATCTTGATTTCAAATAATACTTGTAGTTATGTTTTTCCTGAATGAATTACAGGGCAAGAATTGCTGTGAATGTTTGAACAGCTCAGGCACTCAGTTACAAACTGTTTTTCCAGCTGTACTGCATTTCTTGGCATTTTTCTGCAAGTCAGGAGAGGGTTTTTTCAGCTCTGTGCTGCTCTCCAGGAATCCATCCATCCATAACCAACAGTGAAAGAAGAGCTGCAAGAAGAAGAAAGCAGCTTCATCCAGGGATGCTGGCTGAGAAAGAGCATCCTACCCATCATGGTTTGGGCTGGGATACATCTAAGGCACCCTGTTCTCTCTAGGAGAGTTCTCTGTTGTCTTTTTCTTCACAGATTCTGTGTTCTAAACCAGAAACCACAGGGATTGCTGACCAAGTTACTTAGTGGAAATATCTCTGGGTCTCAGAAGAACTTGTCATTCCTCACAGCAGAAGGTGGCCAAAATGCCAGGTACTGCAGAAGGAGCTGGGGACTGTCAGAATGCTGCAACAAAGGACAGAAAAAACAAAGAGGCTTTGGAGTGTGGCTGCCAGGCTCTTCAGCCTGAAGAGGTTTACAGGTTGGAACCATGGTAGTTATCTTCAGCTTGCATCTGGTGGTGTGCTCACCTGCAACACCGACCTGCCCTGTCCACTGGTGGGAGCAGCTCAGCTTCTGCTCTCCATCTGCCAACATCTTGGAAAACACCAAAATCACAGACCTGGCTGTGATGGAGGGGCCATCAAATGCCCTGGCTGCACCATGGCACCCAGCTGCTCCCATCTGCTCTCCTCTCAGAGCATCTCAGAGGCTGTGCTGCTCACCACAGATCTCTGCAGACATTCAGCAGCCTCTGGGTGGCGAATCCGTGTGGAGCTCCCAGCCAAGCTCACCCTTACCGGGCACACTGCCACTACAAGCAATTTAATCTTGAGCTGCAGCTCATCGTGACCTCCACTGAAGAACTCCTTTTCTTTCACCATCACAAAGCTGCCAGCATGTGGGCATACTTCCAACAACTGAACCGAATACATTAAGCTTGTGGGTATGAAATAATTGCCCTGGCTAATTTTAACCAAAAGGAATCCAGCTCCTGATCAGTTGCCGGCTAGGCTGGAGACAAGAGGGCTCTGAAACAGCAGCCACGGCTCAGCCTGCAGGGGCCGTCAGTTCACAACACCAAGGGGGACTTTGATGGGAGAGAAGAGATCTGTGGAAGGAGATACCCCTGGAAGTGTTGAAGTGGGTTCTGACTTCCTCTGGATGAGCCATTGGTGCAAAGTGACTTTACAGTCAGTAGAGAGAGTGCAGTGATGCATCTGATGTGCCGTGAGGTAGTGTTTGTTCCTCGTGGCTGTTTTGCTTAGCTAATTACTAGCCTTGAGGTCACTCTCAGGCAAAACCAACCAACCAACCCAAAATAACAGATGAATAATATTATGGAGATAATATTTTTTCAAATGGTCCTGGAATGCAGTACCTTGTACTGCAAAGGAAGGGGAGTCTTGGCTTCAGGGGAAAAAGTGTTAAATGCTAGGCAAATTAAGGTGGGGGGGAAATCCATCTTTCTATTTTCGTGGTGAGATTGCCCCCAACATTCCCATGGTGTGTTTGGTGTTATTTCTGGGAAGGGATTGTGTACTGATGAAACCCCTGTGTTCACTCAACGTGAGCCAGCGTCGGAAGAAAGCGAGGGGATCGAGTGAACACAAAAAGGAAACTTGTCTTTTTTTTATCCTGTGATGGAAACTGGACTCCTCTTCGGTATGCAGCAGTTTGAAAGTGTGTCTGGCAAAGTGCCTGGCTTGAAAGGACATTTGCTCTTCCCTGACCCAACAGTTTATTATCTCCAACCCTAACCATCCCCGTCATTTACATGTAAATCACAGCAACAACAAGCTTTCATGCGTGTGGCCTTGAGCAGAACAACACTGACACTCGCATGGCTTGTGCTGCCTCCAGCGCCAAGCAAGGAGGGGAGGGACGAAGCAGGGTATCAGCTACAACCCTGACCCCAAGGCTGATGGACAGCAGAAGCACCTGGAGAGCAGAACCTAAAGCCTAAATACCTTGCGGGGGTAAGGCAGAGGCAGCGTTGGGGGCTGGCTGGTACTTACGCAGCCGCAGCATCCCCTGCCCATGGGGCTGGTCCTGCAGCCACTGTCCGTCGTAGATGGAGCCGTCCTGGTAGTACATCCGGCCCCAGCCGCTGCGCAGCCCCTCGCTCCACTCCCCCTCGTAGCGCTCCCCACGGGGGTACAGCGTCGTCCCGTAGCCCTGGAAGGGGATGCAGAGCTGGCTGGTTAGGAGGCTCTGTTGTGAAAGGGCTTGGTGATGAATCTGGGGACATGATTTTCTTGATGCACCATTGTGGTTACTACTCTCACCCGTGGCTGCTGGCAGTCCAGCTCAGTGGCTGACCTTGTGTTGCAGGAAAGGGGAGGTGGTGGTGTGGGTTTTTTTTATCAAATGTTTTATTCCCACAACAAAACCTTAGTTTTATATCTCAGTGTGTTATTGCTGGTATAACTGCAGCTAATATTTAGTCAAAAGTGAGTTTTACTAGAATACAACACTGCCTGGGGATAGGCAGCATTAAAAAGAGCTGTCTCTCAGTGTGGGGATTTTATGCCTTTCAACCCTGCTGATGTTTTGTAGAGCCCAGTGTGTCCAGGCTGGGCATCATCTTCTGCCCTGGGGCAGACTGAAGGTCTCTAAGTGATGCTAACCATCGAAGAGGTAACGTCCTAAACAGCCCATTGTGTTGCCTCTTTCCACCTTCTCAAGGAGCTAAAGGCACTCCTGAAGGCTGCCTGAAGTGTGACCAGCGGGCACAGGTAGCAATGCCACATGCACTTTCCTGCAGCTGGACGCTGGGCCAGGATCCCTGGGACAGCAGGTATCACCTTGGCAGTGCAGGAGAACTCACATGTTGAACTGTCTCTGCTTTTTGCTGTTCTTCTTTAGATTTGATGCCACTGGTGGTCTGGTTGGTGAATTTCTGAATGTAGACCACCAGGGATGTGCAAGTCAAGGACCCCCGGAAGTGTTTGTCTTACATGTGTGTTTTCCATTAAGAGAAGTCCAGAGGTAGGTACCCTGTATACTGGGAAGTGATACCAGTAGTAAATATTTACATATTACTAGAGAGTTTTGCAATGTAATGCATGCAGCAGTAAGTTTTCTCTGGACAAAAATGTAACACCAGTTCTGGAAAGAACTGATTTTTCTGAGCATTAGTTTTATTAAACTGCATGGACATAAAGGGTAGGCTTTTGTAGGAGAACAAAACCACCCTAGTGATATTTAGATGTCATTATAAACCTTTCACCAAAGCTCAATCACCCAAAATACATCCTCCAAGAGACTGGAGCCACAGAGCAGCATGCCAGTCAGGAGCACAAGAGGCTATTAATTCAATTTAAGAGCAGACACAAAGGCGAGCACAAGGTTTCCACTGGCACATCAGAAAAGGTTCCTATAAGGGCTGCATAAGATTGCACATAAGAGTGCAGCCATTTTTACCAGATGACTTCCTCTTTATGTTCCTTTGAGAAAACCCAGTGATTTATGTGACAGGCTTAATTTCCAAAAGAAGGGATGCTATTTTTATAATATGCTGTAAATCTCCCAGAAGCAGCTACATTTTTTCTGCACTGCTTGTAACACAGATTCCTGCAACTGCTCCAAGGATGAGAGGGATGAAAGGGATGAATGGGGAGGATTAAGGGGTGGGATATGAAACCTCTCATCTGGCTTGGCAGAGTTGCAGGTGAGTCAAGTCAGCGATCAGTTCCCTGCAGCAGCTGGTGAGAGGTCAGGACTTAGCCCAGTCACCAGTGGATGGGTGGGATAGGTCGGTCTTTACTGAGGAGAGTGTGGGTGAGGGGGTGTTCCCAGCCCTGCTTGGCTTTTTAGGAATGATGGATTTTTATTCCCAAAGGTTCCTGGGCTTTTTGCAGGTTCCAATTAAGATTTAAAATGGTCCCAAGACTGGAGAAACATCTGTTCCTGTAGCTTTGGCCCAGAGTCACACTGCTGCTTCCCTATGCCCAGTTATGGGACGCAGTGCAGCTCCTGCAGCATCTGACATGAAGTGAGTAGCACTGAGAGCAGAGAGGTTGGGGAGAGCAGGGGGAGAGGGCTTAAACACCAGAGCTTTTGCTTTTGTTTTCTTGAACCACCTATTTGTTTTCCCAGGCTCCTGCAATTCAGACTCGGCAGTGGAAAGCTCAGTGTTTTATGGGAACTTTTTGCACATGTCACCCAACTCCTCCCTGTGTTTTGGGGCATGGTTTCCTCGCTGCCAGGAGGGGCAGTGCATCACTTACGCACTTTTGGTCGTTCTTCCACCAGCCTGTGTACACCTTCTTGTATTCCTTGGCTACAGGGTCAAAAATGCTGTATGAGCCATAACCATCCCGCTTCCCAAACTTCCAGTCACCACTATAAATAGCTCTGGAGCATTTCCATAACTGGGTGCCTTTACCTGTTTAACAAACAGAAGGAATTACAGGGAGAACATTGGGGGTTTTAGGAAAAGGGTTTTCAGGGCTCCATCCAAGGTGAGGCAATGCTCCCTGCACCAAGGCAGGGTTCTGTCTGGGATTTTGTTCAGCTTTTTTAATGCATTGTTAATCTTGATTAGGTGTTTCCTGTGTGGGCTTTGCTTGAATGCACTTAAATATTTCCAGAGTTCAGTTTACTGCTTTTAAACAACCCTATCCTGCTCTGGCTGCTCAGGGCTCTGGCAGGGTCTCCTTCCCCTGCTCTGTCTCCTTCAGCACCTGGCACAGCTTGAGAATAAAAGAATATTCCTGAAGCCAAGTCAGAGGCTGAGGGAGCCGCAGGGCCTGTGCAGCCAGGGCACACCCCGATGAGTGGAGCTGACTGCAGTTTGCTGTGTTTGCAGGGGATTTTAAACATCTGTAATCCATGTATTTCTGATAACTGCCCTTGACAGCATGCAAAAGCTCCTCAAAAATTACCTGTCAGAAATGTTTGAGCACATTTTTGCATTATATGTATCAAAGACATATCTATATGTATAGTCATACAGGAATGAATGCACATAGAACTGCTGACTGCTCCCTGCCCCTAGGAACTTTTGTGGAGACAGCTAAATTGGTACTTTTTCTTTGAATGACCTCTTACCATGTTTCAAATTGTCCAGCCATTCTCCAGTGTACTGATCCCCATTTACAGCATAGACTGTGTGTCTTAATCCACATTTCTGTGCTTTCCTGTCCCATTCATGCCAAAGAGGCTCTGTAGCCCTGGGGTATTTTACAACGGGCATATTGTTCCTGGCTGCAGAGGAAAACAAACGATTGTCAGCAATAAACTAGAGAGAAATTACTAAGGCAGGTACTGGCAGAGCAGTCTGCTTGTGAACTGTGTTTTAATATACAACTGAGAACTGATGGCTGGTTTCAGAGGGGGAAAATAGAGATATAAGAAACAAGGTATCTAAAAACACTCTAGTCCAAACCAGCACTACCTGAGAACAGGCTCCCAGCAGAGTCTGGCCCTTAAGAAAATGTTAAATAAGTCTCAGCAGGTTGGGTCTGTGGTGGTCATCAGTCTCTGCACCTGGCAGAGGTCCTGGGGAGCAGAGCAAAAGGCAGCCCCTTTTCAGTGCAGCCAAAACCCTGCTGGGCTCCTTCCCAAGGCCACTCCACCACCAGCCCTGTGCAAGGCAGGAGCAGTCATTTAAGCAAACTAGAAAATTTGTTTTCTAGGAAGTATCTCAGGAGATTGGAAAACATTCACAAGACAGAGTGAGTCAGAGAGTTGGCTAGCATCCTTGGGGTGCACCAGGAGTTGGGACACTTCATACACCCAGAAGTAGCACTTCTTATGCCCTTTTACACCAGTCCTGCAGGTGTCTGGTTAAAAGGGGCCCAAACCACAATATTTCTATCTCCCAGGAGGCTGCAGACTCAACCAGGCCAAGTGCTAGTCAGTCAAGCAGGCCTCCAAGGAGGTTATGTTGGTTTTAAAGCAAGAAAAGCAGACAGAGGATGATAGGTATAGTGGTGGTGGTGGGTAATTGGAGTATCAGATGGATGGAAGGAAAGGATCAGTGCAGGGGAAGAGGAGGGAGAAGATATTTTGACCCATCATTACAGAGAGGACAACGTCAGGAAGTGGCACGGTGGTGATCTCCGGGCATTGCTGGTAGAACAGCTGTTCAGCACAGCGGGAACGCTGCCACGGGCTAGGAGGCGAGAGGAGGCTTATAGGAAGCCACTCTCGTAAACCATAAATAAACACCCAAAGGCGGCTGTAGAAACAAAAATCAACTGTCTCTGAATGCTGTCGACACCCAGAGCTTGGCTGGAGCTCGGCAGGGTGGGATACTCTCTGATTTCGTCTCCTGGGCTCCCCCTTCTGTCTTGATCTGCTTGGCCGAGCCATATGGAGTAATTTTGCAGCATCTCTGCCTGATCAGCAGGGCAGAGATCCCGTTCCTGCTGTGCTGCGGGTGCTGGGAAGCTGGAGCGGGAGAAAGCATGGAGCTTGTGAGGAGGAGGAAAAGGAACAGGTTTGGGGGCCTTCGAAGGGAATAAAAGCTGGAGAGTTCATCCTCAAGTCTTCACATAGTTGTGGGAAATGGTCATTTGACAGCTCTTTGGAGGGATATCATCACTTACAAAAGAACTACTGTGTCCGTGTGGAGCCTTCCTCCCTAAAAACACAGTATGTCCAACGTGGCTCCTTACCGTGGGGTCCTAGCAAGTGCAGGCAGGGCTGAGGGACCTGCCTGAGCACTGCATTGTGAGCTCAGACCTGGGGAGGTTCCTGCCAGGCTATGGTGTAGGAAAGGGGCTGAAGAGGGGGTTCTGAGCTGGTTGCTCCCCCTGTCAGCTGTTGAACACAGGTGTCTCCTCCACTGACCTCAAGGAGAGGAGGGAAAGTAAAGACCACTATGTTACCAACCCTCAGAGCAGCTGGTTTGGGGACGGAGTAGTCTGTGAGTGCAGAGGATGTTTTGGCAGCTGAATACCACCTACCTGTTTTGGGGATGCTGAGGGCAAGATCTGCTCCTCAGTGTGATGGAGTCACAGCCCACCAGAGGAGCTAGTTTTTCTGCAATGAAAACACAGGATATAACATAGCTGCGAAGTTCTTCCCTCACCTTTGGGTGCCACAGCCACCAAAGAGCAGAATCTTGCCATTATTTGCCAAGGGCTGGGGTCTTGCAGGACACAAAGCTGCATGTTGCCAACTCATGCCTATCTTCCCTGTGCTTTGAGAGCAGAAAAGCTGAGCTACAGCTACATGCACCCACCCTGACACTGGGCCACAGATGGGAACTTCACCACTCCATTACTGCTATCTGACCACTTCTTTAGCTCAAATCTTAAGATTAGAAAACCCAGGAAGGATTCCCAGCTTCAGGGGCAGCCCCAACACCCCACCATCTCCTTGCCATGCCCTCTGAGGTACAGATCACCCAGCATGACACAGGCTGGTGGGAGCCATCTTAGCTTGCTGAGACCACTCCAAATTTATGACAGTGATTCCAGGTTTGTGTAACTGCTCATGTAGTTGGTATTTATGTTTTTAGCCACCCACAGCTACCTACTACAAGGGCAGGAGGAGGCTGGCAGCAAAAGGCAGGTGGTGCAGAGCCTGGCAACAGCAGCTGCAGCTCTCAGTGCTGACGACTAGAGGCTGCTGCTCCCATGCCTGTTAGTGGCTGCTTTGCTGGGGGATAAGGTCTTTGGAGTCCCAGAGTGTCCAGACACTGCTCCATGCTCTCCCCTTGAACTTTTGTCAGGTCTCTGTTAAAAAGACGTTTTAGTTTGCATGACCTTCCTGGTTCTCCACAGAACTGGAGACCAATGCAATTTAGTTACAACTATCCTCTTTTTTTTTTTTTTTTAGTATTGCATCTTAACTTAATGAAGAGCAAGGAGAAAAATCCACCCAGCTGCAGAGAAGAGGCTGCTGGCTGTCCCTGGCAGCATCCTGCCTCTCATCACACCGCAACCCCTTGTGACCTCCACACTGGCTCTGCCTGCACATCCAACTGACCATCACCCAGACCCATGCCCTGGATGAATTACCCCTTGCATTTACCTCTGCCCCACGGCACTGCCTCGCACCAGGGTCTCTTGTTGGCACCTTTCAGCACAGCTAAGCCATCCCCAGCCTTCTTTGTCCCCATGGCAGCATCTCCTCGCAGGATGCTCCTTTTGCTGCTCCTCCCCAAAAAGAGCTGGGTGCCAGAGCAGTGATGGGAGGGGACAATGTGGAAAGCTCCTGTGCTCAGTTTGCAAAATACTCTCAAGTTTGTCCCCAGAACATGCTCTCCCCAGAACCACCCCACGGACACCAACCTGCGCTCGGCTGGGTGCTGCCGGCTGCCTTGGCAGCGTCGTCATAGCAACTCAACCAAACTCCTGCGCACAGGGTGATGGGAGCGTGGCTGGGGGAGCTGCTGGAGAGGCTGCGGGATGGAGCAGCTGCAGGTTCCTCTGTGGAGGGATGGAGCTGGAGCCAGGTTCCCCTGTGGAGCTGCCGAGCACACACCACACTCCCAAATTACATGTCTTTGCGTCAGGGATTATCCTGCAGAACATAAAATGCTGACAAGCAGTGTGTGTTTCACCTCTGCTTGTTGTTTTATAGGTGCAGCAGCTGGAAATTAAAGCACTGATTACAGTCCTGATGGGCAACAAATAAATCAGCTTTGTGAATGTTGGAAGAAAAAGGAGAAAGTCCCTGAAAATGCACATCAAAAGTCTTAAGAGAGAAATCTGAATAAACCTGACACTAATTCCCTCATCCATTACACTCCTTCTGCAGCCTCAGCAAGCAGAAATTGCCATTATAGCCTTGTGGGTGTCTGTAATAATCTTCCCTAATGGGTACTTAACTGTGCATGATTCAAGTATAAAATGCAAGTTCTTGTCTCACTCCTGTGAGCCAAACATATTTGGTTACTCTCATCCTGTTACCACATTTCTAGTGCTCTACATTGCAGGCTGGGTGGTAACAATTATGAGGTAAGTGGGTAATCTTGGGGTGAAATAAAGCACTTGCCTCTGTGGAGGTGAGATACAGCTTGGTCTTCCCTGATGCACCAGAAAATTCTTTTGATTCACTGAACTCAAATTTTATTTAAAACCTGTGATTCCACTGCAGGAGAAGGAAACTCATCAGTAAGTAAGAAGTATGGAGACATTTTGTAAAGGATGTCAGCTATATAGAAAATATAATTCAGCCCAAGGGGGAGGGATAAACCTGAACTGACCCAGAAATACCTAACAAAATCCTTTTCCTCTCCCAAGAGCAGTCATTTCAAGGCAGAACACTGAGGTCGCTATGAAAAACAGGCTCAAAATCCAGAATATGATGGGCTAGGAGAACTTGGCTTTTCCCAGATGCAGTTCCCCTTGTTTTGGACCTTCCTGCCAAACTTTGGCCTCAGATCTGCTTCTTGGCTCTTTAGAAGTGTCTTTCACAGATACTGGTTGTTACCACTGCTGCTGCCAAAGCCTCCTCCACAGAGAGTGATGGGGCTTCAGCTCTGCTGCTGTTGGTGCCATTGATGCTTTAGTCATCTGGCACTTGGTGAAACTGCACATTTATGCAGGATGAAAAGAAGCTCTTAAATCCTTGGTGTCAGCTGTGTTGTAACTCAGCCCATTACACTGCCAATATAATTCACTGCAATGCACTTTCAGCTCTGCACTTCCTTCCAGTTGGGATGCACTGAAGAGCAAACCAAGTGAGGGGAGGATGTGTGGGGAAACACGCACAGAAACACACCATTTGTGAAGCAAGGTCTATGACATATTTTGTACCTTATTTTTTTCCATTTTAAAGAGTATTTTTTGTTTGTTTTGTTTTAATTAAATAAACCCAAAGGACCTCAGTGCTTCACACTGAAACCAATCATTTCCATTTCACAGTGGGAGAAGACAGCTGCTCCAAGCTGAGTTTGCTCACATGAAGCTTGGGGAATCACCCAAGTAGAGTGCCCAAACCAACTGAAAACTGTCAGAATCAATAATTTAAGTTTATTCTGGGAACTTTGTAGAACAAATAGAGGGAAAAAAAAACCATTTAGAGAAACATATGTTGGAATCCTTTAAAGGTGAAGAATGTGACAACAACAACATACTGTGGAAGTAGGATGCTCAGATGTGTGGTTTATTGCTGCTATATTCAAAAGAAAAGGAAGGTGGGAGGGTCTTGGACTCCAACCAAGCTGTGTGGGGTTTAGCTGGATGAGCACAGAGTGGCTGCAGTACTGAAGAGGCTTCCTCACTGCTTTGGTTTTAAGAATTATTATTAGCAGGATTTAGGAGGGCTTGAAGTGAAAGGTTTGAGATGTAAACTTCACTGTGGGAAAGCATTTCTTAAAACTCTAACCTCCTTTTTGCTGGGAGCAGCTCTCCCAAGCTAAAAAAAACTCAAAACCATGTTGCTTTTCCATCAAACAAGTTTAAAGTAAGAACCTTAGGTTATTTGAAATATTCAAGCGTTTACACAGTCCTGTAAAGTGAAAAGCTAAAGTCCTTGAAGCTGACAAGATTTTATCTCCTCTTTTGCTGCAGATTTACAGCTAATTGACATAGAATCATAGAATCATTAAGGTTGGAAAAGATCTCTAAGATCATCACTTTGATCACTTCAGGGATCTTTTGATCACTTCAGGGATCTGCTGGCCAAAGTATCGTGGGACAAAGTAACGACTGGCTTAAGAGCAGTCCTGAAGGAAAGGACCTTGGGGTGCTGGTGGATGAGAAGCTCAACATGAGCCACCAGTGTGCACTTGCAGCCCAGAAAGCCAATCACATCCCGGGCTGCATCAAAAGAAAGAGAAGCATAGCCAG
The DNA here is from genome assembly GCF_026170545.1 of Melanerpes formicivorus. Lineage (NCBI taxonomy): Eukaryota > Metazoa > Chordata > Aves > Piciformes > Picidae > Melanerpes > Melanerpes formicivorus. Next base: position 2,642,475 of record NW_027142424.1, on the reverse strand, counting down.
CAGGTTGAGGGAGGTGATTCTCCCCTTCTACTCCACTCTGGTGAGACCCCACCTGGAGTACTGTGTCTGGTTCTGGAGCCCCTATTACAGGAAGGATCTGAAGGTGCTGGAATGTGTCCAGAGAAGGTCCATGAGGATGATTAGAGGGCTGGAACACCACTCCTGTGAGGACAGACTGAGGGAGTTTGCGCTATCCAGTCTGGAGAAGAGAAGGCTCCGAGGAGACCTAATTATGGCCTTCAAGTATCTGAAGGGGGCCCACAAGAAAGATGGGGAAGGACTTTTTAGGCTGTCAGGTAGTGATAGGACTGGGGGGAATGGAAAAAATGTAGAAATAGGTAGATTCAGATTGCATGTTAGGAAGAAGTTCTTCACCATGAGACAGTGGTGAGACACTGGAACAGGTTGCCCAGGGAAGTGGTCAAGCTCCTTCGCTGGAGGTTTTTAAGACCAAGCTGGATGTGGCTCTGGGCAACCTGATCTAGTATGAGGGGTCTCTGGCCATGGCAGGGGGGTTGGAACTAGATGATCCTTGAGGTGCCTTCCAACCCTAATAATTCTATGATTCTATGATCAAGTCCAACCTTCTACCCACCACCTTCACGACTACTTCTGTTGTCTCAACTGCCTGCAAAAAGACTGTTCAAAGGTAGAGTTATGATGTTAATTAGGGAAGCTACCCAAAGCTGAGCATTATTTATTGCACAACTGTGAAGTGCTTTGCAGGACTCTCAATATTATTTTAAAACACACAGATCAGAGCACGAAGAGGGAGGCAGATAAATTTGGTCATACTTGAGCTAATGCCTCATTTCAAGACCTTAATTGAAGAATAAATCTAGATCAGAAGATGAAGCAGCAGCTCTAAATTCCATCTGAAACATGTGCCAAGCATTTTATTTATCATGCCCTATTGTCACCTAATGTTAGAATAGGGACTCAGATAATGTTGTCCTTTCCTATCTGCACTGTGCTGTAAAGAATTTGTATTTCTAGGACAGAGGCAAAGCATTCAAGGAAACAGCCTTGATTATCCTAAAAGAAAAGAATGAATAGCATCTGGTTCAGAAATAGTCTGGAGAGTGAAGGAAAGGAGCTCACACCTGACTGCATGTATGCAACCACATGTACTTGATCCCAGTTTAACACCAGTAAGAACAAAGTCACAATGTTGCTGTGATTCTTCACGTGCTTTATTGAGTCAGTTTCTTTGATATGTTTCCTGGCAGTGAAGGGTTGATGAGTTGGGGATTAATTAAGGCAAAGGCAAATCAGAGATTTCATATTTGCAGATTTGCTGTACAAAGGCTTTTGAAGATCTCTGACAGGAAGAAGCAGCCAGTCGAAAGCTGTGAGGTTAGATCTGTGAGGCACCTTGGTGGCTTTGGAATATGCCTTAGTGGCTGTGGAAGGAAAAACTGCAAAAAACCTGAAAACTGAAAGAAGTTAATAGCTAATAGTGTATACTGCACTGGTTAGGCCACACCTCCAGTACTGTGTCCAGTTCTGGGCCCCTCAGTTTAGGAAGGAGGTTGACTTGCTGGAACAAGTCCAGAGAAGAGCAACAAAGTTAGTGAGGGGCTTGGAACACAAGCCCTATGAGGAAAGACTGAGGGAGCTGCGGTTGCTCAGCCTGGAGAAGAGGAGACTCAGGGGTGACCTTATCACTCTCTACAACTACCTGAAGGGAGGTTGTAGACAGGCAGATGATGGTCTCTTCTCCCAGGCAGCCAGTACCAGAACAAGAGGATACAGTCTCAGGCTGCGCCAGGGGAGGTTTAGGTTGGATGTTAGGAAGAAGTTCTATACAGAAAGAGTGATTGCCCATTGGAATGGACTGCCTGGGGAGGTGGTGGAGTCGCCGTCATTGGAGATGTTCAGGAAGAGACTTGATGGGGTGCTTGGTGCCATGGGTTAGCTGTTTGGGTGGGTTGGATTGGTTGATGGGTTGGACGCGATGATCTTGAAGGTCTCTTCCAACCTGGTTTGGTTTATTCTAAAATAAAGGTTTATTTATTCTAAATAAAATGAATGCTGAGAATGTGGCTATGGAAATTTCAGTCACTCAGGACCACAGAGTGTGATGTATGTGGTTTTGTTTGTTTTAATTCTATGACTCCTAACTCCGAAATTAGAGGCCTTTTAAAGCTGACACATCTAACTAATATCTGCTGTTTCCATCCTTAGCTGATAAAATTCTATACACTATAATAATCAAACTCTCTAGATCTAGTTTAAAAAACCCCAACATATATATATATATATATATATATATATATATATATAATTCACCATTTTCTTATCTTACTTTGGCTTTATTCACAAAGATGTGATTGAAATAATGTGATTATACAAACAGCTTTAAACTCCCAGGAGGTGGAAGGAGATTACAGGTAATTCTGCAATCTTTTGTAACTGCACAATATTAAATACTGCTGGAGCCAGCTGCACAGCCAGCTGTGCTGCACTCCTGTTATTTGCATTTAATGAAATTCTTTTGTGTTTTCTGTTTTACACATAATACTGATCTCTTGGGTGAATATTAATCAGCATGTCTTAGTTAAAAGACCTTGGGGAAAAAAAAAATCGTTTGAGGTTATAATTATACACAGCTTCACTATGCTGTGAGGAACAAGAATTGTTCCTTGTCAGGAGGGGTAGGGAAGAGGCAGGAAAGTTTTGAATAAAGGTCTGTTGATCCCTTGGTGTGAGGCTGTTCCAGGAGAGCTCTGGCTCTAAGTGGGAAATGGACATTTCCTGCCTTTGTATGCATAGAAACACAGGCCACAGCCCTAAGAAAGGTGCCAGCAGGCTGCAGAAGTGATCCTCAGGAGTGAAACAGAGGGTTTTAAAGGTTATTTACAATTTACAGTGTATTCTGACCATTTTTCCTAGCAGCATAGACCGGTCTGTTTGCTTTAGCCACATGCAAAACACTGGATGCTCAAAACCGCAACTGAGGGCAGCTGCTTCCTCACTCTTTGATCAACCCAACCGCTTCCAAGCTCACCAAGCACCTTGCAGCCCACCAAGCATGCTGACATCCTCCACTCTGGATTCACCCAGGGCTGCAGGAGCATATCAGCACCCCAGCCTCCCCTAAGCTGGAAGGGGTAAGATGAAACTGCTTATTACATCAGACTAAACCGAGTGCTCAGTTCAGAGTGTGATGTAATGAGCAGAGCAAGCCCTGAAAAAATGGAGTGACATTTTAGGAGTGGCTCTATGATAAACTCAGCTGAGATGACAGAATAACTGCAAAGGTGGAGGGATTATTTTCACGTGGGAAGGAAAATAATATTGCTGGTAGGGAGTGCTCCAACCTTGCAGCGAACTGGAAAGTTTCGGCTTGTATCCAGCATGGAATTAAAGCTGTGACCTTTCACTGCAATCCAAAATCCTGCAGGCTTCCTGTAACATAAGATCATCTTACACAGGACTGTGGATAAATGCTAGAATTTGGGGAGAATTTAATACAGACATAACAAACTCCTGTGATATTTATGCTAAGTTGATGATTCTACTTCAAGATTATCAAGGCTTGCCATAACATGTGTTTGGTCTTTGGACAATCGGGGACCTCACTGGAGGAGCTGAAGGGACAATACAATGTCCCTTGTGGTTGGTGGTTCTTACATCAGCAGAAATCCCCAACCACTACAAGCTCTGAGCAGGTTTCTCTGGAAACTGAGTGCAGAGGCAGGCAAGCAGGTCATTGACTGCATTTGAGGTGTCTAGCCACACATGCATGAAAAGAAGATACAGAAAGGGCATAAAATGAGATGACAGAGCTAACACAGACCTAGAGAGAGCAAGGGCAACAAGCACACTGAGGAGAGTTTCTGCAGCAAATGTTTTGTTACTTTGGTTTTGTGCGGAATCCAAGGAAATGGGATTCTACGGATGTTCCTTGTGAAAAGACAGATGTGCACTCAGGCTCTGCTTTGGCTTCACACCTCCCTTCACCCTTCTATTTTTTTAATTGCTTCTTGTCTTTTCTTTCTTTCTTTCTTTTCTTTCTTTCTTTCTTTCTTCCTTCCTTTCTCTCTCTCTTTCTTCCTCTCTCTCTTTCTTCCTTTCTCTCTCTCTTTCTTCCTTTCTCTCTTTCTTCCTCTCTCGCTCTTTCTTCCTTTCTCTCTTTCTTCCTCTCTCTCTCTTTCTTTCTTCCTTTCTCTCTCTCTCTTTCTTTCTTCCTTTCTCTCTTTCTCCCTCTTTCTCCCTTTCTTTCATTTTCCCTATTTCCACCCTTTCAAAACAACCCCACGTACATTCCAATATGCTCAGTAACGACATTAACAGCCTCTGCGCCTCCTGCACATCGCAGCCTGCCCTGTGCGTGGCTCTCGCCATGAGCTCTCTGGTGCAAGCCCTACTGCTATTTGACTGCTACAACCCAGCCCAGAGGTCACCAGGCCCCGCTCCCGGTTTGCCAGCCCTGCCTCCAAGCGGGTCATTAGTATTGTAGTAACAAAAACAGATGAGGAATCGTCTCGTCATTTATTTTTTCTTATATTAACAACTCGCTGTGCCCTGGCTTCAGGCAGGTGTTGGGCTAGGCCTCCTCAGCCCAGGTATGGCCACCCCAGAGAGCAGGTCTCTCTGTGAGGGGACGGTGCCCACAGCACGGCGGCTCCGCCCGCGCCACACAGAAGGCTTCATTTCTCTTCCCCGTGCCCCACAGCCTGTTCCGAGCCAGGAGCCTGAATGGGCACAGCACAGCAAAGAAGCCGTCGGGTGATGCGGCCACGCTCCGCGGGGCCGGGCTGGCGGCAGGGGGTGGGGGGAGCCTCGCCTCAGGCGAGCAGAGGACGGGGCGGGCTAACGCCGCCACGGCGCCGCGCCCAGCCCCGCGCGATGACGTCAGGGGCGCACGTGGCCCCCGGGCCCGGGTGCGGGCTCGCGCCGCCGCTACCGGCAGAGCTCGTGCTGCCGGTACCGTGGTCCGCGTCAGCCGCGCGCCATGAGGCTGCAGCTGGAGCGGTGCCGGGGCGAGTGGCGGGAGCTGGAGGAGGAGTTCCGGCAGCTGCAGGTGAGGCGGGCAGCGGCGGCAGGGGCTCGCTGCTGGTGCGGTGCCGGCGCGGCGCAGCGCGGCATCGCTGGGGGCCCCACCGGCGTCGCCTTCAGAGTCGCGCTGGTTGCGGCTGTCGCCCGGTTTTGCTTTGGTCGCTTTGCTGCGTGAGGCGGGGGAATGGTACCGGGCTCGCTCCTGGGCTTCCCCGGTCGCAGGCCTTGCAGGAGTGGAGCCGGCAGCACGGGGTGCAGCCCCTTTCCCCGGCAGGCATCCGCCGTGCAGCAACCCAGGCAGGGAGCTTGCGGCGGCGTGGAGGGGCTCAGCCCCTACTGGTTGCTCTGGGAGAGCTGGGCCAGGCGCACCTGGGGCTTCGGCCACGGCCCCGGGGCACATCCCGAAGCACAGCGCTGGATGGGTGAGTGTCGCTGCACTGTCCCCAGTACCTCTAGACAGGTACTACATGGGACATCCTAGACCAAACCACAGCCATGCTCCGCGGGTCTGCGGTGATCGACCCATGGGGAGGAGGTGCCTGCCCATCCTGGAAGCAAGGGTGGAGAAAGGGGATCTGGTTTGTGTCTTAATTCAGAGTTCAGGTTGTGGGCCTGTTAACAGAAGGGCGGGTGGTGGTTGGGTGTTGGTGGGAAGTAGCATCTGGTGTGGGGTTGATCACTGTGTGCGCACCAGCCTTCTTGCTGGGCATGCTGCTCAGGTCTGACTGAAACCACCTCAAAATATCGCTGACTTATCCTTGTCTCGGCTTGCCCATTTGTAAAATAAAGTAGAAATGCTCTTTGGTGGGGTGGTAGCTGCTGGTGGCACAGGCATTGCCCAGTGGCTAGTACTGTAGAGGTGAAAAGTTAGAATAATGTCCTTTATCCTAGAGCTTTAGGGCTCACAGGTGGAGTTTGTATCTGAAGGCAGTGTTGAAGAAGAGGATAACATAGCACTGTCCTGAGAACATGACTCTGCTCCAGTTCTTTTGAGATGGTGATGGTGCTTAAATGTGCTTTGGAGAAAGGCTTTGGGCTCCTGAACTGCATTCAGGTCAAACCATGATGTGTTGTGGGAGAAAACCCAACTCTTTAGTTAAACCCAGTGTATGAACATGTAAACCACATCTGGATCAGAAAAAACCTTGGAAAGGCTCCCATAAATGTCGCTTGAGTCCTGCAAGCAAACAAGTGCTGACCCCAAGCAGGGCTTTGGGACTGCTGTGGAAAGTAGATCTCCAGGTACTTACAGAACAAATGAAGCCATTACAGAAAAGATGAAGCAGTTGCAGAGTGGGTCTGCTGAACTGCTGCCTGCCCCAACTCTGCTGGCAAACTGTGTAATCATGGCCCTGACACTGTAAAACTTGTGAACTTGGGTGCAGAGACAATTGTGATGACTCATGCCTGGGAGCTCAACTTGGGCCAACAATACTCTTCTCCCTGATGCTTAGGTCCTTTGTTTTTCAGCACAGGTTGTCTCCTGTGTGGAGAGAGCTGTGGTCAGACCTGACCTTCTGGGCAGGTGCCTGTCTTGTGGGTTGTACTTGTTAATGTAAAAGCAAAGCTGAGCTCTCTGCACTGCTGGTGGGTCCTCTTTGTAAGTAATTGCCTCTCTTGATGGATAATACTTGGTAGTAGTGAAGTTATTTATGATCTTTTAAATACCAGTGTCATTTTGAAGTCACTGTCCTGATGTTTTTGTCTAGCAGTAGAATTCACCCACTCTGGACTCACCTGTTTGTGTTTCCAATCAATACTCAAACACTTCTATGGTGAAGAGCTTCTTCCACCCTTTGAACCAGATTTTAAAAAGATGCTGTTGTGTGTTGTCTAGAGAAGCAGAAGGAGTTGCTGTGCAATCTGGGAAGCCCTGAAATCCTGCCGGTGCTAAGCAAAGCCAAACCGATCCTGACATGATGGAGCTGCAGAGCCTGGGCATGGTTGCTTGGTTATGAAGGTTTTTAAAGGAGCTTGTTTTGTGTTGCTCCTGTAAATAATGAACCAGTCAGGTTCTAGGGAGGAGGGGAGCAAGTGGCTGCTTTGTGTGGTTTTACCACCATGTTTGCTCTGGGAAAAACAGTGGTAATTTTCTGTGATCATTGATGCGCTGGTAGATAAAGCAGCCATGCAATTAGCCATTTAACCCATTCCTTTTCTGAGCTTGCAGAGTTATTAGATCTTAGAATTTGCCTAGAGGACATGGCCTGGCATCTGGTTACCTTTTCTTCAGGTCTCCCTGAACCCAGGAGGTTGGTGAAGTCATTGTAAAGGTGGGGCAAAGCAGAGCACATTCATTCCTGAGCAAAGGCATCTCAGTAGGCTTGCAGCTGGTTAATGCATCCTCATCATGGCCAGTCAAGCACCAGTTTGGGGTCTTCAGAGGATCAGTGAGCTGTGATACAGAAGTTCCTCTGAAGGAGCATCAGGTGCCAAAGGGAGGGGATGGATTAAGCTCTTTTGTCGGTTGCTTGGACATACAAGGGGTGGAGATAGCAATGGTTGCCAGAAGGGATCTAAACCCCCACGTCCATGGCTGGTTTTGTGGGTTATTTTTGTTATCTTGGTTTTTCTTCCCTCTGGGTCTTTGAGTTTCTTCTTTTTTCCCCAGATTTAGTCTGGCTGTCAAATCAGAGTTCCTGCTCTTTGATTTCACCACTCATTTGATGGGGACAGATTGGGATCAAATAGAGGATTAGGGCTTCATTAGGGAATGGGATGGGAAAAGTGGCAAAGCTCATTAGAGCAAATTGAGTGCAGAGGCTGTTCTTTTTTTGCAGGAATTTCATTAATGTCTGTTTAAACCATGTTGTATCTACACTGGTTTGACATTGCCCCCTGCTTGGTTGTTTGCAGGGGTGACTGCTGACTCCCCAAAACCTCAGGTTTTGCTTGCTTCCTTCAGAGGCAAGGACCAAATGCAATGTGTAACCAGTCATCTCCTCTTCCCCTGCAGGAAACACACAAAGTCTACAGGCAGAAACTGGAAGAAGTCACCAACCTGCAGACAGCCTGCAGCAGCTCCATACATCGGCAGAAGAAGACACTAAGGGATCTGAAGCACAGCCTGCAACGGTAATGGGAGACCTGGAGGGTAGAGGAGGCAGGGATGGGTTGTTTCTTCTTTCCAAAGGGATGAAATATTTGATTTTTTTGCATTTTAATATGTATTGTATGGTGATTTTGCTCCATATTATTCTTGAGTCACCTCCATCTATTACAGCCAGGTAAGATGTTTAGAACCCCAGGAAAGATGGAGTCCTGTAAATAACAGAAGATCTTGAAGAGTGAGTTCACATCCTTGCATTATGTGCTACATGCTGCAGAAACATACAGCTTTTGGCCTTCCTATTTTGCTGGGTGAGCAAAACATTGCTCCCTAAGCTGTGCAGGAAGAGCAGCAATCAATCCTTGAACCTGATGGTGTAACTCATTCCTGGATGGATTTTCAGGAGGGAACCTCTCTCTCTGGTTGGCTGGTCCCTGGGAGCAGTGGGCTGAGTTCCTTGTGTGCAGATCTGAAAGCTCCCACTCTGGCACCATGGGTTGCTTGTGCTGCTGTGCTCTGCTCTCTGTTCTGCATTAATTGGTAAACCCACAGTTTGTCAGTAAATCATCAGCTCTGTGTTTTGTTACATCCCAAAGTCTTTCATGCCTGAAGAGCTGCAGCCTTTGCAAGGTCAGTGCCTGAAACCATGCAGAAAGATCACAAAGTAGGAGTTCCTGCAGAAAAGCACAATATTCCTCAAGTGCTTTGCTAGGGAAGGAGCTACAGCATCCTGTCACTGAGCTGAGATGAAAAGAGAAGCTGATTTATGAACCAAATGGTTGAAATAACCTAGAGCAGCATAAACCAGGCAGTGAAATAAAACCATGGTCAGCCAAATGATGGTGCAGAAGTAGAGGAGCAAAAGCATGCCATGACATTTCAGTCACACAGCTTTTCAACAGCATGGATTTCAAGACATGATTTGTCCTTTTAACTAAAAAGGAGGTAAAAATATAAATAGGAATATCCTGTTTCTGTGTTCTTACAGGTGCAAGCACAAAGCAAGTCCTGAAGAGTTTGCCCTTATTCAGGAGATCAGTGCCCAGATCAAGGAGAGGCAAAATGCCTTCTTTGACATGGAAGCCTACCTGCCAAAGAAGAACGGGTACGTGTTTCTGGGGAGAGCTGCATACTCCAGGAAGCTGATTTTGTAGGTGTTTGCAGCAGTGTTGTTCCTGGAGGATAATGTGCATGTTGAAGGGATAGATGTAAAACTGGATTAGTCATAAACCTCTTGCTGAGCTGCTTGTGTCAGGTGTAGACAGAATTTATTAGCTGGAAGTGTATGTGAATGTGCTGCATGTAGGCAGGGCAGGTTCTTTGTTAAAATAAAAGTAACTCTGCGTTGGTGAGAGGTTGTGTAATTCACTGCCTCACACTGATGTTTTCCTGTGGTAAAATTTCTGAGGCTAAATCAGCACAAGAATTTTTTCCTTTTATCTCCTTTTTTTTAATTTTTCTTTATTTTTATTTCCCTAAATAGCATTTTCAAATGACTTTAAAGTTATCCTTTGCTCCAGGTGGGGTTGCTAGGATGTTTCTTCCAGTTGGTGAAAGCTTTGCAATGCTGCAGCCCCTTAAAAGTTTCTGTCTTTAACTTTTCTTCCAGTTTCTCCATTATTTTGGGATTGGAGCATTGCACACTACATTTCTTGCCCTTAGACTGTAGTGCATAAGAGGTATCAGGGAAATAAATGTTTTCTCTAGTTTCTTGGAACTGCTGTCCAGTCTTTCCACATTTAAATCCTCTTCTGTAGTCTCTCTCCAGTTTGCCTTAATGAAAACCTGGAGCAAACATAGCTTTGGCAGATTTGCCAGTCTCTTCAGTTCCAATCTGGTCATCCTGCAGTGTTCAAATAAAACAACTTAAGTGGGTCTGCTCCTGTTTGTTTTCTCTTCCAGCCTGTACTTAAATCTGGTGCTGGGAAATGTGAATGTAACTCTTCTGAGTAACCAAGCAAAGTAAGTGAGAGTTTATATATGTGAGGCCTTGAACACAAGCCCTATGAGGAGAGGCTGAGGGAGCTGGGATTGTTTAGTCTGGAGAAGAGGAGGCTCAGGGGTGACCTCATTGCCCTCTACAACTACCTGAAAGGTGGTTGTAGCTGGGAAGGGGTTGGTCTCTTCTCCCAGGCAACCAGCACCAGAACAAGGGGACACAGTCTCAAGCTGCGCCAGGGGAGGTTTAGACTCGAGGTGAGGAGGAAGTTCTTCACCGAGCGAGTCATTCGTCATTGGAACGGGCTGCCCAGGGAGGTGGTTGAGTCACCATCCCTGGAGGCGTTCAAGAGGGGACTGGACATGGCACTTGGTGCCATGGTCTAGTCATGGGGTCTGTGTTGATAGGTTGGACTCGATGATCCTCGAGGTCCTTTCCAACCTAAGTTATACTGTGATATATGAGTTTGGGTTTCTCTGGGGCCAGCAGTAGAATCATAGAAATCATTGGGCTGGAAAGAACCCTTAAAGGTTGTAAAAGATGAAACAGGTTGAAGAATTCACTCTCACACAAGGCCAAGCTAAAGCCTCAAGAGCTCTGATGGATTCTGTCCATCATTTGCTTTTAAACCTCGCCTGTTGCCTTTAGGGAAAGGTTGCAGTGAAAATGGTATTGTGACTTCTAGGCATACAGTGCTCCAGAAAATGGAGATGATTTTATTTTTAAATCTTACCATGCCAGCCTAGAAACCAGCTCTTGTGTATTAAGCCATTGAGTTGTCCTGCAGTGTAATGGCTGTGCAGCCCAGATGGGCCCTGCAGGCAGAATGCTGCCTTTCCCCGGCCCCTGGTGTTCTGAAGGTTTCAAGCAAAACCTCATGTCTCTGGGCTTTGCATGTGGATTTGCATCTGGTTTGAAAAAAGTGAAGCCACATTTCCATAAAACAGCCCTTTGTGTCCATAAACGATGGCTGTTCCCTTCCAGGTTTGCCTACAAGGACGAGTATGAAAAGTTCAAACTTTATCTGACCATAATCTTGTTACTTGGGGCTGTCACCTGCAGGTTTATTCTCCACTACAGGTAAGCCTGCTTTTTGCCTTCTAATCAAGAATTCTGAATAAAAACATGCTGAGTCTGAGCTAACTGTTCTCCTCTCTTAAGTATGGTGTAATGGGCTCTAGCAGCAATTTAGGCTTTCAGTAGTTGGACAGCAGGACAGCTTTTGCACCAGCAGGACAGCTTTTGCACCAGCAGGACCTGTATTTTTAGCTACTTGCTTTTCTTTCTTTAACTTTTTTTTTCAAGTCTCTTGAACTAAGAGAAGGTCCAACATCATGTTTTCTCACCTCTTGGTTTTATGGCAATAAGCTGTGCTTGGGAATAAGCAGTTGGCTTTGTTTCTGGGTTGTCCCAGGCAAGGACCAGCATCATGCTGCAGCTCTGATGTTGCAAACACAACAAGAGAGGATTTGCATGAAATGATCAGATCTGAAATGTTATCTCTAGGTCATGATAAAGTACCTGAGCACCAACAAGCTTCCACTGTTCGAATTTGCTTACGGAAAACCAGGAAGGTATTGGAGCTGGGCACTTCACTGAGAGGAGTCTGAGTGCGTGCAGGATCGTACCAGCCTTAGAGGGTGCCATGAATCTTCTCAAATTCAGGAGTTTACAAAGGGCAAAATAAAGTTGTTTGGTTTTTTTTTCCTTCAGAGGCTCCTCTGCTCTTTTAGTTGATTGGATTTGTATAGATCTAATGGAATCTCCTCATTGAATTAGCCTGGAAATGCCTCTCTAAATTGGATCATCCTCTGCTTCCATCATGCTTTCTCTCCTTCAGAAGGAATTAATGTCATCTCTGCATACCTCCTTATTGGCTGAAGATCTGCAGTGTTACATCATGGGGCACTTTCTGTAGGAGAGAACTCTTGAGCCTGGTGCTGCTGCTGCTGTGTGCACTTCTGCATCTGGGTTAGAGATGTTCAGGGCAGAGGCTTTGTGTCCCTGGCTCACTTGGAGAGATTTTCATCTGCCCAAGGGGACAGAGAAAGAATAGAGACTTTTTTTTTGGGGGAGGGGTTCAATATGCCTTTACAATTAACATGATTTTTTTTTTTAAACTATGTGGTTTTTTGTTTCACAGGGTGACAGATGAAGTGTTTAACTTTCTGTTAGTGTGGTATTACTGCACACTGACAATACGGGAAAGCATTCTCATCAGCAATGGATCCAGGTACTGTGCCTCCTGCCAAACCACGTAAAGCATGAATTGTCTTTAAAACAAAAACAAATCTCAGTGATTCAGCTGCTGTCCTGTGTTAGGGGTTGCACACCTTTGGCTGCAAATGCCCCCAGTTAACCCATCCTGTTGGTTTAGTTTCCAAAGCAGTGCCATCCACTGGGGCAGTTCTTCATTCTGCCTCACTACAGCTTTTGCTCACTTCAATTTTCTGAGCTTCCTCCAGTGTTTGTGTCTGGAGGAAAGGGCCAGCTCAATAGGAAGGACTTGGAAGCATCACTGATTCAGTCCACATACCTTTTCATTTTTGTGTGCCATGCAAACTTGTGCATCATTAGTCACTGTGGTACCTTATGCTGTGGGGACTGCTGCTTCTCACTCTGCTGGAGAGCTCATGGGAGCACGAGATGTGACCCAGTGCTGAGCCTCTCTCCATCAGTCGTGGATTCATGTATCACAGTATCACCAAGGTTGGAAGAGACCTCAAAGATCATAGAGTCCAACCTGTCACCACAGACCTCATGACTAGACCATGGCACCAAATGCCATGTCCAATCCCCTCTTGAACACCTCCAGGGACAGTGACTCCAGCTCCTCCCTGGGCAGCACATTCCACTGGTGAACGACTCTCTCAGTGAAGAACTTTCTCCTCACCTCCACCCTAAACTTCCCCTGGCACAGCTTGAGACTGTGTCTCCAGCTAAGCCATGTTGCCAGGATAGTGTTTCCACAGCACCCTTTCTGCTCAAGTTGGGCTGTGTGTTTTGTTCCCAGTTTCTCCTCCTCCAAGTCAGGATCACTTTTTGCCTTTAAAGCCAGACTTTAAAATCCAAGTTTCTCATCTAACTGCTACGTTTTTGTCTGTTCAGGATCAAAGGCTGGTGGGTGTCTCATCACTATGTCTCCACATTCCTGTCCGGAGTAATGTTAACGTGGTGAGTCTGCTTTTACAGGTGCTTGAAACCTGTGTTTGCATCACTTGACTGTTTAAATTCAGCAGGACCACAAAGCTGTGGCCATGTGGGCACCTGGGAAAGCGTCAGACTTAATGTTTGTCTGATGTTTCAGATGTTTTCAGTGATAAATACAACACTACAGGTTTGTATTTCCTCTGGTTTAAAAGAAACCCAAACCCTAAGTGGTAGTTGCACTGGTAGGAGACTTGCAGAAATTTTGGTACTAATTTCAGCAGCAGCACGTTGCTTTAGAGGGAGAACACAAAATGGCTTTGCTGAACCCAGGTGACAGAGTGTAAAGCCAAAACTGCAAGTTACTTTCTGATGGGTGCTGTTGTTGGTTGAACCACACAGTGATGCACCCTACGTGTGGGCCCCGTGCAGTCTGCTCAACTTTGCCATGAACTGAGCAGTTTATAATTTAAAAATGTTCTGAAACAACAAATGTTTTTGCTCTTGAATCTGTAAGGGATGGGAGCAGAAGGCTCCCTGCCCTCTGCCTGTACTGAGCTATCCTTTGGAGAAGGAGCACACCACCACAGGGGTTTTTAATTAGGGGAAGCCTAATCAATGAGAGTGTTTCCTACAGACCAAAGTTGTGCTGTGCAGCTGTATCACCCTATCTGGGCTCCCAATGGAGTGGAGTGGGTCGGGTACCAGCTGCTTGCTTTGTTTGCTAATGGGATCCAGCTTGGCAGGGAAGGGCAAGGGCAAGGGCATGGCATTGCATAACTTTTATCAAGCAAATAAACCTCCTTTGTGTTTTGCTTCCAGGCCAGATGGACTCATGTATCAGATGTTTCGCAGTCAGTTTTTAGCATTTTCAATATTTCAGAGTGAGTATTTCTTCTTACCTTCCTAACTCAGCACTGTGCTCAGCACTGGTTAGGCCAGACCTTGAGTACTGTGTCCAGTAATGGGCCCCTCAATTTAACGCTGGGCCCCTCTTGAACATGTCCAGAGAAGGGCAGCAAGGCTGGTGAGAGGCCTTGAGCACAAGCCCTACAAGGAGAGGCTGAGGGAGCTGGGATTAGCCTGGAGAAGAGGAGACTCTGGGGAGACCTTATTGCTGTTTACAACTACCTGAAAGGAGGTTGTAGCCAGGAGGGGGTTGGTCTCTTCTCCCAGGCATTCAGCACCAGAACAAGAGGACACAGTCTCAAGCTGTGCCAGGGGAAGTTTAGGCTCGAGGTGAAGAGAAAGTTCTTCACTGAGAGAGTTGTTAGCCATTGGAATATGCTGCCGAGGGAGGTGGTGGAGTCACCATCCCTGGAGGTGTTCAAGAGGGGACTGGATGTGGCACTTAGTGCCATGATTTAGTAGTCATGAGGTCTTGGGTGACAGGTTGGACTTGATGATCTTTGAGGTCTTTTCCAACCTTATTGATTCTATGATTCTAACTCATGGGATAAAATCAATTTGTGTGTTGCACGCATAGAAGGAAACACTTCTGCTTTGTAAATACTGAAGTACTAAGCTGTAGGAATATAAAGCTCACATGAAAATGTGCAATGTACAAATACAAACAATAATGAAATGCTGTTAAATGTTACTAAAATAGTTGGATACATTGATCATGCTTCTGAACAGCCACTGCAATGTTTTATCTCCTCCAGGTTGTGTGCAGTTCCTACAGTATTATTATCAGAGGGGCTGTCTTTACAGACTCCGTGCTTTAGGGGAGAGAAACCACTTGGACCTTACAGTGGGTGAGGTTTGCTGCAGTGCTTGCTTTCTAAGGTTTTTGCAGAAGTTTTAGACACAGCGATAGGGAGAGGAGAGAGCTCTTTGCCCTTCTGACAGTGAGTTTTGCAGAGCTGCCATCCCCCTGCCCTGCTGTCTGTGTCCTGAGGTAGGAAGGGGAGTGAGGATTTTATCTTCTCCAGTCCAGTGGGTTGGGAGCAGAGGGCTCTGATCTGTCAGCTCTTGAGAGGGTTAAGATGGAGGGTTTGGTCATCCCCATCTACATCCTCCTCCTATTACCATACCCTTAAGTATAATCATTTAGCAGGGCCTGTTGTGACAGGACAAGAGGCGATGGTTTTAAACTAAGAGGGAGATTCAGACTAGATGAATATTTTTACACTGAGGGTGGTGAAATACTGGCCCAGGTTGCCCAGAGAGGTGATAGATACCCCATCCCTGGAACCATTCCAGGTCAGGTTGGATGGGGTTCTGAGCAACCTGCTCTAGTTGGAGATGTTGCTCACTGCAGGGGGTTTGGACTAGATGACCTTTAAATGTCCTTTCCCACCCAAACCATGCCATGATTCTATCCATGGTATTTTAAATTGGTTGGTTATTGTGGAGCAGGATGGGAATAACCCTTAAGGGGTTGTCTGGGTGGGGAGAGTTGCAGCTCTGGTCCTGGCTCACTCTCTGCTTTTCAACCTTTTCCAGAAGGATTTCAGTCCTGGATGTGGCGGGGGCTGACGTTTCTCCTTCCCTTCTTGTTCTTTGGGCATGTAAGTTGGGCAGTCCCATACCTCCCTCCTATACCAGGTCTGTGAGGGTCTGCCACCGAGGCTGCAGCACCACAGAAGGGTGCTTTGGATCGTGTGCACCTGTGGCAAATGTTTCTAAGGTTCTTCTTTTGTTAATAATAAAATTGCCTTTTTCTCCCCCTTTGTAGTTCTGGCAGCTATATAATGCAGTCACACTGTTTGGATTGTCGAGGCATAAGGAGTGCAAAGAATGGCAGGTGGGTGTTGGTTCTGCTCAGAAAATCACAGAGCAGGGAGAGGGGGTGTTTAATTACAGCTTTAAAGATATGTGGGCAACTGACCCCATCTAAATATCTCAGGGTGGTGTGGCACAGAACCTGTACAACAGAACTCAAAACAAATACGAGTTACTGTAGAGAAGTTTGCAACCCATGGGTGACCACACAAACTGAAAGGCAGAGCACGCAGGGGGAAAAGAATACCTGTGGGTAAAGCTCTCTGTGTTGTTCATGTGCATTAACAATGGCTGCTGAGTTGCTCGTGGCTCTATAGCTGATCCATGGGTTACACATAGAGAAATATGGTAACAAGTAAATTATGACAGTGGATCGCTTTTAAAAACCTGTTACCCACATTACTGCCTCAGTGTTAGGGATCCTGCCACCTTTCTCTGTTGCTGTCACCCATCAAACATGCCTATCCCATTTTCCATCTGTACAGTACACAGAATCAAAGACCTGTCAGGGTTGGAGGGGACCTCAGAGATGGAGTTCCAACCCCCCTGCCGTGGGCAGGAACACCTCACCCTAGATCAGGTTGCTTAGAGCCCCATCCAGCCTGGCCTTAAAAACTTCCAGGGATGTTCCTGTTGATCCAGGTTGGACCACATCATGTGTGCAGTGATACAGATAATCTGATAAGTTTTATTTTGGACAGATCTTGCTGTAATTTGTGTGCTCACTTGGTTCAGGAGGAACACACCTTGCAGAAATGAATCATCTCCCTGTACCACTTCTGTTTGTACTACAAGCAAGTTAACCAAAGTTAATCCTCACCTACATGTGGCCAAAGCAGCACTATCACCTTCTTTTTCTCCTTCTCCCCCCAGGTTTTTGTGTTGGCTTTCACGTTTCTGCTGCTCTTCCTTGGGAACTTTCTCACTACTCTCAAAGTGGTGCACGCTAAACTCCAGAAAAACAAAGACAAGACGAAGAAGCTGTGAACCCCCTGCCCCCAGCCTGCTGGCTGCTGTCCCTCTGCCCATAGCAAGCACTGGGTTTGGGATGGATCCTGCTAAACTCCAGCTACACAATGGGATGGACTTGGAAGGACTCATCCATCCCTGTATTTGGTGAAGGACATGGACTCCGCCAGCACAGACTCAGTATTAATGCAAGCATGGCTCTCCAGTCTGCAGTCCTGCTATTTATGTATATTTAATACCAAATCTCTTTGCTTTTGGATTATTTTTCTCTGTATATAGAGCAGCATGCACCTGCCTGGTGAAGCACCAGCATTGGGAGAATGTGAGATCTACTGTAATTCCAATTCTGGAATGATATTTAACACTTTCCAGTTTTACTATTTAAATTCTGGGTATTGGATTTGCAAAGGTTTATGAACACTCCAAGCTGATCAGTAATGCAGACCAAATGCTGTTTTTAAAGGCATTTCCAGTGGCAATACTAACCTGTGTGTACTGTGAAAAAGCAACCACCCATCTTTGTACCATTCTGCTGCTATATACAGATTAAAAAAGCTATTTAAGGGAAAAAAAAAAAAAGAGAGAGAAATCCTCTTTTGAAAACAAAAATAAGCAAAGGCAGGTTTTTAAATGGCAGGGAAGTCTGCTCATCCTTTTCCAGGGAGACCAGGTCATCTGTCCTGGCCTGGCAAAGACCTAAAATAAACCAAAATAAACCATTGAACATGCAGCTGCTTCGGCCCCTTTTTACTGACAAATGTCCTTTGGGTTGGTTTCTCAAGACACTGTTTCTCCTTAAAGTGGCCTTGATCAGTGGCAGGAAGTGCAGTTGTACTTGGGTTTCTGGTTTCAGTATTTTTTTGCTCCCAGTGCCATTCTGGAAAGGGAAGGACAGGCTCAGCAGAAAAAATACTTTATTTAGATGCTGCACTTGTACCAGTAATTGAGGGATATAAACATTGGTTCAGGAGGATGGCAGAGGACAAATACCTGACTGCCATCCTGCTGAACTCCCCATGCTGCTTCAACTTACTCAAGCTTGTTTTGGGGGCTGTGCCACTGGTACCTGCTAAGGCCAGCTGGGGTGTTGCAAGGTGTTTCACATGGTGAAGACTTCCTCTGAGTGAGCACAAAACCTGAATGGGGCAGAGTGTGCCCTGATGCTGCTCTTTCCATAAGCATGCTCATGAAGAAGAGGACAAAGTTGCATGAACTCTTTATGGTGTAGAGCTACCAGCTCTGCATGCAACGTTTGTCTAATAGCAGACTCCTGGCACACACAGTCTAAACCTTTTGGCCAAAGGTTGTGTCTTGTTACTGTTACTGCAAGTCCTGTGTGTTCTCACTTGGGATGGGCTGTAGTTTGCCTTCCACAGAAAGCTTCTAGCCAATACCTGTACTGCAGAAACCTCACAGGTTTGGTTTGTGATGGCTACAAACTAGTGACTGCTCCTGAACTCAGATCTTGCTACATGGGGTGTGCAAAAGAACCAGGATATTGGAGGTATGTATTGTGCAGTGGGAGCATCCCTTATGCTTCAACAGACAACTGACACCATCACAAAAGGGAGAACTTTAATTTATAACAACAGGCTTTTCCAACAGTTAATGAATGGGAGTTAAGTATTTCTCTAGCATGCACCAGTACCTGCATCTGTCATGTATTAAATAACCTATGGAACTTCACCATAAAAGTGACTTTACATTACACAGAGTAGCTGTTTGGACTACTTCTAACTTTGAGAGTTGTAAATGAAGTATTTACCTTGACATTCCATTTCTGAAGAGCAACTGATGTATTTCCATTGATAAATACTTTCTGATACAGCAGCTGGCCTTGCAAGAGGACCTCTAAACATGCAGCTCTCCAAAGGTGGCACAGGGGCAGTGGTGGATGCTCCCTCTGCATGCTCTGTAGGTGGCATGTAGCTAGCTCCTCCCACTGCCACCAAGTAAATAGATGTGAAAATGTTAAGACATCTTTAATTTGTGTCTCTTCAAAGGTGCCTGGTAAGCTGCACAGATATTGCTTCTAAAAGATGTGTCTTTTCAGCTTTGCTTCTTGGAGAAGACAGTAAATTGTAGCTACAACATGCCACAGTTACTTTGCAGAAGGAAAAAAACCCAACCACTATTTTAAGTCATTCAGCTGCAGTTGCTGTTTGTCGCAATTTAAACAGTCCAAGACCTGACTTGTGGTAGTTTGCTGTGAGGAGCAAAAGCCAGATGGACAAAGGCAGACAGCATCAATTAACTGTGCTAAAGAACCTTGAAAACTCTGAGAGCAGTGCAACAGAAGTGCAAAAATACTAAAAAGAATAAAACATTCAAAACCAAAAATACTTTTAGGAATACAAATGTGTAATAATAATAAAAAAAGGTCTTTAAAGTTCTGCTGTTTTCAGCATCTGAGTGGCTTGGCTGTTGTGCAGTCAATGCTCTCTTGCAGCCCAGATCATAGCACAGAGCATGCTCTCTGTTTCTTCTGGCGCCTGGCCTTCCTCATGGCGTTCAGGGCGATGGTTGTTGCCTCTTTAAAGACATTTTCTATGTTTTCACGACACTTTGCTGAGCACTCCAGATAAATTTCTGCACTGATCTGCTGACAAGCTGCCTCACCCTGGAAAACACAAAAGGTAAGAAAATAAGTGAGCCCAGTGTATGAGGCAAGGTGAGATGGGAGAGAAAGGGAATTGTTTTGTACATCGTTGCATCATGAGGTCAGGAGGAAAGAAACTGCCTCTTAGTACTGGAGTGTAAGTGGCATTGGTAATAAGCTGAGGCAGTGTTCAATAAATTAGGTTGTTTTCCCTGATGATGATCTAGAGCCTGGCCTAACAGTTCAGTGCATTAAAGACTTTAAAATGTGGACTGCTGACAGTGTAAAAACATTCTCAGTATTCAATTCCCTTAAAAGAAATGCTGAGATAGATACTTAGTGAGGATATGATGTCTACATGGTCTTATTTTTTCAGGCCAGACCTTAACTATTACATGATGTCATCTGTAGTAATGGATGTCACATGCAAGAGCAGAATTGAGACCAGTATCTTGCCTTGGTTTGCTGGTGCACATGCAAGAACCTCAGCTTTTGCACTGGAGCATCCCAAGGGCCCAGTGTCCTCATATACACAAATGTGTGCCTGTGTCTCTCAAGCTCACCCAAATGCATGCAACACAAACAGACCAGACCCTAAACCATTTGCATGCAATCCTGGTTGTGTGAAATCACTACAGACACAATGGGGTGATTTCTTACTTTGCTTGTCATCCTTTTATTGTCACTGCAGAGTCAGCCCCCACTCTGGAATGCTTGTGAGCCTTGGGAGCGTGAATTCCAGGTCTGCAACCCACAGCTTATGAACTCTGCATTTATTCATTGTAAGCCCTGGAAGTGGGACCACTTGAGCACCCAGGCTTCTATAGGGGAATTTTTCTTCAGCATATTTTAAGTGAAGTTTGTTTCCTTCCAGTTGTTTGCAAGCTGCAGTGCTGGCAGATACTGTTCAGGTCCTCTGTGACTCAAGATGCCATCAACTGTAAAAGACTGAGGTAGTGTATATTTAAGAGCAGGAAAACCAGGTGGGAGGGCTCACATAGGAGACAGTTTGTAGATCATGTGGGCCTTTCAATTTAATTGCGTGAGGCCTCAGCAGACTCACCAAAAGTGTCTGTTGCCTGCCCTGAACCTCATGTCTGAGGGTGCTGAAGGGAATTAATGCAAATAAGGGCCAACCTGCAGCTGTTCACAAAGCCACAGGACAGGCACCTCATCCTGTGCCTGAGGGAGACAAGCTGAAAGTCCCAGCATGCTTTAGTGGTGATGCCGTTGCAATTCCTTCTCAGGCTGCTTAGAAAAAACAGTGATTCATCCAAGGGCTTGGTGCACTTAACCTTGTTCCCTAGGCTTTGTCTCCAACGGTTCGAAAGCTGAGATGAGAGGAGAAGGATGGCTTTGTAGTTAAAAAAAAGGGAAACCAGAGCAGAAATGTCTCTTGTGACATGGGACAAGCTGTTCCATCACTGACTTTCTCCTCTGCCTAGGACAGCCATGCTGGTGTTGTAACACTAGTTCTCAGTCTCACTGCTTCGTTATACTTAAATGGAAAGCATTTAAGAATATGTAGATTTTTTGGTAAGATTACTTGGGAGACTTCAAAGAAAGGTCTCCCATGTTAAGAGAGGCCTTGCAGATGTCTTTGCTGCTGTCCTTGAAATTACTTATTTTTAAATGGGGTTTGCAAAACACATTTTTTCCAGTACAGTCAGTATTTTCAATCCTGTAATGTGTATCCTACCACCTCCAGGCTTTATCACAATCCCGATCAAAGTGCCAGCAATGGGAACACTGTATGCTAATAAAAATTACAAAGGGAGTCCAACAAACTTGTTGAGGCTTACAAATTTCTATCAGTAATAACCTATCTGTGAAAGGAAACAAGAATGGGATCTAATGAGACCAGAAGGCATAGCCAGCAGTGTTCTGTCAGACAGCCCAAGACAGGCAAAATGCTCTTTCAGTGTCTCTGCTTCAGTAGGAAAAGTGGGTGGTGATTTGGCTACTTCCAAAAAGCACTTACAGAAAGCCCTGTTGACAATTTCTTTATCTGGGCACTATGATCACCCAATTTTGGAGTACCTGTGATTGTGCTCATGATGGACAATGCCACTGAAGTAAGTGTGCTTTGTCTCTTTCAAAGAGGAAACCGCTTTAAATGCAGCTGTGTTTACCTGGTTGTAAGTAATGGGCTCCTGCTTGGAAGCCTTGAGCTTGCGCAGCTGCTCTTTGTCTTTCCTCAGGTCTGTCTTGCAGCCAATCAGTACAACTGGGACGCCTCGGCAGAAGTGATTCACTTCAGGATACCACTGAGGGTACAAAACCAACAGTTTCACATCTGGCTTTTGAAAAACTTGGAAACCAAACCAGTAAAGCCAAGGAACAGAAACAGCATTTAATATATGCTTCAATTTCAGAGATTTGACAGGTGATAATCTAGTGGAAGAAGCCAAATAAGCACTATTTGCATTACAGAAGCATTTAGAAGTCCTACCCAAAGTTGGCTCTTTATAAAACCATAGCTGGCATTTGTCTCTATGCCAAAGCACCTATTTAACATCTATTTAAATGCAGGAGAGCTCCTCTAAAGTCATATTTAAGAGCAGAATTTTGATGGAGTCTTGCTTTGTTTTGCTGGTGCTATGTACCTCTGCGTTGGAGCACTACAGACAAGTGGCTGCTTACAGCTCTCCCCTCTAGTTAAATATGTGCATGATGGAAGCAGACTTGCATCTCAAATGCTTGTGTGCACTGGTGGTTGCTTCACATCACTACAGATAAAGCAGCAATCTCACTGCTGGTGTTCCATCTCTTTAGTGCTCCAAAGAGTCAGCCCCAGTTCTGAACACTGAAGAGCTGTGGAGAGGTGAGCTCCAGGTCTGAGGTCTGTGACCTGCAGCTCAGCACATGAGGAATGATCTGAGCATCTGCACACCCAGGGTACAGGACACTAAAAGCATCATCTTTTTTAGTCTGACACCCTGTCATGTATCAGGCATATATAATTCATTTAAAAGGCTGAAGCAATTATGGAAACCTCTTACCTTGGCTACTACGTTCTCAAAGCTAGTGGGGTTCATGACATCGTAACAAATCAACACAACATTTGTGTTCTGGTAAGAAAGTGGTCGCAGGCGATCGTAGTCCTCCTGCCCTGGAACACAGAGAATGCTTTGGATGAAAGAAAACTCTGTCCTTAACAAGCAGTATGATGGGAACACAAAGATATGCACCTGAGATGAAGAATAATGGTACCATAGTTACACAGACTGCACATTTTCCATACCTACCATCATAGAATTGTTCAGACTGGAAAAGACCTTTAAGATCATCGAGTCCAACCATTAACCTAATGCTACACCACCTACTATTTGTAAAATGTCTTCCCTTAAATGCAGAAGATTCTTCTTCACTGACAAAACTCATGTTTTAGCTTATAAAACACATCCTTGGCAAGTGTTAATAAAAAGCCTGCTCTGTCCACCTGCTAAGTACTCCGAAGCAGCTTTAATCCTCAACTACTGCTCACAAGTAAAATCAGCAAGAAGAATCTGACTACTGAATAAAACATTTGCAGTTTGACTGTGGCTCCATTCTCCCAAACATGTTTGCACATGTGATGCAGTGATGAGCAGGAACACTCTATTTGCTAGACACAATGCTGAAGTAAAAATCTTGGTGGCAACATTGCTTTTCCCAGCCCAGTGAGCTGAGAGGAAGCAGCGATGAGCACACCGTGCAGCACACACACGATCTTACAAGACATGAGCCAGGCTTAACTGCTCTTTGAAACAGGACTACACAGCAGATCTTGGGCATGCTGCTGGATTCTGGAAATGCAGGGGATTTGTCACGCTTCTGCTTAGGGATAGTCTAGCATGTGATCTGACAAAAGCAAGCTAATTTACTTCAGACCTGTGCTCTTCCCCCTGCTGTACATCTGACTTCACAGTAATCACCATTCAGGGGTCTGAAGGTGCCTTGCTTTGAGAAGCTAAATTCAATTACCAGGTATAGAATAGAATAGAATAGAATAGAATAGAATAGAATAGAATAGAATAGAATAGACCAGGTTGGAAGAGAGCTTCAAGATCATCGCGTCCAACCTATCACCCAACACCACCTAATCAACTAACCCATGTAACCAAGCACCCTGTCAAGTCTCCTCCTGAACACCTCCAGTGATGGTGACTCCACCACCTCCCCGGGCAGTCCATTCCAATGGGCAATCACTCTCTCTGTGTACACAAACTTCCTCCTGACCTCCAGCCTGAACCTCCCCTGGCGCATCCTGAGACTGTGTCCTCTTGTTCTGGTGCTGGCTGCCTGGGAGAAGAGACCAACCTCTGCCTGTTTACAACCCCCCTTCAGGTAGTTGTAGAGAGCAATAAGGTCACCCCTGAGTCTCCTCCTCTCCAGGCTAAGCAGCCCCAGCTCCCTCAGTCTCTCCTCATAGGGCTTGTGTTCCAAGCCCCTCACTAACTTTGTTGCTCAGGAGTAAAAAAAAAAAACAATCCTTCTCATTTGTGTTTTTTGTTTTCAGAGACTCAGAAAGGAAGAAACTGTGATTTCAGCAGCCTGCAGGAGATCTAGTTGCCACCTTCCTCTGGAATCAGGCACTTCTCTGTGATACCACAAATTTCCAAACCAAGAACTGGGAATTCCATTTCTTCCCATCATCACTACAATACACACACAGCCCAGAAACTGCTCTACGAGGGAGTCACACATCTAAATCTTTGTATTGATGTTTCAAATGAAGGGATGCTGAAAGTTTCTGTGTGCTTCAATTTGGTACCCTTACTCCTCCCCCAGCACCTGGCTCAGTCCCAAGTCACACTCATCACTAGCCAATATGCTTGTCTCTAGCTGCAGTATGAAGAACTACAGGTATCAGAAGGCAAATCATTTTGCAGTACTTTGCTCCCCTTCTTAAGTTAAATGATAGATCAAGTTACAGGTTATTACCAGGCAATCCCCACTGGGTAAGTCATTACTCAGTTTGCCCAAGATGTTTGTAAAGCAGGAGTCTTGGGTTTGGACCACTCTGCATTTGAGCTCCTGCAAGAGCAGCATGCTCCATGGGCAGTGTGCAGAACAAAGAAGGATTGATCCCTCAAGGTTTAATCCAGAAATAATAGACAACTGAGAAAATTCTGCATGTTGTATGAGCACTCAGAGCAAAGACTGTGCTGCTTAGCCCTTCTTATTCTCCCAAATCCACATACTTGTTTGCAACCAATTTACCATTTTGTTGCTGAGCTAATCCTCTAAATGCCTTAAACACATCAGGTGCCAATATTTTATTTTCCCCTAACTTCCTCTAATGTGACGTGCTGTGCATGATTTTCCCTGTTCAAGTTCACACATCTGAGCTTCTACCAATGTAGCCTGTAAAATCAAAAGGTTCTCCAAGTTATTGCTGGCAATTTGTGAGGCTGGCAGAACGACTGCCACCTTAGAAGAAACACATTTATTTGTTTGGAATGGGAACACAGAGATAAATTCATACTGTCTTGGCTGAGATCACAGCAGAGGTGTCTTCAGAAATGTGATAAATATGCTGTATTGGAAGTCCAAAACTATAGACATGCCCCAGCAAACTGCCCTTTCATCTTCCAAGCCTGCTGTGATGTTTTTTCTTTTAACAAATGGAGAAAATAAATGCATGAGAAAATGCTGCTGTGTGCACTGCAGCTTTGTATTTTAACTTCCACATCTGAATATTCTGCACTTGGAATTTCAAGTACCAAGCACAGAACAAGGTACAGAGCAGAGACCACAGTAGGAAGGCTAGATGGTAATTGCTTAACTTGTATTACAGTTGGGTGATTACAGTGCTCACTTGGAAGGAGAAGCAGCAATTTGAGATCTCAGATGCAGCTCTTCAGTTGCTGAAGACGTAACTGGACCTAGATCAAACTGTGTCTAAACATCGACATCTCTCTGACTGAAAACAATCCCTTTCACCCCCTGTCCTTAAGTGCTGCTGCAAGAGAAGGCCTGGGAGACTTCTTCTCTGTAAAGCTGCTCAGCCTGTGGTCAGAGCTAATTTGGCACAGATTAAGGGCTTCTACTACCAGAGTTTTAAAATGAAGGAACAGAGCTGAACCTAAGCAGTAACTGAATGTATATGAACAGTCCCTGAGTGTGCTTCCCCAAGCACAGGTAGCTTTTTTCTTGGCCCAGGTAACAAAAAGCATGTTGTGGAACAATTAGTTAAATATATGCCTATGTGTGACCACATCTGTGGCTCTGCTTTCCTCAGTTCATTGAAGCAACAGAGACCCTGTTTTGTTGTTTGCTTTATTAAAAACAACAACCTCCATCTGGCTGAATTCACCTAATTCTTCTCAAACATCACATTCTGCATGAACCCACATCACTGCAGTCAGGTCCTACAGGGGGGTGGAAACTCAGGTGGTGCTTGAGGACAAACAATGGAAGAAGTGAAACCACAGTTCTTGGTCTCACATTCACCTCTATCTGCTCTTCCTCACCCACCCCTTCACCAATTCACCACCAAAGAAGTGCTCACATGTGCACTGCTCAGTCCATAAAGGAGCTCAGCACCCACTGTAAATGGCAGAAGAGGAGAAATAATGCAGTCAAGACTTGCCAGCCTGGGAGTCTACCAGTACCTGCTGTCCTAACACACCACAGAGCTGTCCATCGGCACCAACCGGCAGTGCATGAGGAAGAAAGTCTGCTCCAGGCCAGCTGACCACTTCCTATGTATAGCCACATGTTGTCTGTAACCATGGAATCATTTTGGTTGAACCTTTAAGTCTTTTCACCGAGTCCAACCATTATCTGACTCTATCAAGTCTGGGCTAAACCATATCCCTTAGCACCACATCTCTTCAGCTTTTTAAACACCTGCAGAGATGGGGATTCGATCACCTCCTGAGGAGCCTCCTCCAGTGTCCACACTTGTGGGTAGGATTGACATGGAACTGTGTGATGGTGAGTCCTCACAGGCTCACAGAAACACACCCAGTTCTTGGATTTGTTATTCTGCAGACTCCATGGTAATCCCATGGTTACTGGCTTGCCAGGTATATTTTTTCACCATTCAGTTCCAAAAAATAAATAAATTGGGAAACAGACATTCTTGGCAGGAATAACACCAGCAGAAGAGGACACTTGAGGTGAAGGCACACTTCAGTTAAAAAGCTGAGGGTGGGGGGGACTGTTGCCTTCCTCAGGCACTCCATTTTGAAGTTATGAAGAAAATTATTCTTGCATATCCTGGCTTTTAAAATGTCTCTGAAGGCCTCAGACTGCTGTGCATCTGTCATTACAGACCTGAACAATGCCACTGGAGGCTTCGTGTGTGCTTCCTGCCAGTAAGAGTCAGTGCCCGCAATGATGAGGCATGACTTCCTCCCCAGCCTGCCTCAGCCCAGCACAGCTCTTTCTTTCCTTTGGTCTGAGAAAAGCCCTGTGCTGAACAGCAGCAGCAACTGAACCCCATGTCTGAACTGCAGCTAAAGCACCAATGCTGCTCCCTCAGTATGTTAAAAATGACAGAGTTAATTTACCCCTCAATGCCCTCACCTCCATGCAGCACAGCAAGAAAAGGAAACCTTTAATTGAGTAAGCAGCTGCAAAGCCTGTTTGCAGGCGAGACAAGTGATATTACAAAGCCTTCACACATTGCTTATGCATACCACCAACTTCCTGCAACAGCAAGAGGTGTCTCTGATGAGGAAGATAGAGTAGCATAGTACAAAATTCTCACCCAAAAAACTGTCAAATATATTTTAGACTTAACTTCATTTGCTACCAAAGTTCTTGTCAAGCAAAAAATAGCTTTTGTAGCTTGAAATATTTGATTCTCAGGCACTTTATTTGTGTCCTTCAGTAAGTAGGACAAGCTCAAAGTGTGAAGCTGCACAGGACTTGACAATACAAAGACTCCTAACTTCCAACAGCCCACAGAGCTGAACCTGTCCTTACCTTCCCATGATACTGAAGTTCATACAGCTCCACTGAGTACTGCTCTTAACAAGATCCTAAAAATACCAAAGCCCTTTCTGCAGTGGGTGCATCACAAAGATCCCATGACCCTTTTTGAAGAACAGCTTTGCTTTCTCCCCCCCCACACTGCTATGTGGCACTTAGCTGGAGCCATTCACCTCTGAAATGGTTTTACAACCTTTTGATCCCATTTAAATGAGTTTATGATAATCTGAATGGTTTGGGAGCCGTTCAGGCTGAGAAGCAAAACACAAATGCAAAGCTGCCTTAGGATTCTAGAGAAGAGCAAGACCAGCTCAAACACTTCAAGTAAGTTAGATGATTCATAAAACATGGCTGATATGCTGCACTGCTAACCCACTCTACTTCCAGTAGTAAGTTGTATGTTTAGACTCCTCTCTAAGCTGCAATGGCTGCTCTACACCCACTGCAAAAGCATCATCACCCATCTGACAGAGGAATTTAATGAGCTGCTGCTACATGATATGAGAGAAGCAAGTCAACACAGTGAGATACTGACTCCAAAAATGCATTTCCCATGCTGCATCCACACGGCAGAGGGACAGGAGCTCTCTCATCTACTGAACGGGATACTCCCTCTGTTCTCTTAACTGAAGTATTTGAATTCAGAGGACAGGACACAACTCTTAGTCCAACCCTTAAGAAACTCAGCATTAGTTTTGCACTATTAAAACCAGGATGAGATTAAAATAGGTGCTTGAGTGAGTTCTTCCTCTAGCATAACTTCCAGTTTCAGAAAGAGAATGAGAAGCTGCTTGAATTACAGAGTATGACACAGATCTGTAACATCAAACTATATAAGCAGCTTTCAAACAGAACTAAACCTTTTTCCCTCCCAAGCAAATGCCTTAACTAAGGTGGCAATATCCCCCCTTTCTTTGCACCCGATAATCTTGATGCAGTTGATGCAAAATGAAAGCAGTTTAACAGGAAGGGAGGAGACAAGTGTCAGCAGCCTCTAGCAACTTGCAGGCTGGTGGCCATGACACTGTTTTGGAAGGTAAGACATCTTGGCCTTCAAGATTTCCAGGTGAGAAGTGGAAAGCAATTGCTCTTTGATGGCAAAGAGCTCTGCCAACTAGACAACAATGGCATCTCCACTTACCAAAGTGTCTTATGTGACACAAAATAGGCCTCACTCTGCTCTTCAGTGGGCCAGTGCTTTGGCCCAAGACAGCATTCATAGCTGTGAACTAAGACTGAAGTTATGTGCCTGAACCAGAAAAACAGTGTAAACCAGGATAAACTCTTTAGCAGGGCCCATTGCAACAGGCCAAGGGGTGATAGTTTTAAACTAAAAGATGGGATATTTAGACTAAATTTTTTTACAGTAAGGGTCGTGAAACACTGGCACAAGTTGTCCAGAGTGGTGATAGATGCCCCATCCGTGGAACCATTCCAGGTTGGGTTGGACATGGCTCTGATCTAGGTGAATGTGTCCCTGCTCACTGCAGGGGCTTTGGACTAGATGACCTTGAAAGATCCTTTCTAACCCAAAACATTTGATGATTCTCTGATAAGACACCAACACTGAGTTCAGCAAACACTCTGTAGGCTGCTGGCAGCTGCAGGTCTTGCGCAGAGCTGAGCAAACTGCATGACGCAAGGTCCTGGGCACTTATATCAAGTTTGCAAGAGTTTTGTGCTGCAACACTGAACCTGCCCTACCTACTACCAATTCCAGCCTACATCCCTTAAAACCATATTAACAATTAGCACAGACCACACTTGGTTCTTATTTGTCTTGGGGTAAATTTGGAACAACTCCACAGTGCCGAACTGATCTACACTGAGCTGAAACAGAGTGCATGTCCATTTTAGGGCTCACTTAGGAATGCAGCTAGACAGCAGAGCCCAGGAACTTTGAGCAAATTGAACACAAACCATTTCACAGGTTTCTGAAATTAACCCAAACAAACTAACAGCATTTTCAAACCCCTTTTACTACGAGGGCCTTTTTATTCTGAACACAAACCAGTATTTTGCTCCTTCACTATTAGATCACACATGGCAGATTAAAATATTTGCCTGGTTGATTGCATTATGCTTTGCCACTGGGAACTGGGCTTTAATACCTCCAGATATGTTTGCTATTTGATGTAATTTTCTTAATAAACCATGTTGTTGAGATAATGAATGAGTCCATGGCTAGACCTGCCATTAGAGAGAGACTCTTTTTTTCTGGAAGGCACATTTATACATGCAACAGGTAACGGTTGTTTGGTTTGTTTGTACTTTAACAGCCTTAATTATGTTATTATATTAAGGTATGATAGTAGAAAGGCAATTTGAAAGCACATCCAGCTTTAAAGTCCTTGAGTATCAGTTTGGTTTAACACAGTAAAAGCTGCTGGAACAGAAATTGGGGCACGTTCACATAAGCAGCATTTGACACTGGTAAAAGCAGCTCCTGCTTATTTATTTGTTTGCAATTATGAAACTGGAGAGGCTGGCTTTGGGTTCAGCCCCAGGCCGATGGCCCAGCAGCCACACAGAAGTGTCCTCTGACAGCCAGATGCTGCTGGGATTGGAAAAAAATAGAAAGCTTGATATGACAATGGAAAGGACGATGTGAAAACCCCTTACCTGCGGTGTCGTACAGATTCAGGGTGACCTCCTTTTTGCCCACCGTAACGCTGGTTGTGTATTTCTCGAAGACAGAGGGAGCGTATTGCTGTAAAGGGAGGAGAAGCAGCTCTAGGCAGGGATCAGCAGCTCGCAGCCAGCACAGGCCGCTCTGCCCGGCGCTCCCCAGCCCCTTCGCGCCCCTGCCAGACCAGGCCCGACGGCGGCCGAGCCTGCTCACCTCGGGGAAGGATCCCTTGGCGTACACCATCAGCAGCGACGTCTTCCCGCAGCCGCCGTCCCCTACTATCACGACCTTCACCTCCTTTTTACCCGACGGGGCGGCCCCGCTGCCTCGGGAGTCCCCCGCCGCGCCCACGGGCACGGCCCCGTTGGCCGCCTCCATGGATGGGCGCGGAGCAGGGCTTCGGGCCGGGCAGGGAGCAGCGCTGCCGGGACGCAGCTCCCCCATCAGCCGCTTTGGGGCGCCCCGGGGCGGGCAGGCACCGCCCGCGCCCCGCCGGGGATTGGCCGCGCCGCGGGCGCCGGCGCCTCAGGTGTCTTAGGGCCCCGCCCGGGGCCGCGCTGCCGCCTCGCCCCGGGGCGGCCGAGGGTGTCTGTTCGCGGGGTCGCTCGGCCTCTCGGTGGTCTGGAGCCCCTCTGGTACTGTCTCCTCATGGGTGTGCGGCTGCCCAGGTCCACCCGCGGCCCTCCGGCACTGAGGTGAATACACCCGTGGGACATCCTCTGGCCTTCTTCCCCAGGACCCAGAGGGGCTGCTCACCCCTGCCCTCCCGCTGAGCCCCGAGGGCTCCATCGGCCTGGACGCTGTCCCGTCTGTATCGACCGGCCATATTACCCATGCTTGGCTGCTCATCCCTGCCTTGAGGCCGTGGCAGCAGCGTTCTCGCCTTTTAAGTCCACATTTTGTCCTCTTTGGACCTCGGGTGCCATGTTGGTTTGCCCCAGGTCCGGCTGAGAGCATGTCTTCCAGCCCAACCTCAATGTCTACAGCTGCAGATCCCAGTCCCACAGGGATGAGTGTGCAGCGAGTGCGATGCCAGTTCTAGTGGGGGGAGGCAGAGATCCCCTGAGGTACCCCTAAAATACGTTGTCAGCACTGGGAGTGGTGGGCACTTGATGCTTGTTTTGTGCTGTATGTATTGCTTGAGTAGGAACCAAGAGCTCTGCTCGTGGCTTACTCACCCCGTCCCAGCCATCTAAGGTGAGCTGTGATGAAAATAAACCAGAATTTTATGTTTTGATTGCAGGGATGTGGTGGCCCCAAGCACTCACCTGGCATCGTTTTGTAACATGGAAGACAGAGGATCACAACAGCTGGATATGTTTGGCTTTGACACACAGGGCAGAGGAAGGTTGCTGTGTTCACGACAGGTTTGCTCAGGTACCTATCTACCACCTTTCTGCACAAAAATCCGCCATTTCTTTCCTAACAGGGATTATCAGTGTGCTCCAT
Source organism: Melanerpes formicivorus (assembly GCF_026170545.1). Lineage (NCBI taxonomy): Eukaryota > Metazoa > Chordata > Aves > Piciformes > Picidae > Melanerpes > Melanerpes formicivorus. The sequence continues at coordinate 2,611,037 of NW_027142424.1, read as the reverse complement.
CTCCAACGAACCCCATCAGTTCTTCAGAAATCAAAACTGACTCCAAAATTTTTGAAATACTACTTGTGAGAATAGGAAAAAAAAACCAAACCCAAACAAAACCAACCCCAAGGGCATGCTTGAGGGTAGCCAGATCATTTAATTCAACTAAAAAATAAAAAGGCAACTCAAACAGGGCTTTTGCATTTTCTCTTGCACGGTTTTGTCACTAGATGGCCTTCCAGACCTAATGAAAACACAACTGCGCTCTGCATCCCTGTCAAGGAAGAGACTGCTTTGTGCAGAGGGCAAACAAAAAAGCTAGCAAAGGGTCTTTCGGTGATAGGGAGGGATGTGTAAATAACCAACAAAGTGTATAGTCACGCTAATAATGCATCCAAAGTCACACTTATTTAAAGTTAACCATTTTACTGAGGATAAAAGTTGATGCAAGCATGTAGAATACACAAGCTGTCAAAAAGATGCTTTATTAATCACAATCTTACATGTCTTATCTGGAACACAGCTTGCACATCTGTGGCTCGAGAGTAAGTGTAGAGATCTATAGTGAGTGTAACAAAATCAAGACTGTAATGGGGTATGGTGAATGTCTATGTTCTGATCTGGTTATCAATTTCTTGCTTTGTGATTGGCAAGGAAAATAATAGGATGAAGCGAAAATTTGACTAGGAAAACTGCTGGAAATTTAGGATTTTCAAAAGATGCTTTGACACTTTTGATGGTATTGATGAGTGAATCAGGTTAGTTGTGAGGGCACCCAAAAAGGACTCGCCAATAGGTTTAATACTGAGGCTATAACTTTTTTACAATACAGGGTGATGAAGTAAGTTGATATTCCCATTTCTTCAAATACCAAACCTGAGGAAAAGTGCTTGCAGCCTCCTGGGCAGATCTGGTGTGATGGAAGATTTGTTAGGAATTGGCACAGGCTGCCCGAGGATGTGGTGGAGTCACTGTCCCTGCAGGTGTCCAGGATATGTGTGGACATGGCAGTTCAGGGTAATGTTTAATGGCCATGGTGGTCTTAGGTTGACAGTTAGATTTGATCCTAGAGGTCTTTTCCAACCAACACAATTCTATGACTCTATAAAGACCTCAAGGCATATCCTCAACCTGACCTCCGAAGGTAAACACCAACATACTGTGCTGCCTCTTGGGATGTGCTTGAAGTCAAACTGAGATTTAATAGTATTAAAAGCCCTTGAGTTTTCTGACTACAGAGTCAAATATGGGGAAGGCAGCATAATTATAAACATTTCTGCTCACAAAATGCTGGTTTAATAGATAAACAGATTTGACAAAGTATTGTGGTTAGCTGTGTTCTTCTGTTTGGAGGAACTGTGAATACTGTAGAAGTTTTAAGTTTCTAATCAGCTAATCTCTATGACAGTGCATACCCTGAGGCTTACAAGCATGGCCTGCAGTAATATCTCTAATGGAAAATCCAACTATTGTAGTTAATCAGCAAGGTCTCAGACTTCCTTGTAGCCACAACTGCAGTGAGGAGTAACACCACACGCCATCTGCTGTATACTCCTATTTTTAGTTTATATGGTAATACAAACTAGACAAGAATGGGGACTTGTTCTTCCTAAATGTCTTTAGAACCACATTTTTGTAATACACTGACGAATTTTCTTCTTGAGAATACAGACCCCAGCTTTACAAAACTTGAACAGAAACTTAACAATAAGAACAAGTGGCCCCATTTATGTCAAAGGAAGTATTCAGAAACTTAGTTAGGAATGTGCATATTTATTACCAGTGATATTATTTGTGTTTGCAGCAATGAATCCTCTCTACAACATGTACATATAGAGCAAGAGACAACACCCTGGAGAGTTTGCAATAGGAAAGGCAGACCCTAAAGAATAGGACTTACCATGTAAGTAGAGTGAATTTCCAATACATTTCAGATGTAACACGAGGGCAACAATTGTTTATGCTGTGCACAGACCATCAGTGAGGAGCAATCTGTGCCCCACAGAATTTAGTGTGAACTAACAGGGAAGGGCAGGGAACAGGGAACTGCAATGCAGAAGAGCTTGCTCACACAAAGAAGTTATTGGAGAGAGGCCTGTGACAAAGCTAGATATGTACTCAAGGTAATTAAGTTTATTACAGCACAACTACACAATTATCTTTCATGGTGGTGTTTTTGCTCACAAACCCAGGCCTCTTTCGATCCACACACAACCCTGCAAACACCTCTTTTCAAAATCAAAGCTCCCTCTCCTTGACTTTCAGCTGCTTCTCAGTATCCATTTCTGTAGTGTTTCTTGCTGTTTCTCTTGCACATGCAGAGCTCCACCATCTGGTCCTCATGGCATGATATTTTACACACACGCCCCCACCCTGAAAAATCCCTTGGGCCACATGATTCACCATCTATTCAGACCTTGCCATGTGCCTGTTTTTTGTGTAGTAGCCCCTACTGATGTAAATCCCTTGTTTCATAAGGGCTCTCAATTGCTTTTTTCACTGAAGGCAAGGTGGCTGTGACACCTGCCAGTTTCTAAAACATTTAACCCAGCCTAGAACATTATTGCATTGTTGTTTGGCTGAGTAGGAACTATATATTTTTTCCCCATTGGGAAAAGTATTAACTTTCTAGACTATTAAGTAATGTGGAAAAATTATATTCCAATAAGAAAATTTCCTCTCTGCCTTTTCATGCCTTAGGAATACAGTTCCTGTTTCATTTGGCTTAAGTAGCCCAGGTACTAAATCAGTGCAGAAATCTTTCAAGAAACTCTACATCAAACCTGTCCAAATGCTACCAAAGAGTGTAGAGGGCTATGAAAGAAAACAGGACAGCAGTCTGCAACAGGAGGTGTTAGCTGAATTGGACACACAGCTCAGCAAAATCAGGCAGCAAATATTCAGGCACTTTGATGTAATCTGGACAGATTTTGTTCATAAACCACACACGGACTGCTACCTAGAGAGCAGCAGTTTGGGGAGCACCTACTGATTCTTGGGGTGTTTTCTCTGGTATGCTATAAATCAGGGGTGCCAACTACATGGGCCAAACTGGTCTACCTGATGTGTGCATGGTCAGCCTGCCATGTTTTGTATCTCACCTTTCATTAGAAAATGAGTCCTTGGCTTTGCATTAGTGAGGGGGAAACCCCCTCGACTCTACAAACGTAACGAGTGTGTAAATCAAGGTGGTAACGCCTCAGCCCGATACAATAGATGCTACTGGGCAGTTTCAAATTTCTCTTCCTCGCTGAAATGTGAGATCTGAAGCCAATTTCTGTTGCAAAAACTGGATAGTAACACAAGGTTAAGATCATCCTATGCTTTTCTGGGACATCAAACACAATGACTGATTTCTACAAAGCATGAAATGAACAAGCAAGTGTCTGCCAACACCACCATAACTCTGCCCCCGCAGATCTGGGCCCTGTGTGTGTCTCCCAGATGTGCTGGCACAGCTTCACCGAGTGGGGAGGCATTTGTCAGCACAGGCTGGCAGAGCTATTGCAGTTATGTTGGATCTCATCCTCTACCTCTGTGCTGAGAAGTGAAGCTGGAGATTCACTGGAGAGTGAGGGATTTGCAATGCCTTGTTTCAGGCAATATCTGCAGGTTGTGTTTGCGTTGGTAGCTGTGGTTGGTTTTACCATGGGAACAGCCAGAAACAGTGGGTTCAGGAGGGATGCACAGGCTCACTTGTGGCTGAGTGAGAGCACAAGGCTATGCTACAGAGCTGTACAAAAGAAATCAGCATCAGGTGCTTTTCTGGATCCAGACCTGCAGCAGAGGATAAATCCCATCAGGAAGTAATTTTGGGAAACATAGGGAAAATAGCTTTCCATGCAACATAATGCATTTTTACTTGGTATCCAGCCCATCTCTTTAGTACACACCCCTCAAATCCCTCTGGTTTATGCATTTTTGCATTTTCATTAACCAACACTCCAGCTGACCCAGCAAGCACTGAGATGTTATTTCTTTCAAAATCAGAGCACTCTCTGCAGTATGTGCTTTCTTCAGATTGCTTTTCCCTTCTTCTCCCATTCCCAAAGTATGTAATTCCTGGTAGAGGTTTTCATTTGATATACCTGCTGCTTTAGAGACAAGGAATAACTGGCATCAATAAGGTTGCATGTTAATTAGGATGGTTACAGCCCGAGAGTAGGAGTTGCAATCAGCTTCTTTATCCCACAGCAGGGACAAGCATAGAGTAGTTGAGTTCACTGATGATGGCCAAATCTAGCTTACTCCTCAAAAGCGGGTTAGTAGATTCCACTAAACCTGAAATGTGCTTTTTTTGTCAGGCTTTTAAGAAGCTCAAATTGCTCAATATGCTTTTCACTCTATGAGATACAACACAGTCTGAACAAACACGTGTTTTTCAGAGCCATTAGAAGACCCAGGCTTTGATCCACACCTCATTGCTGCATTGGCTGTGCAAAAGCTGTCACTCTTGCACCTGGCCCAGGCAGGAAGCTCTCAAACATTTTGGACAAGAATGTGGGGAAATTGGGAATATTCATAGGAGGAGAAAGAGAGGTGGCAAAGTAGGCTGCAAGAGAAAGGAGTGTGGATGAGACAGAGGCAGGCTTTTGGTGTGTAATGTATGGCACCAACATTAAAGGGCAGCTAATGCGTGAAGTTTGCATCCTCTCCTCTGGTGTTTCTGCATACTTCCTACAGGAAGGCAGCAACTGCAGACTGAAGAGGTGATAAAATCCTCTGTTTATATCCCTACGGGAGACACCATCATTTCTGCCTTGTTTTCAAGTACTAGCAGGAAGCACTTGCTCTGTCATCTGGCTGGGAAGAAGCTCATACATGGGGATAGAGGTTTGGAAGAGCCAGAGCATTGCTAGACAAAGGACGGGCCCAAACTGAGTTTCTCTCAGAGCTGTGAGTAGTCATTAACCCAGCCAAAGCAAACCCTGCAAAGAAAAGAGAGCAGGCTAATCAATAACTTGAGGTGCTGGAAATAAACCCAGTTGTAATTGTGTCATGTTTGCTTTAGAACTGCTAGTTTTGGTCTGTGCCATACTTGTATGAGCTGGACAGGTTGACAGTGCAGAGTGGCCTGGCTGGAGGTCCTTGCTAGGAGCCACTGGGGCAGGTCAGGAAGGTGTTTGAGCAGTCGTGGTGGTGTGGCGCACATAGTCACGTAGAGGGCAGCAACCTGCCAGCACTGCTCCAGCCCGCAGGTCATGGCCAGACGTGGACTGGCACACTGCCCTGCATGAGCCCCACACCACTGTCCTTGATGGCACGTTTCCTGTGCGTTTCTCCCTTCCTACACACATTTCACCCTTCCTGACTCCCATCAAAACAACAGGCATGCTGTCAAGTTCCAGGTTGCTTACTGGGATTAACACAGTAGCTCTGATTTCTTAAGGTGGGGATATTTCCTGGTTAGAGCCATTCCAACTAAACTGCCATCTCCTAATGCTAAAAATGGCCCTGTGTGAAAGGCAGATGAAGCTACTTTTCAACTGTCAGGACTTTCAATGATCTTAGAACTCTAACAATAGTATAGACAGAGCCTGTTCAAAGACACATGACTCAAGGCAAATGGAAGAATGAAGCAAATATAGCTTCCCTCTGAATCAGGCATCTTGGACAAAAACCTTCCAAGTCCAAAACACATTTGGCAGTGTATTTATCACGTTCTTTATTGGCTTGAAATACAAACACACACACTGATCCCAGAGCAAATCCTTCCACTGTAGACCTGGATAGGCACCTCTATCTTCCTTTTGGGACTCAATTTTGGACTTGAGAAAAGTGTTTTCAGCCAACAGGCCTCCAAGCAAGCCAGGGCTGGCCAGACAGGGCAACAGCTGCAGGAGCTTGAATTCCTTTCCCCACCCTCCTGCACAAATGTGCCCCTCAATCCCTTGTCTGCTGGAGCCAGGGAGAGGGACACAGAGCTCCTGCACTCCCCAGCCAGCTCCACTGGCATTTCCTATCCCACAGCCAATTGCATGTTAGGTGCTGAGACCATGAGGTTATCTTTTCATGTGGGCAGCAGAGCAGCAGTGGAACCAGAATCTCTTTTGGTCATGACACTGCCACAGATGTTTGTGACACTTTTTTATCCTCCCTTATGCAACCTGTCAGGCATTTGTGATAATTTACGGGCACTGGAACCATTTCCTGCATGCCTCTAGCAGCAAGTATTCCTGGACTGCTGGCAGGCATTGTGTAGGGAAAAGGAAAAACAACGTGCAGGGGAAAGACTCAGGAAGTTCTCCATCAGCAACTCCCAGAAGGAGGAGAAAAGCAGTGACATCGTTGTGATTTTGTGGAAACTAACTTAAGAATTAGCCATCCATTCTATGATTAGCGATGGCCTGCCCTCTAAGGGTTAAAACAAGGTGTCTGAAAAAGGCATTTTAATTTAAGACTTACCTGGAAGAAACAAAAGAAAACCAAATAAAGCCAGTATGAAACTAAATAAGAAACTAGGCAAAGATAAGAACAGAGCTTGCAGGAATCAAGCCCTAACAAAAGGCTGGGGCTAAGCAGCAAGAAAACCACAAATGGCAGGGATTGGAATGTAAAACCTACAGTTCACTGCCAAACATGAAAGATGCTGTTGTATTCCACACCTCCTCTTCTTGGGTGCAGCTGTCTCCACAAGGTGAAGGGCAGTAATGAATCAAGCTCCTTCCCTCTCTTCCTGTATTTTCCATTCAGTTATTTGCAGGCTGCATGAGTTCTGCTTTATTTCCCCTCTCCATATGCCGCACTCTGCTCCTGGGGTTTTTTTATTCTGAACTGTGCATTTGGCCTCTCTCCCATTTCTTTCTCCTCAGTGTGTGCCCCCTGCTCTGCTAAGATCTGCTGTCTTTGTAACCTCTGCTGTGCACATATGCTGGCTCTCCCTCTCCATTCCCCCCTGCCACCCTGTTTCTGGGCCATCAAGTGTCCCTTCGCTTTGCTCCAGCGTTTTTGCCAGGGGGCCCAGCAGTGAGCCAGAAAAGGCACAGTTTTGTTATGGCCACTGCTCCCGTTTTCACGCTGCCAGCTCCTCTCCACCGATCAAGGGGAACCCATGTTGCTCCCATGGTACAGCTGATTGGTAGGAAGGCAAAGATGGCTCTGCAGCTGCTTAGCAACTGGGAGCTGCTGTTATGCGGCAGTGTAGACAGGCAATGGATAGCACAGCATTTGCTAATTCTGCCTGTTCTGGCCCACTCATCTGAAACCTGCGGCTTAGTGGACCAGATGGGGCACTCCCAACTGTCCTGTCAAAAAATAAATCAAGATGGGGACCCTTAACTGCAGATTTGAGAGCGATGGCCGCAGTGTCAAGGGCAAAATGGTCTTGGTTTCATGCAGTGCATTCTTTCCATCACACCAGTTAGAAAAAAACTGCTCCCATTTGTAAGCTAAACTCATTCCACCTGATCTTTGTTACTGCTTTTCTATCTGCAACATTTTACACTTCATCATTCATAACCAGAATGTTCCCTGTGTGGTGCTGCATTTGTTAAATAGGCTCACAGGTCTCCAGCTGCCATCACATCTAGATTGTTTAATGATAGGTGTCCAGATACACAAGTATTTTAATGCAGAAATGTCTTTTTAGATTCCTTATCTGTACCTTTCATTTCCTTCTGATGCAAAAGCCGAGTGGCCACATTCTTTAAATGCTACATTCTTTTCCTTCTTGGTTTTCTTTTTTTTTTTTTTTTTTTTGGTAAAACTGTACTCTTTGGGCCCTGAAGCCCTGAACTGTTTAGTAATTTGATGGCTTTAGAATGTTGATTAGAATTGCCAACCTCCTGGATTTATTTCATCATTGTTATAATCCTGGAAGTATTCTAAAATACAACCATTTGTACCTTCTGATGGGCTCACAGTTTCAATAGCAGCTGTAGTTCAGTAGGCAAGAAGCAACACAAAACCTTCTGCAAGTGAGGTGCTGAAACAGCTTCTTTATAGCTCAGGAATGATTAGATCTCTGAAAGCACTCACTACCCATCTCACAGAGGTGGCTTTATCACAATACTAGCAGAAATTAAATGAACAGATACAGTTTAGAAAGAAACCAAAACACCCAGCCCTGGCAAATATCCAACATGTCCATCAAAACTTGTATGGATCTTAAACAAAGCAAATGTTTGTTCCTCCACTGGGTATCACCACACTTCTCTTTGCACTCAGGCAGCCCAACAATACAGTGCACTCACAATTCCCTGTCATAGTTCAATGCTTCCATCCCATGCATCTTCAGAGCACACAGGTGAAATCTGTCAGGAGGTTGCTTATTTTGGCTGAGAAATTTCCTAGAGAGATTATCTGCTGTTTTAGGAAGAAATAAAAAACTTCATGGCAAAAAAAAATGACCAGGCAAGTACTTGTCCATATTCCTACTCAATATTCCTTTGATATTCTTAGCCTGGCTTCCTAAAAATAAAACAGTCTAACGTGACTGTGTTGTTCTATGTCATTTTTTCCTCTCCTTCCTCCAATCCCATTCAAATTTGGCACTGGATAAAAAGTCCCAAACATCTTGAACAAACAGCTGAGTATGTAGCAGAGGCACCATCGTGATGCTGGGGAAAGGCAGGCAGAACTCAGCCCTTGCCTGCACCAAGGGGCAGCACTGCTGCCTGGCTGGGCCCTGTGGAGCTCCCAAACAGCACATTAACCCTTGCTCAGCTGTACAGGGCAAGCAAGACTGGGAGAGATGGAAGATTTGTCAGGGTCCCTTTATAGACACAGGTCCATGGGAGACAAAAGCTTTCTGAGCTTTGCTACTGAGAAACTGTTCTAAGAAATTCAGTGGTAAATGGTAGTAGCACTAGTAGGAATGGCTCCAAAGGGGCTGGTGTGCCCTACTTCAACCCCTGTGAAGTATTGATGTGATTATGAGTAGAACGCAAGAGTAAAAAAGCACAAGGAAATGGATTAGAATCCATCCCACAGTAAGGTCTCAAAATGCAATTGTAACCTAAACTACTTGTCTTTCTTCTGTGGGTCCTGCAACTACCTATTTCGGGCCCTGCATTACTTAATGGCTACATTACAAACACCAGAGCAGGCAAATGCTGCAGCATGCCTTCTGGCTCCCTTCCAGCTCCTAAACAGGGCTTCCTTCCCATGAAACTGGGGTGTGGTAAGAGGATGGTGTACATCTAGACCTCCTCCTGACACAATATTGACATGGCTGAAGTGTACCCACACCCAGAACCAGGAACCTCCTACAGTGAAGACAGAAGCAGTTGTTTATCTGGAATAAAATACAAAATCATTACCAATCAAGTTTGTAGGTGACACATAACAGCAGCAGAAGGGGGTATAGAACAAAAAAAACACCACTGCAAGCAACGATACTGTCTAAGGATTTGTCCTTTTCAAGAGGGCCGAGTGTAAAGCCCTATGTGCAGAACAAAGAGCACAAACCTACAGTATGAGGATGCCATCTCAAGAAGGAGAAAATCTGAGAGTATTTTAGGAGCTGTGCTGGGAAACCAGCTGAATGTGGGCTGGTGTAATCCCTGGATGCCTCACAGAGACAGCTCAGCCAGGAGGGCTGTTGGCATGGATGTGATCACCGCTGATCACTGTTCCCTTCTTCTCTCATCAAAATGGTGAAAAACTGGAGTGTTCACAGGGAACCACAACAGGAATGATTAAGGAATTAGTGAAGATGGACCCGAGGGGGAGCTCTGCTAGTCTGCAGGAGTGTTAAATGCTTGGTTGATCAGCCTGTGCACAGCTACTCCTCCATCAAGCAGACTGAGAAACAGCAACAGCAACATCCAGAAACTGAAAGCAGAAACTAGACAAGTTTAAAAAGGTATTTTGATTTCTAGTCTGTCAGGTAGATTTTGATGCAAACAACTGACTTAACTCTTTATTTTACTCTCTGTCACAGCCCATTTTAAAATGACAATCTCATGCTTGTCTAAGGTGCAGGTATGCTGTAGCTAAATTCTTTCCACTGAGAAAAAACAGCAAATGCACAAAAATCTTATGACCTGCATAATGGAGGAAGTTCAACCAGATGAACCTAGAGCTCCTTTGTCCTTTGTAATCTATTATTCGAGTTTCCTTGCACAAGCAGTAAATTGTGACATGAAAACCTTCCAAGATAAAGGATTCTGTGTACAAGCCAGTCTAACACAAAATGTTGTAAGCAGTCATGATCATTGGCAAAACAGCTGCATATTTTTTATTTCATTGTGCTCCCCAATCTAATTTACTCTTGTTACAACACCTTGCCAAAGAAATTAAATCGACTCTTATTGATAACAGACAGTGAAATACTTAGCATAAGAGTTTTCCTCTCAGCAATGCAGGGGAGGGACACTGTGGGCAAGAATAAGCCCCTTTGCTTTAAGAATGTTCACAGAGTCACTACAAGCTGTTCAAATAAAATAACATAAAAAAACAATCACCAACTGGTTTGACTTCACCCCCCTAGCCCCCCCCACCTTTCACCTGAAAGATCTCTCTCTAAAGATTGCACACAGCAAACCAGGGTCAGTCTAACTCAAGTATGAAAGTCTGGTTTGACCTTTCTGGGATTTAAACACGCTGTACCAGAACATTTAGCTTTTCAGATACGAGGTTCAGCCATGAAACCACCCACTCTGAGAGCACAACCGGTCTCAACCGCCTTGGTGACTTTTAAACTACAACGAGCATTACAGTCATTTAGAAACTCTTTAAAATGGAAAGAAACGTTCAGCTCAGACTTACAAAAACAATTTCCAGAAGAGCTGAGGACCCCCCCAATTCACAGGGTCCACATGGCGGGCTCGCTGTACAACGCCTGCTGCCCCAGCAATTTCTGGCCCTGGTTTGCACGTACGCAGAGCCAGGCACACGCGCTAGGACCTCTCCCAGCTGGAGCAGTTCATGGATTCTACCATCGGGAACGGCTGTCCTGAACAATGATTAATTGCAGATGAAGATCACAGTCCTGGAAAAATGCGCAGAGAGGTGCAAGTACAGACAAAGCTGCCTAAGCTCCCAGTATTATGGTCTGCCTGAATAGTTTCAAAGCCTGTGTTAGGCAGAGCTAGTCTGCTTCAGGGTTAAACAGACTAATGCTAAGGTTTAAATGCAGGTATTACTAATATGCAAGTATCTATTGAAACATAAATATAAAATCCCAGGGAAATTTAACAGCCAATGTTGTTTAAATCTTCTTTTTTTTATAACCACTTCACATGCTGACTTAACTCATTATGATGCAAGCTGCAGAAACGTTTTCATTGCAGTTTAACAAAAAACCTCTGCAAAACTAGGAACAGACCTACATCGTACTTTGATCTCCGCGTCGCCTGCTTCGGCCATTTCCAGGAAGCTAAAACGCTTTTCACCTCCATTGAGAAACAGCAGAGGAGCGTTTTAATGCTGTTTAGCTAAGAATAACGTCACCATTTCTTCCAAGTTTACTAGCAGATTATTGTTTGAAGCCATTGTAAACCAGGAGGGCTGTTGCAGTACTGGCAGGAGCAAGGGCCAGGCGTTTCAAAACGATCTGGCCGGACAAGGCGTCTCACAGGGACCGAGGTTCTGTCAATGGCTCCAAGTGCCGCAGCCCTGAGAGCAAGGCGCAGAGGAAGCGTCGTGAAGGCAGCCTGGCACTGCGGATACATTGTGGCTTGGTTTTTTTTTCCTTCCCCTCCATGGAAACGTGTTATGTTTTGTGCGGACGGTTTGTCGCTTGTTCTTGACAGAGCCTGACCCGGTGAGGACCGAGGCGGGTATCGAGATGAGCATATGCCCTCGCGTCGTTGCGAAAGGCGCACGCTGCGGTGCCTCCTTCGCGGCAGCACCCTGCTCCCTCGCAGGAAAACACCCCTGAACCTCGGCACATACCACAGCACAGGTTTTACGAACCATCGGTGCGGCTGGTTCTGAGCCGCAGGAACTGGCGGGCAGGGCGCACCCAGCCCGGCACATGCCGCTCCCGCGGGCAGCCTCTGCCAAGCAGCCACTTACCTTCTCCCTCCCACAGGGTCCGCAGGACGGTCCTGCTCTAGCCTTAATCAGGGAGGCCACCTCTCTACCAAGTGTTTGCTTTTCCTCCCTGACCTGCCCTCTGAAGTGGTTGCTCAAGACAGACTTTCCTAGCTCACCTAATTTGGGTCTGCAATGGAGCACAAGGTGCAACTCCCCGCAGAGAACAGCGAGGCTTGTGAAGCTCCGAAATAACCCCCACGCCTCCACCCAAAGCAAGATGCAGAAAAAAAATTGCTTGGGGAAAAAAAAAAAACAACCAACCACACACAACACTAAAAAAAGAAAATAATAATAAAAAAGGAGGCACATATAACACCTCGGACGGCCATGGCGGCTCGCACTGCAGCACGGCAACCGGCTCCGCGCCAGCCCAGCCCTAGCTGCGGGCCCAGCGAGCTGGGAGCTGCAAGGCCGGGCCGGCCCAGGCCGTCCCATCCTACTCGAGCTGCAGGCAGGAGGAGGCAGGGCAGCAGCTGCCCCAACAGAGCGGCAGGGCGATGGCGGAGGGGGGAAAGCCCAGGAGGGGCAAGAGAAGGAAAACAACAAAGAGCCATGTGACGAGCGGCGGGGAGCGGCGGTCGCGCTCCCCCCGGCGCGTTGGCGGGGAGCCTGGCGACGCCGCCCTGTTCCTCCTTGCAGCTCATTTGCCTGGCTTTACCCCTTCATCCCCCACCACTGCATGGCCTTTTTTTTTCCTTCTCCTCTCCTTTTTTTTTTTTTTTTTTTTTTTTTTTTTTTTCCAAGACGGAGGGGCATGGGGGGAGGGGGAGAGCTGTTGTTTGTTCCTCTTTTTCCCTCTCTGCATTAGGCTACTTTCATCTTTTAGTATTTATGAAAGCAAGCCAGAGAGAACTGCGGCGGGGGGAAGGGAAGCAAGAGAGGGGCGGGCGGCGTTATTTATAGGCACCCAGGGCTTCGCTTGCATTATACGAGCTGCCTTTGTCCTCTCCGCTTGGCCTCCTCCACACTCCCCCCCGTCCCCCCCCCTCGTCCCCTAGCCGGGCTGGAGCGTTGCCAGCCCCGCCGCCCGCAGCGCTGCCTCCCGCTGCTGCAGGGCGCTCCCCGGCGCGGCCATCTTGTGCGAAGCAGCCACGGGGAGAAAAATTCAGCAGGCACCCTGCTCCCTCGGCTTCGCCTTCCACAACCCCTCAACACAGCGGTGGGGGAAGGGGGGGCGGGTAAAGGGGAGAGAGGGAAAAAGAACATATACAAAAAAGCGCCATTTTCCACCAGTGATCGGCATACGGAGCGCCGCCAGGCAGTGGGGGAGAGCCCGCCTCGCCCCAGCCCTGAGGAGAACGCGGCGGTGAAGGAGAAGCCATGATGGCGGCTACCCTCACACAACATGAAGCACGACCGGGAGTGCCCTGCCCGCTGCCAACCACCTCTCCCGGCGCCCGGGACACGGGGCTTTCGCAGGCTTTCACATAATAAAACCACCAGACTACGCCGGGGAGGCCATTTTCATGGGCAGGGTGGCTGCACTAAAGCACAACTGCTGTGAATATCAACTGCGTCACGGCTCTCCAACTGTAAAACTCAGGCTGCAAAGGGTCCCTCACATGGAAGGAAACTCCCTCATTTTGGATTTACTTCCAGACCTCCTTTTGCCCCTCTCTCTCCAAGTCACTGCCTCTCGGTCTGAAGGATTTTACAGCTCTTTTTAGCGAGACATCCGCCATTAGACTCCGTCTTGAAAAACACCCTGCCCCCATTTTGTTGCCTTTTGTTTTTTGGTCAAGCTTCTGTAATTAGATGGATAAAACATGTAAGGGATCCCTAACCACCACAACCACCGCCTTTTCGCCTTTTTTTTTTTTTTTTTAAAAAAAAACCCGAACCTCAGTAACATCTTACTGTTCTCAGGCAGACTTTTTTGTGCGTTCAATGTTAAGAGCCACGCAACGCCTGCAGTGGATCCACGGCGCCTCTCCGCAGGAGAAAAAAAAGTACAGCAGGGCTGTGGACGACGAAGCGCTTTGTGCGGGGGGATAAAAAAAAAAGAGAGAGAGAGAGAAATCCCTCCCTGAAAATAGACGTTTCAAAGACGCTCTTAGATGTATCTGAGGAGGAGATCGCCAGCGCTCACACAGACGACCATTAGGATCTTTCCGCCCAGGACAATAACGTTAGCCGCACAGGCCTGGTCTATGTGTTCCTCTGCAAGGGCAAAAGGGTTTACTTACCCGCGCACCATAGTTGAATGCAGCTCTGAAGGTGAAGTTGTTAACGCTTTTTAAAAAAAAAAAAAATGGCTATAAATATATATATATATTATCTGTGTGACCACTTCTCTCGTTAAGTTTGCCAAGTCAAAAGTGGATCTTGTTAAAGATAGTTAAAGGATGATTTTTTTTTGTGTAGCAGTGGTCTAGCATCAAAAAAGGGGAAAAAAAAAATAAGGGGAAAAAATAAAATAGAGTTGTCCAGCTATGTTGACTGACCGTATATGCAGCGAGGACTCCTACTCGAGGCTTAAATCTACCTTCCTGTGGCAGATTTGCTCTGTACATAAAAAAGGACGTTCAGTGTTTTTCCACAGAGCAACGCAGACACCGAAAATATTCTCCTAATTAGCCTGAAGGATGCACATGTTGGTGTGAAAAAAACACCTGGCTAACATTTACCGGTTGTAAATAACTTCTCAGCATCTCTTAGCTTAACATCTTGGCAAAACAGCTACGTATTTTGCTTTCTATGCAAAATATTTCAAAAGAAAGCATAAATTGGTTTAGATAACAGACAAAAGAAACCAACAACTGTAAGACATGCAAATGAAGGTTTAGCAATAAGGACCACTTCAGTAACATTCACATGAAAACTACACTTAGCAAGGACAGAATGGATTGGGTACTTACAACGTAAGAGGAAACAAAAGGAAAAAAAAGCTTATGGTAGAATAGCTTTTTTTTTTTTTTTTTTGCCAGAATTCACTATTCCTATACCTGCATTTAAAACATTACCTTGTTAATCACCCAGAGTTAATAAAAATGGCCAGGAATCGAGTGTTTGATACAGGAAGTACTCTTAAAATTTATTGTTGAGTCATCAGCTGTATTAAAGCTTAAAAAACCCCCCAAAACAACAACGAAAAAAAAATTAAAAAGAATGTTATTTACTTTCTTTTGTTGGCATTCGAAATTGCTAACTGCTGACATAGGGTGTGCCGTGACCTAGTTACACAAGACAAAGATGGATCCCGAATCATAAGGGAAAAAAAAAAATCCGCATTTTTTTTTTTAAAGTTTGGGTTGGCTTTTTTTTTTGTTTTAAATCTTCCTTCTTCAGTGAGTCCTCTACCATGGTGCCAGAACATTAAACACCACCCTGAGCGCTCCCCGCGAGTGGACGGTGTGGATTCATATGGCAGATCCCCCGTTTTGGAACAAAGGAAAAGCCCAGTTGGCCATTTCGCTCCATTGCAGAAAAATGGCTGCCTGGTTTCTCGGCCTCTCCTTTGCTGTCTGCTGAAGGATGTTTTTACACCGCCGTCTAATAACTCAAGCCCCATGGAAGCTGCTCGCCCATTGGCTGCCGCCGCCCCACTACCTTTAACCAGCCAATTGCCCGCCCGCGGCCGAGGAGCCGCCGCCACCGTCGCGGCCCCACCGATCGGCTGCGGCCCCGCCATGCTTCCGCCGCGCTCCGCCCGACTCCGCGCCCCGGCGAGCGGCGACGGGACCGCGCCGACCGGCCTTTAATACCTAAAACAAAATGGAAGCTTCCCGCTGATTGGCTGCCGCCGGCCCCGGTCCTTTAATAAGCAAAACTGCTCCCCCCATCAACTCCTGTCGTGTGTCCCCGGACGACGGCACCCCGTCTGCTGCCGCTGCCACCTCCCCCTCCTCCCCCATCTGCAGCAGGGCGGCGGGCTCCGCGCTCCGCCCGGTCCGGTTCTCACTGAAGTCTTCCCCTTATAAAAAAAAAAAGGCCCAACAAAAAACCCACCCAACTTGTCCCACCTATAGGTCCATCTTGTTTAGAAACAGTTTGCGCTAAGGTAAATGCAGCGGGCAGATTCCACTCGCCCCCCCGCATGCCGTTAAGCCCGGGGCGGGGAGGAAAAAAAAATCAACCCAGCCCGGCGACAGCCCATGCGGCGGCGCTCGGCGGCGGCGGGGCGGCGGCGGGCGGCCGCGGGCCGGGGGCTGCGCGGCGCGGCCGCCGTGAATGTGCAGGCGGCGGAGGGCGGTTAGGCGTTCGCGGCGCTCGCAGCGGTGTATTGTGGGAGGCCGCCGCCGCCAGCAGCGAGCACACACAATATGTGGTGGCTCGCGAAAACGGGAGGCAGGAGCCTGGCGGCCAGCCCGCGTCGGTAACCGGTCCCATGTGAGACGAGAGCTCGCCTTTCGCCGCCCGGAGACGATCGGCCGCCGAGCGCGATGTCTTTCCGAGAGATCAAGGCGGGGGAAAAAGCCAAGCACCCTGAAGATCATGGCAAAAAGCAGAGTTCAAGTGAGATTGGGTCTTTTTTTTTTTTTTTCCCCCCTCTCCTTTCCCTTTCCTCCTTCTCCTTCTTTCCTCCTTCTCCCTCTCTGCCTCTTGTCTGGCTGGGGTGGAGGGGGGGACCTGACTGGCAATTCCCCCATTTTAGGGCTCTCTTCGCGGTGGATTTCCTCCCTGCCTGGGTGTGTAGAGCGGGCGGCTGGTTTAAAAAAAACAAAAAACAAAAAACCCCACACAACCAAAAAAAACCCCAACTAAAGCCAACGAAGAGGTCTTTGTTGATTATTTTATTTCTTTTTATTTTTTTCTAACTTTATGGTTTTGCCTGTGTGTGTTTTCTTTTTTTTCCTCTTTTCACCTTCCCCCTTTCTACCCCCCCGACCCCCTCTGTCCAGGTTGGATCAACGGAATGGAGAACAGCACGCAAGCTAGCACTTCTGTCGAGAAAAGAAATCACCATTGGAGAAGTTACAAGTTGATTATTGACCCGGCTCTGAAGAAAGGACAGCACAAACTCTACCGTTACGATGGGCAACATTTCAGCATGCCTGTGAGTGGGGGGCGGTCATAGGTTTCCCCCATTGTCTTGTGCTTTCCCCCCCTCTGCCTCTGTCTTACCGGCGTTTTGGGGGCTGGGGGGTCCCTCCGGGTCGTGGTAATCCCCACTGTAGCAGATGTGTGTGGGAGGGGGCTCGGGGGGGATACATGCAGCCACCAAAGTTAGTGCCACCTGACACTGTGCATTCAACTGTCAGGAGCTCGAGGAGGAACCTAAACCTGCGGCTTTCTTTCTGTGTTCCCAATCTGTGTGCATTTCCCAGCAGTATTGCAATTTGACACGTGTGTGTATGTGTGTGTGCGCTTCCCCCTTCCTCTGAGATGGCCCGTGCTTCCTTGGGGTTTATTTTTTCTTTAATTTGTGTTTTAAATTTCAAGCCCTGTTACTGCTGGTTTTGTTCTTTCTCTCCTTCCTTCAGAACTCGGGAATCGCTCCTGTGGATTGTGTCAGGGATCCCAGAATAGGGCGAATATGGACCAAAACTAAGGAGTTGGAACTGTCTGTCCCCAAATTCAAGGTACTGCCCCAACTTTTGGGTTTAGCTCTATGTTCTTGTTTATCTAGGAGTGAAGCTTGAGTTGCAAATAGTTTAATGGACCGTTCAAATGACAGTCATATTCCTGTTAACATTATTATTTAACAAACTGTTTGACAATAATCCTCTTCTATAACGATAACGAGAAATCAATGCATCTGTCTAAGGAGATCATTTGAAGGTTTTGGAGCTCAGTCTTAGAGGCTTCTTGGGTGGGGGGATGCTGGAGGGGGCTCCCTGCTGACAGGTTTGCTCAAAATACCTATTTGTAGCCCAGAAAGGAGCTGGTCTCAATGAACAGTGCAGCAGCAGAGCCTTGGAGGCAGTTTTCTTTCCCCAAAGTTTACAGAATGTTTTAACCCTCTCCCTCCCATGTCATGCTTATGCCCTCCCCAGTGCTCGTTAGTGATGACAATTATTTGTATTGCCCCCACCTTGTGCCCATTTCCAGATTGATGAATTTTACGTGGGGCCAGTGCCTCCCAAGCAGGTCACCTTTGCCAAGCTGAATGACAACATCCGCGAAAACTTTCTGACCGACATGTGCAAGAAATACGGTGAAGTGGAAGAGGTGGAGATCCTCTACAACCCGAAGAACAAGAAGCACCTGGGCATTGCCAAAGTAATCTTTGCCACTGTCAAGGGTGCTCGGGAGGCTGTCAAGCACCTTCACAACACCTCTGTCATGGGCAACATCATCCATGTGGAGCTGGATACTAAAGGTGAGGGGGCACATTCGTCTGTACGTGTTTGTGGCTGGCAGTGCCCCTGCCTGTCCCTCTCCTAAAACGAGAGGCTGTTGCAGCCTGCAAGGGCCCTGGTGATTAAAAATATGAAGGGAGTGCTCCTGTCCCCATGAGCGGGTCTGATTTCTGGGGCCTTTGCAAGTCACGTGGAGCCAAATGTGTTGTCTGTTGCTAGGTTACAGCCCTGTAATTTGCAAAATGCTGCCATCCTGCCCATCCCCTGCTTCTGCCCATCCCCTGCTCTTGGAGGCCTCCAGTGCCCCCTATCTCCCCATCCCAGGCTGGTCCTACTCAGCCACCTCCCTGGGCTGCCGGACCCTGCAGCATCTGGCTTTTACGAACTTGTGGTTTTGGGGCAAACCGTAGGGTGGTTTCTGGGACCCAAATACCTGGATTCTGCCAGCGGCAGTGGGGCTGGGTGCTGTCCTCTGCGTGCCTGGCATTTCATTGATACTTAGCAGCAAAGTGGAGGCTGGCAGTAAAAGAGTGCACACGCAGCACTTGTCAGTGTGCGTGCGAGTGTGTAAGTGTGAGACTGTCTCTTAAAGCGACAGCAGCTCCCTGTCCTGGAGGGAACCAGTTCTCAGCCGCAGCCTTGAGCCACAGGGAGCTCAATTAAAGTTTTTTTTGGAAGTATGAAACCGTTGTGTTTCATCCCTTTGCCTTTTCTTTTTCCTCCAAGCATGGTAGCAAAGGGCTTTGCTAAAATGTGCCTGAATTTTAGAATTAGCTGAGGAGGTGCAGATCAATTCCTGCTTGTACTTCTTTGCCGCAAGCATGGCATTTCCAGCTTAAAACTTGCTTGCTACGCTCTTTCTTGGGAAGAGGATACGTTTAACACCTTTTCCTTGAAACGCTGATATTTTTGTTCTATTATAAAAGATTTCAGCCATCTAGCACAGGACCTATACGGCAGCTGGTGTGGCAGGCTGTAAGAGGGTGTAGTAAGACATTTATTGACATTACTGATCACAGAGAGAAAAAAAATCATGGTAGTAGTACAATATTTTCTATTTGAGCTAAGCTTGACCCTACACGTGTACTTTGAAATGCTAGTATCAGTGATTTTTACAGGCAGGCTTCTTTCCCTGCTTGCTTTGATACATGAAGGTAAAAATTACATTTAAGAACAAATTAACCATTTGTGGAGTTGACAATGTAAGCAAAAGCAGGCTCGTAAGTAGTGGATGTCTTAATGAGAGGCATTTTAATCAAACTGATTGTGCTGCACTCCTACGTGTTCTCCTCCATTTATAAACTGCTCTGTGAGTCTTGAACAGGCAGCTGTTCAAGAAAGTTAGCTGAGCATTGGGGAGTGAGGGAGTTTTGTGCTTCTGTTTCTTGGGGGAAGACATTGAAGTCTTAGTTTCAAACTGCTTTCTCGTTTTGTTTGACAGCTGTATGCTTGTAATACATATCCCCCACTCCCCCCCCCTCCAGATGCATCTCTTTCATTCTAAAAGAGTCAGACTGTCAGTGTGCTATAATCTGTCAGAATCAAGTCAAAATGTTATTCCCAAATTAGCAGGTTAGGACATTCTTAAAATACATATGTATAGTTTTTCAACAGCTCTTTCTAGTACTCAACTTTTCAAAAGAATGGAAGGTTGGTTAAAAACTTGGGTTTTATAGTCTATTAAATTAAATATTGGAGGCTAAATCTGTTTAGTCAGAGCACAGGCCTGGGAATCTGGAACTAATAAATACAGCCTCTTGATCCAAGACAAGCTAGTTTAAATCAACTTCTCTTCCTTATCCATCTACAGAATGGACACACTTAATAATTGCCTGTCCTTGGCGAAATAGATAGGAATTGCTTCACGTTCACAAACCTGTTTGGGAATGAAACTTTAACTTTTACTGCATCGTACTGGAGATCCAGTAAGAAAGCTGGAACTTACAAACAACTACTTTGTATTTATTTTAAAACAAGTTTAAAGTAAGCCTAGCACTTCCATATCCACCTCTCTTATATTCTTATACAAGGGTACTATAGGGGGGTGAGGTGTGTATCGGTATTTCATGCACAATATTTCAAGCATCTATTCAGGCTCTTGTCTTGAAGAGGTCTGAGCTAAAACATTTCACACGAGACTTTGAGAAATGAGATTTGATTACCAAATAAACTCACCTGCAGCATTTATTCAAGATAAATGAATCTTTTCCAGTACACAGAATTGTGCTAAAGGATGCTTTACTTCCAAATCACAGAGTGGTTTGCAGGGAGTTTGGGGTTTGATACTGCAGTTCTTCCACATGAAATCAGTCCTGGTTTGGGGGAGATCTTGCCTGAATGAATTTTCTAGGTGCAGATGCTGGGTCTGTCTATTTTTCTGTGTATTCTTTATCTTTCAGAGCAAATTTCAAACAGTTTCAGGGTGTGATTCTGTTGCCTTTGAAGCGGCTGACAGATTTCTTACAGACAGCAAAATAAGTAGGATTGGGTTTTTATAGTAATGAAAAAAATCAATGTTAAGAAACTGGGTCTTTGTAGAATTTAGGAATGAAAAGGCTGAGGCTCAGTAACAATATAAGGGACAATTTACTTCTCTAGCTTTTATTCTTCTAAGGATTCCACTGAGCAAACCATGACCTAGGCGGGAGGAAGGGGGGAAGATTAGTTTGTGTCTTTTTGGAAAAGCAGTGTTAACAATTTCATCCTCATTCCCATGCATCATGTTTGCATTAATCCTAGCCAGTTTCTACTAGCAAGGTGTGTTGGGAGGACTTTCTGAAGTGGCTCTGCACATTGGCAGAGGCTTGTCTCTAGGGTGAGAATTTCACTTCTCCAATCTGCAAGCTATTTGCTTGGCACTTTGGAAAGGAGCAAAACTGCTGCTTTCCAGAAAGTGTGGTAAAGAGAAGGGCTGCCAAGTAGGCTGGGAAGGGGGAAAAGGATTTAGAAACCCCCTTGTCTTGGCTGAAGAAGGGAGTGTCTGGCTTCATTTGTCCAGCAGATAATTTTAAAATGATCCCTGTGAGCCTCAGAGCTGATACCTGCTCCTGTGCTGAATGTGTGCAGCAGGCTTGGAGCATAGCAGGGGTGGGAGGGTGTCAGGAATGTGTTCTTTGTACCCAGGCCATGTTATTTCTGTTTAATGGACTCTTCATTGTGGTCTGTGCAGGTGAAACCCGCATGCGATTCTATGAACTGCTCATTAATGGTCTCTACACTCCTCAGACCCTTCCTGTAGGCACTGAGCAGGACGTGTCGCCAACTGCCAATGAAGCTCTTCAGGTAGGTTTGCTTGGCTGCTTTTTAAGAACAACTTTCTAGAAAATTCCAAACAAATGCATCATCAACATTAGCCTCTTAACTCTGAATTTAGCTTCTTTTTTTTGCTGCAGTTTCAGTGGATGTTACTAATTCACATTTAAATATAACTTGCTCATAATTGCCACAGCAAACATAACTCCCTGCGAATGCAGCGCGTGTGGCTAATCTGTATGCTGTGTCTGCATAGTGTGGTAAGTGCTTTTTGTCTTCTGGAATGAAAAATACCTACAGAACTGACAGCATGTGCCCTATTAACATTAGAGATTCCTGCAGTTATGAGGTCTGGATCAAATCTGTCCATGAGATAAGATTATTCCCTTGAAGTCAGGGGGGGATGATTTACAATGGTACATTTGGGCCTAGTGTCTGCAATATGTAATCCTTAGCAGGTATGTTCTTCAGCCTTGCTTAAAGGCTAAAACGATGGAAGATGTCTGATACTGAGTAGTGGCATTAATTTTCCAGACTCTTTAATTAGTCACTGGAATCAGTTGCTCATAAAAGTAGTGGATGGAATTCCTGAAGGCTTTCAGGGCTCCCTCAATATTTAGGGTATGCTTCTCTAAATGGCTTTCTACGGTTACCTGCTCTACTGCCAATCTAAATGGGCTGAGAGGACAAGTGGGAAGTGGAAGTCTCTGTGTGTGTAGTCATCAGCCTGCTTGGCTTGTCTAGATGTATTTTGCCTCCTGACTGTGGCTTAGGAACCCAATGTAAGGCATCAGATTTGAAAGAGGCTTAGCAGAGTTTTGTTTTGTTTTTCTCTTTGGTTTGTTTTTGGTGGGTTTATTTGTTTGGGGGTTTGGTTTGGTTTTGTTTTCTCCCCTTTTTTCTACTTCTCTGCACTCTTGTGGCTGCCTAAAATGCTGTAATTTAATTTTCTGATCAGATGTTTTCAGGACAGGTAAGAGCTGTACACTGAACGTGAAAATCCCATTGATCTGAAAAAAAAAACCAGTCCTCTTCTCCAACTAACCACTCTAGCAGCTACAAAGCAACACCCCAGTATCCTTTTAGCCAAATCATAAAGAGGCTGATTCTTTCTTACCTTGCAACAAAGTGTTTTTAAAGGCAGTGGGGCAGCAAGTAATGATTTTACTGAGGGACCCGCTATGATCAGGGCCTGGCTTTTCACTGCTGCTTGTTACACATCTCAAATAAAAATGAATAGATTTGTTCTTACTCTTTGTCAGGATTAACAGCAAAACAGTTGATGGTATCCACAAAGTAGTCCCTACTGTAATTATCCCTATGATTCTTTCTCTAGGTATTGTGTTTATGTATTATCTTGTTGTTCTGAACTGTTGGGTTTTTTTTCCCCATTTACCAGCATAATTACTGCTTTGTGGGTAACTTAAACTGTTTGCATCATGTTCTTATAACTAGAATTTGCCAGTAAACTTGTTTTTGTAGCTCAGTAGAATACTCTGACATTTGCTTTCCCCACTCACACAGCACAGCAAAGACAGCTGTTAGCCATGATCCCTGCATCCAGGTATCCAGATCCCACTGAAAGATAATCCACAAAGGTGTAGAGATGTGGATTTTAGCAGGAACCATGAGCCTTGTTGTGGACCTTTTCTGTGGCTTTTAGAACAGTTGAGGAGGAAATTTTTGTAATGTTCATGTGGTCATGGTCTCTAGGGAGTCACACCAAGAGCAAGTCCATGCTATTGCATGGGTGAGATGTGTGTAACAGGTAAATGAGAGCTCAGCTTCAGTTTGGTTACAAGCAGGTTATTTTAAGTGTCTCCATGCGCTTGGGAGGGCAGCATCCAACCTGTAGTCTCACCAGTTTGTTATCCTGGTGTGCTTTTGGGGAGTTGGAGCTTAGTCCTGCCTCTGCTACCAGGAGGATTCTCACTAAGCTCTTGCTTTGCATTATGGAAAATTGACTCTGGCACTGATGATTAGCATGACACTGTTATGACTCAGCAGAGTCTGAGTTGGAGCAGGGCTGCTCCTAGTAGAAAAACCCCTCAATGTGCCTGCAAAGTGAGTTGCAGAGCAATTATGTGACTGCTCTGTAGGCTTGTAAGTTTTCAGTTTCACATGCCACAATCAGAGTACTCTGGTGGAGCTTTTGTCTTTGGAATGTTGTTTAAAAGAGGTGTTTTTGGCAGCAGAGACACTTTTGTGCCTTTTATACCTGTAACCTTCTCCCTTGTTACAGATGAATGCTGGGTAGAGAGGAGTGCTCAGTCAGCTCCCTCAGTTGGACCAACAGAGCCTTGCTGCATAGTTTTGGTTGCAGGCGGGCAAGTTGCTGATTTGTGTGTTTTGATTTGTTCACACACTAAAAAAGATAAATCGCTAATTTCATATCTCAGAATTAGTTTCATTATCTCCTCTATTTGCAGTTTAGACAAGCCTTGCATAGTTGATAGAAAACAAAACTCTTTCAGCTAGAAGTATTGTGCAAGTCTCCTGTTCACCTAATACTCTTGGCTATAGCTTATAAGCAATACTGTTGTATCTGCTTTCTTCTTCCTCCTCTTTGCTTCCTCTTTGCTTGCCTTTCTCTTTTAAATTAAAGAGAACTGTTAATAATGGATAATGGTTTGTATTTTCAGGGATGCTGGAACCTGCGTAAACTGCAGGGTACTCCTCTGAAAACCAAATGAATTAGATAAGTCCCTGTTAAAAAGTGTGTGTTTAGGTGCTTTTCTCTCTTCTCTTTTCATAGTTGACGGATTCCCTGAAGCGCCTGAAAGACAGCAACCTTTCTTCTGCGGGATCATCTGTTACCCCAAACAGCAGCACACCTTTCTCCCATGACACAGCCTATTCCAGCTGTCGGCAGGACACCCCAAACTCCTACAGCCAATTTACCCCACAGTCCCAAGGAACACCTCACACCCCGCGGTTAGGGACGCCGTTTTCCCAGGATTCTACCTATTCGAGTCGTCAGACGACGCCCGTGTACCATTTTGGGCAGGACAGTGGCTACAAAGCCAGGAGACATGACACAAAATTTACCGATGCCTACAACCGCCGGCCGGGACATCACTATGTGCATAACTCGGCAGGTGTTTTCCGAGGGACGGAGCATCAGTTCAGTACCTACAAATCCCATCAGCAGGAGCCAGTTCAGTTCTCTCACACTCCTCCCCTGAGCCACTCTAGTTCTTCAAGCTACAAATCTGCCTTTTCTCCTTACCAAGCACCAGCTGTATTTCCCCAATCTGACGAGCAGCAGTTTCCCCAAACTTCTAGGGAAACAGAGTACAGGAGACCTGCACCACCTCCCACTGAGATGGTTGTGGAAAGCAGTGCTGCTACTAACGTTGACTTTGTTCCGCTGAAGGAGAAGCAGGAGGAGCCTCCGCCTTTGCCCGAGTCGAACTCTGTTCCTGAGCCGAGCACAGCATCCTTCTCTCAGACTCCAGAGAGAAGTGAGACCCCTGGCACCCCCACTATGGAGTCAGAAATGCAGCATAACAGTTTAGACTCAAGGATTGAGATGCTCTTAAAAGAGCAGAGAACAAAGTTACCCTTTCTTAATGAGCATGACTCAGATAATGAGATCCGAATGGAAGGTAGCCCCATTTCCTCCTCTTCTTCCCAGCTCTCTCCCATCCCAATGTACGGTTCGAACTCTCAGCCCGGTTTCAGAGGTCAGACACCTTCCTCCCGCCCTTCCAGCACTGGCCTGGAGGACATCAGCCCGACTCCTTTACCTGACTCTGACGACGATGAGCCCATCCCTGGGACAGCTTCTCTGAGTCAGAATTCTCGGGGCACGTCAGAGGCCAGCATGACTCCCATTGATCAGCTGAGCAGGACCTCTAAAATTGAGACCTCAGAGGCTAAAGAAATGGTGCCTGGTAACCAGACTCCAACATCAGAAAGAATGGATGAGGTGAGTGACCTGAAACTGCGGGATGATGCTCTGTGTGTATCCTCAGAGCTGGACTGAGCAGGGAGTTGCTCTTAGCTTTAGTGTTACTGGAGCATAGGGTTTCTGGTGTTTTTTTTCCCTTTACTTGAGGCAGCTGGAAATGAGATAGATGGAACACAAAGTGATGGTCTTAATCAATTTCCCAGTTGCCAGCTTTCCTTTTTTTATAGGAGCAGCCTGCTGCAATTTAGACCTTCAGGAGGGCTCAAGGACTGCCCAAGCCACAAAAGTTTGGCCAGTGTGTGAATGTCCTGAGTGTCCACAGATACTTGAGCCACTAGAGGAGTTAATTGAGCGCTTTCTGCCATTGCTTTGGTCCCTGAGCTTGAGGGGTGTGTGTGCGCACACTTGCTTAACGGGGCTTTCATGTTATGCCCAAGTATTGAATGTATACTTTGTTTGATAGCTCTCCAGCTATTTTTGCCATCTGGTTTGAACGGGAGACAGTTGCTGGGTTTTAATACTTGCTTTCCTCAGTTGGAAGGGGGAGGTGGTTGGCTTGTGGGGGACGTGCTCCACTGAGTCTTCCAATAATAGAGCAGAGCTTGCTGCTTCTGCTGGGGCATTTGTGGCTGAAGGGAGAGTGAGAGCTTAAGGGGGTGGAATGGTGCCAGCAGACAGGGAAATTACATTGTATAGTGTGTCTGTTAGGGAGGTCTGTTGCAACAAATGTGAGTATCACTGCAGTGGACGTGTTGGTCCTATTCTGCTGTGTCAAGGAACAGTCAAAATCCAGGTCTTCCTAAATGCCAGACACCTCACCATGTGTAAGAGGCATGCAAGCAAATGAAACTGCTGTGTCTGGTGTGCAAGAGCTCTGCAGTAAAGGGACTTCAACCATCTGAGAGGGCTGGCCTTGTGTAAATGTCCCGCATGTGGTAGATCAATGTAATTTACTCATGGAAGTTTGCTGGGGTTAAGCTGGCAGAACGGCTTTCCCTTCAGTGCTCTGCAGTTGGGAGGTTTTCACCCTAGAAGCAGCTGCATTTCAGGAGAGGAGGAGCTGTTTGTGGAGCTGTAGGCTTTGCAGAGTGCTTCACTGGAGGAAAAGAGCTGCAGCAGCAGCAGAGCGCAGGTCTCAGTGCTGAACAGCAGAACAATTGTACTGGATATTTTGTTTATTCTATGTGCCTTTCCAAACCTGCTTGTCCTTGCAGTTGCCAGTTCAGCCTTTGAAATGATCCAGCTGCTTGAGGTCTCATTCATCATCTAGGCTGGCCCAGACTCCTCTCTTGGGAGGCAAGTCCCTGGCCGGTGGGACCTGATGATGTATTAATTAGGAATGGAGTTTTAATTCCTTGAGCTCGGTCTGGCAGGCTTAAGAGGGTATACGCTGAGTTTCTCTGAAAAAATGAGGAAGGCATTCCTCATCGCCTTGCCGTTCCGGGCTTGTATCTGTTGTCCTCGCTCTTGTGCAAGAGGGTTGCAGCCAGTGCTGAGCTTGTTGGAAGATGGATGAATGCCAGCATGGTATGTGGGGTCAGGCACTCTCTGTGGCTGAGATCAGCCTTGGGGGAGCAGCTGGGATTTTACATTTGGGGCAGTGGCGTGCTGACGTTGAAACCCATGTTAAGTCTTTGTCTCCCTGTAATGAGATGCTGGTGTCAGAAGTTCACATCGATGCTTGTGTGATACAAAATTATATGTGCCTTGATCCTCTGCAGAAGGCAGATAGGTGGTAGCAGGGTCTTCATGCAGGTCATTGCTGCCTTAATTGTCTCTCCCCCTCCCAAAAAAAATGTGATGCTTGTTGTCAGAGCTGTTAATTCACCTCCCCTCTCGGTTACAAATCACACTAAGCTATTCTGGCATGTTTGAATAGTTGCCTGTGCCGTTCATTGCTCATTTTGATGCACAACAAAACCATCTCCATGTGGTTTTGCTTCTTTCTCCCGCCGTTTTTTTTTTTTTTTCCCTTTAGAAAAAGGCTCTCCTGTCTTCTCCCTCTTGCTGAATGAAGGAGTGGAGCTGAGCAGTGACTTAACATAGGCTGTCATTTGAGCTGCAGCTTTCCAACTGCGTTAGAGAGGGGCATTGAATCTGTCTGAGGGCTGGAAAGCTGAACCTCTGGCTTCAGCCTATTGTGATACCACTATTTAACTTCAGTCCTTCAGAGAGTCCTCTAGCAAAACAGAGGGAAGGCAGACCCAAGTACTCCTGGTGATTGTGTGGCATGGGGAGCACAGCAGAAATGATATATTAGTGTAGGGAGGGCTCATTAAGTGTCATAAGGAAGCAATAAAGGGCAGAGAGTTTGAACTTACTTACTTCATGCTTGGCTTTTCAAGGGTTGGAGCAGCCCCAGGCCAGTTCTCTTTGGGTGGATGCTCTAGCTGGGAAAATCTCAGGACTCATAAGGATGCCAGCAAAGTTGCAGGCAAGCTTTTCCTAACACAATAGGTTCTTTTCAAGAACCTACTTTTCCTTCCCAGCAAAACAAACATGATTTTTGTCAGCAATTGCTAATGCAGTAACATTTGTCCTGTAGGTGATGCGCTGTCAAATGGCCAGGCGAGTTAACCAACCACCCCAGGTGTGCCGTAACTAAAGGAGGTACAGCCAGGCCCCAGCAATTGTTCTGTTTTATCATGCAAGACCCTGGAGTTTTATTTCAAGATCTGGTATGATACTCCTAAGCCAGAGCTTGGCAGGGAGCTTGGGTGTGGGAGAGGAAGGGCTGTGCATCTGTCTGCAGCACCTCACCCTGATCTCAGAGCAGTGATCATGGTCTGCAGAGAAAGTCCTGCTAAGCTTATCCAAAGGACAGGCATGTTGGCAGTACGAGGTAAGAAGAGAAAAAGGGATCCTTTACAAATCCTCTCAGACAGGAACACAAAGCAGAGAGGACTTTTCCAAGAGACTAGAAGATGGCAAAGAAAGAAAACAGCCCAACTGCCTTGTTATAGTAAAGTTCTTGAGGGCAGCAATGTTACAAACTTTCCTTCCTATGTTCCTGAGAGATAACAAGGAAGGAGTTGCAATAATTTTTTTTTCACAGGATCTTTGCTGTTGCAGAAGTGCAAAGGTTAATTAAGTACAGTTTGACATTCTGACATCCCATTGGAGCCGTGTTTTTGCTTGGCTTGGTCCAGGAAGAGGCCCTGCCTCTGTCTGATGGGTGAATGACAGAATTGTAACGTGTCACTTTATTGTATATTGATGATGCCCGTCACGTTACAGCTTATACCAAGGTATTCATTTGTGTGCATAGCCAGTGTGTGATAGGAAGACAATGGTATTTTTCCAGATTTATGACTACAAAAGTACTTTTTAATTGAGGGATCTGCAGATTCCTGTTTTCCTGGTAGTTTGGCTAAGCACCTAGTCACTGTGGTGGGAGAAGTGCTTTAAAAATGCCAAAGAGATCCTTCAAAATAAAGCTCCTGGAACATGAATGAGGTGAGAGCAGTTCTCCTGCTGCTTGCTGTGAATTTTAGCAAGTAATTTGAGGAGTAAACTGGAAGTTACATGGTGCACATCAGCCCTGGAGACCCTGAAAGCCACCTGTGTCACCAGCCCCCCTTAGTGTTATGCAGTTGCTGTGCATGTTTGTGAATGTCCTGTTACAGGACAGCATCAGCATGCCCATGACAAGCTCTGTGTGTGGAGTGGAGCCTCCCATCATTACCCAGGGAGAATCTCTGAGCTGTGCTTACACACAGATGAGGTAGGTCAGGCTCAGTCCTACAGTGGGCTATGGAGTCCCTGAGGTTATGTCTGGGCTGAATTTGTATTTCATGTTGAAGTATCTTTGGGTTCTTGTGTGGTCATGGCCAGAACTGGAAGCTGCACATTGTCCCTCTGGAGCCTTAGCAGGATGTGCTGACATTCTCCTGCTGTAAGCTGCTGCAGCCCCATCCAGACTGGGCTGTTTTTCAGGAGCTGGTAAATGATTCCCTTTTCCTAGAGAGCCAGGTTCGGTCTGTGTGAGACAGCAGCACCCCAATACTATCCAGGCAGCTAGAGCAGCTGCAGGGGCTTCTCAGCTAGCATACCTGCAGCAATTGCCTCAGGAGCAGTTGATGCCCGTTGGAGCTGTGCTGTGCAGGAATGACTTGGTCTCTGCCTGCAGAAGGATGCTGGCTCCTCGTGTACCCTGCTCCCATCCGTGGCTGCATGGGGTAAGAGATAGACTCATGTTCCTGGGGCATTGACAGTGGGTTAGGTGGAGCTTCCTAAAGATGAACCCGAATGCCCTGTACTAAGGGATGTTTCTGATCTGAAGAGTGCAGAAGTGATTTATTCAAGGTAAATGCACATTAAGGTTGAGAAGGTAGAGTCTTAAGAGCCAGGAAATGTGATACCTTGGTTTCCACAGTAACTGTGCAAGAGCCCTTATGCCCGTAAGTAGCTGTTATGTATGTATAATATATATGGGTACGGCTGGGATCCAATTTACAGCTAGAGTGGGATTTCATCATTTCTGGAGGGAGATGGCAGGGAGTAGATGTGGGGAATGGCTGCTCTGAATGTATTCTTTTAATTGAAGAGGGGAGAAAAACCTGAGAGCTGTGATTTATGTCCAGTTTCATAAACACTTTTTCAATTTTTCCTGTCTCCTGAGCTCTTGTGAATGTGATCATGCCTGACAGAACTGGTTCCTAATGGAAACTCAGAAATAGGTATATGTTATGACTGTGAATTTCCAGAAATGCAGCCAGCCAATGCCCAGGCAGCAAAGATTTGGATAACTGCTGTGGTTTTACGTGTGAATTACACCAGCCATGCTAAACCTGTGAAATTGAAATGAGAGCAAGCAGCTTAAACTGTGGGTTCTGTTCTGCCCTTCCTGACCCAGGCACAATGGCAGTGAAAAGCCACAGGGACTTCAGGGGATCTTGTGAAGTTTAAGCTTGTTCAGAAGAGAAAGGCAGCACACAAATCTCTCAAAAGGTGATTTAAATCTGACACTACACTGGACTTTTTTGAGACCTTAGAGATTTTGTTCAGCCTTCATGTCCAGAGGAATGAGCATGCTGGGGCAGGACTGCAGCCCTATATCTTCCCTAGGATGCTCAGGGTTGAGGGTCAGTTGCTGTATAACCTGACCATGGTGAGGATGCCCTGGCTTCTGAAGCAGTGGAAATGGAGGATATTGTTATCTTATGTTTTTCTTTCAGACCTGATACTGGAAGAGCGTGGGCAGGGGCTGCTTGGTCATTTACCACATGCAGCCTGCTACTCCTACAAAAATTTTGACAAAGTAGAGGTCCATGTTTGCTAAGTTGTATTTGACTTCTTTGTCTCTAGTTTGCTTCTTGGGGTACTTGCAAAACTGGTGGTTAGCAATGCAGAGAGCTTGACCAGCCACATGTGTTCTCTACAGGAAGCAGCCAGAGGTAACAAACCCAGTGTCAGTTTTCACAGTCACTTTTTCAGAGCAGAACTGAGCCAATATTCCTGGTGATGCACCCCTCTTACGTGTGTGCTCGTGGAGGGTAAAACGCTAGATGGAGAGAGATCTGCCTGTTTATGGTTTGGATTTTTTTGACTAACAACTAGAGTAGGATGAGAACATGTTGCTAACAGAGCTAGAAATGGTGAAATGCTCTGGAGTGTAACTGAAAAATAGAAAGCAGGCTGTGGTTGGGAGGCTGAGTGGTTCTTTCGCTCTCTCATAGCAGACCAAGACTTTGAGGCTTTTGAATTTTGCATACCTAATAGAAATGACGCTGCCACCCCTGTTTATAAATCACTGTTGCTGATAATACTCTTGCTGCCAGATCAGTTCATTCTCTGTTTTGCCACCAGTTACTTTGTGCCAGTTTTCAGTTCCTGGTAGATTGGGTATGTAGAATTAAATTGCTTGTTAATAGGTAGAACACTGCTTGTTCTGTGTTTGTGTAAGCTCTCCTGCTCTGGAAACTTCGATTCAAATTACAGTGTTCATATCACAGCACATGGATGATGGCAGAATAATATTTGCAAGGCTGAGCTCTGCACACTATTTCCAGTTAGAGAGCCCCTGGCCTCTTCCTTTTGCTGCTTACTGAGTTCTTCCCATTCTTTTCAGTGCTGGTTTTAGCAGTGATGATACTGGATGTTCAGATGTCACAAATGCAGGCTGTGAAGCCTCACATCAATCTATCACATTTTCCTCACAGTTTCTCCACCCCATTATCATTCCAGTTGCATTTTGCATCTGATAGTTGTGAAAAGTGACCAAGGGAATGCAGACGAGTTACTGGATGGCAGCGTGTGTTGCAATGTGCAGTGACACTGAGAAAATGCGCCAGTGTGTTAGGTAATCAGTAGAAATATTGAGAAAATAATTGCTGTTAACATATTGTGCTGGCAGCCACCAGGACAGCACTAATTTCTGGGTCTGATTTTGAAGAAGAGGGAGCAGGCGCTGTGTGCTCTACGTGTCTATGTTTGACACAGAGCAGCCAACAGGCAAGTGCTCATTCAAATTTCTGCTGGCTGCTGCCTTTCCTGGACTCCTTTACGTAGATGCAGTTCATTAGAAGAGCATGTGCTTTTTTCCCACATGCATCAATTTTGAGTCCCATGACTTTGCCACCTCTCATCTGTTAATTATGATTTTCAGTTTGAGGTATGTCTTTGTGCCTGGTGAAGATGGAGCAAAACTCAAACCAAAACCTGTGAGTTTGTTAACTGCGCATCATGAACCTGCCCATGAGGGCTCCTTTGACCCAGGTGTTGCTTCTGTCTCAGGATTTAGTATGAAAGTGCAAGGCTTGCTTTTGGAAGTGCCCATTCATCATACAAAAAAGGTTGCTCAATTTTTTTTCTGCTCCCAAACCCAAAGTATTAAAACCAAAATAAAGGTATTTTAACATATCTTTAATTTGCTTAGTACTGAAATGAAACTACTGTCTGCTTTCCAGCACTGCAGACACGCCTGATGAGGTCAGGATGCATATAAAATAACAAGGTGGCAAATTAGGGTTTCTGATTTCTCCCTAGGTTGGGATAGGTTCACTCCTCCAGGCTTTGCAAAAGTGTTGCTTCAGGAGCAGTTTGAGTAGAGGAAGTTGTTCGTGGCTTGGGCTTCGGCAGTCGCTCTTTGCATAGAGGGCACTGTGAGCACTGCGAAAGCACGGCATGGGGAGGAAACGAAACTGCTGCTGGAACTCAAAACTGGCAGCAGTCCTTATGATTTGGAGGTTTGGTTGGAAAAGGGTCAGATAGCTGTAGCAGAACCTCCAGTTTTCACTTGGGATGTGGGTGTTTCAGCTTAGGAGTGGAATTTGGATTTGCTGGCTGCTTTGAAGGTGTGTTTTGTGTAGTTGATAACTGTGTGCTAAGTGCAATTACCGCACACCTTTGACCAGCTCAGCTGCATTCTGCCCAGTATCTCTCTCTCCATATCAGGCAGTAAAGACAGGGAGATCTTTAGGAAAAATTGTGTGGAATGATGGGGACAGAGGAAGCAGAGAAGGGTCCAGTCCTTCCTATCTTTCTTCCTGCATTCAAGGTGGGATATCCTCAGGCTCACTACTGCCCAAATTCCCTGTATCAAGTAGTGCAGTGCATGGGGCCTTAGGAAGAAGAGTGCTGAGAATGGTGCAGGTTGGTTGACATGAAGGACTGGTTTTTAGTTTTCCTGGGACTGAAGCAGCCTTTTGGTGGCCTGATGAAGAAATTAGATCAGTCTGCTGCTTTTGTGGATGCTGTGGAGTGAGAGTCAATTTCTTATACCCATGTTTTCCCCAAAAGAGCTGTGTTTACCCATGAGCAGTGTAGTTCTGTGCTGAGTGGCTGGAGAGCAGCCAGGCAGAGAGGGACCTGGGGCTACTGGTTGATGGTAGGCTGAACATGAGCCTATGGTGTGCCCAGGCAGCCAAGAGGGCCAATGGCATCCTGGCCTGCATCAGGAGCAGTGTGGCCAGCAGGAGCAGGGAGGTCATTCTGCCCCTGTACACTGCACTGGTTAGACCACACCTTGAGTCCTGTGTCCAGTTCTGGGCCTCTCAGTTTAGGAAGGATGTTGACTTGCTGGATCGAGTCCAGAGAAGGGCAACAAAGTTGGTGAGGGGTTTGGAACACAAGCCCTATGAGGAAAGACTGAGGGAGCTGGGGTTGCTTAGCCTGGAGAAGAGGAGGCTCAGGGGAGACCTTATTGCTGTCTACAACTCCCCAAAGGGAGGTTGTAGCCAGGTGGGGGCTGGTCTCTTCTCCCAGGCAACCAGCACCAGAACAAGAGGACACAGTCTCAAGCTGTGCCAGAGGAGGTTCAGACTGCATGTTAGGAAGAAATTCTACACAGAGAGAGTGATTGCCCATTGGAATGTGCTGCCCAGGGAGGTGGTGGAGTCACCATCATTGGAGGTGTTTAGGAGGAGACTTGACAGGGTGCTTGGTTGCATGGTTTAGTTGATTAGGTGGTGTTGGATGATAGGTTGGACATCATGATCTTGAAGGTCTCTTCCAACCTGGTGTGGTCTGATTCTATTCTATTCTATTCTATTCTATTCTATTCTATTCTATTCTATTCTATTCTATTCTATTCTATTCTATTCTATTCTATTCTATTCTATTCTATTCTATTCTATTCTATTCTATCAGTCCTTCTCCCACTGAGCAGGATTAACATGCATTGCACATGTCAGGTTGATGTTCCCTCTGGAGCCTGGGGATGGGTTGCTGAAGTAGGCAGCTTCTTTCCAGGTTTCCCTTCTCCCAAAGCAGCTTTTTATTGCTGGTGCCTTGCATTTCCCAGGCAAAACAAAATAGATGTATTTCAGGCACTAGCAGTGTTATTTGGTGGAAGCAGGAGCTGTTTTAATGTTGGCTCACAGCTCTGGGAAGAGTTTTCCAATCTGCTCCTTGTTGCTAAGTGGTTGCCAAACGTGGTGTTCTGGTCAGCAGATGTGGATAAGAGTTCCAGTGCAGATAACTGAAATATTGTCTGTGAAGAATGCAGATAAATGCCAGTAATTGTTATCATGGTGCTACAAGCATTTTGCAGTTGTCCAGGAAAAAAATATTACTTGGGAAATATTAAAATCTTTAATATTGAATAAAGTTATTCAAATTTCAGTCAGGCATAAAGGGCAGTCTCTGGTTGAATGTGTAGAGATTTGTGTGAAAGGCTGTATTTTGACACTGGAATCTCTGTGAATTTATTTGCTTGTTAATACAATGTCAGGTGGGACATTATTTCCCAATTTACATCAGAAAAGTGGTAACAGCAGATGGTTTTGCTAACCTGATACATATTCCAGGTCAGTGGAAAGGAGGCAGGAAGGTGGTGTGAGTTTGGTGGCGAAGTGCAGCTTGGCCCCAGCAGAGCTGTGATGGAGGGTGGAGACCTGGTTCTGAAGTTACTTTTAAATTCCCTGGGAGCTGGCATCATGCAGGGACTACACAGCCTGGCTGCAGATCACCAGAACTAAGTTGTGTTCCCTGCTGGTCTGGATGCTCAGACTTCAACTTGAGCCAGCCTTATTGTGTGACTTTATCTTGGCTTGTTGCTGGGGCATGTGTGTACCAAAGGGCTGTGGCACAAGGCTGTGGGTGCCATCCTTTGAGGGGGGCTTTGGGTGGAATTTGTAGGCCAGCTCAACTGACTCTGTATGGCTGTGGGGTTGTGGAGAAGGGGAAGCAGGCAAAGGAGATGCAAGAAACTACCCAGGTAGCTTTGCAGTGGTTTGGGGTCATCCACTGGGTGGTAGGTGTAGCTTCCATGTGACCTCTGTCTTTGCTCTGGCAGGGTTTATGTGGATCTGCTTTCAACATCCAAGCAAAAGAAAACCTGAGCTTTAGGTTGTGCTATGCCTTTAAAAAGAAAATCAGAAATGCAGCTCATGGTACTCTCAAGAATTCTGAATTGGGATGGAGAATGTAGGAAGACTAGATTTTCCTGGAAGTGAATTTGGGGCTAAACATACAAACTGAGCTGTAAGAAGAATGATTGTTGGATTTTTGCTATGACCTAGTTTTTGCAGTATTTTTACTATTTTAACTGAAGTCAGGTATCAAGAGTATTGCACAGTGTAACTCTGCTCTGGTGAGGCACAACCTTACTGTCGCATCCAGTAAGTGAGATGTATTGATCATGTGGTATATGAATTCACATGCAGCTCTGGTGCTTCTAGGGGTGTTGAGGCTAAACCATGCTAAGTAGAAAACTATTCCTTGCAAATCACCAAGCCAGCTGTTCCTACAGCCAGAAGAACCCAAAGATGCCTGTGACTTCCAGCTGGTCCCCTGAATCTGAGAGCAGTGCATGGAGTGCATTAGCACAGAGCCATGTTTGGCTGGGTTTGTGCCTTATTCGCCACCAATTCACATAGCTCTTTAAATGACCTCCTGAAAAGGCAGGTTACTCATAGGTAACTTCAAACTCATGAACCAGTCTAATGAGAAAGCTGCTTTAAAAAATGAAACTGAGTGGTGTGATTGGGAGTATTCTAGGTTTGTCTGCTTAGGTATGGGTTGTAGAGGTGTGCCTGCTGCCATGGGCTTCTTGCTGGGCTTTGAACTCATTTTCAGCATTTTAGCAAAGCTTTTCTAAGCAAGTGTTAATGAAATTAGTAAAATAAGTGTCAACATGGAGAGGTCTGAAAGAGCCTGGGGGCTGAAGTGGTCAGTCTGAGGAGCACAGGATGGGTCACCTGGTGCTGACCCTCCTGCTGAACTACTCTGCCTCAGTGCACACAGCCCTTCTGCTCTAGCAATCGTCTGTGGTAGAGCTTGATGATGGCCTTGCTGCAAGAGAACAGAAAGAGATTTTAGATTAACTATTGAGTAAGCAAGGAAAAGGCAAGTCTTTACCATTCCTTGGGTGTCTGTATAGTTGGAAGTTATTTCCTCTAGGTACTGAAAGACCTTCAGTGGGGGAGTCGGAGCAGTTTGTGCCATGCAAAAACTCCAGCCGCAGCCAGGCTGTATGCGGTGATGCTCCCCAGGGGTCCCTCTGCTACCCGTGAGCAGCAGATTAGGATGTGATATTCTCCAGTAGTTGCTGGTCAACCTATCTTCCACAGATGTCTAATCCATTTTTAAACCCACCTGCACTTCTGAGTCTTTGCAGTATCCTGTGGCAATGAGGTGCACAGCTGAATTTTGTTCTAGGTAAAAAGTGCTTCCATGTGTTTGGTTTAAACCTTCTGCTTGTTAATAAGGGGACAGGTGGGTAAACCACCATACTTCATCCCTTGTCTCTTTTTGGAGTGTTTTATACCTGCACAACTGACAGTGGGAGTGCAGCCCAGCTGTGGGATATTCCCACTCTGGTAATTTACAACAGTTGTGGTTACACAATGTATTTTGCATATAGTAGGGATGATTTTAATATCTTCTAGAAAGCCATGAGAAATGTCATGTCCTGCACAGAGATTATCTTTGTTAAAGAATCAGTCAACAGCTGGCAGCCAAGAGGGTTGTGTCCATCACCCAAGAGGAGGGGGAAAAAGTTGCCTTTCCCTCACTGAACTGGTTTTGGAGAGGGACAACTTGAAAG
This sequence comes from Melanerpes formicivorus, assembly GCF_026170545.1. Lineage (NCBI taxonomy): Eukaryota > Metazoa > Chordata > Aves > Piciformes > Picidae > Melanerpes > Melanerpes formicivorus. Next base: position 2,574,178 of record NW_027142424.1, on the reverse strand, counting down.
TATTTCTGGCTGGATATTGCTTTAGGCTTTGTCTTAGAAGAAGATTTTTAATGTTTTAATGAATATGTTATGTGCCTCACCTGATGTGCTTGTTTCTCTCTTCTCTGACTGCACTCAGCTAAACCAGAGTAGAGCAGGAGAAGGAAAACCTAAGCAGTAAATAAAGCATGGTTCAAGATGCCTCCAGAGAAAAGATCCTCAAGAGAAGGGAAATGTTAGCAAAGGGGAACTGTTCACAGTATCACCAAGGTTGGAAGAGACCTCAAAGATCGAGTCCAACCTGTCACCACAGACCTCATGCTTCACCCTCACTTCTGAGGAGCAACATCTCTACTCAGCCTCTTTAGCTGCTTGAAATAGGCTCCTTGGAGTGAAGCATCTCCTGTGGTTTAGCTGGATTTTAATGCATCTACAGCACTTGGCTGGGAAGGACTTGTTAGCTTGTGTTGTAATGCTCAGAAAATGAGCGGAGCCTGCTAAGCTCATTAGGGTGCCAGTCATCATTTGTGGTCAGTGCTGCAAAGTCTGGCTACAGCCAAGTTTTTGTCTCACGAGCCTCTTCTTTCCTGGGGTCATTCTCTACTGTGACATTGCAGCTGGCCTGGAGCACTTGCACCACCTGCAGTGGGGGCTTCATCTGAAGCGGTTAAATGCTTTTTGTCATACAGTCAAGTTCAGGTGAACTGGCTGAAGGGTCTTCCCTGCAGCAGTTTGGCTGGGAGTTTCAGAAGTACAGCAGATGTCCTATTGTCCTGGGATGGTGACAGTAGCTGAGTAGGCTGCAAGGTTTCTTGTTCGAAACCATAGTGTGTTGCCACCATAACTGCAGTCAAAATGCTAACAAGGTCCTAAAGACCTTATTAACAATATGTTCCTCCTTTTATGCTTTCTTTTTCTTCTCAAATAGTTGGTACTGGGATAGAGAGATCCTGAGTGGAGAGAATGGTAAGTCTGTGTGAACATCCAGGCCAGCAGTGGAGGGCTCATGAAATCTCAGCAAAAATGTTCAGAAAAGGGAAAGGTTCACGTAAAACTCAGGACTTTGACTCATTCTGCTTGCTTGTTCCATACTTTGTGGATACTGAAATCTATACTTGTTTGGAAGTTGCAGTTCTGGACTACCTCCATCAGTTGTGGGCTACAGGTTCCTGGACTTTCTTACAGGTGCCAGAAGCAGTGGAGCCTTTTTGCTTCCCAGCTGTGTCAACAGATCAGGACTGCACCTGAGAAATTTAGGGCAAGAATTGCTCAAGCTCTTGAAGAAGGGAGGGAAAAGCTAGGCTCATCATCTAGGGTGCCTCTTGATAAGGAAGGCAAGTGTCTTGAGCTGTTGCCTTAGGATGTACTTATGGTACCTGGGATCTGAGAGCAGACAGCAGTGAGCAGAAGAGCATTAAAACACAGTCTCAAGCTGCACCAGGGGAGGTTTAGGCTGGATGTTAGGAAGAAATTCTTCACAGAAGGAGAGATTGGCCGTTGGAATGTGCTGCCCAGGGAGGTGGTGAAGTCACCATCACTGGAGGTGTTTAAGAAGAGACTGGATGGGGCGCTTGGTGCTGTGGTTTCGATAGTGTTGGGTGATGGGTTGGACTTGATCTCGAAGGCCTTTTCCAAGCTGATTAATTCTATTCTAAAAGATGATACTGATGAATGATCTAATGAAAGCTCTTCTTTTTTTACCCTCTTGCCCTTTATCATTCAAGGTCTGAATCCTTTATTTCTGATCACCCTTCTGAGGAAGCTCGATGTTTCACAGGTTGTTGCATTGCTGATATCCAGGTCTTGCAAATGAAACTGTCATTGCTACTAACACTAGAAATGCAGAGGCCACTGAGCAGAGCACTGCAGATGCTGCCATAACAAAAACAGCCATGCAATTTCAGATACTTGAGGGTATAGTAGTAGTAGTACCTAAAAGGGGAAGAATATCAAATTGGCCTAGTTCTGATGATTAAAACTTGTTTAAATATGATATGTGTACAACCTATTCAACAGACTGATATCAGCTGGGAAGCTAGAATGTTTTCCAAGCTTATCTGTTTCCTTACTGCCCTGTTGGTAGCAAGATCCTGATACATGGTTCCATTTGACCTAAGGTTTAAGTATGAGGGTCAGCTCAGGCAATGATGTGTTAGTTCCTGCCTGGCACTGATGTGGAAGGTATCTGTGTACTCTGCACACTCAGTTATTGCACAATTTTTTGCACTTGTAGGTGGACTCTGATCTAATGTTGCCAATTCCCTTTGTTATCTTTGACTGTAAAGTATCTTCCAGTCTGTAGAAATATGGTGCATTCCTGCATGCCAGTGTGAGGAACAGGACAGAGCATTTCAGAGTCCTTTGGGAAATGTTTCTCTTCACTGTATGATTTCTCCTAAACTCCTTGCCTCTTTAGAGAGCGAGATGCTGCCTTGAGCTCGGCATCTTTTGTGCATGGGCAGACCTTTGAATAAAATCTGCTGATAATAGCTGAAATGGCAGAAAATGACAGAGAAGCCCATTGCATGCTTGCCATGCCTTTCTCGGTTTGCTTCCTCTGTCGGATTTGGCTGACTTGTTCCCAGGACTCTGCATCACTGAACCCGGTGTCTGAAAGGGATTTTACCTGGGTAAAGCCAGTCTGGCTGTATGAAAGTCTTCGGGAGAAGCCGAGAACATTCCCTGACTAATTTATCTGTAGGGGGTATTTTCTTGCTACTCTACCATCCTTTTATGCATGACTTAGCTTCCCAGCCGACTAAAGCCTTTGAAGTTAGATTGCAAATAGCTCTTCAGCTGTCCCTTCCCCCATCTAAAATAAGGAAACCAGAACAACCATTGCTGTGGAAAGAGCTTGCCTTATTACATGGCTTCCCAAGGTTAACACCCCTCTCCCTTTTCCTTCTTCCTTTTCCCTATCTCCTCCTCCTGCCCCATAAAGAAACCTTTTTTTTTCCCTTAATAAGATCTACTTAAGACTTGAGGGAAAAGGCCATGGTTCCATGAGATGGTAAATCCAATTTTAGGGTGTTTCATATGTGATGAAAACCACTCTGGCCACATGACGCAGCCCCTGAATTGGCACACATTCGCCCTGCCAGTTCGGATTTGTCCACATAATGCAGAAGGGGCAACTGTCCAGACAAGCTTCGCACTGGGGCACACATGGGCTGCCCAGCCATCCCTCATCTCAGGCTGGGGGCAGTGAACTCCCTATTTCATACCCTCACTGTATTTTGTGATCCCTCACAGTTGTACGTTCACATTTGTCTTGGCTCAGATCCATGCTGTCAGAGGCTCTGGAAGTTTCCAGTCTCTGTGTTGATGAATATGGACTCCAAGGATGTTACGTTAGCCTGCACTCTTCCTAGAGCTGTCCCTGCAGACACCAGAGAGTCTCTTCTGCACGCTGAAAGCCCAGAAGTGATGTCTGGCTTCTCCAAATATCCCTTCTTCAGTGACCTTGCCGACAGGAACAGTATAACCACATAATATGCCATGAATTTTGCAGTGTAGAGCCTCCTTTCCCTTTCAGAAGGGAGAAAGACCTGAATTAAACTAGCCCTTTTGTGGAAGGCGGTGCACTTGTTAACAAACAGCAAACCCCCTCAGCAAGTTGTTACCCTCTTGGCCAATTCATCTCTTTAGGCTTTCTGCTGAGGCCAATCTGGCAGTTGTTTTCCCACTGGCTTAATTTATGGCTCTGAGGTTTGGTATCCTAGGAAGCTCTTGCAGTGGGCTCTTGAAAGTCATGTTGAAAACTGAATAATGGTGCTCTCTTGCCAAGAGAATGAATTTTTGAAAGTACTGAATACTGGTTGAGTCTTCTCCCCTTGGGATCATATTTCTCAAACTGTCTTGTTTCTGGATCAGTGGAGATCTGGTTTTCTTAGACCACAGTTCACACTACATTTGTTTCCTATCCCTGTCCTCCTTGCTTCACTTGGAGTTATTTGTCCTTTCTGGGATTGCTTGCTAAATAAAAGAAGGTTTTTAGCCTCATGGAGATGTGTAGAGGCTACCTAAGTGGGTCTTTCTTACTCCAGGATCCATCTCAATTTATGGAAAGAGGAATCCATAATTTTCTGCACAGAGCTTCTGTGTAGAGTCAAGCGCAAATAGCCTGAATGCCTTCTGTTCTATTGCGTTTACTTTCTCCTGTTTTGGGGTTGAATTTTTTACTGTTTCATGCCCTGTGTCACATCAGGTGCTTTGCTTTGGGAAATACTGATTTAAGCTACTGCTCCCTTCCTTTCCTTGGAGACACTGATGTTATTCCACTGCACTGTGAGGAGCAGATGGGGTAATCCCCTCTGGAGTCTCAAACAGTGCCTTGAAGTGTGGATCCCCTACTCAGATGTTTGATGCATATGAGGACCTGCAGGAAACAGGAGGTGCAGGTTTGCACGACTCTGGAGCTCTGATTTTGGCACTTCTGCCCATTGTACTGGAGTAATTTTTAGCTCATTTTATCATGTTAATTCACTAAATTTTCTAATGATGGCATGGACCATTGGGCAGCCTTCCAGCTCTCCTGCTGTCCTTAAAATACACAGCAATTTACTTATGTTTCTAGTATCAGGAAACACTAGAAGTGAGGGAGGAGACCTTTTCCCTATGTAAGCATTAGCTCCATGTGCCTCCTCTCAGGAGCCCTTCTTGCCTTGTGCTGAAAGCCCAGATGAGCTCTTTCTTCACAGCCTTGTAAATTCCAACTTGTGGCATCTCCCCATGTGCAGGGTGGTCTAATTAGGAACCAGCACACTGTGAGACAAACAAGCACCATGGTGGCATTTCCTCACCCCCACCTCTGTGTTCTGGGACCAACAGGGGCTTCTGGGGAATTCTTCCTCTATCCTTCTGTGGTTTGAGGTATCATCTTGAGGCATTAGAAAAGAAAAAGAAAGTGGCATAAGTTAGGCTGGTGTTTACAGTGCTGTTTGTTTATGATGAGCACTTGAATATTATTGTCACTTGTTTTACTTGTTCTGCAGCCCTGTAGGTGTGGAGAGAGTTGTCTGTGCCAAAGTAGAGTTGCAAATAAGGACCAGACCAAAACACAGTCTCAGCCAAGACAGTGTATGGATATTGTCATCTCACAGGGCCCGAATTGTCTTTTTCAAGTAGTGAGAGATAGTTTAGCAATTGATAAAGAAATCAAAACACCCAAGTAACATCTCTTCTTCGATGAGACATCCTTGCTCCTTTGCAGCCTTTTTGGTGGGACACAGCAATGAATCCATCACCTTGATCTGTGTTCTGCTGCGCTCCGTTTGCAATCTCTGCCTGCAAATTAGGTTTGCAAAGTGCTTTATAAATATATAGCTACATAAAAATCTTACAGTCTTCTGTTCTTGAGATAGAAATACATATTGCTGAAGACATTTAAAATCACTGATCTGTAATATGTTAATCTTCATTTGCCTGTTACTGAGCTGAGCATTTTATTATAGTGCACACACACCTGAAAGATCTCTTTGTCCCAGTTAAAGCTGCTGTGATTGCCATCGCGTGTTGACAGCAGCAGCAGGACGGGTGCCCTCTCAGCTGCCCCAAAAAGGTGTGACTAACCATGGAGGAGGCAGTAAACACACTCCAGCATGGATCCAGGCTGCAGTGGTGGTGTGTTGGCCATCATGAGCCACCATCAGCACTGGTGGTGGCACAGTTATCTGAACAGGCTTGAAAGCTCACCCGGGAAGGTGCCAACAGCGGTTGGCTCTGTGGTTTTTTAGCTGCTGTAGCTAAACTTCTGGCAAACCACCCTGGGTAGCTCTGTCCTTCTGTACTCCACTTCTGCAACACTAGCAAAGTACCACCCTTGTGTGTGTTCTTTCAGAGGGAGAGCTGTAATTATAGTTAGCAAAGTGAAAATACTAATCTGTATTGTAAATAGAGTATGGAGTCTGCCTTCTTCATGCCTCATACTGTGAGGTGTGAATGCTCAGTACGGTCCCGTTGCCCTCCCAGCAAGAGGGCAGTTTGGAGGCATGGCTCTTTACATGCTTTGCCAAGAGCATGTGGAACTTGCAAGTTCTTCCCTAGCTAAAAGCAGATGAAAAACGACCAAATCAATAGTCTTTGAAGCCCTCCCTGTGCTCCAGTAGGTAGATGTTGCAGAACAAAACGTGTTAGCAAAGCAAATGGTGAGATTCTCTGGGCCCAAGTGGAATGGGCTTGTATTCTTTTAAAGGATTTTTTTCATTGAAATTGTCTGAGGAGAGTTGCAGGTGCTGGTTTGCATCCTCATGTTTTCTTGTTGCTCTGGACAGTGTTGTAAGATGTGCAGCAAGTTTAAAATGCCTCATTCTCTTTAATATGCTCTGCTGAAGGAGCTTGGGAAGAGAGCTGTGTGTTAGACAATCTGGGCTGTTTTCACCCTGGGATCACAAGTCATTGCACTAGGGCTGTTCCCTTGTCAAACGCAGCATGGGCAGCAGTGAGCACAGCATGGGCTCGGCACAGGGAAGCAGCCAGAGATGGGAAATAGGAAGTCAGAGGGACCTGGAATCTGTTCTCAGTTCCATCAGCCATTTGCTGTGTGACCTGCTTGGTCAGTTGTCCTCTCTCCCTTGCCTCTGAAGGATTATCTTTCCCTACTTTTTGTAAGGATAAAGGGTGACTCTTGCTCACTTGACAGTTTTTTAGACCCTTCAATGGACTTAATCCAAAACAAGTGATGACTGTTTGACCAGGTTATGAAAACCTTTTGCCCAACAGCTACTTCTGGTGTAGTTCTAGCTTTAGTGAAAAGCTGCTTCTTAATATTTTAAATGACAAAGATTTTCAGTATTTAAATATGGACTTTGGGGCATTTTAGTTCTTAGAGTGTAATTTTGTGTTCTGTTTGGTTTCTGCGAGTGCAGGTTTCAGCAGGCTTAAAGGTTTGCTGCTTCTTGCAAGCACAGGATGCTTCATTTCATTTAAGCTAATGACTTTCCATCGTGCTGAATGCCATCGATCCCACATTTCCATTGTTTCAAGCACCCCAGCTCAGCCAGGCTGTCACCGAAGTTGCTGCATTTAGTGATACAAGTTCCCTACATCAAATATAAGTACCTTTGTACCCAGCAGAATATTTAAGTGAAGTTACCTGCAAGCTGATGGTGCCTTCTGAGTAAATTCTTTGTCAGATGGCCTTTTTAAAAGGACATGAAAGCATGTGAAGTTCCTCTGCCCTTAGGAAAGGTACCCAGTGGTTGGTGTGATGAAGCTCTCAACTGCTGCTGCAGTGTCGGTGCTCCTCTGGGTCAGGGAGAGAACAGCCTCTTCATGTCTGGAAACTGCCAGTTCTGCATGCAGATATTAGGATGTAGTTTCATTTTTATGCAGGTATGAACATTTGCTTGCTAAGCACTGGGTATTGCTCTGAGATAAGACCAATACCCTGCATTCAGTGGCTCTCCACCCTGTCACTGTCCAGGCTGATCCAGGAGTGAGATCTCCGGATGTTCCTTTCACTTAACTCAAGAGCCTCTGTGCTAAAACACACTGCAGTGTTAAAGATGGCAGTTGGGTGACCAAAAAAGGAGGCCATTTATAACCAGTTACGCTGACATAAATCTTTCCCAACAAATTCACATCATTAGAACACCTTTGGAAAAATGTGTCATGTGTATAATTAAATACCTGTTTTGCTGACTCTTAATTAATGCAAAGTAAAGATGGCAGCACTAATTAATTTAGTTGGAAATGGCTTTTCTTTCAGTGAGCTGAAGGGAGGTTTTCAGGAGGCATTGTACCAGGTGCCTTCAGAAAGGTGCAGGTGAGCTGCGAGACAGATTGACACTTTTTTTTTGTCATGGCTGTGACTTCCACAGCAGTGTGTATGCCACTGATCAACTCAGCTTTCTCCCTTTGTGAGGGCAAAGAGGGAGGCCAGCAAGAAGGCAGTTTCTTTGAGAGGACAGTGGTAGCTACCTTTCAGCTCTGCCCTGAGAGGTGTTTGGTAGTGACCACAGTAAATCTGGCTTCAGACAGGTGAATGAAAAGAAATTCATGCAACAGAAGATTTTTCTATGTCTCCCTTTGATTTTTTTTCCTTCTGCACCTTGATCTCTTTCCCTGGGTGCCCATGTTTTCTTCTCTTTGATACAGCTTTCTCCTGTAACTGCTCAGCCACTTTAAATATTCATTCCTCTTAACTTTCTTTAAAGACTTCCTTCTAGATGATCTGCTTTTGGTTTGACCTCTTTCCTAACCTTGTGTATTCTTTTTTTATTTCTCTTCTGCATTTTTGATCTGTTTCTCCCTGCTGCTTAATCTCTTTCCCTTTCCATCTTGCTTGGGATAAAACTGGAGCACAGACCATGTTCACTGTGCAAGGCAGGTGAGTTGTCAGCAGAGCAGTGTAGGAAGCAGGAAATCTGTTGTTGCTTCCTGCAGACCCATCTGAACACCAGAAGTATTCAAAAAATAATAAAATCTTCCAGTTTCCCCCAGATGCTAGTTACTGCTTTGGCAGTCCCCACTTCAGCTTAAGTGAAAAATACATGTATGAATGAAGAAAGCTGCTGTGCACTGCAACATGGAGTCCAGCTAGTCTTGCCACCTCTGCAATTTTAGGATCAGCTTTTCTTTTATCTTGTATTTCCTTCAAGGTGGAAAACCAACCTCTTATCAAGCAGGATTCTTTGGTACTGAGGCTGACAGAAGGGAGTGAGCTCTGGGTGATAAGCAGGAGCACATAGGTCTCCTGCAGCAGGACTGGCTGGAATGGGCTGCTCTGGGCTGGTAGCTTGAACGTACACTTTGGGACTGGTACTATGTACTTGCCAGAGACCACTCTTGAGCAGTGACTCCAACAGGGTGGCCCTGGGAGGGAGCAGGATCCTGCAGGAGGGATAGCGGCTCAGGGAGTATTTGTGGTTCAGCGCTTGCTATGGCACTGCCTGGTGTTGGTTCACTGAGGCTTCATGGGGTGATTTTCCTCTGTACCCCATCAGATGAGATGAGTGCAAATGGGAAGGTGACTTTGTCTTTGGTAGCCTGAATGCTTCTGGCTCCCTACCCAGTGTTGCCCTTTAGCATCATCCAGCTTTTGCAATTTGAGCCAGTGCTTTAACAGTGCCTTTTGTGTTTGCTTACAGAGAAATGGGGTCTGTTTTGCAGGAAACTTGTTTACACCTGCCACAGTCCTCCTCTTGGCTCTTCCTTTGCTTCTTTCACTGGAGTTGCAGTAGTTGAAACTCCAGAATGTCCTCTCCTTGCCCAGCATCCTCAACGTGGGATGTGACAGCAATAATGCAGCTGGAGAGGGGATGTAGTGGTGGGACCTGCTTAGAAATGTTAGCCAGATGTGCACAGCTCAACAGGAGATGATACAATTCAGCTTTGGAAAGACTCAGGTGCAGTGGATTATCCTTTTTTAGCTGTTCATCTTGGGGTTTACAGAACAGTCCTTGGAGAACCCTCCTGCAGGGACAGATGTGCTAAAGCACCTCAGTAACTATGGGAGCGTCCCCTTGGTGAGACTGTTAGCAGGGGGCAGTAGCACTTACCGTGGAGTGTGCCAGTCTCATACTTAGAGCCCTTCTGCAGGGGTAAATGGTGGTCTTCTTGTTGAGCTGAGGGGTTGGCAGGCATTTTTGGACCACTAAACCTACCAGTGGGTTTTTGGGGGTGAGCTGTGCGCTGCGTGAGCCTGTGGGTTCATGCCGCAGCAAAGGAATGCGGGGAAGCTAGGGTGAAGGGAGGTGCTAGGACAGGAGGATTTGCAAAGCTGCTATTGCAAGCATTGTGCTCAGCCTGCTCTCTGGTGGTAGCTGCTGTAGCAGGGATGACTTTTGATAAAACGTGAGGCATTCAGTTTGATTGGGATAAGTTGTGGTTGCTCAGCTTCATAGGGCTACAGCTCATAGCAGAGTCATCAACTCAGCTGTGCTTGCTTTTATTCCCCTAGCCCTGTGCAAAATTCACAGGTTCACAGCAGCTTCAGAATGAGAAGTGCCAACAAAGCGGCTTCCCAGCAGCTCTCCACAGTGCAGCTTCTCCGCTGTCTGATGAGGACTGAGCTCTTTTCTCTCAGACTGGGGACACTAGTAGGAGAGCAGACAGAAGAGGCACCTGCTGTCATGAAACAATAAATATCTTTGGGATCTTCAATCAAATTTGGCTGAAAACATCCAGCAGGTTCCAAAACTCTTGCCAGGATTGAGATACAGAGAGGCACTTAAAGACTACTTGATCGTGATCTCTTACTGCCACCTGGGCTGGAGTCCAGGGCAGGCCGGAGAGTGCGGGTGGAGGTGGAGCTCTTCTGTTCTGCTCTGGTCTGCCCTGGTGAACATGGGGCTGCTCTTTATTTAGATCAGCTGGTGGCAACATGCAAACCATTTGGCTTTTTTGTGCAGAGCTGTTGTGTGGAAGGAAGTGCTTGGTAAGATGTTTGAAGGAGTCAAGCCAGTCATGCTTGTAGAAAGCCTGGAAGGGAGGGTTGTGAAGAGAGGTTCTGCTTTTCAGTCCTGAGAATAGCTGAGGGATGTTTGCTGTCACAGGAGTGGTGGCTTCTGATGATTTTAACTGGAAGAAAAGGAAGAATGGAGAAGGTAGTTGGGACCCTGTCCTGTCTTTGCTGACATCCCACTAATAAAAAGTCAACCCCATTTGTGTTTCCTACTTAAACTGTCTGCGTGTTGGATACATCTTCCAGCAGTATTTAGTTACTATTTCTTAAGAGGATTTATTCTAGCAATGCCTGAGGGATGCAACAGTCATACATGTTGTGTCTCTGTGCTGGAGATACTTTCAGGACTGAAGTGCCTGTAGGATGTAGCATGCAGGTGCGACTACTTGCTGTTGAGGATGGAACTAGCTGGTATCACCTTTCTGTTGGGTGGGACCTAATCAAGCTTTGACACTTCAAAGCAAACCGGCACCCTCTGGTTTAATCCAATTTCCATCCCTTTCACAGGGGAGATTAGCATCTTCCATAACTCTGTATTTCTTTTGGCTAGTAAAGTGTTCATTTTGCTCAGGCACATGGCATATGCTATATCTGAATCCCAGAATTTGTGACTGATGTTTGAGGGCAATTTAAGCAGATTTTGGTGTTTGGTTGATTGGTTGAGTTTTTTTTTTCCCCACTTGAATTGTTGTGGTCTGGTCAGGACAGTTTTTAGCATCAGCAATCATGTGGAAGTATTGTTTTCCCACAATTAGAGGCTAAGAGTTCACAGGAATTATAACTGAAAAGCAGGGTATTTCTTTGTGCATGGTGAAAACTAAGGAATGAAAACTCCTGGTGCAAAGTACTTGTCAGTGTTAGATGCAAACAGAGATAAGGTAGCTTGCAGTGAAAGACATTTAGGTTCTGTGTATTTTGCTGAGCTTGGCAGCAGTTCCACCTGTTCCACAGAAGCTGAGGGTTTTGTTCAGTGGGTCCTGATGCTCTTTTATAAAGCTTTTACCTCTCTGCTTCCCAAGGTCTGACATGGAAAAGAAAAGCTTCAATAGACACCAGCTGCTCAGTGAGCTCTGTCTTTTCAGAGCATTGCTCACTTTCCTCTGTTCCAAATTAAAACGTGTTAAACTTAGCTTTTGTTTGAAGCAGCCAGTGCTCTGGTGTTCAGTGTGAAGGGAATGTGCTTGAAGGGAATGTGCTTCTCACCTTCTCTCCCTTTTGTCGCAGGGTCAGCATTCTTCAGGGGAGGACATGGAAATCTCTGATGATGAGACCAACCCTGCGCCCATCACCAGTGCGGAATGTGCCAAAACCATTGTGGTGAACTCCTCTGTCAGCAACTCAGCCGCGATGGCGCCATCGATGCCCCCCTTGCCGCCACCAGGATTCCCTCCTCTTCCTCCTCCTCCTCCACCACCTCCGCAGCCAGGCTTCCCGATGCCTCCACCGCTACCTCCACCACCTCCACCCACTCACCCTGCCGTCACCGTCCCCCCGCCTCCACTCCCTGCCCCTCCTGGGGTCCCTCCGCCTCATATCTTACCTCCGCTTCCTCCTTTCCATCCTGGCATGTTCCCTGTCATGCAAGTGGATATGATAAGTGTCTTGGGCAACCAGTGGGGTGGCATGCCAATGTCCTTCCAGATGCAAACTCAGATGCTGAGCCGCATGATGCAGGCACAGAACACGTACCAGTATCCACCTTTCATGACGAGCCGGATGCAGTTTGTGAATCTTCCTCCCTACCGCCCGTTCTCCATGGGAGCGGCTCTTGGTCGTGGTCAGCAGTGGCCACCGCTGCCCAAGTTTGACCCTTCGGTTCCACCACCGGGCTATGAGCCAAAGAAGGAAGATCCCCACAAAGCTACTGTGGATGGAGTCCTCCTGGTCATCGTGAAGGAGCTAAAGGCTATCATGAAAAGGGACCTGAACCGGAAGATGGTCGAAGTGGTGGCGTTTCGGGCATTTGATGACTGGTGGGACAAGAAGGAACGTCTGGCGAAGGTAGGCTTTAATATACTGTGTGCTGGATCCTAGGGAGAACTGTTCGTAGTGCTTGTGGCCATGGCATGGGTCTGGAATTGACTTCAGTTGCTTCATCTGGCTCCATGCATCCCTGCAGGGCTGGTCTTCATGCTGAGGCAGGTGGCAGGAGTGTGTGCTAGAAGCCTGCAAGTATCTGGAAGGTGCTGCATCACTGCAGGCACCTACCTGCCTTGGAACTGGTTAACACCTGGGTCTTAAACCTGGCTTATTTCCTTCATGTCATACATAGGCACGTCATGCTGCTTTGCCATCAGAACAAATACGGCTGGAAACTGTAGTCCTCCCTAGTTGTTGATGGAGGTACCCCATGCAGAGTTAACTTGCAACACATATGGAGCCCTGATTGCTCACCTTGGAGTGAACTGCTGCTCTGTCTCACACTGTCCCTCTGATCTGAATGTGGGCCCAAGGAAGAAGTGTTTAGTTCTCACTGTTGTCCCTCTGTGTTGGGGTTGGTCTCTTCCTTGGCTTTCCCAGCTTTAGGACCATCTCAGGGCAGCCGCTTCTGGGACTAAGTGAATCTCATGCCTTGCAGTGGTCTCAGAGACCATGTCCATCTTTGACAGCATGTTGCCCAAGCATGGCTACTCAGATCTTGGCAAGATGTAGCAGCCATGCTGGGGTGTGATTCAGGAGGGATCTGCAAATGAGCTGGTTTTCCAACTGTGTTTTGAGGGTTGCAATCTCCTTACATGGGTATCTGAAGAAGGACATCACTGCTTCCCCAGGGCAGAATCACAAGCTAGGTGTCTTGAGTGTCACCATAGCCCCATGGTTTGTGTTTGCCAAGTTTCCCTGTTGAGTTGGGGGAACCTGGAATATCCTGCTACTGCTGAAGTTCACCAAGTCACAGGACAAGGCTAGCTGTATCTACAGGCAGAGCATGTTCCCATTGGAGAGTCCTCTCCATGGCTCCTTTCAGGAAGGCTTTCAAGAGTGGTGGTGAGGCTGCTCTTGCATCTCAGAAGCCCAGGGTTATTCCCTTCTCCTCATTTCCTTTCCCTTTCCCTCCTCAGTGCTGTATTTCCAGGGCCTGATATTTGAAAAGTTCAGCTGATTTATTTTTCTGGTGGTCTGGGGCACTGCTGGCTGTCTCCAGGAAGGGTTTTTGGGAGGAAATGACCCCAGGATCAGGGGACAGATGTGCAAGGGCTTCTCGTCACATCTAAGAGGAAACTGAACTTTTAACTCCAAAAAACTGAAGTCAGATGCAACAGGAGCGTTCAAAGCTACCAAGCCCCTATTTTGTGTTGCCTAGTTGGTGTGATGAGATCTGTGGGTATTTCCAGTTCTCTGCACTCCTGCCTCCCCAGTGCATGCAGGCAGCAGCAGCAGTTCACTCAAAAGCTGAACTTTGGCCAAATACATGAGGAGTTCCAGGGATTAGTTAAGAAAACAGCTTTGCATGAATTGTCTCATCCTTTCTCAGCCAATTTAAAGTGCACCTCAGCCAGCCAACAGCTCTGTGATCTAAGTTGTGATGCATTTGTCATGACCACAAAAACGCTGTAGAAAGGATCCTGCAAGCCTCAAAATTACTGTTACAGCAAATCATTGTAAAAACAATCAAACCAAACCATAGCTTGCTGATAAACAATCTGTTTCAGGTACTAGTTTTCAGAGCAGTATCTTCACCACCTACTTTTGTAAGCCAGTTGCATGGTAACTCTAGCTCCTGGGAGAGCTCCTTGGCTTTCTGGAGAGCTGGTAATGCTGCTGCTTAACAGCTGTTTTATGACAGTGTAATTTGCTGTGGCTTAGAGCTGGCTGGTGTGATGTGTAGCGAGAAACACAGTCCCTCTCCTCCTGACTAATGCTCAGAGCTTCTGCCTCCTACCAGTGAGCTTGTGCTGACAGTTTTAGAGGAGGCCTCTGAGTTTCCAGAGCAGAGAGGGAAAGTGGTCCAGAAGAAAGACACTGTGCAAAAGCACCCAAGAAATTGTTTTAGACCAGACATAGAGTGATAGAAATGGTTTGGGTTGGAAGGGACCTTGAAGGTCATCTAGTTCCAACCTCCCTGTCGTGGACAGGGACGACATCTGCTTGACCAGGTTGTTTCAAACCCCATGTCCACAGTGAAGAAGCAGAAGCAAGTTGAGGCAGGTCTTCATTGGCCTTTCAGGCTCTTTTATATCTTGAACTGTGGTTGGACTTAGCACATTCCTCCCTCACCTGCATTTTGCAACCCACTTTAGGAAGCTGGTTGTACCTTAGCAGCTTGCCACTGTCTAACTGAAAATCTGGAAACGCCACATGGAAAGCCGCTCGTGTTCTCTGTGTGGAACAGAAATGCCAGGACCATTGCTGCTTCAGGGCACCGCCTGGGCAAGTCTCTGCCAGGCAGTCTATTACTGTCACATGCAGAAAAGTCTTACAGATTTCAGAGCCTCCTTTCTACTGGGACAGTAGTTTGGGACAGGATTCCTTCTCAGTAGAAAGCTGTGTGCTTTTGCCAAAGGAAAATAAAACCTGAATATTCAGCTTAAACTGTACCTCCCTATTGCTGGTGTCTGTGCCTGGATGAGGATGAGCCAACTGGCTGCCTTGATGGCAGCCAGAGGTCAGTTCCCCACATATGTTACCATCACACTCTTTTGGGTTGTTTTTCCCAGAAAGAACCAAGACCTTCAGGTACTGCTGAACTGAAAGGGCCCTCCAAAATAGGCCACACCATCCCCGTTTCCTCCTTACTAATGTGTTTTTGTTGGATCTCCTCATATTTTTCCTTAGTGATTGACACCAGTGAAAGAAATGATGTTATTTTCAGAGGTTTGGAAGTATAAATAAGACAACATATGTGCTAGTTTGCATCTCTTTTTTTTTTTGTTCTTAGAAATAAATGAGGCAGATTTGTAGGGAGAGAGACTTTTTAATGTCTCCTATCCTTGGACCATCAGCTGCAGCAGCCCTACTTATTTCACAGGAGAGATCAAAGCTTGTCTTTGGAAGTACATGAGCTCCACCATATGCCATTCTCTACAGTTGGTGTGTCCCTCTTTGGTCAGAGGCTTTGTGGGTGCGCATGAGAGTAGCACTCATTGTAGGTTTAATTTTTTTCCCTTCACTGACCAACAATGCTATTGGCAACCCCTGAACCTTCAACAACACACAAGAATGCAACACTCTGTGGAGTTTCCTGAGCACATAGAGTGATATGTTGAACCCAGACCTGCTGCTTTTACCACGGAGAGCAGAAATCAACCAATAGAGCAGTTGTGAGGAGGTGACCACTGCTGCAGGGTGGGCAAAATGGCCCATTGGAGCTGGTGCCTGTTTATTGAGACCTACTTGCATGTTACAGTTCTACTTTCTCACAGCCTGCCTCATTAAGCCCACTGATTTATCTTTATTTTAGCAGGTGCCCTTCTCCCCAGTTGCCTTCCCATCCATTTCGAAGATGCCACACTTTGTTGTTTTTAACTGCCATCCTTTTCTCACGTGGTTTGGAGGTACAACATCTCTTATCACCTCCAGGGCCTCACACACATGAAGGCCATGTTCCGTTATTATTCCCTCTTTGGGTTCACACACATACTTGCACTCCATTTCTCTTTTCTCTCTTTTTTGGGGGGCCACTATCTTCCATCAAAGGAATCAACTTGGGCAGGTGATTGACTGCCAAGTAGCATATCAAAAGTGGAAGGTAGGAAAGCTCCGAGGTAAAGCTGGTGTCCTAGGTCAGGCAGGATGAAAAAGGCATGGGGTGGAAGCTGCTAAGGAGCACGTTTCTAGGGAAGGCAGCATGTGCCATGGACCTTGTCTACCTGGGCTAAGGCAAAGCTTTTCCCTGATCCTGAATCCAGTTTAGGTTTGAAAGCCTGAGTAAGATCCATTAAGCAGAGTGCCAGGAATAGGCAGCGATCCCTGGCCACGGAGTGCTACTGTCTGCGTTCCCTGCTTGATATTCCCATTAGTCTTGTTCCTTATGAGCAGGAGAGCTGAGCTCACACTTCCCCTTTGGTGATTACAGCCAGCTTTGGCAAGTTAGCTCTGTGAATGTCTGTAGGAGAAACTGACTTTCAGCTGGTGTTGCACCACAGGCTGATGTGTGTGAATGTTACCTCCAGTGGCCTTTGCTCAAGAAGAGCATGGCATGCCACTGTGCATGATGCTCTCCCTGGCTTGTCCACCTCTCCACAGCTGCAGGGGTTTGAATTCAGATCTGATGAAAGAGGTTTGTTATGGCTGAGCAGAGATGAGGCTGTGTGACTGGTTACTGAGTTTTGTAGGTAGGCCCTTAGATGTTTCACCTCAGTATTTTGATTTTTCTGTTTCTCAGGACTGGAGCCTTCCTACAGTTTTTGTGAACCTGGGCTGTGGTTGCTAAGCAAACAGAGGAGTTTGGGGTTGATGGTGTATGAGGGTAGTGGTGTACCCCAGCTCTTCAGCTTTCCTTTGGAGTTCAGGGCCTTTGCTCAATAGCGGCTCCTTGCCCCTTGGTAACTCCAGCCTGGGTGGAGGAATGTGTTCCCTTGGGCTGTCAAGGACTGGGTTTTTGTTTTCATCTCTTTCATCTCTCCTTTTTAAGATCTTGCTTCTAGCATCTGCACTGGATTCTGGCTGTTGGGAAGGTGCTCACTGTGGACCCTACACCAAGGACTTAAGTGACCTGAAATGAGCCACGGGGGCTGATGGGGTCTCTTCATTTCCCTTGTCCTTTACTCTAAAGGACTTTGGCCTATGTTAAGTTGCATGTGAAGGAAGCTGAGATCATGTTTTAAAACACGCAGTGGAGAAAGCAGGAATGTCTGCTCTGCTGCCTGCCAATGTGATGGCTCCAAATGCAAGATCACTTGGTGTCTCATGCTAAGCCACTGTGCTGGGAGTCCCAGCAGTTTTCTATTAGTGTTTCAGATCCTTGTGAGAAAAAGTAACTTCTTAAAATATGTAGGTCAGAAGGCTTCTCAGAGATGGAAAGATTTTGTTACCAGTAAGAACTCTTGCACCTTCTTCCTTTCCAGTGTGTGTGGCCATGTGGTACATCTTCAGGTGCCCTTGCCTGCAGAGAAGCTGATGCCTGGTGAGGGCAGTGATACTCCACAAACCTCAATTGTCTAAATGGTTTCCAGAGTTTGCGTGCTGCCCAGGAAACTTGCCCTCTCAGATGTGTTTTCTCTATTGCAGGCATCTCTCACTCCAGTGAAGTCTGGAGGAGAACTGGAGGAAAAACCAAAGCCAAAGGATCGAATCGCGTCTTGTCTTCTGGAGAACTGGAACAAAGGAGAAGGCCTGGGATATGAGGGAATTGGCTTGGGCATTGGATTACGAGGGGCCATCCGGCTGCCATCCTTCAAGGTAAAGATCTGTCTTCATTATGCTGACGTTCCCTAGAGGAGCATTAGGAGGACAGACCTCTCAAGGTTTGTGCCCCGAAGCCCTGCAGGCTCTTACTCCTGTGTTCACTTACGGGATTTCTTCTGACAACATCACTTGTAACTCCCTGTAAGAGCAAGAATCCTCTTTCCCAGCCTTAGCTTTTTACCACCACATGTATGAGTTGTCTGCAAGGGATCTCCCTGCTCTGCAAGGTCAACAGGACATTGGCCTGTGTTTAGGACACAGTGTTTTAGCATGACTGTAAAAATACACTTATGCTCATAGTGCTTTTGGACAGTAATTTCTTTGCTTAGAATATCTTGCATTTTGGCAGCTGAAACACCTAAAGTTTGGTTAAAATTATTTTCCTCTTGTGAGCTTACAAAATAAGATTTGGAAGCATAGGGTCACCTCCTAAAGAGTGTTTGCATGAAAAATGAGGAAGGGTAGAGGACTTCATTGTAATTAGGATTTTGAATGCACAGGAGGTTCAAGTAAAGGTTTGGGATGAGAGATTCTGCAGTCTTCATTTGGAATAAAGCTTGCTTGAGGTTCTTAAAGAAGTTTATTTCAGGTTCTCTTTCTATTCTCCTGCATCTCAAGATACATGGATTTGTGCTGGTATCCAGTGTTTGTATGCAAATGGCAGGGGTAGAATTTCATTCACAGTCAAGTTGTGTTTGTAAGCAAATAAAGGGATCAAGAGCTGGGGAAGTGGCCCTTGGTTTCTGGGTGTAAGTCATCCAGGCAAAGTAGAGCAGTAGCAGTTTGCTTAAGAAGTTGATTTCTGCTGTTTCTAAACTTTTAGAAATGCTAATTGTGTCTTTTGTTCAGGTGAAAAGAAAGGAGCCACCTGAAGCTGCCTCAGCAGGAGATCAGAAGAGAATCCGGCCTTCTACTTCTGTCGATGATGAAGATGAAGGTTTGCAAACCACATTTGTTTGAACCACAAGAGCAGATGCAAGCCTTATGCAAGCTGAATTCTTTGAAACTTCACAGCAGTGTGCTCACTTACAGTTAGAGTTAAGGATCAGAGCCAAAACCTTACTTCTGACAAAGCTGATCAGCTGGGAGATGTCTCTTCTGGACTAAATTATCTTATAGTCACTGGCGGGAAATTTAAGACTCACATTTTGTGAGTAACTCATAACCCGTTTTAGTTCTGCTGATGCAGGGCTGGTCACCCAGTAGAGGGAGCTCAGAGGAGTTCATGGTCTGTTCCAGGGATATGCCTGCAGCTCCTTGGATGTGTTATGGGAGAAGGCACAGCAGAGAGAGTTTGCCCTGTGTTTGATTTTAAGAACGAAATGAAGTTGTTAGTGAGCACAATCTATTTGAAAATATTTTAATGTTTTTTTCCTGGAAGCAGGAAGAGTAGTGATAAGCTAAAGCTTTGAATGCCATTTCTTTTGCATAATAAAGTGGCTTCAAGTTAGTCATGCCATAAGGTTGACTCAGACTGACAACTGGTTTTGAAATGAGAGGACAGAAGCAGGGGTCACTGAAGGTGTTAAATTCAGCTCACTTTTTCTGACCTCAGTAGTGCCATGTCTCTTAGCCTCAGCTCCTCAGCTTTGGCCTCCCCATTTTGCCAACCTTGGTGTTTCAATGCCCACCACTCAGTCCCCACCCTCACTTACACTGTGAAATTAGTAAGCCCCTGTAAGCCTGGGACTTGTGCTCCATGTGGGTACGTTGCTTCTGGCTTTGATCTTCCCAAAGAGAAAGTTTCCATTATGTAATCAACTCCTGTCCTCCACTGCAAGGTATTTATTTGGTGGCAATTTCCTTCTTGTTTCTGTTCACCAGAGTCGGAGAGGGACAGGGATGCTTCTGATGCAACATCTGACCTCTTAAAGAAGGATGCAGAAGCAGTGGGGCTGAGGCGGCGACCAGCAAGGCCCCTGGAGCTCGACAGCGAGGGAGAAGAGGGAGATGAGACATCAGGGAAAGAGGAAGAGTCCTCCTCAGAGAAAGAAGAGGAGCAGGAAGAAGAGGGAGGCTTGGTGAAAGCAGCACCTGGCAAGGTTTGTTGGTTTGTGATGGGAGTTTTGAGTGAGTGCTTTCTGTCATTAAAAAGGGGAGCTGGTAATTCCAGGTGCCCAGCTTACTTTCTAAGATGAGCTGTCCTCTTAGGGTCTGTGCTGAGAGAATCTCTGTAAGGTTATTCCCTCTTTAGGTTCTGTGGTCAGCATCCCTGAGAATCACTGCTGGGTACATCAGTGACAGCCAGTGCTCAGAATCTGACTGTTCATTTTAGCAATGCTTTCTTGCAAAGGACGAAGAGGAGGATGAGGAAGAAGATGAGGATGAGGAAGAAGATGATGATGATGAAGAGGAGGATGAAGATGATGAAGAAGAGGAAGAGGAGACAGGCATAGATACAAGTGACAAAGATGAAGAGCAGGACTCTGAGGAGGGTAAGCAGCTCCAGCATAAACAAGTGTAGCTTTCAGGTCAGCTGTGGTTTGCCTTTTGCACTTGGGAGCTGATATTTTCATTTGTGCATCTTCTCTAACTGAAGAGCAGTTTGATACAAGGTAATGTACTTAATTGTTTCCTGTGAAGCTTCCATGATCCTTCTGACTGTGGGTCCCTTTGTAGTAGGTCTTCAGTCTCTGAGTGATTGCAGCCCAACTTGACAGAGGCACAGAGGTCTTAAAGCTAGCTAAGTGTGCTGCTTTGATGAAATGTGTGGCTGGCAGGAGAAGGGACCAGATTTCAAACAGGAGTAATTTAGCTGCTAATTCTTTTCTGTTCTCTCAATCAATTCCTGCTCTGGAAGGTGGTAACTTCCACATGTTAAAGCTGTGTGTGAAGACAGCAGAAAATCTTAGTACAGCTCCAAGAGGCTTATGTGGGCAGAGTGCCAAGCAGCACTAGCTCTGCTCTTGGAGCTGCCTGTTGTGTGGTTGATTGTTGTAAGCATCCAAAGACATGGTTTGGGAGTCTCTGCAAAATGAATAAATTGGGAAGCGACACGTTCAAACCCCCACACTGCTGTTGAAGCCCTTTCCATGCTGTTACAGTGTGTTAAAGAGAAATTTGTACTATAGTAGACTCTGATTGTTTAAGTCAGAAAGCAGAGCTAATGGTAATTTGTTCTTGTAGATGTAGCAAGTCCCTCGTCTTCCAAGGCTGAAGTTGAATCATCCGATGAAAGTGAAGACTCCTCTGATTTTGAGTCGAGTTCAGACTCAGATGATGAAGATGAAGATGATGAAGAAGAAGATGAGGAGGAGGAAGAGGAGGAAGAGGTGGCTGAAGATCAAGACAGAGAAGCCATGGTTGCTGAGACGGAGCATGAACCTGCTGCTCAGGAGCTTCCTGATGATGAGAGGGAGACTATTTTGGAGCTGTATCCTGTGGATGACTACATGGATGCAGCGGGCTTGGGACTCACAGTGCCAGCATTGCCAGTGAAAGACGAAGGCATGGAAGAAATCAAGGCAGGGGAAGCTGAATGTGGTGAAGTTCCAGAGTCATCTATTGCTGCTGAAACACTGAAACATTTGGTTATGGAAAGAGACCAGGAGACAAAACTTGTGCTGTCTCCCATCTGTAGGCCAGGTATGCCCTTCCGTGTGGTTTGGCATTTTTCACCACATTTCAAGTTCAGTGTTCTCACAGCATCCAGGATGTATGGGTTTGCATATCCCTTGTTCTCTTACTGCCTCCAGTCTTGGCTCTAGGCTAGGGGCTATCTGTACAGGGAAAGAGATCTGTGCTGAACTTTCCCTCCTAGTAAGGAGCTCTGCACAACCCATCTGCTACTAAAAATACTGTGGTTACTGTATCCAGAATCTTATCCCGGGCCACTTTAGTGTCCTGCAGGAACTGAACAGTTGTCATCGTCCAAGGGTGACTGACTGGATGGTGTGGTGGCTGAAGCTCAAGATAGAAAACCCATGGCTGCTAAAGCAGAACAGGGATCTGTGCTTAGTGAGTCACTAGAGACTCTCTTTGGTTTTAATAGCGAAGCAGTATGTGACTGGCAAGCTCTGTGGGGCAGGTGAGTGGAGTCTGAGAATTATAACTGGTTCCTAATATTATTATTTGTGGTTGGTTTGGTTTTGTTTGGTTTTTTGGTGTGTTTTTTTATGAAGTCCTTTTAAATCAGTGATACTCCCTGGTTTTCTGAAAGAATGAAATTACCTTCATTCAACACTGAGTTGTAATCAACCCAAGGAAATTAGAGGCACTTTACTAGAACAAGAGCAAGATGCATAAAGTTTGACAAATTCTGTAGCTTGGAATTAAGAAATTAAAAACTGGAGCCAAGAGGGAAAGCACATTTGGTGTGAGCTGTGTTGTGAGCCTCAGGCAGGACTCGTGGCTGAGGACTAGACACTATTTTGGCACTTGGAGAGCTGGAAATGCAGTCCCTGCTCAGACTCTTTACTCCATGGCTGCCATAAAATCTACAAGCTGTCAAGAGGCAAAATTTCAAACTGGGCAGGACAAAGAAGAACAAGTTTGCACAGATCCATTCTTGAACAGCTCAGTGTGCAGAGAGGGCACAAATTTGGGGAGCCCTTCATTTGGGCACCTTGGCCTGTGGGCTGAGCTTTATAGGTAAGCTGTGGGAACAACCTCAAACTGTAGCACTGTTTACGTGCAGCCCAGCCCACTTGTACAGGAGTTAGAGAGATTGGACCCATCTCCAGATCCTTCAGCACAAATGGGGAATACTTCCCTTGCTACTCTAGAGGCATTTCCACCTCCTTCTGCTCTCCCACTTGAAAATGCTATTTTGAACTGCCTAACAAGATTTGCTGTTGATTCTTTTTGGCCCTGGCCCTAAGGGGGTAAATAAACTCCAGACAAACGAGCTTGCTGCAGAGCGAGCAGCATATAAATTGCCTCATTGATACTATCTGGGTGTCTCTTCATTCAATATAAGGGTTTCCTGTTTCCTTCATGTGTTGTTCAGGAATGTTATGCATCTCCCTTCATTGCTCCCTCCTTGGAGAGCTCAGGGTTCTTCTTGGCCTTGCAATTAGTTTACCTTCCCACATTAGTAAAGCTGATAGCTCTGTGTTCGGACAGCTCTCCTGTAAAATCCTTAGCCCACAATCCACTAATTCTTTCTATGTCTATTCAGAAGGTGGTCAGGGGTTTTGAAGGTAGAACCTTCATTCTGGCCTGTGTCATAGCTTAATCCTCAAATTAATAGTGTGGGTTTTGTATGGTCCATTAGGGATGTCTGTGGTAGCAGCTAATTAGTCCACACTCTGTGCCTTCAAAATGTAAAGCATTGGAGTTTTTAAAGCCTCCCAGTGGAGTTGGGTTGTTCTGTAATTGCAGCTTCTTAAACCATGCTTTTACTGGCAAGTGGCAAGTAACTGTGTGGAGGCAAAGCTCCTGATTCTCTTCTGCTTCTTTCAGAGGAAGAGTCCGAATCCGCTGCCATGCTGGAGCCAGAGGTACAGGAGGGTCCAAAGCCTGAATCTCAAGATGAGGAGGAGGCTCTCTGTCTCACTACTCCAGTGGCAGCCTTTGGAGAAGCTCTGCCCCCTAAAAGCAGCTTCTTCAGCAAGCCTGAGGACAGCAGCATGGAAGCTCATGTTAAAACGAAGCTGCCCTCTACGTCAGAGGAGGAGGACCGTCTGCCTCGCACACCCGGAAGGGAGGTGATGATCCATTCAGAGACTGAGACTCTTTTGCTTCCAGCCCACAAGGTGCCATCCTCCATGCTTCCTTTACCGTCAACTCCCGGAAAGGAAGAGTCTTTAGTCCCTCCAGAGAAGTTCCCTGAACAACTAATGGTGACCAAAACATCTATGGAAGAGGAGATTCCTAGGACTCCTGGGCGGGACATTTTGGCCAAGTCTTCACACCCCCTTGCGAAGTCGCAGAGCACGGACACTGTTCCAGCCACGCCAGGAAGTGATGCTCCCCTTACGGGAAGCAGCTTGACCCTCAGTTCCCCTCAAGTCCCAGGGAGCCCCTTTTCCTACCCATCCCAATCTCCTGGCATTAACAGTGGCATTCCTCGGACTCCTGGGAGAGATTTCAATTTCACGCCTACTTTCCCAGAGGCTGGTGCTACCATTCCTTGCCTTTTGTCTGGCAAGAAGCAGTCAGAGGATGAGCTGGATGAGAAACCCTTTAAAGAGCCTCTCGGTGCTTCCCTTACGCTCAGCATGAACAGTGCTCCTTCCCCTATCCCCTTTGCCGGGCCCCCACAAGCAGATTTCCACACGGACATGGGTTTGCCACCTGATGAGCCAATACCTGTAGCAGCCCTGCCATGCATGCATGGAGATGGAAGAATGCCCATTGAGGAATGCAAGGCGGACATAAAACCTGTTTCACTCTCACCAGAGGCACCCACTGGTGCTTCTATTCTTCCTCCCCCCCCGCCACCTTCTGTTCTTCCCAAAAGGAGGCCAGGTCGGCCAAGACGGTCACCCCCTTCTGTCCTCTCCTTGGATACGTACTTGGTCAAACCCACAGAACCTCCTCCTGTGCCAGTGGCCTTGGTGGAAAGTGCTGTGGGCAAAGAGCTGTTGAGTGGACATCCTGATGCTTTCTATGGACTGAAAGACCCTGAAGCCGTCACCCTGGACTTCAGGAATGATGATTTCCACAACAAAGTAGCAGCTGAGACAGTTGCAGAGAAGCTGCCATTTAAGGAACTGGAGAACCAGTGGAATGAAGACTTCAAGGAAGAAGAAGCTCACACAAAACCTAAAAGACAGTGGCGAAGGCAAAAGAAGTCACCTGAGCACCTCCCAGTGATTCCTTCCCCTGAGTATTCCCCACCCCAGCCCCAGTTCAGGCCACGCTCCGAGTTTGAGGAGATGACCATTTTGTACGATATCTGGAACGGCGGCATCGACGAGGAAGACATCAAATTCATGTGCATCACTTACGACCGCTTGTTGCAGCAGGACAATGGTATGGACTGGCTCAACGACACCCTCTGGGTTTTCCATCCTTATATCCTTTCTCACTGGTGCTCTGCCTTACACCACGCGTGTAGGATGCACGAGACGGTCTCATGTAGGACTTAGAGTGTAAAAGACTAGGTTTGCTGGTGGAAGAGGCATTTGCTTACTGGAATAGCAATTCCTTGTATCAGCAGGGAATTTTAGACTGCTTTTTACTCCCCAAAGCTGCAATACCAAAATACTGCAGAAGTGGCTGTTCTTGCTGCATTTTCAATCTGGGACTGCAGGGAAAATCCTGTATGCACCTCTTCTGGGGTGGTTTCCTTGCTAGTTTGAGAAGCTGCTGTCTGCATTTAAACCAGACTTTTCTGGTTTGGGGCTTTTTTTTCTAGCCTGCCTGTGGAATTTCTAGTCTACACATACAGGGCTTTAACTTGGGGCTAAAACTTGCTGTAAAAATAATCTCACCATCTGTGCCCAAAAAGATGAGTTAGTGGTGCTAGCAGCTTTAACGTTGAGTTTGTAATGCTAATAAAAGCCCTGCTTTCTAAGAGGTGCACTGGGGACAGCCACAGCCTCAGGCTGGGCTAGGGAATGCACTGCTCCTGCTGCAGCAAGGAGCATGGGATGGTGCTGGTGGGGCAGGATCTTACCCTGTCCCCTCCTGTCTTGCCCATGAGCTTGTCATCAGCAGCACTGGTTGTAGCTTTGAATCTTTTGAGAGCATTTTTAGGACTCACAAGCTGTCTCAGAGCAAGACTCTGTGTCTACAGCCACCAATAGTGTCCAGTTAGAAATTCTGTGGAGTTAAAATGTCTCATCTGAGATAAGAAAGGAAAAACAAAAGCATCCAAACCACTTGAAATAATCAGTGATATGATACTAACAAAAAGCAAGTGGATCTCAGTGCTGAGTTGTGTGATTTAATTCTTTCTCTGCATCTCGAAGTGGCCTTCTGTAAGATTAACTTTATAATTTTCTGCCTTTTTGTGCCAGTGGCACAGCCTTGAAATTGATTTATTTAATTATTTGAAGGAAGTATTCTGAAATTCTTTGAAAGAAATATTCTAAAAATGAAATGCATCATCACCAGTAATTCTCAGTCTGTGTCCCTTTTGGGGAAGCAGTTCCAAAACTAAACCAGTTTCAAAGTGGGAGTGACTGGCCCTGCAGTGGTGGGAGACCACAGACAGTGACAGGCAGAAGAGGATGGTTGAGGGCAGGGCTTGCCTGTGGCCCTGAGCTTAAATATGTTTGCATTTGGCAGCTTAGAGTGAAATATGTGGAACCTGTTTCCCTTTTGATAAGGATTACTGGAGCAGCACATTTACAGTCACTTTTTAAACCATTCAAAAATCATCTGCAGCCAGTTGCTGGTTCACCCTGTGCTGCATAGGTGTGAAAGTATGTGCATGATTCACTTGCTTCCCAGCAAGCGCACACCTCAGTGCTCTCATCTCCAAGCCGCCAGTTCTTGCTTTTTATGAGCCCCTTTCTTCAATTTTCTGGTGTTAAGGATATGTTACAGCTCACAGGGACCTTTTTATTAAATTATTGATTGATTGATCTGTCATCCTAGCTTCATGGCTGTGTTTTTGGGGTGAGCTGCCAGTAGTACAGACCCACCGTCTTTCCAGAAGCCAAAGACACAGTATCACTAAGGTTGGAAGAGACCTCAAAGATCAAGTCCAACCTGTCACCACAGACCTCATGACTGGACCATGGCACCAAGTGCCATGTCCAATCCCCTCTTGGACACCTCCAGGGATGGTGACTCCACCCTGAAGGTGCCTTCTGCCTGCTCAGTGCAATGAGTCTTTGCCAGGCCAGCTCCATGTTTTCCTGACTGGTCAGGACAGTGGAGTTTGAAACATCTGCCCAGGGTCTTTGCTGTCCCTTCAGGGACAGCTGATTTAGTGAAGCTGGTGAGAGCAGCTTCTGTCTCCAAGCACTTAGTGCTGAGGAGCATCTCTTGCCCGTCTCTTCTGCTTCCAGCCCTAGTTGGTGGTGGTCACTGCTGCCCTGAGATCATTGTGGTGTCTTTAGGGCTCAGGGTGGCTGCAGGGAGTTACTGAAGGTAGAACAAAAGTTTGTCCCTCAAACCAGACAAAATGTACGTCCAGGGGGCTGGGCAGCTGCTGTCTGTGTACCTAGTGCGTGCTGTGGGGAAATCCTTTCTCAAACAGGTTTGACAGCTTAACCCTTTATGTTTAAATTTTCATTCTCTTTAGTTTCCCAAGGCATGCAGCTAAGAAGGCAAGACCATGCTTGGTTTCCCTGGGGGCATGTGGGCTCCTGTGATCTTTTATTGTTCAATAATACTATTTATTTTCTTTTTCCAACCTCCCCCAAAACCTTCCTAATTTTCTATGCTTCTGGCCTTAGCCCCATGTAGCTGTAGCAAGTTTTTTGATATGTGGTGGTGGCTGTGTTTCTCCTTAACTTCTTCCCACCTACTAGCTTTTCTACCCCCAAGAAAAAGAAGCGGGACGACGGGATGCGGGAGCACGTGACAGGCTGCGCGCGAAGTGAAGGCTATTACAAAATCGACAAGAAGGACAAACTCAAATACCTCAACAATAGCCGAGCTTTTGCAGAGGAGCCTCCAGCTGACACACAGGTGAGGACATGTCCTCTGCTGGCTGCTGAGGTGTGAAGGGAGTTTGGTGTCACACACAGTGCTTCCTGCCTTTTGGCAAGGAATGGGGTGAAGCTGTTGCTACGCCTGTGGCGAGTTGATGGTCCTGGAGCAGCTAGGGAGGTGTTAGTGTTTGATGTGGGATGTTTTGGGAGGCCACACATTCCATGGGGGAGTGTTGTGGCACAGGGGTTTCTCACAGGGAGGCTGCAGGGTGTTGGGTCAATTTTGATCACCCGTTTGTTCTCTCAGGGTATGAGCATCCCTGCCCAACCTCATGCTTCCACCCGGGCTGGCTCCGAGAGGCGGTCAGAGCAACGCAGGCTCCTGTCCTCGTTCACTGGTAGCTGTGACAGTGACCTCCTCAAGTTCAACCAGCTCAAGGTAAGTCACCCTGTGAATTGCTGCTTTGCACAGCGGCAGGCTGGGAGCAGGTTGAGGCCAGGGACCTCCTGGCAGTTTGGTCTCACTTTGGTGATGGCCATCACAGCACTGGGCACTGCTGTATGTGCCAGATGGTCAAAGGGTGCCGGTCTCTCCTGTGCTTGATATAATACAGTGTGTAAGGCACAACATTTGCCTAATGAAATGGGAGCAGAACAATCACAGCAAAAATGTGACACTTGGTCCAGTGTGCTCATTTGTGAGAGGTAGAGACATGAACTGTCTGGTGCTGGCTATGACTAAGTATGTGATGATTGCAGAGCTTGAGCCCTGCTCAGAACCTTCAGGCTTAAGCAGGGCAGAGACTGATGGCCTCAAAGGGTTTCTTCTATCCAGATTATGGTCAGTGGTAAAATCCCAAGTACTGTAACT
This sequence comes from Melanerpes formicivorus, assembly GCF_026170545.1. Lineage (NCBI taxonomy): Eukaryota > Metazoa > Chordata > Aves > Piciformes > Picidae > Melanerpes > Melanerpes formicivorus. The sequence goes on along the minus strand of NW_027142424.1, from coordinate 2,546,085 downwards.
CTATGATACGTCCTGTGACCTCTCTCTTGCCTAGCTGTCACCACAAGACAGAAGGGAAACTAAACTGGGTTGACATGCTGCAGCACTGCTCATAGCTTGGAGCATGCTGTGGATGCTGGACCTAGGTTCGGCCTTTCCCTTCCTGTTCCGTGGCTGACACAGGGTTGGGGCTGGGTTTTTTTTCACGCAGTTCCGGAAGAAGAAACTAAAATTCTGCAAGAGCCACATCCATGACTGGGGCCTGTTTGCTATGGAGCCCATTGCAGCTGACGAGATGGTGATTGAATACGTGGGTCAGAACATCAGGCAGGTAAGCTGGATTTGGGTGAAATCTGAGCAAAAAGCAGCCCTGAAAGAAGCATTTGATCATTATAGCAAGGGTTGGAGTCTCTGCTTTAAGGTGTTAGCCATGTGAGCTAGGCAGAGGTTGGCATATGATCTGGAGGTACAAGGGTGGGATTTTTAACATAGAAGTCCATAGAAGCTGAGCACTCAGATCCTTAGGAGGTAAGCTCTCAAGAAGCCCATCCTGAACTTGTGGGGTTTCAGTTAGGTGTCTGTGCTCCTAGGGTGTTCAGGATCATGTATCTGTTGAGTGGCACAAGCACAGCCCAGGTGTTGTGCAGATCTCTGCTCACAGATCAATGACCCTACCTGTGGGGTTTCCGCAGGTCATTGCTGACATGCGGGAGAAGCGATACGAGGATGAAGGCATTGGAAGCAGTTACATGTTCAGAGTTGATCATGACACCATCATCGATGCCACCAAATGTGGGAACTTTGCCAGGTTTATTAACCACAGCTGCAATGTAAGTATCATATTTTTGCATGGAATTGTACTCTGGCATACTGAGAAACTCACCAAAGCCTTGCTCACTCTGTTCAGAAGTAGCAGGGGGTCACAGGGTTATGATTAAATGTTAATGAGCTGCAGCAGATCATAAAATGAACCAGGTTGGAAGAGACCTCCAAGATCAAAGCAGAGTCTAAAGTAGTGTAAAGAGAGTTGGGAGACCGAGAAATAAAACACACAGTGAGACAGAACACACTCAGAATCCTCTTGACTGTGCTGGAGACCCTGATGGACACTGTTCAAACATATCTAACAAATATTTCCTTAAAACAAGCCAAATTGTAGCACTGTTACTCTGTGGGAAGAGTCTCCTTCTAGAGTCGACATGGGAAAAGTGTTCTCTGCCCTGGCAAGTAGAGAAGCTGCTCTTCCCTCTGCTCTGTGCTGCAGTCTACACTCCAACACTTGGCTACCTGACCAATTTGTTAAGCATTAGTTGTTACAAATCTGGTGAAGCATCATCCAGGCTTTTTTGCACCACAGATGACCAGAATGTGGGTATTTTGGAGGAGCATGAGGCAGGCTGCTCTGTTTTATGGCTTCATGCCTCTCTCTCAGCTTCCCTTAGGTTCAGGCTCTGGGAGTCTGTCCAAAGCTGTCTAGGGAAAGGATTGCCCTGCTCTATTTCAGCTTGGAATGATTGTGTGGAGGCTGGGGAGCCGTGGTCATCAGGAACCTAAATCATTACCTATTCTCTCACCCTTGCAGCCAAATTGTTATGCAAAAGTGATCACGGTGGAATCTCAGAAGAAGATCGTCATCTACTCCAAGCAGCACATCAATGTGAATGAGGAAATTACCTACGACTACAAGTTCCCCATTGAGGATGTAAAAATCCCATGTCTGTGTGGCTCTGAGAACTGCAGGGGAACCCTGAACTGAGCTCAAGCTTTCTCATCACACTTGCACCTTCGGCCATGTCAAAACTGTGGTAACCAGGTGTGGTTGCACTTTGCCAAAAACAGGAGGAGGAAAAAAAACAAACAAACAAATGAAAAAAAAAAGAGGAGAAACAAAAAAAAAAAGAGGAAAAAAAAAAAAAGGAAGAAAAAAAATTAAAAATAAAAGGAGAAAAAAAAAAAAGAGAAGAGAAAAGCCAAGTTTCGCACTTCTGCCCAGGATCATGAATGAAAGCAAAAAGCGCACACGCTTCCGAGGACTGTTCATGTTTCAGGTGCTCTTTCCTTTGCGGATCCACGACGCGCACAAAAAGGTGACTACCCTTTTGTGGCATGGTCTATCCAAACACTAGCTTCTCTGTTCAGTCCCTCCATCAGTGCTCCATAATGGGATAATGGTACCTTTTCCTTTGGGTTTTTTTATTTTTTTTTAATTGTTAGGAACCTTTACCTGTTCATAAATGCTGCTACCTTTTTCTCATCAGTTTTGTTGGTTGAAAAGGACATTCAACGTTTAAATGTGAAGCAGAGACTGAAAAACGCCGTATAGGGTTTGTTGGGAGCTTGATTGGCTGAAATTGCACAGATTTCTCAGAGTTAAGCTGTAAATAAATGTAAGGTTGATGTTACAAGAGCAAGCCAGAGGCTTGAGGGTGTGTGAATGGGGGTTGGGGGGGGGTGTGTGTATATGGAGGTGTGTCTGCAGACCGACTAGAGGTAAACTGTCCTGCCTGTTTGTTAGGGGTGAACCTGAACTAGTTTCCCCTAAGCCAGACACCCTGGGGAAGGGTCAGGTCAGCCACAGACCTCAGCTTAGCGCCTTGGGCTCATGTCTAGTTTTCATATGCCATGCTGGTATATTGGGGGATCAAAACCTCAGCACTCGTACATGGGAATGATTTAGATGCTGCAGTCAGTCATAGGAAGTCGTCAGCTGTGTAGGTGCAGCATCATGGTACGGTGTGTGGCCTTTGGGGATGCCTGTTTCTTGGAGATGGGTTTGTTTTGCATGCAAAAAAAAAGCTGAGGCTGAGGTGAAATAGACAATTCAGCCCCTGTTTATGCTGTCAAAACCTTGTCCTCCTTGGAAGCATACACTATGGCCCACAGCTGTAATAGGATTTTCTTCCTGTAGATGGGAAGCAGGCTGTGTCTTGTATTCATTTTTCTTGTTTTTTTCCTCTGCATTTTCCTGCCTTTCCAGCATTTTAGGTAGAATATTTGCTCTGTCCTTGAATGGGGGAGATGCCTCCTGTGATAGGAGTGAGCCCTGCTATGCCACTCTCCTCCCTCAGTTACTCAGTAACTTGGCCTGGGGTGGTCTTGTCCCTTCAGTAAGAACATGGTAAAAGTGTCCCAGGAAAATGAATGCTGCTTTAAGTTTGGAAGGCATGGTTTTTCAGTGTATTTTGTCCTTGTAGATGTGCTGAGGTGAAGGTCACAGTTTTTTGAGAGGTTCCATTTAAAAATGGGGCAAAGCACCAAAGAAATACTTCTTTGGCTGTGATCTGGGACTGTTCAGGTATAGACAGGATCAGTTTTTTGACTTGGATTGGATTTCTCCTGCTTTAAAAGTAGTGATTAGTTGTACTAAAACCTTTTTTAATTGGCTTGTAAGGGGAAGTTGCAATGTCATTATGAAATGGGAAGATGATCTGCATAACTAAACACCTTCTCCCCACAGAACACGTTGCACAGCTGTATTCTTGTAGCCTTCCAAAATCAGAGGTGATGGCTGCCTGACCCCAGCTTCACGAGTAGAGGTTACAGCCTTGTGAAAGAGTTCCCTGGAAGTTTTTCCAGCTGTTGTGTAGAATTGCCAGGCTGCCACTGCAGAGTGGAGCTTGGGATGTGGCTTAGTCCTCTCCATCCAAAGTCCTTTTTCAGACTAAAGCCCTGAAAAAACAGCAACACAGAGACTGCTACAAGCTGCCTTAATACTGCCTGTATTTCTGTGGGAGGGCAAGGAGGTTGTTGCTGAGATTGGACAGTCCATAGTCTCATCTTGGTTTATTCTGGTATTGTTTCCCCCTCTTTTATAAATCCAGCAATTGGGTAGTGGTGACCCAGAACCTAAAGTCATGAGAAGCACAACTAGTTTCTGTCATTGACCATTGGTTGTAACTCCTGCAGCAATGGCAGGAGCCTGGGGGAGTTCAACCAGCTGCTCACTTTAGTTTATTTTAGTTTTTAAAAGAAGGTTCATCTTGTTGTGTGGACACTTGCAATTGGCATCACTACAGCTTGGCCTTTTACTTTCAAAGCTTTGGGAATGCACAGAAGTTTCCTGTGTCTCAGAACTGAAACCCCTGTGTGCAGCAGTTCTGCTGATGTCCTTGGCCACCTTCCTCACTGGTTCATCAAACAGTGGGTTTGTGGGGTCAAAGGCACCTCAGCTGGCCCAGCCCCCAAATATTTTCCGGCGTATCTGGATGGAATTAGGCCCCTGCAGTTTGCCTTAATTTGTGTTGAGGAGAGGTGGGAGGACAAGTCATGGTCTTGTGAAATGAGACCTACAAGTTAGGGTCCTTCATGGCATTTTTAGGAGCACTAAAGGGATTTGGGTGCAAAAACTCATGACCACCTAAATCATTTGGGTACTTCTGAAACTGCCCATAACCTATCCCCTTTTCAGGGTCCCAGACAAGTAACATGAGATTTTGGAAGAGCTGAGCTCCCAGAAGTCCCCCAGGATGAAAACAAGCTGTTGGACCCACAGCACTTCTGAAAAACCACGTTGTTCAGGTCTCAAAGCCAAACCTGAGGCTTCTCTTCCCTCCAAATCTTGGCTTACAGAATCCTACCTGTGCAGCTTTTATCTCAGACTGCAAAGCTGCCCCATCCCCCAAACAGATCATGATTAGGATGATTATCATGGTGAGGATCATAAATCTGGTTTAGTGATTTCCATGAGCTGCTGCAATTGCCTGTGGCTACCTTGTCCCTGCAAGGCAATGGGGTCTCATCAGGGAGCCTGCAAGCTAAAAACCAGGATGTGGTTTGAAAGGCAGTCCCAAGAGAAGCCTTTCTAATCCCTCCTGGGTAATTTGCCTTGTGCTTAGCAAGGGGTGAGATGAGAGGAGAAAGGCAGAGGGTGTATGGTGTACACACTGGCCTGCACTGGACCCAGCAGTCAGCACAGGCACCCCATGGAGGGAGAGGAAGGGCTCACAAGGCACCTCAAAAGCACTGCGTGCTGCTTTACAGACAGATTGGCTGAAGTGGTTTTGTTTGGTGGAAAGCCTGTCCCCCAGTTTATTGTAACTTAAGTTGCCTGTGCTCCCTGCTAAACTGTATCTTCACTGGGTGAGGAAGGCCAAGAGAACAGTGCAGAGGTGTAGGGAACAGACCTGAAATCTTTAGTTTTCCAACATGAAGCTGGCGCAAGCTCAGGGTGCAAGTGCCTCTGCAATTGGCATTCTAGGAAGTGTGCTCTGTGCTTGCAATCCAACCTGCCACTGCCCAACACCTTCACTTACCCATTTATTCCCAGCCCTGCTAGCAGTTCCAGATTGGTCCCAAGAAGTGATCTGTGACTGTCAGGGGTCTGGGAAGGGAAGGGGCTCATCTTGCAGGTATTTATATTGTATAGAGCAGCTTATTTCTACAAGAAAACAAAAACCAAACCCAACATTTTTAAACTCCAACAAAAAGTATACAGTAGTTTCAGTTCCAGTTTTTGTGACCTTTTTCAGGGATCATTTCAGTGCATTTCTGTATAAAACAAAAATTTAAGGAAAAGAGGATTTTGAAGTATATATATTAAAAGAAAGCATCTTCTGTACATAGGCACTCAAGTATCTTCTCTTCAAACACCGTTTCTTGTAGAAACATGTTGAAATTTTTTTGCTGATTTCTTTGTACTTCAAGAGCATGTAAATAATTTATTAAAAGTGACTATTGTAATTTGGAGTTCTTTTTAAACAGATTCCAGCTCTAAATCATGTCAGAGGAGATGGGGAGGAAGGAGGACTCAGCATAGCGAAGGAGCTGGTGGTATTTACAGCTTGTGTCAAGCTTTGTATAATGTAAATTCTGTACAAATATGTTTTGGGGGTTGTCTTTTCTTTTTTCTGGTTCTGCTTTGGTTTTGTTTGGGGGTTTGTTTTTTTGGTTTTTTTTTTTTTTTGTCAAATAAATAGATGGAATTAGAAGCATTAAGAAAGTGAAGACAAAAAAGAATTGCCAAGTCAAGGCTTCTTCTTTCCCTCCTCCGCCCTCAGTCTGAAAAACCTAATGTGCAAAGTCTATTTATTTCAAGCGAGGAAATGTGTACAGTCTAATAGACAACCCTGAAGTGTATTTAAGCAAGTTTGCAACTGGATTTTGTTTCCATTTAATATTTGTTTTATTTGGGGTTTTTTTTTGTTACTGAGTTTCCTCCTTAATTGCCACTGTCCGTGTTTGTCCGGGTGAAAAGGAACACGTCGCCAGGGGACGCTCCCGAACCGAGGGGCAAAACGGAAGGACGCCCAGCTCCCGAGCCTTGCAGCTTTCTGGTTCCATCAACAGGTGGTGTGAATCCACAGCGTGAAAACAAAGAGGGCCTCCTTTAAAAGGAGGTGGGTCAAAAAAAATGGTTTGCAATAAAGGAAAATTAAAAAAAAACCACCTTATTTTTTTCCCCCCCCCCTTAAGTTCCTTTAAAAAAAAAGAAAAGAAAAAGAAAGAAACAACTCTGCTTTGAAGATTCAGGAGTTCCGAGTTTGGGTTTATTTTTCTTTCTTTCTTTCTTTCTTTCCTTAAACAAATTTATAAATTTAGGGATGTTTTGTGCATAGAGAATCTGTCACCAGTATGTATCTTGTTTTGAAGAAAGTGTTTTCGTTGTGGATGTGTCATGCTGTATATATTTGTTCATATTTTTGTGAATTGAATACTATGTACCATTGTATTATAGTAACTTTTATAAAGCAAACCATAAATATACTGACTTTTCTTACAGAAAAAAAAATGATGTCGTGCTTAATATGTAACCAGGGCTTGTGGACCCGTGCTGGGAGCCATGAGAGCTCAAGGGATCAGAGCCAGATAAAGAGCAATCCCAAGAACAGCAAATGTTACTGAAAAACCAATTCTGGTGAGCGGGAAGTTACTTTACGTAACATTATGTTGCATGAAACCAAAACCCATGTGAGTGATTTAAGTTTGCAAATCTACAATTCTAAGGATTTCTAATCTTAGAAAAAAACAGGAGCTGAAGCACAGCCAGGTGCTGCCCTGCAGTCACAGTGTCCCTAACCTGAGTGGTGCTGCCTGGGCAGGTGGGCCCTGCTCCTGCAGTCTCTGCCCTGGGGTATTTTTAGTTCACATCTTTCACAGTATCACAGTGTAACTTAGGTTGGAAAGGACCTCGAGGATCATCGAGTCCAACCTATCAACACCGACCCCATGACTAGACCATGGCACCAAGTGCCACGTCCAATCTCCTCTTGAACGCCTCCAGGGACGATGACTCAACCACCTCCCTGGGCAGCACATTCCAATGACAAATGACTCTCTCAGTGAAGAACTTCCTCCTCACCTCGAGTCTAAACCTCCCCTGGCACAGCTTGAGACTGTGTCCCCTTGTTCTGGTGCTGGTTGCCTGGGAGAAGAGACCAACCCCTTCCTGGCCACAACCACCCCTCAGGTAGTTGTAGACGGCAATGAGGTCACCCCTGAGCCTCCTCTTCTCCAGGCTAAACAATCCCAGCTCCCTCAGCCTCTCCTCATAGGGCTTGTGTTCAAGGCCTCTCCCCAGCCTTGTTGCCCTTCTCTGGACATGTTCAAGTGTTTCGATGTCCTTCTTTAACTGAGGGGCCCAGAACTGGACACAGTACTCAAGGTGCGGCCTAACCATCTTTGGTTTCTTTAATTTGTGGAGACAAAAGTCCTTAACCTACGAAGTAAAATGTTTGTATTGCTGTATGGGTGATGCTGTGAGGCTGTTTGGGCCACAGGCCCTTTGGGCTCTTTCCTTTGAATCAATCTATTCAAATCTGGAATGAATTCTGTTACCTGTGGTTTACAGGAGGGGGGAGCTGCTGAGGTTTGAGGTGTCTGGAACCACAGTCTGGAGCTGCCCATGTGCCCTCCCCCCACTTTCTCACTGGGGCTCTGCTGTGAATGTGGTGGGTGATGGTCAAAGTGGCTTCTTTGAGCTTTAGAAAAAGAGATGCCTGGAGCAGAGAGTGGCTGATGGAGGAGGACATGGAACAGAAAAGAGGGAGCCACAGCAGCCTTTATAGCTGACCATAGCACTGAAGGGGGTGGATATGAGACAGCCCAGCCTCACAGGGCTGCCTTGGGCAGAAGGCAGCGGGGCTCAGCTGGTAGAAGGACTCGCATCCGAGGAGCTCATCCTGAGCACAGGGCTTGGCAGGGGCTTTGGCTGCTCAGGGTTTGAGCAGCTGCAATGCTGGGGAAACCTGAGGAGCAGCAGTGGGTGGCTTTGGAGGGCAACAGTGGGGAGATCTGCGGGCACTGGAAACCCTGAGATGTTTTTCAGCAGGCATATACTGAGGTCTGTGAACTCCTCAGCCACAATGAACAAGGAGTACAGGTGCTCCAGGCCCAACATGTTAACCAGGCACTCAGGCTGTGACAGAAAAGAGTTTTATTGTGTTGGTAGGAAAAGTCCCCTTGCAAAGGCCAGAGATGACACCAGAGTGATGCCCAGAGGGAGCTTTGTACATGCAGCCACAATCTGAGCCAGGGAATCACTGCCACATGGGAGAAACCCCAGCCCTTCATTAATTCAGGAATTTACAGATATTAGAGCAAGACTGCATGGCCTTGGGAAGGCTGCAACATGTATATTTGATTCTCATTCTGGAATGTTGTAGCTACCCTAAAATCATGTGTTTAATCTCAGCAGATTTGAGATTGAGTCTAAAAGCAATTAACCCAAAATCTTACAAAATGAGATGTGTGGAGAGGCAAATGCCTCCATGCTTTGCTCTCCCAGCTTCCCATGTAGCTAAAACTACCAGAAAACTTGGGACAGCCTGAATTTAAGCTCTCCCAGTTATTCTTTCCACCTCCCTCCATAGATGCCTGTCTTTGGCACTTGCCTTACATCTGTCCTTTAAGGATTTGGTGGTGTGGATCAGATTAAACTGCTCTTGAGGAGCATTTGCTATTTCCCACACTCCCTCTCCCAAGAAGTCACTGGAGGGCAGTGCTGGGGCTGGGTCATGATAGGTGTTGAGTCCTTTCACATCTCCACTTAGCAGCAGCTTCCTTGGGTCTATGACACTTAGGTCTGGGCTCTTTACCAAAACATGGGCCGTTTGCTGGTTCATTTGTCAATCAGCTCATTAGGGGTGAGGGTGGTGTTTTCTGCTGTCCTCTACATGCGCCTGGTCTCCCCATTGGGCTCCAGGATGGTCAGGTTTCCTCTTGCATCTTGATCCATTTCTATGGCTTCAAACAGAGACTTGAAGTTCCCGGCGCCAAAGCCCTGTGGAGATGACATCATGGACCATGAGGATGGGCAGCAGGTCCATCAGCTTGGAAACAGCTGAGAAAGAGTAGCATTGAGTGATGGTTGATGGTATGTGAGAGCCCTGAGGGTTCAAAGCCAAGGTCATTGTGAAACCCTCAAACCAACCTGGTGGTTATGTCGCTGGATCACCTCCAGAAATACTGTGGGTCTGTCTTGGACTGGCTTTGTGAAGATCTGGAGCAAGTAGCCTTTCTCATCAAAATCCACCAAGATTTTCAGCTCCTGGAGAAAAAGAGGGCAACAGCTCAAAGACCCACATTGGAGCAAGGAGATCCTTCTGAATCACCCTCACCCCTACAAAGCACTTTGGGGAGCTGGTCCAGCCCCAGGCAAACCTTTTTCCTCCCAGGCTGGTCTGACTCACCGCCAGCTTGTCAATGTTCTCCTTCACTTTGATTTTGGCAGTTTTCAGCCTCTCCCGCAGCACCTGGTAGTAGCTGGATGGCACATCCATGAACTGCATGCCCCGCTGCTTCAGGTTGGTGATCTGCGAGGCAGGGGAGACCCCAGCATGGATCAGACTTGGGGCTTGTTTGTAGAGAGTTTTGTGTCGAGAATATCTTGGGCAGAGTGATACTTTCCCATGACATTGACCAACATCGTGCATGGGGGCCTCTCCCACCCTCTTACTTTGGGCACAATGAATGGGAGGACCCAAGATCCCCTCTCCAGGCAGTGCAGAGAGTTGGCCACCATACAAGGATGCTTCATGGTGCCCTGGTCCACCTGACAATTCTTAAGGCCCTTTGGTTGGGAGAGCAGCCCAAAACCAAGTGCTCAACAGCTGCCCAAGCTCTCCACCACCACCCACCAAGGACAACATTTGCCATTGGGGGCCCTGCAGTCTCCAACTGCTTTAAACTGGAGAGATGGGCATCTGCCAGCAGCTCCCAGGTGCAGGCAGGTCCCTTTCCAGTGACAAGTTATTCCTGGTTGTAAATCAGCCATGGCACAAAGCCTACTCAGCCTGCCTGTGTCCTCATGCCCCAGTGGGGTCATGGTCCACCAGTGCCCTGTGACGAGGACTGTGTCTGGCAGGACAGGGCAGTGCCAGGGCAGGATGGGCCACGGCAAGCAGCTGCCCAGGGCTGCACTCACTGCTGCGATGATGTCCGGGGTGTTCAGCGCGATGTGCTGGACTCCGGCCCCGCCGTAGTAATCAACATATTCCTACAGGGAAGAAGTGTCACCATGTCAGTGACAGCTTGCCTACAGGGGGCAAGGGGCTGAACTCAGGCTTAAAAACAGGAAAGCAAAATGGGCTGAGACCACAAAATGAAGAAGATGACAGTACTGGTGAGATCAGCTAAACCAGCTTCCTCTCAGCAGCTCTCCAGGGTTTGGCAGCCCTGAGCAGAGGCAGGGCTCTTTTCCAACAGTCACCTTTGCACAGAACATCTCTGCCAGCTCAAATCAGTGGTCTTTGGTCCTTTTTCCTTCACCAAAGCCCCTCTTGAGGTGGTGGCAGCCTGATGGATCAACCTCAGGCTCTCACCTGAATCTGGGATTTCTTCTTGCCAGGTGCTGGCTCATTAATGGGCATCTTAATGGTCTCTTCATAGTTGGTGACCACAATGGAGCGCAGGGCACTGAACTCAGTGTGCAGCTGCTTGTCATCCACTGACCAGAAGCGGTGGAAGAGGAGGTTCTTCTGGTACCTGCCCGGGTCACAAAGGGCACCTTTGAGTTCCTTGTTCCATTACAGCACTAATGAGTTTTTGCTCTGGCTTAATTAGCTTCAGCCACCAATGTCAGAGAGGATGAGGCCAGCAGAGCAGTGCTGCTGCTACATCCCACCTACCACCAGTCCTGCCCACTCTTACCATTCTGCCACTGGGACCATCTGGAGGTCAGGCTGGTTTCCCACAACATGGTCAATAAAGCTGAGCTTGGCACTTGGTCTGTCAGGGGGAAGCCAAGGGTGGCTCTCAGCCAGGGCTGGGGACACCCCACAGCACAAGGAGGCTGTGGGGCAAGGTGGTGGGGACCTGTCCAGCTCGTTGCTGAGACATCCCACCAGCACATGGTGTCAAAGAGCTGGGCAGGACCCTCTGGAAAGTACTCACAGCTTTGGCAGCAGGGGGTCCTTGAAGAGGGGTGGTTGGTACCCAGGTAGGAAAAGGCCCTTGTAGTTGAGCTTTTCTATTAAAGTGTGGGTGGTGTCACCATACTGTGAGAGAGGGGAGAGTGATTGCATGGTACCCCCCTTTTTTGGGGACCTCTCAGATCCAGCCTACTCCTGCAGCCCCTGCCCTGCTGCTTACCGTCTGGATCACTGCGAACTTCACCTTCCCGAACTTGTCCTCCTCCACCCAGGGCTCCTTCACTACCACAGCTCCACGCTCTTTGGCTTTCTGGGCAGAAGCAGAAAGACCCCTCTCCTGCTGCAGCTCCCCTAGGATGGGGGAAGATTTCTCCAGGTGCTTCCCCACCTCCCCTCATCATTTTGGGGTGCTGTGCAGGAGAGAGCAGAGGGGCTGCTTACCTGCACAATGAAGTCACAGTCCTCCACTTCAAAGGCGACATCCTTCACCCCATCACCGTGCTTCACCAGGTGCTCCCCCATCTCTGTATAGGGCAAGAGCAGCCATGGCCATGAGCAGAGCCTTGTTCCACTATGGCTGTTTCCCACCCCTCACCACAGCACCTACCCTCGTTTCCTGGGTTGAGAGCAGATGAGAGAACAAACACGATCTGGTGAGGAAGAGGAGGAGAGGTGAGGGATGGAGACATGGTGGTGCAGCCCCAGAACCATGGGCTTTAATGGTGCAGATGGATTTTGGCAGCATCCATGTGCCCCACACCAGCTCATCTTCCCCCGGACCTCCTCCCTGGCACCTCTAGAAGGTGCATCATCCCCCTTACCTTGTCCTGCTTGATGACATGTGAGACCACCTCCCTGCTGCCGGTCTCCAGCCCCCGGTACGCCAGCTCCTCAAACCCCATTTTGTTGCAGTAGAAGGATGCAGCCTGTGGACAGGCAAGAGCCACCCCAGGTGAAGTCATAGCGCCAGTTACTCCCAGTTCACACAGGACTCCCACCAGCCAGGGCAGCGCCAAGAACCCATGGGGAATGGCCACAGTGGCGTGCGCATGCCACATGTGTGCGTGTGTGTGTGCAGGAACAGCTGAGGAGGAGCAAGATGAGAAAGGGCTCATACTTGGGGGAAAACCCCAAACCCAGTGGAAGTGCTTCCTCCAGATGCCTCCTGCATCCAACACAGCTAGGGAAAGGCAGGATGCAGGGGACACAGGGCTGGTGCACAGCTATTGGCAAGGAGCTGCTGAGAAGAAAATGGTTCTGCCCATCATAATAGGCAGCAGGGGTGTTGGCCCTATAGGACAAGGGGCAGTGGTTTGAAACTGGAGATGTGTGGATTTAGATTGGACATTAGGAAGAAGTTCTTTACTATGAGGGCGGTGAAATGCTGAAAGAAGTTGCCTAGGCTGGTTGTGGAGGCCACATTCTTGGAGACGTTCAAAGTCAGGCTTGATGGGGCTCTGAATAGCTTGATCTAGTTTGGGATGTTCCTGCTGACTGCAGGGGTGTTTCACTAGGTGACCATTAAAAGTCCTTTCCACCCCAAGCCATGCTGTGATTCATCTGCCAGGTTGGGTGAAAGCAGCTTGGGTTTGAAGCTGAGGGATTTTTAATTTGTCAGAAGTCTTCTATCAGCAAAGTCTGGAGAGCAGCTCCCATGACACCTTATCACCTCTGACAAGCCATATCACACGTGCCTGGTTGCATTTTCTCAGCCCCTCCTGCACACACCCCCAGGCAGCTGCCCCTCGCCTTGCGCAAGGGCCCCCAAGGCCACTGGGCTGAGGCCATGTGGGTAGGTGCAGGCACTGGGCCAGTGGTGGACTTTGGGATCCTGTCACGGTCCCAGGGCGGTGGGAGCCAGGCTGAACCACCCTCCCCACAGCCAATGACCGCAGCGTTCACCCCAGCACAGCACAGCAGGCACCCAGCCAGCCACAGCCTCTCACCTGCTTGGCATTGCCGACCCAGAAGGTGATGGAGTGGAAATGGATGAAGCGACCTCGCTGGTGCTACAGGGAAGGGAAAACTGAGCTGAGAGCTGCCACAGCCTCTTCCACAGCACTGCACCTCTCTGCAGCTGGGAGAAGCAGTGGCTGCAACCCTGATAATGCCTCTCCTGCAAATGGATCCAAATGAACTGGGTAAAACCCCAGCTACTCCCCAAAAGAGCCATTTTCCACAGTGGTTTACAATCAGGTTCCACAGGATTCTGCTCTGCGAGGTGGAAGTGCAAAGCACTGGTTCACCTGGGACTGGGTCGGTCCCAGTACTCCCAGTGCTCCCTGTAAGCAGCCCCCACAGTGAGCTGTCCACCTGCCAACCTTACTGTGTTGAAGATAATCCTCCTTGAAACGTTCTTACACAGCCGCGGGTACTGGGACAAACCCCACATTGCTCTGTACTTCACCACCACCCAAACCAGAGTAATGGGCACCCTGGCATGTTGGGCACAACTGGCATAGAAAGGGCTTTGTAGGATAAAATGGTGGCAAATTGGTGCAGCATTTGGAAGTCAAGGTTGCAACAAATGAGGATTCAGCTCAGATGTCAAGGCTCGCTGGGGGAGCTTGGCACTCTCCTCCCAGATCAGAAAAGAAATCTAAAAGTTTCAGTAGTTAATGTTGATTTACACCAAGGACCCATGTCCTATGTGGCCTGGCCAAAGAGCATTCTTACTCATGATTTTACCAGCTAATGAGGAAGTAAGGAATGAGTACTCTCTGTGTGAGCACAGCTGATGTTTCACAGCCGGCAGCAGAGCAGGAGCGGAGACGCGAGACGGCTCTTACCTTTTCTCCCTTGTCTGTGTAAGTTGTCTGAAAGAAAGAGGCAGAAAGAGACACGTTAGCAGCTCGGGAGGGTGCCTCAGCCCCTGAGAGCCTGATCCAAAGGTCGTCATGTGAGGAACACAACTTCCAGTCTGTACTAAAAAGTCTGGACACTGAAAAGTCCAAATTCAAGCAGAGATTAACCCCAGTAAAGCTCCCAAATTATCCCATGTCGTTGAGCCCCAGTCATTTAAATTAATGAATTAATCAGTTATTGGATTAAAGAATTAATGAATTAAAGAATTAATGAATTCATGCCCATCTGCTGCCCCTCACCATTTCTGTGCCCTGACAATGTAACAGCGGCCAAGCCAGTGCGAGTCCAGGAGGGCATTTAATATCCTGGTGGGATGAGGGAAGCTCCTCCTCAGCTCCACCTTCTTTCACCCCCACTCCAAAGCATCAGCGACCCAGAGCTGTGTTTGGTTTGGGCTGTGAGCTGCCAGCATTAGCCTGTGGTGGATTTCTGGGGCTATGTTGCAAGGTCCTTTTCAGTCATGGCTATGGCACAGTGGGATTGAACGTGGAGGGTGATGAACATGCAAGCGTGCAAGGCTCTGCAGGGCAGGAGCCTGCTAACCCCACAGCAAACTAGCAAAACCCAAGCCTTGGAGGGGTGATGCAAACACAGCAGCACATCTCCCCAGCCATCTGCCTGGCCCTGGGGACATTCACCCCTTTGAGGGAACATGTCCAGTTCCAGCCAGCGCTGAGCCAGAACAGTCTGGTTGCACACAGAGTGCAGTCACATGTACGTGGCCTGGGGCCATCTGGTGCCATCTTCAGCTCCAATGTGCCCAGTAGAGCCAGAGTTCTCCAAAATATGTGAGCAGCAGGAGGGGACAGGAGGCAGCTCTGCCCAGGGGATAACACCAGTGCTCAAACACCCCACTTCTGGGAGCAGTGGTGAGTTTGATCCAGCAGAGCCACCGCTGGGGGCTGTGGTCTTAGGTGACTGTCAGTAGGATGGCAGATAAGTGTGGTTGTCTGGTGGTGAGGTTGTGTCCCTTGCTACCATGCTCCATGGGGGACATGGATGCCATGCTCTGCCCCAGCTGGAGTGTGCTGGAGGACAAGCTGGAGGGAGACCAGCAGCAGGGACAGGGTCACCTCATGGCACCATCATAGCTGTATAACCCTTGGCAATGCCATTTCTGTGCCACCATTGTCACCACCAGAGCTGCGGTTACCTCATGTCATTGCCACTGTTGTGCCATCCCATGGCACTATGCCTCCTGTATAGCCCTATGGCAGTGCCACCCCATGGCACCACCTCCTGTGGCAGTGCCACCCCTGTGCCGCCCCACGCCGGCATCGCCCCGGCTGGCCCCGCCTCCCTCGGCTCTTGTGCCCGCCTAATTCCCCGCCCCTGGGCGGTGCCCCGCCCACCTGCCCCGCCCCGCTGCGGTGACGCAGTTTGTCCGCTCCCGGCTCCCGTAGCAGGCATTGTGGCGCGGCCGCGGCCATGGCTCAGCCCTGCGGGAATCGCCCTATCACTATCAGCGACGTGCAGCAGCTGGTGAAGAAGAAGGACGAGATCGAGGCGCAGATCAAGGCTTACTATGAGCTGCTGGAGAGTGTCAGTGCAGCGGGGCCGGGGCGGGCGGGCAGGTGGCCGTGGGGTGGCGGGGCCGGCGCGGGGCGCCGGTTCGTAGCCTCACTGGCCGTCGCTTCTCTCACAGCAAAAGGGCGTCGGCATGAACGAGCCGCTGGTGGACGCCGAGGGGTTTCCCCGTAACGACATCGACCTCTACCAAGTGCGAACCGCCCGGCACAACATCATCTGTGAGTGGGGAAGGGGAGCAGGTGGGGCCCGCCCTTCCAGAAGGGAGGAACCGTCAAAAGCGTTTCTGTGGAGATCCACAGGCTTCTGCTGCTATCGAATATCCCTGTTAGTGATGGTACAACCATTAAAGAAGCACACTGAGGTACTGGAATGTGTCTAGAGAAGGGCAGTGAAGCTGATGAAGGGTCTAGAATGTTGTGTGAGGAGCAGCTGAGAGAGCTGGGGTTGTTCAGCCTGGAGTAAAGGAGGCTGAGGGAAGACTTTCTGTCTCTCTACAACTCCCTGAAAGGAGACTGGAGCCAGGTAGGGGTCGGCCTCTTCTCTCAAGGACAAGAGAAAACTACCTTAATTTGCACAAGGGAAGGTTTAGATTGGATATTAGGAATAATTTCTTACCCAAAAGGGTGGTCAAGGCTTTGGCCCAGGCTGCCCAGGGCAGTTGTGGAGTCCCCATCCCACGCAGAGTTGTGTGGATGTGGTGCTGAGGGATGTGGTTTAGTGGTGACCTGGCAATGCTAACATAATTCCATGATCCTTAGCGTCTCACACACGTACTGTTTCTTCAGCCTGTCGATCACAGTTCTTCAGAAACTGAGGCCCAAGGTTGCTCTCAGTTTGTGATTCAGTTACTTTGTTCTATGGTCATAGCCACTGGGATCAGCTTAGTCAGTGAAACTTTTGCATTGAAATTCTGCTGCTGCTGTGCAGCCTTTTGGGGTTTGGGAAATGCAGCAAAGCTTTTTTGTGGTGTTTGCAGAATAAGCTTTGGGTAAAGAATAGCTTGGTGGTTATTTCTTCACAGGCTTACCCCATGCCCTGCCTTTGGGAATGGCTTTTGCTCTCATACCTAACAGTATGTGACTTGAGGGAAAAAAGCCTTTAGCTGGTCAGTGATGTCTAGGTGATCACAGGCCTCCGAGCTTTGCTTCTCTGTGTGTACTGAAATTTGTAGGGTGGTTTTGTCTGTCTGAATTCTGCTGCTAAACATCTGCAGAGCTATGTGAGCAGGGCTTCCACCAGGACCTAGAGATACACCAGTAGCGGTTATCGGTGACCACAGCTGGATCCCAGACACCCAGAACACCATGTTCTGCACAGCTGCAGGGTAGAGCATGTGTTGAGAAAGAACCTTTAGGTGTAACTCTCTATATCCTAATGGTGTCACCCACAGGTTTGCAGAATGATCACAAGGCCCTGATGAAGCAGGTGGAGGAAGCTCTCCACCAGTTGCATGCCCGGGAGAAGGAGAAGCATGCCAAGGATGAGGCAGAGGCATTGGCTGAGGCTATGAGCCAGAACCAGGGCCTGCCACAGGCCTTTGCCAAAGTGAACACAGTGACTCCAGGGTCTCCTGCTAGTATCTCGGTGAGTTGGTGGAGTCTTAATGCCTTGTGGGGAAGGCTTCTTCTGGACCCAGGGAAGAAATGCAGCAGGTGGCTTTCTCTGTCTTGTTAAGAAGTGGGAATAAGTTAGGTGGTGGATTAGGGTTCTCTCTCCCTTTTTGTTTTGGTCACACTGGGATGTCCTTTGAACAAGACCAGTCCCTGTACAGGAATGAGAAGAGTACTCTCTCCTCAGCTGCATCACTGACACCACACAGCTTGTACCAGCCTTACTGGCAGTTCTTGCCTCACTATTTCTCTTCCCATAAAAGGGAACACAGGAATGAGTACTTGCTTCTGTCTAAGGACGTCGAGAGGATGTAATTCAGTTGCCAGAGTGGTGAGGAGAGTAGTGTCTTAGCACATCTCCATGTGGCTGGGTGAAGGGTGATGCTCCTGGGTGAAGGGTGATATTACCTGTCTTTGGAGAAAGCACATGCTCATCTTGCTCCTGTCTCTCTCCAGGGACTACAGGTCGATGATGAGATTGTGGAGTTTGGTTCTGTCAATGCAAACAACTTCCAGAACCTGCAGAACATTGCCACAGTGGTACAGCACAGCGAAGGGGTGAGTGAACTCATTTCCACCGTAACTGCGTTCTCCTGCCTGCCTCTGTCAACCACAGCTTTTTCTAAGGAACTTGGATCTCTGGAGTCATCATTTCCATGTCAGAAATGGTGTCAGATTCAGTCTCTGCTGTTGTAGCCTTGTTCTCTCACAGCACTGAGCTAATTCCAGCTGGACAGAAGAGGGCTAAGAGCTGTGTGGTTTTTGCTATGTGCATCACATTATCTGTTGTCCTCTGGGCACTCCCTGCAGCCGCTGCAGGCTGTGCTGCTGTGCCACCTCGAGGACTGGCCATAGAAGCTGCTACAGTCATCAAGTGCTTTATCATGGAAGTGAGAGATCTCCTGGAGGTGTCTCCACGCAAAGCACTCTCACAGATCTAGCCACAGGGATGGGAATGGGCACTGCTGCAGAACAGCTTCCCTGGATCTAATGTTTTTTTGGTGCTTCAGCAAAAGGAGGAAGAAGAGAGTTGAACCAGTGATGGAGAGTTGCCATCTTTTATTCTTATATGGCTTTTTTTAATCCCTTTTAGAGACCTCTGAGCGTGACTGTGATCCGTGGTGGCAAAAAAGTGCACGTGGGGCTGACTCCAAAGCGCTGGGCTGGGAAGGGCCTCCTGGGGTAAGCTGCTGTTCCACTTAGGAGAACCCATCTCAGACCTCATTCCCTGCAGTGGGGCCAGTTCTGTGCTTTGCTCTTCATGCTGCTGCCTGATCTGACAGACTTCACTGGTGGGTACCAGCAGAGAGCTGGAGGCTGGCAGTTTCATGCAGCGATATGGGGAGGGAAGATAATGTTGAACATGAGCACAGGGAGGAGGGTCCCAGTGCTTACTTTGTCCAGTAGAGGAAACTGATGGAGGAGGGTTGTGGTGGTTCTTCCACTTGTGCCATGTCAGATCTTCTATGCCTGTTTGAGAACTGAGATCTTAATGTTTCCTTCTACCCTTTTCTTTTTCAGCTGCAATATCATTCCTCTGCAAAGATGACTACTTTCTGGAAAACATTAAAGCTGAAGTTTGTGCCTGCTTTCCGGACTCTGATCTGCTTTGAAATCTTCCCGACATGTTTTTGCTGGAACAGATGTTTCAGAGGCTGTGACCTCTAGGTGCTAGGCTGGAAGAGTCTGAAGAGATTCTGACAGAGCAGAATCTGACTGTGGTTCAGAATTGCACTGGTTCGTCAGGAGCAGCTTGCAGAGCTGCAGGATGTGGCTTTGTCTCTTACACCTTGTGTCAGTTTGGAATGAGGCTGTGAAGAGACCCAAACTTCACTTGATAGAGGCTCTAAAAAGCATGAAATGCTCTTACTTGGTGATGATGGAACATTCCTTTTTATCCCTTGTATAATTCCTCACTGCACATAACTGTAATAGAGGCTGAGAAGTCCTGGAGCACTTTTTGGCGTCTGTAATAGTTGATGACAGTCTAGAAGTACACAGCTTGAGTTCTTTATCTTCCCCAGGTTACCACAGCTTCTGAAGTAATAAACCTGATGAAATAATTTTTGAATGCCTAATTATTTTAAGTTAGAGAGGTAAAGAATAGGAGTTGTAATTCTGCTTTGATTTAGTTTTAGCTGATGCAGTCCTGATGAAAGTACTCCTGATCCCTTTATCTTATTTCATGTTTGTTTATCCATGGGAGCTGGGTTCAGCATGTATAAACTCTTTGAGGGGATGCTGGGGCTGAGTGGTTTGAGTTTGTTTCTGGTTGAACTTCAAAATACTCTCCCAAAACAATAAAACTGAGTAATGCCTCTCTCCATTCTTGTAAGTTTTTATTTTGGGCTCTAATTGTGGGCATTAATTGGGTGGGTTAAACACAGACCTGCGCAGACATGAAATTACGACCCTCTGACTTTACAGAGCTGAAGTCTTTCATTGGCACTTCATAAGCATGTTGTGGTCTAAGTAGCACATTCCACCTGATGAGCAATTTTGTTCTAATTGTAATTAATCAGACCTGAAATGGACTGAGAAAGAGGACTAAACCCCAGACTCCTAAATTGCTCACCCAGGGCTTTTTTGTTCCAGGTGTGTTTGTTGCAGCCCAACAGAGCAGATTCCCATTCAGCGCAGAGCTTCTGGACGTGTGATTTCTGCTTCTTGCTCTATGCCCTGGGGGAAGTGTTGACTGCAGCAGACCAGGGCAGTGTCCCTTGGTTGTATCTGGATATTTTCCTATCAAACCCAGTCTCACTCTGGTCTTTCAAGTAATTTTGAAAGGGTCAAAACGTTGCACTGGTTTGGTCCCACCTTTTGGGAGTTGTTTCGGGGTCCTTTGTCCTGTCTCTCTTTAACAGAGCAGCTCTGAGGCCAGCCTGCACTGCTGAACTTCACCGGATGCTGTGACCCACAAAGGCAACTGCATGTCCTAAATCTCCTGTCAAATCCCACTAGAAAACAATGTCATGTCCCTGTCTGTGGTTACAGGTGAGTTCTCCTGTGGGGCTGTTCTGTAGAAGAGCTGATTCTCTGCATGGGACTACAGCGTCGACAGGCTTGTGTAAACCAACAATTTCTAACTGCAAGTTGCATCAGGTTTGTGAATCACAGGATATGAGGGTTTGGAAGGGACCACAAAAGATCATCCACTCCAACCCCACTGCCAGAGCAGGATCACCTGGAGCAGGTCACACAGGAACACATGCAAGTGGGTTTTGCATGTCTCCAGAGAAGACTCCACAACTTCTGTGGGCAGCCTGTTCCAGGGCTCTGTCACCCTCACCATGAAAAAGTTTTTCCTTCCATTTATAGGGAAACTCCTATGCCACAACTTGCACCTGTTGGCTCTTGTCTATCATTGGACATCACTGAGCAGAGCTTAGCTCTCTCCTGACACTTGCCCTTCACATCTTTATCAGCAGTTTTTGTGTTTGTAGGTGCTGCTGCAGCTTGTAACCATCTGACTGTCCACAAGCTGCCCCATCTTCTGTCCCTAGGAAACAAAATGTAGGTGGATAAATTTGGTATCAGCTGGCAGCTGCATTGTCAGGGGCTGGCCTTAGCTGTATTTGGGGACTGCACCCAGGTATCTCAACTGTGGCTGGCTTTTATCTGCGCTGCAGTTTAATCTGGGTCTAGATACCAGTTCAGGAGAGGAAAAGCTCATAGGATATGTTCTTCCAGGCTTGCATTTTGCCTCCTGGGATGAAATGATCTGGAAAATGCCAGCTTTTTGTCCTGCTCTTGCAATGAGGTTATGGGGTCAGTCCAGCCTTGTCAGCTAGTTTAATATCTGCTCTCAGGGAGCTGATTTCCCTTTCAGCATGTAGGTTGTCTGCCAGGCTTTTGTAGAAGTGTCCCCCCTACCCCTGTGCCCTAACCACTGCACCCTAGCCTCTCTGGTTGGATGCCCTGACTAGAACGAGTTGAACCATCCCAACAAGTTTAACAAACCCAAATTATGTTGCAAAACCTGCTGTGCACAGGGTAAGGTTTGAGTTTCCTCCTAAGACCACACTCAGACTTCTGCGGTAAAACCAGAACAGAAGAGGAGCTGCTCTTGATCAGAATAAAAAGGTTTTTCATGCTGGAGACTGGAGCAGGCTCCTTGTAACCCATAGGAGTGGGGAACATGGACTGGGTGCTGCCGGATGGGAAGAAAAGTACCGTGCCTGAACAAAGCTGACGCACTGCCCCCTGCACACAGCAGAGGTGGGGGTTAAGGATCAAATCCCTGCTTCTGAAGCAGTTGGAAGCAGTGGGTTGTCCGCAGAGGATTTAGGAGCAGCTGCGTTTTGAACAACCCGCCCCTGCGCAGCAGTCTCCTCAGGCCGAGGAGATAATGCGAGCTGATAGCAAACCTCCTTTTTTTCTCCCAGCAGGGTGCAAGGCTCCTGCTGGGCAGAGAGAAAACCAAATTCGATTTAGAAATTGTTACTATTTCAGCTTAACAGCAGGGCTGAGGTCAACGCTCGGAAGTGCTTAGAGCTGATTATCTGCCGTGGTGAAGGTGAGAGCTTGGAGTGATCCCTGGGAACCGGCTCCCCTGTGCCAGTGCCACCATGGCAAAATTGCTGGGGACAGCGAGGGGACCTGGCAGTGGGTGGAAGCTGATTCTTCTTGCTTTCACTCTGCCCGTCCCGCTCGGGGTGCCAAGGGAGCGGAAATGCCCACAACACCCTGCGGAGTGGCAGCGGTTAAAGATCCCTCATCCTGTTCCCTGACCAAGGGTTTGGTCCCAAAGCAGCTCGGTGTTGACAAAGGGGGCTTTGCTTCTGCCATGAGCAGGATTTAGGTTTGGGCAGGGCGAAGGGCTGAGTATCCTCCACTGCCAGCAGGTTCTTGTGCCGGGCAGGGGGAAAGCACTGGGTGAGAAGAGTCCTACCTTCTCCCTGCACGGCTCCAGGGCTTTCCAGCCGGTGGCTGGCGCCCGGTGCAGCCGTTGGTGCAGCCGTTGCCTGGGAACAGCAGTTGGAGGCAAACAGAAGCTGGAACTGGTGTGACGGTGAGCGGTGGGAGCTCCAGAGGAGTCCCTCGGGGCAGCGGGAGGACAGGACGTCTGCGGGGGGCACCAAGGCCTGGAAGGGGTTTGGGAATGGCTCTGTAGTGACCCAAGTGAGACCTGTGGGGCCACAGCTGCCCCCAAGCAGCACTTCTCCCTACCAGAGGGAATGTTTTTTTCCCCGGGCCCCCCTTCTCATTCAAGCTTTTTGTGCATTGGCTCAAATCCAGACTGTGAAACCAGAGATAAACCAGCTGCCACCCAGGAGCTGCTTATGGGGACAGTGACAAAAGCTTGTCTGAGGGGAAGTATCTGTGTCCAGCGCGGTGTGCAGGTGTGTGGGAAGGGACCCTGACCTCAGCTGGAGTAACCTGGGCTCTACTGGGCTTGCTTGTGCTCAGTAGGAGTGTGACTGGAGCTGAAGGGGCTCTGGGACCTGTTCCCCAGTTTCACGAGTCCCCTTTCTGGCTGTGCCAAACTCCAGGTCACTGTGCAGCCAAACCCTGGTGGAGGTAAATATATTTCAGAGCATCTTCACATCCCAACTCGATGGATGCTTCATGTGAAGTGACACCAGAGGACCCAACTGGGGGAAGAGCAGGAGTAAACAGTGAGCTGAAGGAGACCTCCCAGGATGGACAGACAGCTCTGGAGATGGCCACACAGCAGGTGAGGGCAGCACTACAGCAAGTCTTGCCTGGCATAACGTCTGTGGGCAGGTCCTGCTGGAAGCAGAGCCGCTAGCTCTGTGCAGTCTCAGGCCAACCATCAGGTGCTGCTGAGCACCTGAGCTGCCTGAGAGACACCTGAGCAGGAGAGCACCTGGCCTTGTCCTGGTGCTGAATGAAACGTTATCTCACCTCCTGTGGAAACAGACACCGTGTCCAAAGGAAGCTTCTTTCTTGCATGAGAGGTCCCTGTGGGAAATCAAGGAGCCCCATGGGAAGAGACAGAAGCTGGTGTGGATCCTAAGAACAAGATGAAATGGCCAGTGCTCAGACTAGAGAAAGTCTTTGTGGGGGCTGCTGCAAGCTCTGACCACCCCCAGGGCTATTGAATACATATGCTGGTGAGGGGCTGAGGAAGGCAGTGGTGGGATTTTTACCCTCACTTTCCATTTGCTTGCTGGGCAGGAGACACTGGCAGCAGAGCTGGGCTTGCTGCAGGGCCTTTAGCAACCATGTCAGTCCCAGGACCCAGTTCCCCTGTTTTTATCTTCAATTTGCCATCACTCCCTCTCCAACCTGAGACCATGAGCCAAACTACAGCAATCAATAACCATTGCATGGGGAAGAGTCAGGGGATGGACAGCCAGACTTTTTGACTTCAAAGGACATATAGGTTAGTGCTGGAGGAGAAACTTGAGCATCTTAGTCCTGGTGACTGGAAGAGGTGCTGGTGTAAGACATGGAATTTTGTGGTGGTGCAAAGAGGGAAAGATTAGACGTTCAGAAACAGAAGCTGCAACTGGTTGGAAAGTTTCCCATAGCACAAATTCATAGGCACTTTAGGAGCTGAGATGTATCCTGATGTTGGAGTCTGCTCTGAAAGTGATGTAGCTTGGAACTGAGATGTGCTGAGCTGCATTTCCATGGGCTGTGGACCAGCCCAGGAATGAGCATCCACCAAACCTCTCTCTCTTTCCAAGGACCCCCTCGCTGCTGCCAAGGAGAAGGAAGACGCACTGGAGGATGCTGGAGCAGATGCACTGTTGTCTCCTTCAGGGATGAAGATCCCAGGCACCTTGACCACCACCTGGGCTGGGAGGCAAGACATGACTGCACTGAGGAATGCCCTGGGAGAAGACACTGCAGCGACAGCACACTTGGAGGATGCTGGTTCCCCTGAACAGCCTCCAGCATTTTCTGATCCTATGGGGGCCTTTTCCAGCCCTTGCTCAGGCCTCAGAGAGCAGGGAACACAGCAGAGGAGTGGGGAGGATGATGGGTGTGATGGCTCTGCCAGCTTGGTATGGGCAGCCATGCCAGGGATGGTCTTTCAGGAGGACAATCAGAGCAGCGTTCACCCCCTTGTGAGTATCAATGGGCATGGTGCCAGTACCTTGTACTCCTGCACAGCTTTCTACCATCACCCCAGAGACTTTTGTGGCTTTTTTGTCCCAGCTTCTAAGTACCAGGGACAAAAGCTCTGCCTCTCACCCACAGAGCTTGTCCTGGGTGTTGGGCTACAACAGCAGCCTGGCAGTGCACAGCCTGATGGACGGGGAAGACCTGGTGCTCCTGTACGTCTCATCCCACACCCTGGTCATCTATGACGTCCTGAAGAACAGGCAGCACCATTTGCAGGTCTGACATGCAGCCCATGTATCTTCTTCCTCTTACCTTTCTCCCAAACTCTCTTCCATCTCCTTTTTCAGTGTCTCATGCTTAGGGCTCCCCTAGAAGTGAATCTAGGAGCAGCCATGCAAAGAGGCCATCACTTTACAGACTTTCTGCTTGGGGAGCTACAGCCAGGGCAAGGCAGGAGAATGGGGTGATGGGCTCAGAAGAGACTGCATCCCATTTTTGGCAGGAGTTGGGCTGGAAGGATGACAGTGGAGGAGGGGAGCTCATGAGCAGAGCAGT
This sequence comes from Melanerpes formicivorus, assembly GCF_026170545.1. Taxonomy (NCBI): domain Eukaryota; kingdom Metazoa; phylum Chordata; class Aves; order Piciformes; family Picidae; genus Melanerpes; species Melanerpes formicivorus. Next base: position 2,521,202 of record NW_027142424.1, on the reverse strand, counting down.
TTGATGACTGCTCTGAATATTCACCAGGTCTGGAGCCTCTGTGGCACTTTGCTGCTTCACTTTCCCTAGGGCCACACAAATGTCATTTCTTGCCTGTGCGTAAGTGAAGACAGACGCTGGGTTGCAACCGCCGACCGAGGGCCAGATGCTCTGATCATCGTGTGGGACTCCTTTTCTGGGTAAGCTGACAGGAACATCCTCTTTGGGTATCTCCTGTGTCTGGTAAATCACTTAGGACTGACTCCAGCCTCAGCTGAGAGTGAAACGAGAGAAACATGGGGCTGGGGTAAAGCAGCAAAGGAGCCCAAATGGAGCCAAGGGCTTCATCATCCTTATATCACCCATGCCCACAGGACACTGAGGTGGGACTGAACTCTCCCAGACTAGGCACTTCATGTTCCCAGGCTGTAGCATTGATCTTAAAAGATCACCCATGAGTTGTTTCTCCCAGACATTTACCTGGGAGGAAGGGGTGGCTGTTCCCATGGCAGATCTGGCATTTGCCGGCTCCCTCGCTCCAGGCAGACCAGGGTGGGCTGTGCCACAGATTTTGCCAAGCAATTGCCTCAAACCCCTTTTACTGCCATGCGAGCTCATGAGGACTTTACTCCGCAGGATACCGGTGCACACCATCTTTGAGAGCCATCCCAAGGATGGGGTCGGCGCCATTGCTATTTCTCATGATGCGAAGTATTTGGCAACCGTTAGTGCTGGTACAGTGCAGGTAAAGAAAATACCTCCTCCTAGAATCATAGAACTGCTGAGGTTGGAGGAGACCTTTGAGATCATAAGGTCAACCACTTGCCTTGAGTTTGTAATTCTACCACTGCTGCTAAACTACTACCACTAAACCATGTCCCTAAACACCACATCCACACATCTTTTAAATACCTCTAGGGATGGTGGCCCCACCATTTCCCGGGGCAGCCTGTTCCAATTCTTGGTAATTCTTTCTGTGAATACATTTTTCCTAATAGCCAACCTGAACCTCCTCTGGCACAACTTCAGGCTGTTTCCTCTTGTCCTTGTTTCATGTGAGAACAGACCAACTTTGCTCCAACCTCCTTTCAGGGGGAAGGGAGATGAGGTCTCCCCTCAGCCTCTTCTGAAGACTTAGCAACCCCAGCCACTCCTCATAAGACCTGTGTTCAATGCTCTTTATCAGCTTAGTCACTCTTTGGACATGCTTCAACACCCAGATGTCTTTCTTGTAGTGAGGGGCCCAAAACTGAACCCAGTGTTTGAGGTGTGGTCTCACCAGTTCCTCTCCATAGCCTTGTTGGATAGATCCCTGGAAGTTTTTCCTAGTGCAATAAAGGGGATGGAGAGAGCAGAATGGAGGTGGAGTGGATTTGCACAGTGAGGGCTTTTTAGTCTGAGCTATTGGAAGATAGACCTGGATGTCAATGTTGTGGAGCTGAGAAAATGGATCTTAAGTTGGGATCTAAGCTTCTGACTCCACTGTGCTTTTACTGAAGCAATCTCTGGCATCATTTCCTGAAATTAAGTTCTCCGCTGCTACACCATGCTGGGTTTATCCTGCTCCAGTCTTCTATGCCCCACCAATCCCCTGCAGCTGGAGGGAATGGGGTTCACCTTGTTTCCCCAAGCTCTCAGAAACCCACAAATGTCCTTTGGTTTTCCCTTCTCTACCAGAGAGTTTGTGTTTGGGATTGGACTTCACCCATGGAGAAACCTGTGTGTAGTGCAGAGCTGAAGCCCGAGTTTGGCTATCAGGTGAGTAACTGTGGCTTGAGGGGCTCCGAGGAGTGTGACTGGGCTGGACTGAGCAGCTCTGTCCTCATCTGCTCCCTGCCTGCATCTCCATGCCCTCATCCAGTATGAAACTGCTGTTAGATCCTGGAGATGGGAAACAGGATCATATCCCATCCCTGCTGCACTCCAATGCAGTGGACCATCTCAGGGTTATTAGCACTGCCACTGTGTTGCCTGACAGACATGGGATGTGAAGAGGACCCTGGAGGGATGTCTTCCACTGCAGTCCTGACACCAGCCAGAGCTCGTGGCAGGAAAAGCACTGTGGTTCTGTTGACTTGTCCCCACCCGCAGAGGACAGCTCTGGTGTTTGACAGGGAGTTTGGGCTCTGTTATCAGTTCACAGCAGGTGCTGCAGTAGGTTTTGGACAAAGCAGATGTTCTGCATGAAGGGGTAAGCACAAAGCATTTCTCATCTTGGTATTAATGCAATTCTCACCTTCTGATTTCAGGATTATGTATTTTTTAATCCTCAAAATCCCCACGAATTTGTCAGCAACAGCAAAACCCAGGTGATATTTTACCTGTGGGTAAGTAGGGACATGGGAAGTTGTGTTTCTGGTGCCAGAAGTGTTCCAGAGGGTTGGGAGGTGGAATGGGAGGATGCCCACTAGCAAAGCAGTTTGCCAGTCAGCAGCTTCTGGGAGAGCAGTGGGTGGTGGGAGGGTGTTTAGTGCTTTTTGGAAGTTCTTGGAACCTCCTCGCCCCAGGAGCCCTGTTTCGGCCACCACTGCGTGGTGCCAGTGCCCAGATATGGGGAGGGAACTTGGTGGCACTGCAGAGCATGGTTCCAAAATGCTTGTCATGGATGTTTTCTCTGCTTTCCCCAGGACAAGGAGGGTTTGCATTATGGAGCACCGGTCCTGAACAGCCAGGTGAGTGCAGCAAGGTGAGTGCAGGAGGGGCCACACCATGTCACCTTCCTGGCTTGACTTCTGGCAGCAGCACTGTCCCTTCCCATCCCCTTAAGCAAAACCAGTGGCCATGTCCCCAGCCTGTCCTCCTTGGTCTCCAAAAGGGACAGCCCAGGATTGCCTGAGGGCAAGAGGGGCTCTCTCTTCCACACATGCCCCACATCATCTTCTCCTGGGGCTCTTACATCTGGTGGTCCTGTCATGGGACAGGGAGAGAATGTCACGTGAAGGACCAAGCAGAAACATCTGTGCTTGAGGAGGGATAGCCAGTGCCCAGGATGAATGCTTGGCCTCACCACTCTCTCTGCAGACCTTCCAGAGCATGGTGGGATACTTCAGTCAGTCAGTTTTTCATTTTAACAACTCCCAAGCTCTGACAGCCACCTCGTCCGGGAAGCTGGTGGTGTGGGACACAGTCGGTCACTCCAAGGATCTGAGGGCCAGGCCACGCAGCATGAAGGCCACCAACCTGGTGCCTATACAGAAGGACAGCCTTACAGTGCTCCAGGTGTTTGAGAGGTAACAGAAGGACAGTTTTCAGCAATCACAGTCCTCAGACATCCCAGTCACAGGAATGTCAGAGCTCATGCTGATGAAGCATGGCTGAGTGCTGCTGGTTTAAGTCACTTGGCAGCGTGCGAGGGACAGGGACATTCACGCAGCTGATTTATGAGCCCCTGTCTGGCTTTTTCCAGCAATGAATTTGGCTGAGGGGAGGGAAAAAAAAAAAAGAATAGAAAAAAAGGTTGAAAACTCCTGTTAGTGTGACCCCTAGCCATGCTGGGGTGGCTCAAACACGGGGTTGGCCATAGTCGCTCAGGACTGGGGATGAGTCTTGCTCAGCCTCCTGGCTTTTACCGCCAGAGGGAGCAGACAGCCACCAAACGCCATGACAACCTTGGGGACAGGGCAGAGGACACTGCAGGGTCACGGCAAAACCTGGTGGTTTCTGCTCAGTCCCGGTCTTTTTGCCCGCACATCTGTGCGGGACTATTTCTCATGCACTTGGGCAGAGAAAAGGGAAAGAGATCTGCTTCTGCTCAAGGATGCTACCCAGGAAATACCTGGGAGCTCTCAATGGTGTGTTGATTGAAAGCTTTCCCTTCCTTCCAGCTGCATAGTGACAGGTGATGTGAAAGGTCAGGTCAAATTCTACAACGGGCAGCTGCAGTTCCTCACCTGCTATAGCCACAGTGAAGTGGGTCCCATTCAGTCTATCTCCTTCTCCAGAACCTCTCGTGATGCCTCCCCAGACTGCTCCACCTCCAGCAGCACCAGCAGCCAGCCCTTCATCATCAGGTGAGTGCCCCTTTATAAATCCAGGTTTTCTCCTGCATTTGCCCTACACTTTGAAAGCTGGAGGGATGGTCAACTGAAAGCTTCCCCATGAGCTTCTGCATTTGCTACAGTGGGTTTCAGCCCTTTACTCAGGCTTCAGGTCAGGACAGGGAAGCAGATGAGAAGGGATTGTGCCCCTTTATTTTCCCCTATGCAAATTTTCAGGTTGGGTATTTGTCCCACCTGCCCACCAGAGACAAGCAAGGGGATGTGTCCTGGGCAGACCCTTTTTGCCTACACAGCTCCCAGGCATCTCCCAACAGGTACCAAAACCCAAGCGGGCTCCGGCATGCCTTAAATTCTGAACTCTATGTTCTGCCTTGGTGCAGGTGAGAGAAGCAGGGAGAGGGAGATGATCACCAGGTCCTGGGTGTACAGCTCCTCCGTCACATACCCAGCACACCAGGCCTTGCTAATGCCCAGACTCCGTCTCCTGCTGGGCCCCTTAATCCGCCCCCTAAACCCCTCCTGTGGATGGCTATTTCCAGTTAGATTTTATCATGGCTGGAGAAGCTAATCAGGGCAGTGGTAGTGCAGGGACTGCCCAATGGTGATGGCATCAGTGCTGGGTTACACTGCATTGACTAGGGAATTTGGGACAGTCCCAGCCTGGTCGCTGGCCCCCCTCTGCATGATGTAGCTGTGCCTGAGGATTTATAGGGAGACTGCAGGCCAGATGAAGCTCTTATGTGGCTTGATCCAGCCTGTGAACCATATGTTTGCCACTCCTGTTACAGCCCTCCTGGCAATGCCCATCCTTAGCTGCACGCATTTTCCCAAGAGCTGTCCATGTGGACAGATTCCTTCCCAGCCTGGAGCAGCGCCCTGGGGAACAGGTTGGTTTTCCCTTTTGGGGAAACCCTCTTGTCTCTTCTGTCTTTCTGGGTTGCTGCTGCAGCTTCTGCTGCTTGGGCAGCACAAAAGCAGAAAAGCAAAGGAGAAGCCTTAAGCCTGCTTCTCTCACCAGGCTGCTGGGATCAGGTGTGGCTGAAGAGCCCAGACAGGGCATGCAAGAGGTACAGTGTCCTTCAGTGCCTGGGCTAGATGTGCGTAAACAAATGGCTGTCACAGGCCGGCTGGCAAAGAGGATGCTGTCCCCCCATTCATGTTGCCCACATGGTGCAGCCACACACGTCTGTCTGTGCAGCTCTTAGATCACTGTGTGGTCCTCTCTTGACCCTTTAACTGGCCTAGACTCTGAGGCCTCAGGCAGACTGACAACTCCACATATTTGTTCTGCAACTTCTATTGAGAAGTTTGATCGCACACCACCAGTTCTGCAGTGGGACCTCTTCTCCATGCTACAGTTGGCACAGCTGAGTGACCAGCCAGGCAGCTGTCTGGTCTGTCTGTCTGTGGCATGGGACTGGAACTGTCCTCTGACCTTGTCCATGATAGTGCAGTCAACATGGAGCCACTGACAATGGTGGCACGGAGACAAGTGAAAAGGCTATTCAGAGTATCTTCAATTGCTCATTTGTCTGTCTCACACACCAGTGACTTGCAAATGGCCAAAGCTACCCAGATGTCGTTCATCTTCTGGCTTGCCTACCCAAGTAGAAAATGGAACCAGCTCTGGTGTCTTCCTGTGGAGATTTAACAGGTCATGAATACAAAGTACCACCTGCCTGCCAGGTCAACAAGTGTTTGCATATTGTGTATCACAAAATATAACTGATTGTCCAACTGAGTTGCCAAAAAGAGGCTTGGAGGGACCTGAGCCAGCTAGTCTGATTCATCAAATTCTGTTTCTCTCACACTGAACAGGAACTTTATCCTTTCAACTTCTGATGCAACTGTGCTCCATGTTGCAATAGACAGGACAAACTTTGAAAAAGTCATGGAAGAGACAAAGGAAGCTGTGAATGCCATCGCCTGCCACCCCCGGCAGGCACATGTGGCTGTGGGGAGTCACTGTGGGATGCTGAGGCTGTGGGACTATCAGCAGAACAAGTACCTCGTTAGCAGGATCTTCACTCACACCGGCATCCAGTGCTTGTCCTACGACCCTGAAGGTATCCTGGCCTCACGACCTCCCCACCTGCCAAGCAATGGGCTTCCCAGAAGGAGTGAGCATGGCCTGAGAGTTTTCTGGCATGCCTTGCAGGTTATTTTCTGGCTGTTGGTTGCACTGATGGAAGTGTTTACATCCTCGATGCCATTTCCCTTCTGTCCAGCTGCAAAGAGCTCAAGTTCTCACATGGTCCCGTGACTCATATCAGCTTCTCTCATGATTCAGAGTACCTTGCAACTGCTGTAAGCTTGTTTTTTGCTCTTGGTCCTTTACATGCACTGCTCATGGTGCAGATTCTGGTGGGACTGGGAATTGCTGCCCATCCTGTGAGGCACAGCAGAGCAAGCAGTGTGGAGGACAATTCCCTTCCCTGGGCCTTCGTGACTGAAATGCTTTTCCTGGCTTGAGGAGTCTCTGTAAGCACGCCATCAGTCACAGCCGCTCCACAGACCTGCTGCTGGCAACATCCCATCGCTAGCTTTAGAGACAAGCCTTAGCTCCGCACCCATCTGTAGAAAGGGCTGGAGCAGGGATTTCCTCCTGGCTGATACACGCAAGGAGGGGCTTGGTCCAACATCTTGGTGCAGAAGTATTGAGGCAGCACTGAAGCAGTTTGGCATGCTGTAGCAACTGGTGATGATAGGACAAGGGGCAGTGGCTTTAAACTGAAAGAGGGTAGATTTTGATTAGAAGAAGTTCTTCACTGTGAGGGTGGTGAGGCACTGGAACAGGTTGCCCAGATTGGTGACAGATGCCCCATCTTTAGGATTGTTCAGGGCCAGGCTGAATGGGGTTTTGAGCAACAGTGGAAGGTGTCCCTGCCTGTGGCACAGGTGTCAAACTATATAATCTTTGAGCACCCTTCTGACTCAAACCATTCTATGATTCTGCAGTCTGTACAAAGAAAATGATTCCCCCTTCATGAATAGATGCCAGGGCAGTTTGGCATCTTCCTCGTGATTTCTGTTGAGTCACGGAACTCAATTTAGTCTCCTTTGCTTTGAGAGTGGGGAATGAATTCTAGCTAGCCAGGATGCTCTGCCTTTGGGGGCAGGTGGCCAAATTTGTCTGAGCTGATGTTTTATACTGGCTGTGACTCTGACCCTCCTGGTGAGAGGGCTGAGCTAAGCCCAGAGGAGGGACACAGAGCTGCCTGCTGCCTACCAGAGGATGTGTGTGTGTGGATCATGGCTGGTTGACCTTTGTGCCATCATTCCAGGATGAGAAATACTCAGTGACTGTTTACAAGAGAGTCCTGCAAAATGGGAATGGATGCTGGGAACACCTAGCAGGGCTGCACTCCCACTACAAACCCATCCGGAGCATCCTCTTTGGCATCCAGTTAGGCAGCAATGAGCCCAGGCTCCTGAGCCTTGGGGAGGACCGGCAGCTGGTAGGTTGATGTGAGAATACAATGGGCAGTGAAGCTTTGTGGCTAAATTTGGGGAGTGGACAAGGGCATCGAAGGGAGGCTCAGCCTTTGGTTCTGCAGCTCCTAACCCTTTCCCCAGCAGTTCTGTTACAGGGGATTGTTTCTCAGTGTAGTCTCAGGGCAGATCTGCCCAGGGTTCAGGCAGGGGAGCTGAGGCTCTGCTACTGCAGGCTGCCTTCCATGTCTGCTGCAAGAGATGGTGGATCCATTGAATCTGGAAGGTATAGGGTACTGGCAGACCACATGGGAGTTACTGTGTTTCCTTGTCTTCCCTCTAGGTTGAATATGACCTGAAGTGCAGCAGCAAGGACCACTTGGTGGTCTTGCACAGGGACCGGGTGGAGCAGGCTGCTGTGCCTCTGTGCCTGGCCTGGTACCCACAGCTCAGCAATGAGTCCTTCATCCTTACTGCCAATAACTGCTACAAATTGAAGCTCTACAACACGACAACCAAAATGTGCAGGTAGAGGAGAGATTCAAGCCTACCACTCCCTGGAAGTCTCATCCTTCCTTTGTGTTCTTCTTTGCCTAATGCCTGCCCTACTCCCAGCCATGAGTATGTGTTTGCCCATTCGTGGTGCAGATCTTGGGGTGATTCTAGGTCCACAGTTTGTTCCATCCTTGTGTCCATTAGTGATTCATCTGATAAGGTTGTGGCTGCAGGTGGTTCTTGGTCTGCCCAGCTTGTTGAACTTGATATGCAGCAGTTGGACATCAAATAAGAAAAAAAGAGCCCACATGAGCAAAGCACAAGGACTGAAGGGTCTCTGAGCATTAAACTCCTCTCTTAGCTTCCATGTGGTCCTTTCTGGCCAGGGATTCTGTCCTGTCCTGTCCTCTTAGCCAGCAGTACAAAGCCTTTGCACCCACCATGCTTCCCTGTACCTACCCATCCTTTCAGCCATTCAAAGAGAGAACATATTTTGGATGAATGGATGAGAATGTTGTTTGCCTTTAGAAAGACACTTTTGGGACCAACCTATGGCTCCCCTTTGGAGAAGATACAAATCCTCCCAGCAACAAACACTGCAGACCCCCAGAAACACTATCTGGTGTACACTACAAAGGATAAGGTATGGAGCCCCGTTTGACCCAGCTGTCAACTTGTGGAGTCTCCCACTTGTACAGGTGGTGGTCTCTGGGGAAATGTCACTGCAAATAAAACCATGCCTGGTCCCACCTGAGAGCTGAGCAAGCTCCCAGGAGAAGGATGCAGCCCTCCCCTGGAACCTCTAGCTCTCCCAGGTTTCCTTTTTCTATGCAGGTGGGTTTGCAGATTTTGCCTGTTGATGGCAACCCCCACAAGTCCTCAGCCTTCATTTGCCACCCAGATGGTGTCTCTGACCTTGCCAGCTCCTTCGATGGACGCTACGTCTTTACAGCAGGAGGGGATGACTGCACTGTTATGAAATGGGAGGTCAACATAAAGTGAGTACCATAGGAAGGAGAAAGGAATCTTGTTACAGCTCTCCACAGCTGCTTGGCCAACACAGCTGAAGCAAATGTTCCTTTGCATTTACACTGAGAATGGGGCTTTTGTCCTAAAAGGTCTCTGTTTGTGTGCAGAGGAGTTAATGGCAGGTCTTCCTGCAATTTCTGTGTTGATCCGGGTGTATAGGGCTGTGCCGCACAGGGAGTGTTTCATTGCAGGGCTCTCTGGAGCACAGATTCTTTTGGGGCAGATGACAAAGCTCTGCTGCTTCACTCTTATTCCACAAGACCAGGCAATCTAACCCCACCTGGCAAGGTGGGTCATAGGGTGAATGACAGATCGTAGTGTTCGTGCAAGAAGGAGACCCACCGCTTGCTGAGAGGAGCATGAGTGAAGGCTGGCAGCATCTTTGCTCAACCCTGGAGGCTTCTAGCTCCTGGGCACCTGGACTGCAACTGCATTTATTAATGGCAAAGATACATGCCCTGTGTTCACTTCAGTATTTACAGACAGCTCAGCATAATGGGCATGTGCCATGCTAGGGATGGTGGCATGGCAGTGGGGTCAGCCTAGATTGCAACAGACCTGTCAGGTCCCAGGCAGCTCTGTGGGGTGGCAGCTGGAACAGGAGTAACACAATTTTGGGGAGGCTTTGCTCCCCTTTATATAATGTAGCCATATAGTCCACAGAGAGGATGAGACCAACAGACCTTGCAGGCAGTGACCACGGTGCCTATAAAATATTCCAGTCTAGGAAATGGTCCCCAAATGGTGGGAAGTTGAGCAGAGGATTTTTGGGTCCTTGCGAGGGCCTGGCCTGTGTGATGTCGGATTGTCAGGGTTAGACACAGGATCAGAGGAGCTGCACTGGCTGCAGGAGGAGCATACAGGGTGGCTGGTAATACAAAAGTGTCTGCTCTCCAAATGGGATAGCCCAGCATTTACTAGGAAATCCCCCCTGCATTTGAAGACTGGATTTAGGACAAGCCACCTTAATCCTGTAAAGCTTTGCTTACATGACTAAATGGTCTGCAGTGAATGGGATAGCTGGAGGAGTGAAGGCTGCTTTTGCAAATGAGGATTTCCAGGCTCTGGCCCAGAGCGCTGACAATAAATCTTGCCAGGTTTCTTCTGCCTTTCTCTGCAAGTGTGCCATTGCCCTCTGCCAGCTCCCTCAGGCAGCAGTGCCAGCCGTGTGCTGCTTCATGGCAGGCGGGTAAGGTGGCAAAGGCAGGATATATATTTTGTTTTCTTTGCATGTCAAGGACCAAAGCCACTCGTTGCAATGCACATGCAGGGCAGAGGGCTCTCTGCTCGTGAGAGTGGCTGCGGACACCTGGTAGATGCACATGTACATCAAAAGGAAGCTGTGGAAGTGCCAGGCCATCACGGAGTGACTTCACTTTCACATTTCAAGGACTGCAAAGGGCGCTTAACTTGTGCCAGAGCTAGAAAAGATAGCCTGGTATTGTCTCTGTTGGTCTGTGGCTGGGGTATTTTATTCTGCATGCCACCCTTCTAGCACAGAGCACATCATCTGATTTCTGACAGATCAACCCCACCAGAGCTGGCTTTTTGCCCTCTCTCCTATTTTTGCCTTTTGGAGCACATCTGTGCTCCTCACCTTCCTAGGACAAAGGCTTTGTGGTTAGGACACGCACTGGTCCTGCCTAAAACATTTCTTGCAGGTACTGTTTGCTCAAAGGAAAGCCCAAAGGGTGCTGAGCCAGCTCACCTTCATGTGCCAGAACAAAGGAAGCCTGGGTGGAAAAGCAAAGGGCTTATTTATTTTCTTTTCCACTTTGTGTGGCTTAAGCAGTCAGGGGTCAGAGTAAGCAACATTTTAAGGAAGGCATTAGAATATAAATGATCCTTCTTTATAATGGTTGGCCAAGGTCCAGGCAATGTTGAATTTCTATGTAATTTGTTTTCAGAGCGAAGCTCTTGATGAGCTAATTATCATTTTATTGCCGCTTCTGGCGTCTTGTGCATCTCCACTGTGTTTAATACCCAACTAACTTAATTATGAAAAAAGCATGAAGCTTGCAAAAAAAAACCCCAACCAACCAACAACCCAGTGGAAGCAGTGCTAGAGAGGTCTGCATGAAAGCTGCAGCCTCGCTGCCAGGCATGGGGTGTGATGTGGCAATGTTACTCCATGATCGTGCTACCAGGCTTGGTTTCCTCTTTCATCTGCACAAACTGAACAGATTCTTTTGGCTCCAACTTGCTTATGAAATTGAAACAAAGAGGTGGCACTACCAGGCTTGGTTTCCTCTTTCATCTGCACAAACTGAACAGATTCTTTTGGCTCCAACTTGCCTATGAAATTGAAACAAAGAGGTGGCACTGAGATGCTTTCAGTTTGACGTAGGCTGCACCTGCGATGCAGTCACCCGCCACAGTGAAGGAAGTAGGGTAATGGATCGCACTGAGTTATTGGGGAAGAATGTGTTAGATCAGGGAATGGGGAGCTTAGGTTTGTGTGGTTTACTGCAAAGACCAAGCCCCAGCCCTCTCTGCATGTTCAAAATGCTGATCTGGCTAATTCATCTCCCTCAATGTCTCTATAAGGAAGCAGAAAAGCTAAATGCCAGACACCAAGCTCAAGTCCATGGAAAAGCTCCTGGCTCCCAGCCCTGTGCTCATTCCAATAAACAAGAGGACCATTCACTAATAATTATTTCCCACACTGTGCTATTGTATGTAAAACCTGGGTATGAAATATGCTGTAGAACTGCAGGCTGGTGATAAAATAGCATATGGCTCAGGGCAGTGCTTTCCACAATTCTGAGGCACGAGGATTTTATTTATTTATTGAAAGTGTCTGTGAACAGTGTCTAGAGAGGGAAACGTGAAATCTCTCCTCACATGAACCCTTCTTGTACCATCTTTTCCCTGCTTCTGCCAGTGCCTTGGATGCCACTGCTTCCCTGGGTGGGGAGGGCTTGATCCCATTCTACAACCTCCTGGATGGCGGCAGAGAAGGTGAATTCTTCAAGGTAATTATGCTCACCGTGAATACTGTCTGGCAACATCTGGCTGGAGTTTAAAATTCATTTATCCAGACCTGACATTGCTGTGTATTTCTGTCCAGCTTGCCTTTAATAGCAATCTCATTGATGTGTCTGTTAGTAAATCTTAAAAGGAGCTTTATCTTTTGTGCCTGCTGGTAACTGAACTTTGCAGTATTTTGTTTGAATCCCTTGCAGGAGCTGGAAGACTATTTTTACTACATGCAGCTGCGCAGCCATGGTATCGATACACTAGAGACTAGAGAGGTGTCAACACATATTCCCTTGGAGGAAATGCCTTCTGTCATGAGAGCAATGGGATTTTATCCATCAGAGGAAAAGGTTTGGTAGTTGTTTTTATTGTTATTAAAAGAAGAAACAACAAGACTGATTGCATTTACCATGTGTCATGATGGCCAGATTCTGAGCATTGTTCTGCCGGAGTGTCTCCAGAGTGTATTTGCTGGCTTTAAGTGTGTGTAATCTGCCCTGCAGCCTGGTTGTGGTCAGAAACTGGCAGCAAATTCCTCAAAAAGTAATGATTTTTTCTTAAAGAGTTGGACAACTGCAAGGGCAGACCAAGCAAACCTGGAGCGTGATGGTTCAGAAGTGTTCAACAAAAGATGATCTCAGGGTCTTTTGGAAGTTGAGTGCTCTGCCACCACTGCAGAGCTAGGTTTCTTCAGAAGGTGAACTGGGAAAGTTGAGGAATAAGTCTTCCCTTGGCTCCCAAGGACAGCAGCCTCCAGCTCTCCTAAATCTATAAGCTAAGGTACCTTGTGTGCAGGCAGTGATGTTCTTTGGTCTCTCTGTGATTCCTGCTAGTGGTTGAGCTGCTTTGCACACACCATAAGGTTGGTGGGCCATGGGCTGAGTCCCTCCAGGTCAGATGGAGAGTCAACTAGAGGATCCTATATGTGTCACCAGCATGGGTGGGCATGTCTAGCTCCATACAATCTCTTGTTTGGATACTGACAGAGCCTCTTTTTCTTGTTCTGCCTGTGAATGCTGAAAGAATGATTTTAGATGGAGACAGCAGCTTTTATTCCTACAGAACTTAAAGCTCTTTCATAACTGATAGACTCTGCAGAAGCTCTCTCTGAGCTTGCTTTTCAGGTTGCAGCAGTGCAGCTTCCTATCAAACATTTCTCAAGAGCTTTTTAGCTTCAAATTTTACAACAGAGAAAGAAAACTGATTTAATAAGGGTGCTGCTTCTTCCCCTTTTGTCACTGTTCCTACAAGGCAGTTTGTATTGTACACAAACCTCATTTGTAATGTTGTAACCTGGCAAAAGGGTAATTAAAGCACATACCAAAAGAATAAATAAATAATTGAATCTGAAGCAAGGAGATTTAAATAATGACCTCTTTGCACCAGCTACAGCCCTTCAACACAGGAGGGGTTCTCCCGAGGGAAGCAGTACCTTGCTGTGCTCCCTTCATCTTTCTGCGGGGGAGGCTGCACTCATCTCTGCCGTTGCACAGGAACCCCACAGGCTGCTGCGATGGTGCTGTGAGTCAGTGCCACCCCATCTGCCCAGCCACACTCTCTGCCAGGAGAGACAGCAGATGGGAGGCAGGACCTTTTGCCACAGCCACCACCTTACATACTTGCTTTGGAGCCCCAGCAACCTGCAAATGTTTGTGTGAACCAGTACTGCTTTACCCTTGTGTCAAGCTGTGGTGTTATCCCCTTGTACTTTGTTAGATCTTTTCCTTGGGTTATTACATTTTCACCTCCTGGGAACAGAGAGATGATATTCCCCTGGGAAATGTCTCTGGAAGAATAACTGTTAACCCCCCCTGCCCCAAATCAAAATGAAAACAGCGTTGCAGGCATGGAAATAGAGGTGCTAAGCTGTTGTGAAACCAGGCAACCTACGATCTGCTTCTTGAAGCAGCAGGACAGTATTAAAAGCCACAGAGAAAGTTTATCTCTCTCTAGAGTATTTTTTAATACAGGAAAAGCAGGAGGGAGAACAGGTAGCTTGGACAGTCCAGCAAAGCTTTTGGGAATTGGTGGCTTTCTTTTGTAGTTCAGTGGGACTGAAATAAAACCTAATCCCAGATCAGCCAGAGCTGAGTGAAAATGACTGCTCTTGCCTGGCATGACATTTGCTAAACGAAAAACCTAAGGCTGAGATTTCCCTCTTTCCTGGGTTTCATTCAGTGGAAAAACTTGTGACACAAGGACAAAGGCCCAAGGCTGAATGCAAAGTCCTCCCCAGGGAGATCTTGCATCAGCTTTCCGTCCCAGGGAGTTGTAGGCTTGGTACATGATGGCACAAGGAATTCTCTCAGCATTTCTCTGCTGCTCTTGTATCTTCAGAGGGGCTGTCTCTGGGAGCACGAGTACAATGAAGGCATGGAGCAGATCCTGCCTTTTGGACACACATCTGCACAGCTGCTTAGAAGTCTGACTCACAGCACCAGACTTCAGGAAAACCACTGGTATCCAGCACAGCCAGTGCTTGTCTGTTTGCCTGAGAGTGATCCATCTGTGCAGGATGTCAGTCGCACTGAGCAGATTTCAGACTTGGGTTGTGCAGTGGCAGTGCTTCACCAGACACACACTGGATCCTCTGCTGGGTAGGGTGTGTACAGACTGTGTGCAGCCTGGTTACATGAGGACTCTCATGCATGTACTTTTGTAGCAGGGTGCTGTATTTACTGGTTTGTGGTTTGCCTGCTTGGCTGTCCCCAGAGTGGAGACACAGCTGTGATGAAGGTACTGGCAACAGCTGCAAAATCACCAAGCGCCTACTGTAAGAAAACAGAGAAAATCCCAAATAACTACGTATCTGTTACCCTCATCTTTGCCTAGTATCATCGCAACAGCAAGTGTGTAACTGTTAGTCATGTCCTCAGCTTGTTACTGGGATACAGCCATGGCATCTGTGGTACCAGTATGGGCACCTTCATGGCACATTGGCATGCATGAGATGGGAAACTGTCCTGATGCTCTTCAAAAACAAGCCGTGTAACACTCTGTCTTGCCTTGATCTTTAGATTGAAGAAATGATAAATGAAGTGAAATTCAGCAAGTATGTGGATACTGGAGAACAAGTGACAAAAATCAATTTAGAGGATTTTATCAAACTTTATATAAATCATCGACCTGTGTTCGGCTTGTCAATGACAGAAATCCAACAAGCGTTTCAGGTTCTTGGTTATGATAATGAGAACGGGGACAAAGTTATTGACAGAGGAGACTTACTGTTGCTGCTTCAGCTCAGAGGTGAGTTATTTCTTTCCTAATATTAGTTTTATGCTTGCTGGTTCTGCTTTCCATTTCAGAGTATACTCACTGCGGCAAAAAATTAATCTGGAACTATAGCCTGGTAAGGAGGGCAGGCGTGTGGAGCCACCTGTCTTAAGATTTTAAATTGAATAATCACATCTATCATCTCAGCTGCACTTCCTGTACTGCTCTGGAAATCTCTGCTGGCCTGAGGTACCTTGTCTGTCAAATGATGAGTATGGATCTTGGCAAACTGTAGCCTGCCTCCAGTATAGCCTTGTTGGAATCATTGTTCTCTCTTCCAGTCACAAAGTCTCCAGAAAGGTGGTATGAAACTGAAAGAGAGAGGGATGAGAAAGGAGGAGCGAAATTGGTCAGTCCTGGACTGAATCTATGTGTAAAAGACTGAAAAGAAGAGATAGTTTAGTTCAGCTGAACCAAGGACAACACTGTAAAGATGTGTATAAATACGCTTACAGCAAATGCTGTCGAAAAGTTAAAAACAAACTTGTGCTGTCTTGCTCCTGCTGTTAGCTTGTACATTTAGTGCAGCTAAGAGTTAAAAATGGTAAAGGGAAATACTGTTTTACATCATTGCCTGCTAAAAACACCTTCCCACAAAGCTCCTTGGAAACAAAGGATTCACCCAGTGTGAGAAAGGTTAGTTATTTGTATGGATGGTGTGGATGTCCATAAATAGCTACAGTGGATAGAACAGTTTCATAACAGATCTATAACCTTGTGCTTCAGGGCGTGAGCCAACCACTAACTGGCAACAAGTGCTATGTCCAGGTTATTCCAAGACACTATATCGAGACTTTCCTGCACTTTTCTGTGTGGAAATGGGTGCAGCCGTGAACATGGAGCTGCGCAGACTGTGGTTAGCTCTGTGCCAGGAATTTTGTGGTGGGAGTAGGAGCTCAAGCCCTTGCAGGTGCAGTGTAGCCTGAAGAGCTGTCTGTATCAGATTTTCTCCCTTTGGTAAATATTTTTGCCCCAAATGCAATACGCATGAACAATTGTCCTCAGGATCAATGTTTTCCTGGGCTGGGATCATGTGTTTTGATTCATGATGTGTATTTATCTCAGAGAAACAGAATCTTCTTTCCAACTCCTCTTTTGTTTGGACACTACTTGTGTTTGAATTGCCTTCTATTTTTTTTGTGTGTCAATGACACCACACTCCACGAGGCTGGTGTTGTTTTGGTGTGTACAGGAGAGCGTATGACAGAGGATGAGCTGGCACAGTGTCTGACCACCCTACTGGGCAGGTGTCCTGGGGGAGGAGGATCCAAACCAGATGCCTATGATCCCTCAGGTACTGGATTAACATTCCACACGGTACAGCAGCAGGATTGCTTCAGTTCCCATACAGAATAATTTAAATTGCAAACCCATTACCCTGTTAGACTGAGAGCTGTCAAAACTGCTCAGACAGGATTGCAAAACTACTCATGGAGCAGTAGATGTCCTTCGTCCATGCAGCAATCACATGCGTGTAGCTGAAAACAAATGGACAGTGAAATCTAACTGGGACCTGACAAGATTATACTAGAATTGAAATTGGAAATACACAGGGGAAGGTTTACATGGCAAAGTCCACAGCAAAAAGGAATTCTGCAATATGGAAATGACAGTGTTGATTTCATCCAGGCAGCAATGCCCATTGTGATGGAGCTGTTCATGATCACATTTGTCTACAATTTATGTCCCAATCCACACTAGTCTAGAACAGAAAATTACAGCACTGAGTTCAGTGAAGTGGCATTACCCATTGTGTCTGGAACTGCTGAGAATTGCCACATTCTTTTGTAAAATTCATGTCCCAGGCCACACCAATCCAGAACAACGTCTGGTTAGGGCTGTTGACAACAGCTATGTGCAGTGAAGGTGCAGCTCCTGGAGTCACATTGCAAAGTGCCTTTGAAATTCTTGGTATCCTAAAATCACATCAGATTGCCAGAGTATAAAAGTTGGCCCCTTGACCCTTCTGAGGCAGGGATCTACTGCAAGGTGAGCCTCACAGCCTCTATCCTTGATATGAACATATCAACTATTAAGCTAGTAAACCAACACTTTTTCATTATTACTTTATCCAGCTTTAAAAGCATGCCATCTAGTTACTGCTCTTTATAAATGTTCCTGATCTGGAAAGCTGTTTTTACACTGCTGTTGTGTGTTTTGTGTTATTGTTACTGCTCTCCAGGTGCAGCTGCTTTGATTGAAGAAGAAATTCCAGCAGAAATCACAGCAGAGATATTCACTGCTGACATTCTCAGCTTACCTGTTGCTGAAAAAAAGAAGAGATGAATCTTAGTGGCAGCTGTGTCTTGGCAAATCAAAGTTTTCTTCTGGTTCCTACTTTTCAGACTCTTCAAATATCTGCAAAATGTTGTGTTTATCAAAAAGATCTGAGTTTCATGTTAATCAGACCCTAGAATAAGACCCTATAGGGTTCAGCACATGCAACAAACCTATGTAAGGAAACACTGGGGTGGCTACAAAGAATGAAGCTGTAGCTGCTGTAGAGTCTTCTTAGGGTGGCCTCCTCATCCTTGGTTGTATCTTTCCTAAAATTCATTTGGGGGGTTCATGTTGAGTTTCCTAACATTCAGACAGTATTTATTTGTGAAACCTGACAGCAAGAGAGCAATGTAAAATACATTAATAAATGTGGTGTACAAAATTCTTATAGAATCATAGACCCATTAAGGTTGGAAAAGACCTCTAAGATCATCAAGTCTGACCTCCTATCTAATACCTCTATGACCACTAGACCATATCCTGAAGTGCTGCAGCTACTAAATTTTTGTTTTTACACCTCCAGGGATGGTGACTCTACCACTTCCCTGGGCAGCCTGTTCCAATGTCTGACCACTCTTTCAGTAAAGAAATTCTTACTAATATCCAACCTAAGCCTCCCCTGATGCGGCTTGAAGACATTACCTCTTGTCCTGTTATCAGTTACTTGAGAGAAGAGGCAAAGACTGCTCTTTGTGAATGGACTCAAGACCATCTTGTCTTCTACATTTTTGACTTTTCCTGTACTTGATAGATGTTCACTACAAGATTTGAGCTGGCAAGTAAAACAGGCAGAAGAAATCAGACTTTTTAATAGCTGTGGTTTATGTCACTTACTTTTTTTAAAGAAAGGTAGAAAGTAAAAAACACTGCTGACAGTCCTTCTTACTGTAGCCTGAAGGTGTTAAGTGACAATTCAAGAAGGACATTGAGACTCTTGAATGTGTCCAGAGAAGGGTAGTGAGGCTGGGGAGAGGCCTCGAGCACAGCCCTATGAGGAGAGGCTGAGGGAGCTGGGGTTGCTTAGCCTGGAGAAGAGGAGGCTCAGGGGAGACCTTCTTGCTCTCTACAGCTACCTGAAGGGAGGTTGTAGCCAGGTGGGGGTTGGTCTCTTCTCCCAGGCAACCAGCACCAGAACAAGAAGACACAGTCTCAAGCTGTGCCAGGGGAAGTTTAGGCTGGAGGTGAGGAGAAAGTTCTTCCCAGAGAGAGTTGTTAGCCATTGGAATGTGCTGCCCAGGGAGGTGGTGGAGTCACCATCCCTGGAGGCGTTCAAAAGGGATTGGATGTGGCACTTGGTGCCATGGTTTAGTAGTCATGAGGTGTTGGGTGATAGGTTGGACTTGATGATCTTTGAGGTCTTTTCCAACCATATTGTTTCTATGATTCTACTACAACCTCCTTTCAGGTAACTGTAGAAAGCAGTAAGTTCTCCTCTCAGCCTCCTCTTATCCAGGCTAAACCTCATCTGCCTCAGCCTCCCCTCATAAGACATGTTCTCCAAACCCCTCACCAGCTTCATTGCCCTTTTCTGCATCTGCTCCAACACCTCAATGTCTTTCTTCCGTGTCCAAAACTGGACAGGCCTTGGATGGGCAAGAATAGATCTGTAATTATCAGTCCAACAGACTGCTGTAAAGAATGGAATGCTACGTTCTACATGAAACCCAGGTTTGCGTTTTTGCCTTTGAAACTTAGCTTCTTTCTGAAATTAGTAGTTCCAATTAGCAGTGTGAAACCAACGGGGCAGCATCTGACTGTGTTTGTATAAACAGCATAATGAGGCTGATACAAGTTGCTGTAGAAAGATCAGTGAAGTGCTGTTGAACACTGCTTCCTTCTTTACATCGTCCTCAGCATCAATTTGAATAATAACACGAGCCCTTAAGAAGCATTCCTTTTAGTGGCAATGTTTTTGCAACAGAACGCTGTTACGTACTCAGAAAGTATCTGTGATTGTACAATGAGTACAAACAGCAATGTGTGCACCAGAAGCAAGTCAGTGAAGGAGGCCGGCAGCACCATGACCAGAGTACATGGGACATGTGATGTGGAATTTCTGCATAGCATCGCTTTGCTTGTAACTCCTTGCGCAGTAACTGAAGATGTTCACGTACTTCCATGGATCTTGGGTCCAAGCTGATCCTCTGCTACTTCCATGAAAATTTCTGAAATTACTTTAGGCAGCTGAGAAACATTGTAACAACTACCAGAGACCCCCAACTATCAAAAAAAACCCACCAAATCAACAAACGAATCTGCTTAGCATTTCTTTATTAAGTATCCTGTTTCACGAGGCAGATGTTTTGCTGAACAGGAAGCATTACCAAGCCTCTCGTGCAAGGTCTGCGACAGTGCCACAGCTGGACAGGGTTGTCGCTCACGCCGGCTGTCCCGGTGTCCCGGCACCAAGCTGAGAGCGGGTGGGACCGCTGTCGCCGGCAGAGTCCGCCAGAGCTGCTCCGCGACTCACAACGGCAGGTAGCCGCGGGCGCGCACCGCCCTGGCGCTGCCGGGGACAGGCGAGAGGGAGCTGCGGGGCCGAACTTTCCCGTGCACTGAGGCTCCGCCGGTTTGTCCCCGCGGTTCCAGGGCGCGTGAAGAGATGCAGCGACCTCTCAGCGCCGGGGCAGCCTCAGAGCCAAGCACCCGGGCCCTCCCGGTTCCCTTCCCCTCCTCTCGCCCTTCTTCCTCCCCTCAGCTTTACACCCAAAAAAGGACCGAGTCGTCCGAGCCGGCCATGGCGCCCGTTGTCCCCTTCGTGTTCGCCATCCCCTCACTGCGCCCGTCGTTCCCTCTCAGTGCCTGTCCCGCCCCCTGGCCCCTCTCGGTGCCCGTCCCGCCCGTTCTCCCTTCCCGGCGCCCGTTGACCCGCGCGCTCAGCCCCTCCTTCTGCCCCCCCGCCCCGTTCCCGCGCGCGCGAGCTGCCGGCGGCGGCGCGGAGCGCGTGCGCAGTGCGCGGGCCCCGGCGGGCGGGCGGAGTCGAGCCGCGCCGATCCCAGCCGAGCCGAGCGGCGCCGAGCGGAGGGAGCATTGTGCGGGCGGGAGGACGGAGGGACGGACAGACAGACGGACGCCACCGAGCAGCGCCGTATTCCCCGCTGAGGCCGCCACTCCCCCTCCCCCCCAGCAACATGTCGGGCCGGTCGGTGCGGGCCGAGACCCGGAGCCGGGCGAAGGATGATATCAAACGGGTGATGGCGGCCATCGAGAAAGTGCGCAAATGGTGAGCGGGCCGCGCCGCGCCGGGACCCCGCGCCCGCCCCCGCACCCTTCTCATCCCCCGCCGTGCCCCCGCACCCTCTCCCTCGCTGTCCCCTCATGGGGCCCGAGCTCGCCGGGCGGGCGCGGGGGGGCGGGGAGCCGGCGGCACCCAGAAGCCATTTCGCTCTTACGAGTCACATGAAGGCGGCGGCGGCGGCGTGTGAGGGCGAGAAGCGGCTCCATTGTGCGGCCGAACCCCCTTTCCGCCGACCCCCGTCGCCCCCCGCCGCCCCTAGCCCGCCGCAACGCACCGCGGAGCCCCGGCTAGTCCGGGCCGGGCAGCGTCGGGGCGAGCGGGCGGCGGATCGGGCCCGGCTCCTCCCGTCGGCTTCCCCTACAAAGGGCCCCGGGGAGAGGGCCTGGGAGAGCTGAGCCGCAGGGTCTGTGTGGAAATAGTTATCAACGAAGTCATCTTTAAGAGAAAACTACCTTTAAAATCCCCCTGTGAAGCGCCCGAGAGTTTATTTCTTCTTATTACACATTTATTTATTTATTTCACCTTGCAAGTTTGCACGTAAGCGCAGCGAACCCGAGCGCCAACGTCTCCCACCAACGCTCCGACGGCTCCAAACCCCTCAAAGAGCGGGAGCAAGCGTCTAATTGCCGCTGGATTTCGTTTTAAATGATATAATTAAAGGTTGTTTTCCTCGTGAAATAATCCTCTTTTGTTAGGCCTTAAACGTGTTTGGCATTTTCCCCACTTTCGTCTTTTTTCTTTTTTTCCCCCCCCTCCTGCTTTTTGTTAGGAAAGTCAGTGTGAGGTGTTTGAACAATACAGTGGAACGGTCACCCCGATGTTCTGTGCGGTCAGTCCAGGGTTTTGGGATGTGATAAAGAGCGGTGCCAATGTGACTGGCACTTTCCCGTGCCTTCAGCAAGTTGACCGACTGTTCGGTAGTCTTTGTGTGTGTATCTTAAAATACTTCCTTTAAACATTTGAAATCGGTGGAGAAATCCTTTGGGTTGGTTTTAACCTGCCTAACTGAGCTGTTCTGAACCAGGTAAAATAAGGGGGCGCTTTTATTGCCGTCCACAGCGAATGCTTTCAGTGAAAGAAGAATGAAAGGCAGAACTAAACGTGTTCGTTATTGGGGTGAAATGGATTGTTGCCTTTTAAATGGTCTTGAGCAGATGAATGGGCCCGTTGGCTTCAGCTGGACAAAGAATCGGGACATGTGTCCAATAACGCAGGGCACGAGATGGGGATTTCAAAGAATTCATCCATTGTGTAGGGAGCCGGAGCAGCTCCAGCACCACAGTTCGGTTGGTTTCAGGAACTCTCTTCTACTCGGGTGGTGTTTTTAAGTGCTGTTTGCTGACTGGTGGGCCAGCTTTGAAGGGTCAGAACAATGCAGAGCAACGTGACAAGACTTTTGTTCAAACGGGAGCATTGTTGGATGTGTGGGACTGTTTTGTCTGTAGGTATTTCATTCATGAGCACAGCGTAGTTCCTTTGAATCATAGTTTGTGGATTTCAGAGAGGAGTAGAGGCAGAAGCTTGGCCATTCAACAGAATGCCTAATTTATTTATTTTTTTTCTTGGCAGGGGCTCTCTGCCATCGTGTCAGTTGCTATGGCTTCCTCTGTAAAACAGAAATCTTGCAGTATAAATAGATTTTTGTGCAGTTTAACCCTCATAAGAGACAACTTGCTTTAAAGGGTTCCTGTAGAGAATCATGCAACGTTCCTTCTAATTGTTGTCAGAAGTAGTATTATGGCTTTTTGTATGTGCATCTCACAAGCATTGACATAAACCATTTCCCTTGTTTTCAAAGGAATCTTAATTTGGTGAACCTCATGATTGCCCCCAACTGCAGTTGAGTACAGTGGGAAAGGAGCAAGAGAGATTCTGCGTCTTGTGGTTTAAATGTTTTGAGCAGACTTGGCTTGTTAAATTGAAGTTTACACGCGATCAGTTCCTGCATCTTCACAAGAGCCACATAGGCGGCTTCCAAATGTGCAGTTTCATTTGCATAATAGGAGCAATTTGTTGCCATCCACAGCTCTTCTGTGGAAATGCAGCCACTGAAGATTGAAATACCTTGCACCCAACATTTCATAGAACGGAGTTTTCTGAGCCTCGTGTGCTCGGAGTGCTGCATGCCAAGGATGAGTAGAGAGGCAGAGCGAGCTGTAAACTCTTCCGAGCGGGCAGTAGCTTCGGTGCGTGCTGCCCAAGGTGTGCAGCTGCCCTGCTGTGCAGCACTGCTGAATGTCTGTGCTGCCACGTCTGTGAATGTGTCTGTTGGAAAGCAGTTTCCATCAGGGCAGACTTTGTTCCTCAGAAAATTAGCATTCTTTCTCAGACAGTGAGCCCTTTGATGGAGGTACCCTATCTGCATGTTGTGGTAGCAGAGCGCCCAGCGCTGCTGGTGTTGCTGGAACTTAGTAGTAAACAATGAAGTTGTTACATTTTTATCTGGAGATTAATGCAACCGTATCTCCTTTGTTTAAACTATTCTAGCGAACAAGCATCTATATTATCAAACAAAGCACGTGTCTTACAGAGTACATGGTTGTGTTGCATTTGTGTGGCGGAAATGTTAGCTTTCCATGGCTAAGAGGCTAGTTCTGCCTTTTTTTGTGTGTGTTTTAACAATACTTTCAATTTTTCTTTCAGTCTATTAAAAAAAACAAACTTCTGGGATAAATTTACCTAAACTGGGTTGTGAAATGGTACAGGATTGGTTTTTGTCTTTAAAGATTGATGGGTATTTGTAGATTCTAAATGGGGTTTTGAGAACAGAGAGGCAAAAACTATTGTGCCCTCAACTAGTGCTAGAAAAATACTGGAAAGACTTGTTTTATGAAAGTCTGATTTATTAAATGAAAGAAAATGCAGACATCTACCAAAACACAAGTAATGGGCAGGAGGTGGTACGATGTCTTGGGAGGCAGTGAAATAATTTGCATGTCTGTGTCTCACTGCTGAGGTTTTGGAGAACTGTACAGAAGTTTAAGGATGGGGGCAGGTATGGTGTGGCTGATGGGCTTAGGTACCCTGATTTAGTGAATGCACCAGGAAGGGAGAAATCCCCTTGTGTTGCCTTTGAGTGGCAGTATCTTCGCAGAAGTCCTTTGACCTTTTGCTGACCCACCAAAGCCCTAATCTATAGGGATGATTACAGCACTTTACAGAAAGTGCTAAGTATTTGTTATGGCAGGAAGTGTGTGGTGTAAAAGTTGAAGAGCAAAGGCACCACAGGCAGTGTTACCTGGTACCATTGGTTAGTATTGATAGTGGAGAATTTCTGGACAAGACTGCTGTAGCTTTTCTCACCGTCTCCATTCAGACTTGCTAAAATATTTCTGTGTGGTATGTAATGCTCTGAGACTGAGCTTCTGCAGGTTTTGCTGCTCATGCTTCCTTCCTAAAACAGGCTTTCACTCTGAAAAATAGCTACAACAGAACTTCTTAACATGATGTCTTTGGAAAAAGACTTTTGCTGCTTCTGGATTGCCACCCTAGTTTAGTCTGGCTATGCTGGCTGTGTTTGGTTTCCTGCTAAGACTGTGGCTCAGGTAGTTGCAATTAAAGTAAAAATGCCTAGTGTATGGGCAGGAACTGCACTGAACTACTGTAATGGCCCAAACATGCTGTTATCATGCTTGAATTAAGATATGTGTTTTCTGACTCATGATTATTTCTTTCTGAGCCAGGATATGCACTCTGACTTCACTGCAAGTTGGGTGTATGCTAAAGGTAGAGTTTTGTCACGCGTAAGCCATGTTTCTCTACTGTGGGAAAAGGAGCTTGTTGCAACATGGAACCCAGCAGAACTTGCTTAAAAACGTGTCTCCTCTGGAAGTTAAAGGGGACTCTCTTACTGTACCATATTTAGATTAACTCAGAGAGAAGGTGTCCCTTGCTGTTAGCCTTTGTCCATTCATGCTACATGGTATTTCAATGTATTTGGAGCTTGGTCAAGAAACACCATGTATATTTGGGGCTACTTTACATTAGTCACCAGCCACCATCTACACAGCAATAGGCATGCTCTGAAAAGCAAGCCTGTGTTTCAGAAAACTCTGTGCATCTAACAGCACTTTTTGTGTGTAATAATGGCATTTTCTTTCCCATTCCCCTTTCTCCTTTGCTTGATCCCACAGGGAGGTCATAATTCTGTGATTTTCACCAAACTCTGTTGCAATGCAAGTGAGTGTGATGTGATAAATTCAGCATTATGACGTCACTTCGTGATCATCAACAGAAGATGGGGTATGTGGGAGCAAATCCTTGCATAAATCGCTGTGCTAAATGACAGTCATGGTAAAAGGCCAAGCAAGTGCCAAAGCCTTTTCTTGAATGATGAGATATTGGCAGTAAAGGCTTTTCTGTTCCTGTGCCATCTCGTGTCCCTAGAACTCACTGCTGCTACAGAAGCTTCCTTGACACTTTATGTATAAGTGTAATATACACTGTTGTGTTTGCCCATCAGTGTATTACTTTTATACATGGAATTTGATACTCATCTCTGGAGCTTTAGTGTTACTAGACAAAATATAAATATATTTAGGAGACTTGGGCTATGTAGAATGGAGAATTGAGTACATAATTATGTAAGTGCTAGGATATTAGTATGCCTCAGGCATAAGCACTAAAGAAATGTTGATACTAATGCTTACCCTACGTATCCTTGGCTGTCCTTTAAATGCTGTTGTAGATGTGGTTCAGAATTTTGAAATGCCTTAACACTATTTCAGACAAATGTGAGGGCTTGTTTCTGTTGTACTGATTAGTTTCTGAATTTAGTAGGACTGAAATATTTCAGATAGATTTCAGTGTGGAAGAGTCAAAAAACAATTGTATATGTTTTGCCATTTTCCAGTGTTGTTACTGAGGAGGAACAGAAAAAAATAGGGTTTGTTTGTGAAGCTGTGGAGTTTGTCAGCTAGACACAGGCAAGTAAAGTTGATAAGTGCCACACTTCCAGCCTGATAAGAACTCAGGTTGATGGTGTTTAATTAACCACCTTCTCCAATCCAACAGTCAATATAGGATCAATCTATAGAGTATAGGAATAAAAAATACTGCCTATGGATCACTTCAGAAAGGTGGAATGAAGTTATGGGAATGGGTCTCAGCATGAGGGCCCTGCTCAAAACCGGATACATTTTTACAGACAGGGAAACAGGTGGAGAAACTGCTTTAGGTTTCACAACTGCATGGACACAAAGTTCATTAATCCCATGTTCCTATTCTAGCATTTTGTCAGTGAGGATATTTTGTAGTTTGTGCAGCATTTAGCCAACTTTATGGGCAGCATCAGTAAACTGTCAGTTCTAACAAAATGAAAAGGGAAGCCCCTGATCAGCTGATTGGGATGATGTCTTCTCAGAGAAGACAAAGAGCATTCAGAGTAGAATTGGTTTGGGGAGTTTAGGGTTTTTTTGGGTTTGGTTTGGGTTTTGGTTTGAAATGGCAAGGCAGTAAGTATTACAGATAATATTTGAAGCTTTATTTGCAATGAATGTCTTAAATCCTGGAGTTATTTTACCCTCTTGATCTTAAATGTCTGAAAGGCATTAACGTTTACTTGTAAACAAATTTGTGTTTGCTGATGATGATTTTATGAAGTTTTAGGGGAAGTGTCTTTTCTGACTTAATACTTTTATAGTCTTAAACCTTCAATGCTGTGAATGCTTACACATGTAAAACAGTTGAATAATAGCTGTGTGATATGTTGGGTTTTCTTTTTAGCCATAAGTATTTGCAGGACTGGGATGTTGGTGTACTTCCATCATAAAATATCCTGATTCCCACTGTTGTCTGAATTGCTGTGTATTGAATTCAGTTAAAAAAAATCCCTATAGCTGAGGTTTATCACAACATAAAGTGGTACATAAGAAGCTCAAAAGAATTACAATTTCAGGGCTAACTTCAATATTAGAAGGAAAAAGTTACTAATTTAGGTTTCCTCCTGTGTTCTACAGTCTGTCCAGTGAAGATGCTGTGTGAGGCTGCTTTGAGATGCTAACAGGTATCTTGAACTTTTGGTTTTCCAGTGCAGCATCTCTAAGTAATATTTTGCTGTAGGAAAAGACTAAAATATTTATTTTTTTCAAAAAGCATTTATTCACCTCTCCCCACACCCAACCCACAACCCTGGCTGGTTTGATTTCCATAATTGCAAAGGTTTTCTTAAGTAGAAGTAAGCTTAGTTTGTCTTCTATCCTTAAAAAAGAGCAAAAATTGTATCATGATCATCTCTTCACAATTAAGTATGCTCTCATTATTGACATGCCCTCATCTCCACTGTCATTTTTATCACATCTAGCAGCAGAGCTCCAAATTAGCGTAAAATTGGGTTTTGACATACTTTAGCCATCTAGCCTACCCAGATGGATGTCTCTAAACACACTGAGGAAAAATTGTGCTTCAGGAAGAGCAGTGGGGAAGAAATAAATCTAAAATAGTTCTGTACTTAAAATACCCTTGTGGACGGATCCAAAACTTATCAAATGGCCATGCAGAGCTTATTTCTAGTTTCTTTAAACGGGAAAATGTCTCCTCAAACAAGGGAAAAGAAGTCAGATTGGCTTTAGTACCTAAACCAAATAGTCAGGAGTATGTTTGTGGCATTTGTACAATGTGACTGCTTTTGATTTTGGAAGCCCTTTCTGAAAGTGGAGCTATCACAGATATATGTATTGGGAGTCACATCCAGCTTCTCCCATCCTGCAAAGAACATCTTTTAAAAAAATCTATAACTGGATCCCAATTCTATTATTTAAATGTGGTGGGTTTTTTTTTAAAAAAAGAACATTTGAGATCTCATGCCAAATTAATTTCAGATGTTCCTGAATATTTAATGGAATTGCTCTTTGTTGTTAACTTCTAATTGATCCATTTGTGGAGCTATATTACAAACCCAGGAACCAGCAGCCGTAATCTGTGACCTGAAAGCTGATCACAGAAATGTGATGAAATTTCTCTGGCATTGTGGACCTTCTTTTAATACTCTGATGTAAAGGGCTCAAGGAATTCATCCCTTAACTGAGTGTTCAGCATCCTTTCCATTTTCCTTCTCTATGGCTGCAAGACCCCTAATGCAGCAACACCCTCCAGCCAGATTTCTTTCACAATTTATCAGTGTCACCACTTCATGGCTGTCTGGCGGGGGTCTGCACAAAGTGCTGCAGGTTATGCTTTTCCCCTCTCTGATAGCCTCAGCCTTGCCTTTCCAAGAGAGCTAGGCTCTCCAGAGTCTGAATTCTGCATCACAGCACATATTGCTACCAATAA
Source organism: Melanerpes formicivorus (assembly GCF_026170545.1). NCBI lineage: Eukaryota > Metazoa > Chordata > Aves > Piciformes > Picidae > Melanerpes > Melanerpes formicivorus. Next base: position 2,493,230 of record NW_027142424.1, on the reverse strand, counting down.
GGCTGTTGGTTGTAAGGCTGGAATTTCAGAGCTGTCTGACAGGAGCGCTGAGTGAATGTTAAATTGCCAGCAGCAAATTTCTACCCAAAGCCAAACCTCAGATGGTCCAAGTGCATTTAGATTTCTAATACCATTAAACAGCTTCATGACAATCAAAACACACTGGTCTGTCTAAAACCTCTTCTGCTCTCTAGAAACTTAAGTGAAAATTGTAGATATTAAATTTGCAGGTTTTTAATAGCTGTTCTTCTTAACTGTATCTTTAATCCACATCTTATTACTGCTACTGCAGTTACTCACCTAGTCAAGTAACAGCCCTGAGAAATCTGAAGGTTAGCAGTGCTCCAACAAGTTCTTGAAACGCAAAGAACAATTTGCACAGTGCAGTACTAAAGACGATGTAATAGAGATCATCCTCCTTAATAGCCTATTTAAATCCTTGACAACTTACAATAGTAGATCACTTCTTATTTGAGTCTGAAGTTTAACTGTGACTTCTCCTGCATTGTAATTTTATAGGGAGAAGAAATGGGTGACAGTTGGCGACACATCCCTAAGGATTTACAAATGGGTACCAGTAACAGAGCCTAAAGTGGATGATGTAAGTATCCTGCAGATGTCTTGTCTTTTTCAAGATGCAGACAGTCATATATAGGGAAAGTCAAAAGAAGTATCCTCACTATTCTTTGAGCCTTTAAGCTAAGACTGCTGTGGGTCTTGGAAACGGTAGGATTGAAGAGCTCTAGGGAAAATGTTGATCTCTACAGAAGGTGATGGTGATGGTTCACTGGGTTCCAGCCTTCACCAAGTCAGCCTGGATCCATTCTCAGATAATTGTTAAACATTCAGCTTGAAACTGATTTTTGAAACCTTTCTCTATCATAATAATTGGGAGGCAGAGAGGGAAAGCTGAGATATTGATTACTTTTCCCCTCTTTCTGCCTGATGCTTTAAAGGAAAGTAGCCGTTTTGGAACTGTGTGGAGAATGAATTCTATCTGTGTGTCACTGCTGTTTTGCTTGAAAATAGGTACAAAACACTGAAGTAAGGGCAGGAAAATCCTCTGGCACTGAGATGACTTGTATTAAGATGATGTCCAGCCCAAGCAATGCAGCAGACATGCTTCTAATGTAATTAATCTATGTTTTCTCTTGATAAATATTTTGTGTATGCATTGTGGTTATGTTCTTAGCGTGCAGTGTTCATGTGCCATGATAGAATCATGAGGCATAATATAAAGGTCCAAGTTGATAGGGCTTACAGATTGTTCATCAAAAAAAAATATTGCTCTCATTTTATAAATTGAAGTAATGTTACATAGAGAAAAAATAATCCATGGTACCACAGCAAATTAAGGGTACAATAAATATCCTAAGTTAGGTGCTTCTTCCTTGGGTTGTCATGTGCTTTTATTCTATTTGAAATGTGGCTTGATGGCATAAAACCTGTATGGAAGAAAAATGCTGTGTTAATAAATGTGTAAAATGATGTTTTCTCAGACAAGTCAGTGTCATGATCTTGTTTTATTCAAAATCCAGATTCCAGACCTATTTTTGAATAGCACTGTTTTAACTGAGTTTGTTTCTTTCTGTACCTTTGGCTGTACCACAGATTTTGGTGACTGTAAGAGTTGTGGTAAGCCTCTTTTATTCTTCCAGTGCTTGAACAGCATCGCTGTGGAGTAACCCTGTGTGAGTGGGGAAACCTTTCCTGCTATCTTTACAGAAATGTCTTTGTTTTTTCTAGCTGTCAAATGTTTGGTCTTGATTTTATTATAGAAAAAAAACTGTGAGAGGGAGATGTGCTGAATATTTAGGCTAGCAGCTTCAAAGATTGTTTTCCCACAGCCATGGTGTGCCTGTGTGATGGGTACCGTGGAACTGTGAAAGAGAATTTTGATTCAGTTTCTGGATGAATTTTCAAGGTGACTGGTACCTGAAGTCAGAGTCCCTTATTAAGAAGAAAGAGTTTTTGTAAGAGTCTCTATATGTAAAGTTTAATTGTATTTTTTAAACCATCATCTTCAGGTTTAGGCTTCACATTAGCTGAAACTGGGACACTTGAACAAGACCGGTTAATGTTAGTGTCCTACCTGTCACATTATTCTCATTACTAGTTGTGCAGCTGCAGCTGTTGCAGGCTTGATGCCGTAAGGTTTTTATATTATTGCTGTGGAAGTCCTCCCAATTAGACCAAATGCATGTATTTTAAAGTTACTGTCAGGTAGGGGTTATCCTGGCTATTTAATTTTGTTATAAATGCCCTTTTACATCCAATTTCATCCACCTGTGAAGGAGCAGACAGTATATTTGGATTTTAATAGAGCAAAGCAGGATCTTTTTTACTGTTTCAAGTTTCAAATGGAAGTTGTTTTTGATTGTAGTGAGCACAGATTATATTACTTCTCCCTCACATATTGTTCCTTAGACACTTTGACATTTCTTTGAATTGGAATTAGTGAGGCTCTTTCCTCCCTGATTTCAGAAGGCTGTTGTGTAGAACCTCCTCACTTTGATGGCTAGACCTTTTTTAAACAAAAAAATCTTTGCAGCTTTAATGGCTCACAGGCATTTTTCAGTGTTTTCTTCTGTGGCAAAAGTGCTCTTTTTACCTTTAAAGAAAATGCAGCCAAAGCTGAGACACATATGTCCCCTCTGAACTTTGATTTTGCAAAGGTAAAGAAGTCCATGCGCTTTCACCTCTGCTTCACGTATGACAAAAGAAAATCTGGCTTCTCTGAAGTAAAAATAGAATTTAAAAATAAGCCTAGTAACCTATTTAACATAGGGGGAAAAAGCCTTCCAGATTGTCACTTGTTGAATCTCTCCTGCAGTTGTAGACAATATTTGATGGTGGTTTTAGTTCCTTTCCTTGTTGGTGGACGCCGTCTTACCCAAATGGATGGGTTGTTGAACATTATTCCTAGAGTCAGGCTTTTAATTGTCTTCTCAGCAGGCACATGGGATCCTCCAAAAGCAGTGCAGCTGGCTCTTTCTCCTGTGAGGCTCATTACGTCACCTCTTAATTGAAAATGCTGCATCCCCTAGCAGATGCAGCTTTTCCACGTGACGGATGCCACTGACTCTGCCTTTGTTTTAAGGCTTGCAGTCCATACTGTTGTTTGGTCATGAGCATGTTGTGATCTGTTGTTCATGGAAGACTGCCTTGCCTGTGTGGTTTTTGTTTCAGGACAGTCTGATGTTTTTTCTTAACCCATCTTTTAGTTTTGGTGGCGAAACAGCATTAATTGAGCGAAGGAGGTCTCTGCTGTGTTGGTGGTTGAGAAAGGAGGGAAAAACCTGTCTTGTTAGTGTTAAAATTCTAGATCTGTTACCATTCCTGTTATACATGCATTCATGCATATTGGCTAGGTGTATTCTGTGAGCTTTCTGATGTGAAAGGAAGAACAGGTTGAGTTTGTAGTGGTATGTTGTGCGTAAACCATACAGTGAGCAGAGTTACGAGCTCAGAAATAGGTTTCATGAATCTCAGCCCTGCCTCTGATCAGTGATGTTCTTCCCTTTTCCCAGCACAGCAGAGATTCTTTTGACCTTGTTTTTGTAGCTGTTCAGACTCAGTAAGGAGAGGAGCTCCTAAGTATTCTGTCTTTCAGCAAACCATTTAATACTTGTGCCTCAGTTTCCCTGGTTGCAGAATGAGAGGTATTGTTGAGAATTTCTGTACTTTTGACAAAAGTTATACAGTTGTTTGAAGGTGAAAGATGTGTTAGAGTGCTGTCATTAGAATGTTTTGATTAAACCCTACATATCCTAGTGTCCATGTCATGAAGAATGCAATTAGAAAAACAGCCCTGCAGTTTTTTTTGAGTCTAGCATCAGTTCCTACTGCAATGGCTTTATTTTTTGAGTTTGAGAGCTGCTTACAGAAGTAATGAGTAGGAATATGGATTTCTCTTCATGGTGATAGTCTCATTGATTTGTGGTACCTTTTGTTTTTCAGAAAAATAAGAATAAGAAAAAAGGCAAAGATGAAAAATGTGGCTCTGAAGTGACCACTCCAGAGAACAGCTCCTCTCCAGGGATGATGGACATGCATGGTGAGTGGGAGAAGGTCAGCCCCACTTACCCTATGACACTGTTGGAATTCTCCGTTGGCCAGATGTATGGACAGCGTGATTGAGTCAAAGTGAAGACAGTATCAGATACTCATTTGATGGCTTGGTTTAAATGCCATTTTCATTCAGGCTGTGTGTGGATTAAAAAATTGATAGTGAAGATAAATATGCAAATAAAAATAGAAATTAGATGTATTGATCCAGATGCCTGGACTTGATCCCCAGCAAGCTGGAGTATATCATGTGCTATCAAAGAATAATACAGGAAAGATATGGAAGAATTAAGGTGTGCTTTTTACTTGTCAAATTAGACTTTCTTGTTTTTTAACTCTTTTGTTACCAGATGACAATAGCAACCAGAGCTCAATAGCTGATGCTTCTCCCATAAAACAAGAAAACAGTAGTAATTCCAGTCCAGCACCAGAACAGAACTTGGCAACACAAGTGGACGGCACTGAAGTAAAGTCCGATGATACTCAGACAGAAGCAAAGGAGCAGCCTGGTTCAGAAGGTAAGCTGGAAAGAACATCTTCAAAGCCAAACAAAAAGTGTTATCCTTTAGTGTATCATTTATTTGCTTATCTGTTTAAGTACTGAATAATAACAATTTGGAAAAGCTATTCTCAGCATTTATGTGAAAATGGGCCTTAATCTCTCTGGCCTACCATACAACTGGAAAGGTCAGCTTGACCTTCATGATCTTTTCAGAGAGGAAACAAAATACTTGGTTTATTGTTATCATAGTCTCAGTCTTAAAAGAAGAAATACTTTAAAATCATCTTCAAAATGACTGCTACCATGTAATCACACAAACCTTGAAAAATTACTTTTGTTGATCTATGAATGTTCATTATCTAGTGTGAAAGTAAAATAGAGGTGATGTACTTTGAAGTTGTGGTGGTTTGGTTTTTTTAACTATGTGAACTTCAGTGTAAGGTTTTTTCCTCAACCCTGCTAGCTGTTTATTCAAAAGTTAGATCTGAATTCTGTCCTTGTTTCCTTAAAGTGTTAGCAGTATTGTACTGCAGTTGTGCCCAGATGAAAAATACACGAGAATGTTCTGAACCTCACTCTTTAAGTGGTGTTTTGGGTCACTGAAACATGGTCTGTACTTACATTCATGAGAACATAACTTTCTTCATCCTATTATGACAGATAAAAGATGTCCTTAACACTATTCTAATGATGTGGTTGCAGAATTCTTCTCATAGCAAAGCAATTAAATTATGCCCTGCTGATTAAGTCCTCAGCTCAATATATCCACTAACCAATTTATATTTAGAGCTTTTATCATGGTGATACCAGACTGGTTAAGTATGTTAAATGGTGTCATTGTTAATTTGGGTTAAAATTCGACATCCAAATCGCCTTGAGATTGAAATAAATCAGATCTCCATGTCCTTCAAAGGAAATCTCAACTAACATTTGGGCACAGTAAATGGTAAGGATTTACTCCTGGCTCTCATTGTCAGAACCTGCTTGTGTGAAGTTGTTACATATCTTACATGCTCCCCTGACTAAATTTAGGTTCAGGGAAAACCATACCAAGTTCTCTGGATTATTTCCAGAGCCAGCTACTGTAAAATGAAAAGTAGTTGTAAAGGCAAAAAATACATGGTACAAATTTTGGGGTTTGCAGTTGGTTATATGTCAAGTTTAAAAGGTCATTAAATAATTCTTTATCTACCACAGTGTTATGGTCAACCCCCTGAATAGTGCTAATGACCTTGTACATCTATCTCATGTTACTACACTGAAATCAAGGAGATTTCTTAAAGCTGAGGGACAGTTTGGGTGATCAGAAATGCCTAATGTGGGCTTGTGAAAGAAAACAGGTGTGTCCAAGATGTTTTGGTGTGTAAACAAGTCATTGCAGGCATTGGAATAGCTTGGGGCTTGACAGTTTGAGACACGGCAGATCTCCTTGCCTCAAGGTCAGCAGCAGCCTGAGTGGTAGCTGTCGGTGACAGCTGGAGGAGAGCACAGCAGCTATGAGCTGTCCACTGTGGAAGTTACTCTAGGTGTGTTTTTTGTCATGGGAAGATGTGTGCATCGAAGAGCTCAAGCTGCAATCTGTGCTCAGACATACACAACAGAAATTGAAATTCCTTCTGGTCCTTGGGACTTGTTTCTTTATCAGTATGAACATGCTTTTCTGGTGAGGAATGGGAAGGGAGATGATTCTGTCTGAGTTTGCTGAATGTGAGCTTTGAGATTTCTCATTGTAGGCGTGCCTCTAGCTTGAATTAAGTCCGAGAAACTTTCAGAAATGCTTGTGGTGCTTTTTATACAGTACACCACAAAAATGTTCATTGCTCACTGGTTATGTCATCTTCATTAGCTAAAGTTGAGAAAAAAAAGCCTTTGATTGGGGAATTCTCTTCATCTAGAATAAATTTAACATTTCTTAGGAATCTGGGGAGAGACCACTTTATAAACTTGACTCTCAAATGATTTTTAAATGAGGTAAAGGGGAGAATGGATTCCAGTCCTTACACTGTTCTTGATGTGGGTACTAAAGGACATACAGCCGACTTTTAACCATCATAGGGGCTTGGGTTTGGCTGGTGGTGTGTGTTTGTTTGTTTTGTTGAGTCTTCACTACTGGACATACTGGGTTGAACTTTCAGGGATCTTTAACCTATAAAGATATTTTAAGTGCCCTTATTCCCTCTTGGAGTTGAATGGGTGCTTTGGCCCTGATTCCCCTGTAAATCTTACCTTGAGAGAGAGAGAAAGGGTTTCAAAAACACAATCAAAAAAACCTAACCCATCCCCCTCTTCCAAAAAAAAAACAACAACCCACAAAAATTGGAAGCAGGTAAGAGTTATAGCAAGCTGGAAGACTTACCCACAAGTATGCATCAGTTTTACAAATTCTACAACCTTAATGCTAGCTGGATTTCTACACTTTATCTTAAAAGTAGTATCAAGCAAAACAGTGGTTTTAAAATATGATTAATAATATCTGAATCAACATATTTAAATGACTAAATTAAATACAACTTTAGTCTCTCTCCTTAGCTACATAGTTTTAGATCCATTAGTTACCACAGTTCAACCTTTTTCTTTCCGGTTTTGAAGCACAGTTCCTTGCGGTCGGCCCCTTTGCGAAGTTGAAACTTGTTTGTTTACAGCGTTGACGTGGTTCTGTGCTAGAGGATGTGTGTGAGCTCAGCTCCCTCTAGGGACTGATTCCCGGAATTGTACTGGGCCCAGTCTTGTTTAACATCTTTGTTGGTGACAATGAACAGTGGTTTTTAGTACACCCTCAGCAAGTTTGCTGATGGCACCAAGCTGTGTGGTGCAGCAGACACGCTGGAGGGAAGGGATGCCATCCAGAGGGACCTTGACAGGCTGGAGAGCCGGGCCCATGACAACCTCATGAGGTTCAACAAGACTAAGTGCAAGGTCCTGCATCTGAGTCAGGGCAATCCCAAGCACCAATATAGGCTGAGCAGTGACTAGCTTTAGAACAGGTCTGAAGAAAATGACCTGGGGGTGCTGGTGGATGGGAAGCTCAACATGAGCCACCAGTGTGCACTTGCAGCCCAGAAAGCCAATCACATCCTGGGATGCATCAAGAGAGGCATGGCCAGCAGGTTGAGGGAGGTGATTCTCCTCCTCTTCTCTGCTCTGGTGAGACCCCACCTGGAGTACTGTGTCCAATTCTGGAGCCCCTATTACAGGTGCTGGAGCATGTCCAGAGAAGGTTCATGGGGATGATTAGAGGGCTGGAACATCTGTCCTACGAGGACAGACTGAGGGAGTTGGGGCTGTTCATTCTGGAGAAGAGAAGGCTCTGAGGAGACCTAATTGTGGCCTTCCAGTATCTGAAGGGGGCCTACAGGAAAGCTGGTGAGAAACATTTTAGGCTGTCAGGTAGTGATAGGACTAGTGGGAAGGTAAAAAAAAGTAGAAATAAGTAGATTCACATTGGATGTTAGGAAGAAGTTCTTCATCATGAGGGTGGTGAGACACTGCAACAAGTTGCCTAGGGAGGTGGTAGAAGCCCCATCCCTAGAGGTTTTTAAGGCCAGGCTGGATGTGGTTCTGGGCAACCTGATCTAGTGTGAGGAGTCCCTGCCCATGGAAGGGAAGTTGGAACTAGATGATCCTTGAGGTCACTTTCAACCCTAACAATTCTATGATCCTATGTATCCTGCTGGCAGTGGAAGGCTAAGGGCTGCTCCAGAGATTGTGTTTGAACTTAATTCTTTATATTCAGTTGTTATGTATGTTATCATTAATGGTTACAGAGGGTTGAAATAGGTGTGGTTTGGGTGTTGCTTATGAGCAAATGTCCTAAAAGCTCCTGCTGAATCCTTTCATTTGTTTAAAATTATTTCTTGAAATTTCAGATACCTCTGATGAACAGAATTCACAGTCTTCGATGGAAAATTCCATGAATAGTTCAGAGAAAGCAGAAATTCAGTCTTCTGGGGAAAATGATCTAATTACAGAGGCATCTAAAAACTCTCAGGTAACACAAAAGCCCAATTACTTGGAATTTGAAAAAGAGTCTCTTTACCAAAAAGCAAATGTAAGGAGGCCAGTTATGTTTAGACTGATTGCCAAAGGTGATGACAGTAAAGCAGCTGTAGAGTATTAGATGTCTATGTATCTGCTTTTGTGGTTAATTTGATTGGCTTCTGGCATTTCACATAATTTAACAGTAAGACTAGGTTGTTCTGATTTTCATCTGTTTCCTAAACTAGTTTTCTAAGGGAATATTAAATTTTCATGTTAATAAATGCTTGGCCCTAGCCTGCTGGACAGGCCTTTTTGAGGGCTAGTCAGAGGTAAAATATCTTCTATAAACTCATGTAGCAGTTGGAAAAATTAGGCTTTGTAGATTCAATGCACAAGACATTTGGATGTTTACTCACTTGTCTAGTGAAAAATGCTGTGTGGGTGGGAGAAAGACTTGGTTCTTGGTCCTTTCAGTTGTCCCACTCACACCGAGATCCCCAGGTAAAGCAGTGCTCAGTCCATGGGTTTGCCCTGTGCGTGGCTTGTTTTGGTGTTCACCTTGTGCTTTCCAGACCCTTCTTGTTCTGCCCCATAGACATTTCTCTTGTAGCCAAAGAAAAATCCTGTGTGGTGTGGGTTGTGCTCGAGTGTGGATCTGAGGGAAGCCCAGATATAGCCATGCATCAAGGCTGTTGCTTGGTATTTTCACTGTGGTTTTTAGCCTGGAACTAGAATTTTGCCCTTTGTAGGCGACAAGAAGTGTAAAGATGTGGAGGTAAGACGAGAGGAATGGTTTCAGGAGTGGTCATGTCATTCTCACATCTGGGAAACGCTTTGGATTTTACATGTGACACACCAGAGAATTTGTTCATGCTTTTTGTTTGATGCTTATGGTACCTGAAGTTCAGTGCAATGATAACATGGTTGTTTTTCTTTTCCCCCTCATTAAGGACTCTGAAGGAGTGCCACCTTCTAAAAAGATGAAAGTAGAGGCTTCCCAACAAAATGTTGAAGAGATTTAGACTATAGATTTTTCTGGTCAGTTTTTATGTAAGGTACATCAGTGGGCTTAATTATAGAACAACCTTACTTAAGCATCTTCTCTTGGATGAGGACAGAACTCCTAACTTTTCAAGTTACCAAGCAAAAATCCAAGAAAGCCTAACAAAGGTTTAACTTCTCAGACACTGAAAACTTTTTCCTGTGAAACAAAACATTGAGAACTTTTAAGTTACTGTCTCTGAAATGGTTGGAGTAAACAACTCAGGAGGGGTCTACGCACTGTTTCTAAAGTCAAAATTACAATTATGTTGCTGCTGTATTTTGTTTTTGTTTTTTTTTTTTCATTTCTCTATTTAACATTGTAAGATATTTAAGGATGGTACAGGTCAGGTATTAGCTTTCATGTGAAGTTCATTGTTCTGGCGTGACGTCTGCTTTTGTTTTGTGCCTTGTGTTCTGAAAACAGTGCTAACTTTTACAAGTTGTTTTGCAACTGTCTCCTTTGCAAAGTGGCCTATGTTTGTATAATGCCATGTAGTAAGGCTTTTTCTTTTCTTTTTCTTTTCTTTTTTTGTTCTCTTTGGGGGTTATATTTTGTTTCTAACTTTTAAATCCCTGGTGCTTAAATTTTTAACAAATACAGATCAGGAAGCCATTTTCACTCTTGGAGTCCAAGGAGAAAAAGGAGCTTGATATTTTATTTTAGCAGCTATAGTGGAGATCTTTTATTGAATGCATGGCATTCGCAACTGTAAATTTGGTCTTCTAAATACTTAACTTCATCAGAAGTTAACATGATCTGTTTACCATTTATAGTCCAGATCTGAATATATACTATGACACAGCAGTTAAAATACTTAAGTATTAGGTCCAGATCTCTGTACTGGGTACAACTTGCTTTACAGGAAGGTTCCAGTATGTACATAAATAGGATCAAAGGGATTGATGCACAATGAATTTATTTTCAATTGGTCTTTTTTGATATCATGTTTTCACTGAACTGGATTTCATTGTACTGTTTCTTTATGAGATGTTTACTTCTTTGTTCCAGGTTAATACTGTATTTGGGGTTTCTTTTTTCTTTTTCTTTCAGCAAGTCTTGTAAATAAGCCTTGTTGTTCCATAGTCCCCACATCACTGTTAGAAATGTTCCTTCTTTTTCAATTATGTTGAGGTGTGTGTATGCTAATCTTGATGGAAAGGCATGAAGTATGTGCAACTCTCTTCCAATTCAAGGCACGTGGAAGTGCAGAACCATCTGCATCAGGTCACAAGGGCCTGATCTTCCAGTGGGCTTTGTATTTCCAGGGTGAGCTCCCAGTTCTAAATACTTGGTGTTGGTGGGAACAGCTTTTTCCTCACTTCAGTACACACACACATGCACACACACACACATGCACATCTGCTGGATCGGGCCCTTAGTCTGCCTTCACTTCGCGTGGGAGATGGAACTTGTAATTTACAATATGATCTCACAGCTATGGAAATGGTTGCGTGTAGTTTGTAAGCTAAGAACTGTAAATACTTTTTTAAATGAAAAAAAAAAAGGAAAAAAAAAAATAAAAGAAGTTGCTCCCAGTTGATACATTTTCCTAATCAGCTCTTCATTAAGCTTATTTATTTCTGAACTCTCCAATAGTGAAAATGGCTTTGCACTTAGACTACTGCATTGCATCTGCAATTACCACTTTATGCTGAAAACCAAGGGGGAGTGGGGGAGGGAGCTGAGGGAGGGGGAGGTGGGGAGCAGATACTGACCTTCCATAAGACGTTTGTAGGATTGACCTCCAAATAACTTATGACACTCAGTTTCGGAGCTTTTCCTTTATGTTGAAATAAAAAACGTTTTTGGATTTTAACTAAATAAAATTTGATTGCAAATCATTGATGAAAACAGTGTGCTCCCTAATAAGTTTTTGGGATTTCTGGTCTGATCATGAAGTCCACTAATGTTCTGAAAATGAGGTAATGAGGAGCCGAAACACTCTATTTGCACAATATATGCAATGAAACGGTAAAATGATCTCTTGAATTGTGTGTATGCCTAAAATGTGGATAACTGGTCAATGATGATTGATTTTATGTATATTACCCTCAGATTTAAGTGATATTTTGTGAGAAGTTCTATTGATATATGAAATGGGCAAATCTAGAAAGATTCAAACTGAAAAATATTTTTGATTTACTGACTTTCTGTTGTTTTTAATGCTAACACAAAAGCAAAATCTGATGCCACCTTTGACAAGTAGTTGTGTTTACTAAGCCCTCTCTTCAGGTGCATCACAGCAAGTTTTTAGTTTTAATTTTGTAGACATTTCCAAGGGAGTAAATAGACTTTTCATTTAGAAACTTAATTCCTGTACTTTAGGGAGAAATTAAAAAAAGAAAAAAATAAAATATATAAATAGCACTAAAAATACCTCAAATTTTTTCATTAGATAGAAGCATTTATTGGCATTATTGACATCAACAGGTTTAATTCTAAACTTCCTTTTCTCTCCTGTGGCTTCTGCTCAGAACTGTTTGTTGTTCTGGGGCTTACAAGACAAGGCATCATACCCATCTTCCTAGAGGCTTTATTTCAAAGTAGAAGTGCTTTAGTTACAGCTTTACACAGAATACATCCAGAACGTTTCATTTTTTAACCAGAGATTCTAGTGACAACAGACAACTGAACAAGCAGATAGATTTGGGTTCCTTAGACCTGTTACTGTCAGTCTCTAAGGGAAGAGACTTTGACATTATCTGGTATGAAGAAATCCAAAATAGTGTATAAGACTGTTATTAGTCTTTTTTTGAAGTGCCTGATAACATTTATGGGCCAACGGATGTGATGAAACACATTTTAATGCCAGAAAGTACAGATGGGACCAAACCAGAACAGCGAATTCAAATCGACCCGAGGTTTGAAACCAGATCTAAATCCAGATTTTTGTTTTTTTTTTGGCTTGGACCTATCTCTACCAGAAACTTGTTTTATGAACTCACTGTATAAAGGGTTTATTGAAAGCATTGAGACGTGGAGCAGAAGGAGAGATGTAGTTTTTCTTCAAGCTGACTGAAAGTTCTCATACAGCTGACATTTTAGAAATAGTGCAAATATCAAGAAGTGCTTCCTTGCTACAATGCTGAATGTTGGAGCTTCAGTTACAAATAAATACATTAAAAAAAAAAAACAAAAAAAGAAAAAAGACAGAAAAAAAAGAGGGGGTGGGGTGGGAAAAAAGGAAACTTAGAAGCAAGCAAGTAAAATTAGCTGAGTTTGTGGAACACGTGGGAAGGCCTTCCGGATAAGCGATTTACTCAGCCAAACATTTTATAGCAGAACTATTCCTTGGAATTTTTATGCTTGGGAAAGTAGTTGTTAAAACATTCCAAAAAGTGCTGGCACTTACAAAAAAAAAAAAAAAAAAGGGGGGGAAAAAAAACCCAACAAAAATAAATAAAATAAATCAACAAGGCAGTATGAAATAGTGGTTTTGGGTGGCTCTCTTCATACAGAACCATTGTCATGTTTTGGAATGTTCTTTATATCTAAGGGCCTGTTAGAAGGGTGTAAAGAATTTTGGTTTCTTCAATAACCTAATCGTTTTCCATCTTATGATTTGTTTGTGTGTGTGTTGTACAGCAGTATAATTTGTTTGTTTGTTTGTTTTTTTTTTCCACTTATTTATTCCATCGGTAGTTATGGTTTGTACAATGTACAATGGTTTCATTTCAAAAATAAAAAGAAAGAATAAATCACAACATGAATGCTGTGTCAAGAAGTATTATTATTATTAATTATTATTTTAATCAAGAAGCCAAATCTCTGTTTTGTCTTAATCTACAATAAATTTCTGGTTTTATAAAATGGTATTTATACATGTGCATTTTATGGCGTTAGCCTCGTTTGGTAACGTGAAGGGGTTCGCCTTTGAGGTGGACCAAAGGTGTCTTGATATCGGCAGGACACGGGGTGGGGTGGGGTGGGGTGGGAGGAGTTGTTGTAACAGCACCACATAAATAGATTTGGCCAATGTCATTAGAGCAACCTGTGGAATAACTGGGTTATTTGAGGTGCTCGCTTTTTGGCCTGCTACTCAGCTAATGTGTTGTGGTAACTTAACGAGGGCACAGGGTGGAAACACTTCAGTTTGGAAACATGCTCAAGTCTGATGCTGTCAAAGGTGAAGCTTCTTGAGAATTTTGGAAAGATTCTTTACGTTCAAGATGGATATAAAGTGACCAGCTTATTTTTAGTGTTCTTTGTGCTCTGTCCAAAGCAGCCTGCAGTTTCCCAGACAGCTGGACGACTCTGCTGGCTCAGCACCACCAGAAAGGTGAGCCACAGGCAGCCTGCTTGCTCCCAGCATGGTTTTGTTACCTTCCTTGCTCAGAGCGTGCTCATCAACCACGTATATTTGTTAACCTGGGGGAAAAAATACCCATTTTAATCAGTGTTTTATTCTTCTCTGGATTAATGAATTAATTCAGCAGATTTATATAAAGGAATTATATATATATGGCATATATATATATGGCATATATATATATATGGGGCATATATATATATATGGCGCATATATATATATATATGGGGCATATATATATATATGGTGCATATATATATATGCCATATATATATATATGGGGTAGAACTGGATAGAACTGGAGAGAAGAAAAAGAGCAGAGGTGGAAATGATGTGTAATTCAGGTGAGGCCCAGAAGGAAAGGTCTGTGAACAGGTATGACTCTTGCCAGTAAAGGGTGAAGGAGGAGCAAGAGTGCAGTCTTAGCAGCTGGGCATGGAGCTGTGGTTTGCCTGGGAGCACAATGGGTGGAGGAGGCAGCAGAGTGGTCATGGGATGGCTGGACTCCCAGTGCCTGCAGCCAGCCCCACGGTCTGAGGCTGTGAGTAAGAGTTCTTACGCCTCATCAAAATGGGAATGTTTATCTTCCTGTCTGCAGATTTAGGAGGATAATATCTTACCACTAAGTGTTGTGGAGAACACCGTGGGAATATTTTTAAACGGCTTCAATGTCCCAGTTCAGTGTGCATTGCAGTTGAATTCTGTGTTGGTGAATGGGCATCTCCTGTGCTGTTGAAGGAACATCATCAGAAGATGGTGGCCTGTATTTCACCTTGCACTGCAGGTTGCTGAAAAGAAACAGGAAAAGCATAATCAACAGGTGCTGCTGTGGCCCCTTAGTGTTTCCCTGTGCCTCCCAGAATTCCCAGAGAGGATAGCCAGGATTGTTGACCTGTTGCTGATCACCTAAATGCTGACTGTAAAAAAGGCAAACCAAGAAGCCTGTCTCCTAAATAACCGAGTTTATTTTAAGGGATGCCTCTTTCCTTGCATCTGTGGTATTTGCACTGAGGGTGACTGGAGGAGAAAACCCCAAGCGGCATCAGACATTAATCATGGCTTAAAGCTTAAACCATAACCTCTGGTTTAAATGTTGGTTTGGTGTGCTGCTAAATCTTCTTAGAAGATTGTCTTAACCTGGCAGCTTTATTTTAACAAGTTACTCCTCTTTTCAGACAGGAAAAGAAGGAAGTGTGCCTTGCTTATGATTTTGTGAAGTACATGTATAGTCTGTCGTCATGGAAGTGCTGGATGCAGTGTTCTTATTGATGGGTGGTTGTGATATTCTTCAGGTTTAGGATTTTTGCAAACTACCTGCAAGACTTAAACTAGGTATTATAAAACTATGAATGTTGTTTTGAAATGTTCTATTGTTTTAAAGTACTCCCAGTGAAAATACCTTGCTAGGAGATAGTGCTGGTTGGGTTTTTTTTTCTCTTAAACCCAACATTAGTGTAAGATAATAGCTTTTAAGCTAAACATGACTATAGCCTTGAGAATTTTAGTCAACTGTGATGCTGACCAAAAACTGAATGTCAGTGTTGATTTTTAAAGATTTCTAACAAAGCCCTCACATGCCTTGCTACTCCTTTCATGTGTGGGGAAGTATTTGACCTGCCTCTCCTCTCCTAGATGCCATGATCTGTCTTGCTCTCTGTTGGAGAATATTCTATCACTGTAAAGGCATAATTGTGATATTGCAGGAATGCTTTTCCTTCCAAGACTTCTTATCTCTGTCTCTTGAGTTTCCCTTGATGTTATTTCTGGTTTTATAAAACAGAAAAAGTAGCAGAGATGTGGAAATTTCCTGTTTTGGGTTTTTTTCTCTCTGTGTAGAAGAGCCTGGTTTTTGAGTGTGAGTGTCCTACAACTGAGAGAATATAAGCAATTTAGGTACCTTACGCCAAAGCATTTATACTAAAATACAATTGCTGTCCTGGTGATGGAGGTTTGCTCTACAGGGCTAGCTAGAGATCTTTTTCTGGACTTCGTATATATGTCCAGATATATGTGGATGGGGTTTTGTGCTGTAAGCTGGTGTTCTCTCCCTAGATGAACACTATGTACTGGCCCTATTGCTGTGTTTTCCTGTTGACCTACAGGATCTTGCTTCCTCTATGCTTTTGAGAGGATGAAATCTGATCTTTATTTTCCATGGAACAATTGTGCTTACACATTCCACCAAGCAGATAGATGGGTTATGTGTAGCCATCAGGCTGGCAGGAGAAGCTCTCTGTCCTGAGCTTTCCTCTGATTGCAGTCTGATCCCTCCAGCCATGTCACGTCTCCAGCTATCTCTGTAGTTGCCCTGGCTTCTTGCAGACTGCTTCTGGAAAACAATGAGCAATTTACTGTATTAAAGACAGTTTAAAGCCATGAATGAGCACAATCACTATCATCAACATTCGTCAGCCAGTTCTGGGCTGTACTCCACATTGTTTCATGGTCACGAGTTCCTTAAGTTTAGGGGTGTTTTTCTGAGGAACTGTATTTCCAAAGAAGTGCAGTTTGGGCCTTGTGATGGTTCTTGTTTGACCACAACCTCCCCAGGCCTCCTCTCACTCTGAAGGCTGGAGGTGGTTCTTCGTTGAGGATCCCCATGCACCACCTCACGCCCTACAAGATTGCCCTGTGTGGGTGGAAGCAACATGCTCGATCCTTTAAGCCACATGGGGAGGAGTGGGGATAGGACACCAACATTGTGCAGCGGGTGCTCTGCACCAGCCGGCTAGGGGCGGGCAGCCGCGCTCGCTCCCGCGGAAGGAGGCGGGAGCGCGAAGCGCGCAGGCCGCAGGGGAGGGGCGGCAAGAGCGCTTCGGCGCCTTTAAGTGGGGCGGTGCGGTGAGGCAGGGGCTGGCCCGGGGCGGAGCTGGACGGTGGCGGCGCAGAGCGGGCGGCGGGCTCGGCTGGCTGCTGGCGGCAGCGGGGCCATGGCCGCCGACGTGTTCATGCGGCCGGCGCGGCTCCTCGGAGCGGCGGGGCCGCTGTCCCCCCGCACGGAGCCCGATGAAGACTCGTCGGATACAGACGACGGCGGCACCTCGCCTGGCGGAGGGCGGCGGTGCGGGCCGCGGCGGGGGCAGCCCCCGGGCCCCCAGATTATCCACTCTGGCCACTTCATGGTCTCGTCGCCGCACAGCGAGCACCCACCCAAGAAGGGCTACGACTTCGACACGGTGAATGAGCAGACCTGCCAGACCTACCAGTTCGGGGCGGCTCGGGGCGGTGGCGGCGCCGGGGGCCGCCTCAGCATCGACGCCTCCCTCACGAAACTCTTCGAGTGCATGTCCCTGGCCTACAGGTACGGGTCACCGACCCTGGAGGTGGTCCAGAGGGGCCAAGCTGCTCCCGGCATGAGTCACGGCCATGGGGAAAGCCCCTTCTGGGCGTCGGCTGGGGGAAGCCGGAGACCCGAGGGCGCGGTGAGGGGCGGGGTGGGGGAAGCGAGGCCTGAGACGATCGGCTGGGTCACCCCCGGGGTGTGAGGGCAGCGGCGCGGCGCCTTTGGGCAGTGATACACACATCCTCCTTTTCCCCCTCTACGCGTGGGTGTTCGTGTCGCTTTTGTTTTGAGTGAACTTTGGGATCCTTGCGGGCACTCTCCTTAGGCCCGAGACCACGGCGTCAAAGCGTTGCCCCTGCCCTCGCCGCGAATGGTTCTGGGTGTGCAGGGAGATTGTCAGTGCGTCTCCTTCAGCCCGGCTGGGAGGGGAGGACAGGAGGCTGGGTTGAGTGTGCGAGGCCAAGTGGGAGCTCATCCCCCGCGTGGGAGGGCAGCCGCCTCTGCAGACTCTTCGTGGCACTGGAAAATGCTCAGCATCCCCCGGCTAGGCTTGGAGTTGGTGGAAACATCTAGTGCTGAAGAGTCCCTGGAGAAATCCTTAAAGGGCAAAGCAAATCCTTGTGCCCCAGCCTGTGTGAAAACCGCCCGACTCTTCCATTTTTGTTTTCTACATTTTATTTTTGTACCCAGTTCACGAAAGAGGGATCTGTCATTGTTTCCTTTGTTCCTCTGGTTGCAGCTGGTGGTAGCACTTCCTGGGTTTAGCTGCACCTTTTGCTCAGACTTCAGTTTTGCTTTTCATCTGTTCTATAAGGCGTTATACTCAGACTTACCCCCTTTGTCTGCCATCCAAAATGGAGGCAGAGCTATGGAATAGAAGTGTTTTGAAAAGATGTATGCCTGCTCGAGTCTTTTGTTCCATGAGATACAGCAGAAATTGGATCCAGTCCGATGTTCTCTGCTGAGCATGTTTTGGAAGTTGATTAAAAGGGATGGTGGAAAACACTTCTGAGCGTTATCAACAGAAATACTTATTGTCATATATAGGAACCATGTTAGTTTGCTAAAAGAAAATGAACTTTGCCCACCCCAAATTCCTCTATTTAGGTATTGCTCAATGAAGAGGAAACAATAGAACTATCTGTTTTGTGCAGTTGGCAAGAAAGTGTAATGTAAACAATCTCATTTTGGATAATTCTTACCAAGCAAGTTATTAGTTACTGGCAAGAGCTATTTTATGTTGTGCTTTCACTAGTGCACCCTTGGGGTTTTGAAACAGGATCACATCTAGTGCAAAGGAATAATGTTACCCTACTTGTCATGGTAGCATGAGGCAAGGTGCAGAAAATACCTTCTTAGAGACCACCAAAGAAAAGCGTGATATTAATACTTTTCTACATGAATACCTTAAGGTTTGCTCAATTGCAGCCCTGAAACATCCCGCCCAGATTCAGCCTCCTTACTTGGTGGCTTTGTGCTAAGTTTTTGGAATCTGCCAGTTGTAAACTTGGGTCTGAAAAGGATTAAAATAATTTTGAAAAGTCTGATTTGAGGTGATGAATGGGGGTGAGAAATGAGGAGTCCTTGCTGCTTAACAAATGATTGATCAAGCATGTAGGCTGAACCTCTGGAAGTACCTTCTATCCATACCCAGTTCAGGGAACAGACTACACTGGTGAACAGCAGCTCAGCTGCCTTTTGTGCCGTGCCTCAAGTTTGATTTGAACTTGGTTGGCTCACAGGGATGTTTTCATTGCTGTTGCCTCAGCTGTTATCTTTCCCATTATTGTCCCTCCGATCTAGCACTGGCAAAACACACAGATTCTGTGTTTACATTTTTTGTGCTGCCTTTGCTGGATAAAGATTTGCTGTAGCAAATAACTAGGGTTAAGGGGAAGAAGTGTGGGTTTTGCCATACCGGGAGAAGCAGCAGTGGGAGGCCTGAGCTAACTCCTCGTGTTTCTAGAACTGGGGTAATGCAGCTATGTTAAATACAAAGCCAAGGAAGTCGCTGTAACAGAGCTCTGTGTGTAATATTTATTTACACTTGACACCTATTGCTAGTATTTCAGTCGTTAAACTTTTAAAAAGCAGCCCTAAGCTGCGTGGTATCCGTTAGCTTTACCACTGAGCTAGAAAGCAGAGTTTTTCTGGATTACCTAGGTTATTACCTGGGCAGCTGTGTGTTTGAAAGTGGCCCAGTTTATGCTGAATCACGTTCGTGCTGGGATGCACAGTGTAGCCTGGGCTCATTTAATTGTAAATTTATTTTTTTCTAATATGGCTTTGTGCTCTTAACTGTCGGCCTTTTTATGCCAAAAAGGCTATTTCTGAGTGAGAGGGCAGCCATTCCCTCATGCCTTTGAGCAGTACAAGCTAACCTGATTTTAATTTTCGTCATAGCTGTCCCAGTCCTGTATCCAGTTGTGCGGGATGAAAATCCTCATTTTCACGTGAGCCATTTTGCAGGGGGGGAAAAAGGCCGTAGCATACTCCCTTCTACAGTTAGGAGTCTAAAACAATCTTCTAAATCAATAAATTACTTATAAACATGAAGGTTTACAACAGGTGTCACGTGGGCTGGACTTTATCTAAGTGTCACCCATTTATCATGTGAGATTGATGGTGGGAACTATAGCACACTGGTGAAGGTGAAAGAACCCTTCATCTCAGCCTTTTAAAACAGTGTGATCTTGCAGATCTTGATGTGTGTGTGTGGCTGTAATGGACCTGTAGCTGGCAGGACACTAAAGGCCAAAAAGATGTAAAAAATGTGCACTCTGAAGGGAAAATGCTCTTTGACACTCTTAATTTTAATGAGAAACTCTGCCAATGGTTATATAGCCTGCAATGGTTGTTAGGCAGAATTAAGTCAAATGATACACGATCTTGATATTTAATTTAGTAAAACTCCCTTAATAATGTTGCAATTATCCAAATAATTGCATTTCCCAAAAGCAACTTCCCCAAACTCAACTGCAGTCTGAAGTGTTTTGGCCACAGCATGCCATGAAGTCTTTTTCTTGAGACAGGTAAAGATTAATGTTTTGATTTTGGAGAGCTCTTGTCTGCAGTAGAATAACAGTGATCAGCTCCTTGTAGAATGCAGGCTGAAGGCTTAAGTGGAGTGAAAATCCTGCTTTATCAAAGAGCACTGTAAACCATTTATTGCTCTAACAGCCTGGAATATGGAGATGTTAGAATTCCCTGTGGAAAGCTCTGTTTGGGAACAGTGATGCATAGTTTGTTTAAGGTCCAAAACATAAAATATGCACTTGGAAAGGAAGATCTGTATATTATGAACTCTGTTTGTGGATTTCAGAACAATATGTGGTAGAAATCAGTGGCGTTGTGCAAGTTCATCTCTGGAGTTTTGATGCTGAGGTAGCAGAGAGGTAAATCATAGAGGAATGACAAATGTCATTGTTGCAGAGAGTGGAAAAATACAGTCCATTACTCCTGGCATAAGTAGATTCAAGTAGATTCTTTTAGTGATTTTCTGTAGGTGTAAAATGGTTAAGTGACAGTGCTGACTTCAGTTAGTGCTCATTAAATGTGGCTTATCCAGGCTCTGTGAAGAAATATGGGGTTGCTGAGGGGCTGGGACCATGTTAGTTACAAATTTTCTTTATGAAGGTTCACTTCTCTGTGGTGTAGAGTCTGCAAGTCAGTTGTGTGGTCATCTAAGTCATGTAAACAAGGCACAAGTTTTATTTTAGGAATTTTTAAAGCTACTACTCACACTCAGTGTGGGTGGTGTTCTTTTGAAACTTCTGTATACACATTTTTATGTCAGTTGATGTCCATCTGGCTTAGCAGTAGGGCATGATAGCGTAGATGAAGATGACTTTGTGGGCTCATTTATTAGTAAGTAGCCTCAGAGGTCTCTCACCTTCTAATAAGAGATTAAGAAACATGCCAGGTGTTGTACTTAAGATCTAAGAGTGTTAACACTGGCATCAGATACTTGTCTAAACCCTTCTGGATCCTGCTTGTTAAAGTTGGACAGAACAGGAGAGTGGGGTCTGTGAACTGTGAGGAAGACTGCCTTTTGAAAAGCTTGCCAGGTCATTTCTAGATCTCCTTTCTCCCCTTTAGCAATATGAACCCTTTACGTCATGCAGATGTAAGCCAAAAATATTCCCTTCATCAGTGGAGTGACATGGGGGATCGGCTTGTTTCCAAAGCACCTTTGACACATATTCTTGGTAAATGCAGCATGTGTTTTTGAGAAGTTCTTAGCAATGGTGATAGCAGGGTTGAGATGAGAAACTTCCAAAATTCAGTTAGGTGTTCTGCATGCTGCTTGTAGAAATTACTCTTATAAAAACACCGGAGTTCACCCTGTGAATTGAACCAAACTTGAGCAGTGTTGGTGTTAAGTGCTCACGTTTAGGGGTCGTTTCAAAGCAAGGATGCTACATTCAGTGCAGTATGACTCAGGCCATAGTTACTGAGCCTCTTACCTTGCTTAAGTCAAACGCTTGATATAGTCACAAGCTTTTAAGCTCTGTGTAAGACGCACTTCTAAATTCCACCTTGACAACCTTGAACTTCAGAAAGGTTTGTGGAAAGATTACCTTATTTCAAAGGTGCATTTCTTTTGCCAAAGTAAACAGTAGTAGCAGTGTGAAAAGGCCTTGGTTGAAATTAAGGTATCTTCAAGGCTACACGTGACTTATAGGAAGAAAAGACAAATTCTCTAGACAGAGCTTTAGATAGGGACAAAATTCTTGTTGTGATTCTGGCTATTTTGGTGGCTCTGCAGGTCACAAGCTGTTAATGGATTCTGTGGACCTGACTGTGCAGGTGTTACTACAGAGGTGTGGTGCACAGTAATCACTTTTTTAATTAAAAAAAAAAACCATGTTGTTATGATCTTTTGATTTGCTATTTAATCTACATGTCTTGTGGTAGCTGTCTCGTGTTTTCACACACCAAACAGATGTTATTTTCTGTCTTAAATGTAACACAGATTTCATAATCCGAGTTTTGATGGGTTGCTGAAATAGGGAAGAGGGAGGTTGTTTGTCCTCTGAGTGCCAGTTCTCAACTTTTGTGTAATCTGAAAAAGCCTTGGCTGAACTGTGAGATTTGGAATCAGTGAAGATTTATGTTGCATGATATCCTTTGAATGAAGCTGAGGTTGATGGCAGCAGAAATTAACACATTGATTTCCAGTTCTCCTCTCCTTACCAGTTTTAATTTCTTTCTGCTGAGTGGCAAGAGGAATCAAAGCCAAGAAACTTGAAATTCAGGTCTTAGCTTTACTCATGTTTTTCCACTTGCTCCTTTAGTAGGTCACTGAATCATTCTTGTTCGTTACTCTCCTGTGCAGGGGGAAAAAAAAAATGCCATTCTTTTGGAAGGCAGAGTTGATATACAGTCACTTGAGCAGCTGCTTATCTGTGTGTCCGTAAGCTATGATTAGCCTTAATCAAACAATGGGGTATCTAGTGATGCAGCAAGCTGGAAAGTGGTGGGGAGGAATAAAAGGAGCTTTGTAGCCATGTTGAACTGATGGGTGGGCGTTCCTGAGATGTCAGAGAGGCATTTTAAATAAATTTGACAGGCTTGAACTGGAGAGTGAGCTCTAAGTTGTTTCTGTGAGAGTGGAATTTTCCCCCTCATAACAGTACTTGGAGATCTGTTGCAGAGAAGGAAGACTTGAGTGGGCAAGGAGTGAGATGAGAAGCTCACTGAGATTTGGAATAAAATTAAGAGGATCTTTAAGGAATGCATTGAATGGATTAAAAGGGCTGAGATAAAGCCACATAGTGGGGTGGATGGGGTTAATCAAGGAGGTCACAGGGATGGAAGCAGGAAGCCAGGCATGCAAAAGATACTGTGAAGTTCAAGTCCAACAGATGACTTTTCAGGTGATTGGGTTTGAGCCTGGGCGTTAAACTCACTGAACTTATGTGAGGATATGATCATCAGG
This sequence comes from Melanerpes formicivorus, assembly GCF_026170545.1. Taxonomy (NCBI): domain Eukaryota; kingdom Metazoa; phylum Chordata; class Aves; order Piciformes; family Picidae; genus Melanerpes; species Melanerpes formicivorus. The sequence continues at coordinate 2,470,104 of NW_027142424.1, read as the reverse complement.
ATTGGGTGGGAAGGCAGCAAGGAAGGGGGAGTCTCTGAGGGTGATAGGGACATTGTGAAGAACAAAAGAGACTGGAGTTGTAGTTGGAGGAGATATGATGAAAATGACAAAGGTGAATGGATAATGATGAGTTGGGGAGAAAAGAGGATGCAGGTATAGTGCTGTTCAGGGCAGGAGAAAGAGATAGGAAAGGGAAGATGAACCTGAAAGTGAGGACAGATGGTTGAAGGTGTGGCTGGAGTCACAGAAGTCCATCATTTCTTTCCTGTGCTTTGATCTGTGATAGGAGAGTTAGATAGGAAGCACTTCCTGAGGGCATTCCTGATAAAGGGAGAGAGTGAGCTAGATAGACCCAGATATGGACGTTGTGGATGATTGTGTAGTAATATGGGGACAGGAGATCTGGGATTCCTGGTTCCACTCTTCTAATGCTGCCTTGTGTCCTTTAGCTGTTAGAGAGATTTATCTTTTTTAAACAAAAGAAGAACAACCATAATCAGTTCAGAAATTTGGACCAGGTTGGGTTTAATCTGCTAGTTTAATTTTTAATTAACAGACTTTAAGGCTATATGCTTGCTACTTCCTTTCCTTTGTATGCAGAAATTAATTGCATTTACAGCTTTCCTTGTCTGTCCTTTGATATTTTCACATCACTGGCACAAGGAGTCTCTTTAAAGACAAAACTTCTAAGGAAAAAGACAAGCTTTCTGAACTCTTTGATGGCTGTAGAAATATTTTACAGCTTTCATACAATTTTCCTTTCACTCTGGGAAGGAAACCTTTAACATGTCTATAAAGCAGTTCTGAAGATGATTAGAAAAGTACTTGTTTCAGTTGCCTCCAAAGAAAATAGAGTTGGTTCTTTGTGTTTCAGACAGTGATGGAAAAACTTGAATCTGATTGTTTTTAGTGCAAGCTTGAGTTACACCATTGTCACGGTTTCTGAAGCAGGAAGGCTTGAAAAATGGGGTTAGGAAAAGCCAGGTTTTCCAGAAGTTACTTCTAATAGTTTTACTGCTAGAATAGAAATTCTGAACGTGGTCTTTTCGAAACAATTTTGTGTTTGTTTACTCACACAGGAGCTGGAAGGTCATTTTTGATTGTTTGTTTTGAACATAAATCGTGCTGCCTTGGTGCCATTCACAATGTAATTAACGTGGACACCCCTTTGTAAAGCGAAGCAGAACACGCCATCGGAAACGTTCTCGTGTGGGTTTGCCACAGCTTGTTTACTTTGTGACACAAGCACAAAGCTTTTTGCTAGCCCTTAGTTTCTTGGCTTGTTGATTTTAGATAAACCAGTTAACTGCTTTTTCCTCCCTTTCTCCCTTCTAAAAATGAGCAAAACAGTTTCAGCGCTTCAGAGACCCAGATGTGTGTGCCAGTCTTTTTCAAGGTGCAAAACAAAGCATGAGGTTTAAAAGGGAGCTAACCTAGGAATCTAAAAGGAAGCTGTATCAAAGATGACACTTCAGCTACAAACTAAAATAGTAAAGGAAAGGAGACAAACAGTGGAAAGGTTTGGGAGAAGATCAGGAAGGTGTGCAGCTTACTGACACCACTGTTAGAAAAGCTCCTAGTGGTTGTAACTGATGAGGAAGCCTACAGATGCAAATTACAAGGCAATAAAACCAGGCTGGTAATTTAGTGGTAATCATAATGCTTCTGGAAGGCAGTGTTCTGCTGACTGCCTTTGGCAGTCACAGAGCTGCCAGTGAAGAGCACCTGCTCCCTGCAGTGGCTGGTAGCTGTGGTTCTGAGAGGCATCGTTCTTCTCATGCAGTCACCGAGGAAGCTTGAGTATATCTGGAGCATCAGCTCTGGATTCTCAAGTGTGTTGTGGTCTTCTGGACAATTCAGAAACCCCTCCTGCCTTTAGAACAACAGGAGATGTTTTAGTCATAGAGGAATTTGGAGTTTACACCTGTGGAGAGTTGGTTTTGTTTGGCTTGGATGTCTGAATGGTGACAGCTTCCCTGAGCTGTCAAGCACTTAATTGCCATGTGGGACATGACTCCTGCAAGAGAGATTCATATGAAGGTGAACGTGCTGTTCCTTTTGGGAAACTGGTCTTACTCTGGAAGCACAACTGACAAGGGCTCCGTATCTGCTGTCCTGCCTTGGCTTGGTGTGCTGCAGTGGTGGGACTCTCCCTCCCTCGCTGTGTTAAATGCGGCATTGAACTGAGCAGATTTTGTCTGCTGGAACTCCTTGTGGGGATGGTGTTTATCTTGCTGTCATTCTCATACATGCACTGATCCCTTGCAGGTCTTCTGCAGGCTTACTGCCTCTGAGGAAGGGGTGCTGAAGGAGAGCCTGACCAACTCCTTGGCCGTTCTGTTGTGTTGTGAATGGTTTGCTGCAGGGCAGTTGCTATTCTCTCTCTGTTAAGTAGGTTTCAATTTGTGCTTTAAGATGTTTAAACCCAGGGTGATGCTTAAGGGCAAGGTCAGCAACTATTTTTGAAACACTGTTGTTTTTAAAGTTGAACTGTCCAGCTCTGTGGTCAGATGGGTAATAGGAGATGGGGTTGGAGAAGGCCCATGGCCTTGGTCAGTTATGGGGACCATGGCTGCCTGGAAGATGTATCAGAGATACAAAGCCCAAGGTGTTAGGAGTGGTTCTCAGATCTGCTTTGTCGTCTTTGAGACTATAAAACAGAATGTGACAGGCCAGATGGGAAGGGCCTGCAGGCCACTTCTTGGATTACCATATAGTAGGGTATTAGTGAAACAATCTGATTCGCTTCAATTAGTGATACCTAAGTATGTTTTTGCCAGACGACTGCTGACCTACAGATAACCCTTTTGACATGATACACTTTGTGACCTACTGGGCAGCTAGGAAAAGGGCTCAGTTATTCAAGTAGCTGAGCAGGCTGCTTCATGAATTGAACACTTTTTCTGAAAAGTACAGAAAGATTTTAATGACTTATTAAATTTTAATGACTTGTTAGCTTTTTAATCCTTGGTGTTGTGTTCCCAGCACAACGTTCTCTACAGTATTAATGCACAGTTTGAGACTTTCTCATCTCTCCACTTCTTGTTTATGTGATGGTGTAGGGCAGGGGAGCAGTGCCTTTAGTGCCTTTTCTTACTTGATTTTTATTTTAATTTGGGAATGTGTTGCCACATACAGACAGAAATACTTGGGTGTTTTTTTTATAACAGAGAAGTGTCTTTATTGCTCATTTAAACCAGCCCTGAGCAAGCAGGGGATATCTTTATGGGTAGATTACATAGAGTGTTGCTTTTGCTTCTCTTCAGTTGCAGATTAACAGTAGTTTTCTCAGTGATTTGGGAAACCAAGGACAGAATTTAGCAGGGGCAGTTCAGAGCAGAAATAGAAGAGCTGAGGCTGCTTTCAGCTGAAGGAGCAAAGCAGGAAAGCTCATGAGATCTACCCCCTTTAAGTTGTCCTCAGCTACAGGGATCTGATGCCTGCTACAGCTTTGATCTGCATGAGCATGAAAAGGCTTCTTCCATCTCAGCAGGGAGATGAAAGGGTGGTCTTTGCTGGTGTTAGATGGGATTTACTTGTACTAGGGATGTCTTGTGACTATGAATCAGAATTGAAGAGTTGAGCCTTAAAGGTCATTGAGGGGGTAAGGAGAAGATACAGGGAGGCTTGCTCTTGTGTAATAGGTTTGCCTTTCTTGCAGTTGCTGGTTTGGAAGTGAGACAGCTGAAGCAGGTCTTGTAAACCTGGGGGGATGATGGCAGCTTGCAAGTCTGCCCTGATCTGAACCCTCTGTATGGGATACGGGTGGTCCTCTGCCTTCCCTTCTTTGCTGTACACACTCTGGTGGTCTTCTGAAAGAGTCCTGCTTAAATGGATAGCTTCAGAGGTAACTATGAATGCCAGAGCCTCACTACCACTGGAATAGCTGTGGTAGATCCTGGGGCTGTGTCCTGCGACTGTGTCCTGACAGGCTCTGAGTACAGGGTGCACAGAACTGTTCTGTCCTGAAGTTTGTGTTGTGTCTTGTACTGCTGCTTAGAGCAGATCCTCAGAAGCATACATAAACAGGATGAGGCCTTCTTGACAATCCTTCCAACAGTGAAGCCTGTTAGTCCTCATGTATCAGCAGGGTTGTTTTTAAGCGATATGTCTGCATAACAAGATCCAAGCAAACACTGCAGAGGCACGAAGGACGCCTTTGCTGCTGGAATCTGTCAAGTTCATTGTTTTCAGAACTCTCTAGCATGAGATGTTTACTCAAAATCCTGGTATCCCTTTCCCTCTGCCACTTAACTTACACTCCCTTCCCTCAAGGTCCCATAGTAACTCGTGCTGTGCCTGCAGCAGTTCAAGGACACCTAAACTGAAGTGACCTCGGCTGGAAAGGCAGAAACCTCTTGCAAGGCAGCAGGGAATGCAAGGACTTCTCTATCTAACAGCCAGACCTCTTCCACAGCCCAGATGACCTCCTTGTCTGAAACACACTTTTCATCGTCCCGTCTGTGCTGGGGGCTTCGTCACTTCGGTAGTGAAGTTCTAGTGCAGGGCAAAGGCTAGGCTCAAACCATCAAACCAGGAGTGAGGATACGGAGTCCAGGCCTGTGTTGTGGTGGTGTCTCTTTGGAGCTGTTGGAATGAAGTGACGTTGGGATTTCACAACAGATCTAAAAATAACTTCAGCCCACTGCATTTAGCTGCTATCTAGCAACTGTGCAATGGTATGAACGTGCGTGTGAGCCACCACAGCCTGTTCTGCTAAATTCTTCTTGCTGCATTTGCATCCAGATGGTAGGCTACTGTTAAAGCTATTCAGTGTCTTCTCTATTGATGCCATTCCCAAAGGGACAGGGACCCAGTGGAGCATGAATTGTGGAAGAGCTTCTCCATTCTTTGTGATTCTTCTTTCAAGTCCGTGGCTGCTCTTCATTTTCCTCTTCTTCCTTTTTGCTTTTGCTTTTGGTGCTGTGGTATGACACTTGATGAAACCTCTGCTAGCTACTGAAAACTTACTTTGTAGAGAGTCACAGGCAGAAGTGATCAACAAGGTAAAAGAAAGAGGTGTTCATGGAAAAAAACCAAACACACCACCACCACCAAACCCTACCAAAAACCAACACAAAAGTTCAAAAGGAAATAACTGGGCTGAGGGCCTGGCAGCTGTTAGAGAAGTGCCGGATGGGAAGAGGCCAGTGGAGGATCTTGTTGCATTCCTGATCTGTGAATCAATGGATATGGATATTATCTGCTGCCACATCTCCCAAAGCAAAGAAAGATCTAATTTATTATTTTTCTAGGATGGTTGGTCTCTGCTCCTTCTGATGAATTTCTGAATGTCTCTATCGAAGCTGTAGCCCTGTAAGCCTATCCAGGGCAAGTCAGCTTCAGCTAATAATATTTACAGTGACAACTGCCTGCATCAGAACTTTTGGTATTTGAGTGAGAGGCGGCACAACGAGGTCCTGGTTCTGCTAAGCTGCATTGTGGATTCAGGAACAGGCTCTGAAATTTGCTTATCTGTCAGTAGCACATAAAGGTCTGGATGTGACATGTCATGTTTCTCATGTTAGCTCATTCTGCACAGCGTCCAAAGAAGGTATCAACGTTGTCCTGTTTATATTCAAACTCCTGTGTATTTGTGTCTGCCCAGATAGCTCAGTTTAGGCTGGCTTTCTGTTTGCTTGTTAAACATCTGTCCCTGACAGGATAGGGGTTGAGGGAACTCGAGTAGAAAATATGTCTGGCGTGCCAGATACGGGAAAGCAGGAAGCAGTGAAAGGGGATGATCCGCTTGCTTTTGCTCTTTATAACATAGCTTTTGAGAAAGGAAAACTGAGGGGAGGGTTTGTAATGGGGGGAAAGCTAATGACCTGAGAGCACACAAAAATGCCTTTTCTGGGTTTGAGGATATGGAACTTGGAGAAAAAAACACCTAAGTCAAAGGGTTTGGATATGGTTGTGAAATACTTAGATCTGCTTCAGAGACAGAGAAGTTGTTTGCATGTTGTTGGCTTATTTCAAATGAACCTAGCACTGGTATGGGAGAAATTACTTGATTAAAGATACAAATATCCTCAAGAAAGGAACTGCACTTATTTCAGGTAATTAGCAACCATGTTTGACACATAAAACCTGTTGAAAATAGCAGAGATTGTGAAATAGCTGAGAGCCTGGAACAACCCATCCAAAAGTTTGACATCTGAGTTGCTGCAGTAGCCACCACAGGGGCTGTTCTCTAATAAAAACGTCATTATCCCTTGCTTTTCAAGACACCTGCCAAATCTGTACAGATATTCAACTTTCTCAGATATTGGAGTGGGTGGGAAAAGTGTCTATATACACAGCAAAAGCAGAAACAATGTAGTGTTCCCAGTGCAGTTGTGGGGGGTAAGTTATTATAATAGTTAATACTTTTCTTTACAGTTGAGAGGAGCTGACTGGGCACTGGGGTGACTGTTATACAAACATACTCATCCCATTCTCACCCTTTCCACTTCTGGAGACAGTACTGGGAAAGCTGGACCTTTGGCTCACCCTGCATGCTTGTTCCTACAGCTCTTACTAAAGCAGGTGAAGTCTGGTGTCAGGTGCTAGTGTGAGCTAGATAGTGGTTTAGTACCAGCTGTGAAAAAATGCCAGGCAGCCCTTGGAATGTTTGCTAACCATTTTTCTTCTAAAGAAGAGATATGTCTTTAGCCTTATAAAAATAACCACTTTGGAGTGCTCTGATTTTTATAGCTTTTGCTTGGTACAGGAATATGTTTTATTCAGGACAGCACAGGATAGTGTATGTCAGATACATTTGGTCTCTGGAAGCTGCAGATAAGCTCAGTTTGTGTAGCTGCCTGGCAGCTTTCAGTGCTGCCTTCCCTAGCTGGCTTCCTGAAGGTACTGGATATTCTTCTGGATTGTGAAAGCAGAGAGCCAATATGTTTGTGACTTCAATGACTGTCTGATCTGAGTCATTCCTACTATGACAGAGGGGTAATCTGTAATCAAACTGCATGGGAGCAAGAGGCATTCCTATGTTCTGGTCTGTCTGTTGCTGCGTGAAAACCCTTCAGAGGAACAATATGATTAGATTTTGCTCATTTATCTTATCAAATGAGGAAATGGCATTGAAGAGCATGGTTTGACTTAAGAGACTGTCAGTAGATGCACAGAAATCTGCAATAAAACCCAATTAATTCTGTTTCTAATAAAGTTTTGGTCTATGAAGGCTGTTGTTTAGGAGCCCAGCATGGATCCCATCTGTTTTCAGTATCCAGTCATACAAGTTGAATGCTTAGATCTCCAGTAAAAATCTTTGCAGAGCTTAAGGAGCCTAGAATTTTTATTAGCAGTTTTTATTAGCACATTAGTAGGCTTAGGGTCTGACCTCTGCATGTGGTAATTATAGGCTGTGTGGATCTACCAAGTATTTTAAATGGGGGACAGATCCTAGGAAGTTTAAGGAGATTGCTTCTCTCTCTAGTGATAAATGTGTAAGAAATATTATTTACCTTTATTCTGAGCAATCTGAGGGACTCTACAAAATGAAGGTCGAGGCTGGTTTATTGTGATTTTGGAATGTGGGAAAAAACATGGCTGAAAGGAGAGGGTCATTTAGTTATTTGGGTTTTGTTGTTATTGTTGTGTTGTTTGTAGATAGATTCGGGAAGTGCTGATGTGGTCGCATGTTTTGCTGGGGAGGTCACCACTTGCTTTGAGATGTAAACATCTCTCTCTGTTTGAAAATATGTTCTTGGTGAGTAGGGGAATAAGTCAGACCAGCTGTGTCTTGGATGAATGGTGTGAGATTTCTTAAGTGTTTTGCTGGTGGCTGTTTGAGCATGGTGGTTCCTGTGAGCAAAGGAATGATTTCATAAGGTTATATTGCAGTAAAGCTGACGTCTTTCTCTGGTACTCACTCCATATCATGAGATTAAATATTGCTTTATGACATTAACTGCATTGAAGCATTTGTCAATTGCCTGGGCTGGGCATACCACCAGCATTATAAAGTAACAAACTATTCCTCACCATGATTTGAGCCACTTTTCATAAGGACAGGGCTGATCTTCTCTCCATCTGTGTCTGGAATCGGGCATCTCCCTTGACCTGTCCAAGAGGGACCACAAGAGCCATCTGGGAAAAGCTTGATGAGGCTTGTATGTTACAAGCATAAGCACACTTCTTGCTGTGTCCCAGTTAATTAATGAAGGGTCACTTGCACAGCCTTGCCTGCAGTGCTATAGGCAAGTTTCCATAGCTCCTGTTTGAACTGGTGACCCAAAGGTGAAGGTCTCTTTTCCACTACTTGTTCTCTGGTTATTCAAACTTCCTAGCAGGCTGTGGTCTTTAACTGGTGAATCCCTGGAAGTTTCACTGCTGTGCTTTGAGATCTGGCAGCTCCTGTGGCAGCAGCAGGAGGAACTGCCCCTTCACAGGTCTAAGTGGTGTTCTCCTCTTGTTGAAGGGCTGGTTTTTAGGTGAAGGCATTGCCAAAGGATTTGTTTGCATGTAGATCCAACAAAGCTCTAAGCAGAGACTTTCCAGGTGAGGTGTGCATGGCCTTATAGAGGTGCTTTTATTTTATTTTAAACTCTTTTTTTTCTTTTCTTCTTCCCAGTCTGTTTTATGTTAACTGTGGAAAGTTTTCTCCCTTCATTATCTAGTTTTGTCCCATCAGATTTTTTTTGATTGTTCAGTAGCCTTAGTTAGTAACACAGGGATGCCTTTAGTCTGTTTCTGTCTTTTGTGTAGTTTCAGATCCAGCTTTTATGTAAACTTTGAATAAACTGTATGTGCTGATGCAGTCCTGAGTCTTTAATAACTGCATTTGGTAATCAGTCTGGTGTTTTTCATGCTGCAGGGAGCTGCTTCCAGACAGCTAGTATTGAAAGCTTTGTTTCAGGAGGGAAGAGCTGGGGGAGGCTCTTTTCTTTTTAAACCACTTAAGTTACTTTCAGAATAAGATCCTTGAAGTCTTGCAGTATATTTATAGGCTTGTAACGTTGTGCAGCGAACGTTAGACTATCCCCCGTGGCAGAAGTGTGGGTTTCGGGTTTCTCTGACCGCAGAGCATGGTAAACAGCTCTGGGTTCCTGTGGGTATGTGCTCTGCTCGGAGGTGTGCTCATCTGCCATGCTGATATGGTTTGTTTGGGCTGCTCAGGAGCTCAGTCTATGAAGTCTTTGAACCCTAGTTGAAGTGCTTAAAACAAGCTCCCAGGTCATCACATCTTGATCAGCTTATTAATGTAGGCTAAGACCTTAGCATTCAAAAGGAACCTGAGATGTTCATAGCCCTGTACAAGAGAGTCCTTGCCAACAGCTATCCTTTTAAAGGAGAAGGAAGGTGCACTGGACAACCATGTCAGTTCCTGGTCCTCTGACAGAAACCAGCTTTTTTTATGACTATTTTGATTTTTGAGAAGACTGAGCAAAAGCCAGTGGCAGAAATCAAGTTGTAGGAAGGAGTGGAAAATTTCTAGAGACTGTGAAACAAGCACATAGGATCACTTCCCTTTACATGGAAGCTGCTCTCAAAGTGACACTTTCCACTGTGAATGAAAGAGTGCAGGAAATGCTTCAAGGAAACCCAAACATATCGATGTGATACGAATCTGTTGATGTGTTTGTCGGTACAAGGTGATGATGATGATCATCATCATAACCATTGATAACAGTAGGAAATCTTCTCCACCTTCCAGCAGAGATTTTGTAAGAGAAGGTCATAGTAGGACTGTGTAGCATAAAGTTGGGAGGGAGCTGAGAAGAAAGCTGTTGGTAAAGATGATGCAGCAAGGAAACAGCCCTCACTGCTGCTGGTCACAGTGCACCGTTGAGTATCACAGAGTCAGAAGGTACATTAAACCTGGTATTTGCCCTCTTCTCTTTTCAGGCAGAGTAGAGCATGTGTTCCCCAGATGAAAGTTCTCAATCTGGTTGCATTAAAAATAGTTTTCACAACTACGTGAATGATGACTGATACTCATTTCCTTGTTGTTCTCGCCCACTGCACAACATGGACTGAGATACCTGAATCTTGCAATCCTTGCACCAGAGAGAAAGGGAACTGGAGAGGAGGATTAGATTTGAAGTTTTGCATCTCTAGTAGCTTGACTTCAACACTTGGTCTGCAGCTTGCAGGTGGAGAACAGCTGTCCGGCCTTCTGCATGCAGGTTTCATACTTACTGCTTTAAATGCAGAGGTAACCCCTTCCTTTTGTGATGTGGTTGTGTGGTTTAGATTGCTTAGTCATCATCAAAGATATTAGCAAAAGTGATTTTAGTATGAATTTGTAAAACTGTGATGTAGCAGAGTTAGATGGCAAACTTTGCTTTTATTACTTGCTACATGGAAGAAACACAAAGGAAAATCAAGTTAGGATTGATTTAGAATGATTTATACAGAGACAAGAGATTCAAAAAGGGAAGGGAGACCCTTCTGTTGAATAACAATGTTCATGATAGACCTTTTTGCTTTCCAAACTCTTAATGGGGTTTAGGAGCAGCTAGTTTCAATCTTAGTCTCTCAGGAAGGGTCTAGGTGCAGCTGGATGCAGACCTAATCTCAGACTTGGTCATCAGTTTATGGCTAATGGAATTAGCCATATGGATTTCATCAGATATTCACTCAGCATGCTGTCACGTAATTACTGAGGATGTGTTGTGAATAAGGGGACTCTCCACCTTGGGCAAGGAAGGATCTCTTAGTCTCAGAAGCACCCTCTGACCAAACATCTGGGATTAGTTAACTCTGAAGTTTGAGCCCCAGGTTTCCTGAAGCAGAGTCTCAGGTATAGAATTTCATAATTAATTTAGTAGAGGGTGGTGCAGCTGCAGCTTGAGCTGGGTGCTTCTGGAGAAGGACACTGAACAAAGAGATTCCTGGGCAATTCTGCCCTGACAGACCATTCACCTGCCCCTCACACACCTTCCATGTGCCCTTTGGTCCAGTGGTGATTCTGGTCTGGGATCTCCTGACTTGGATTCTTCCACTGCTTCCATACATGCTATTATTTTGTCAAGTTGCAGCTGCTGTTGATGGTTGTGGCCTCCTTATCTTCTGGTTTGTGCTGGCTCTGGAGACCCTCTTTTACTTCTGAAGGTACGTGTTCTAGGTGAGAGTTTACAGCTTTCAGCCTAAGGCTTCAGCAAATCCAGCCACACATGCTGTGTAAATCTAAACAAAGAGCATACCAAGTCACACCACATTTTAACTCTTAAGTGATTAATTCTGCTTAAAAGTTACTTATTTAAGCTAAATGACTAATATTTCTTATCAGTGAGAGGTGTCCCTGCTCAAGGGAAGAGCTTTTACCTGTGCAGTCCAGTTGCTGTCCAGGGAGAGCTCAGACTGGGCTCACCCAGTGATCTGTTGCTCATACACGATTTTGTTGTGAGGAGCAGCCTGGAGAGGCAGACCACCTCAAGGGGAGGTCACTGCCATGCTGCCAAGCAGGCACAGCTCAGAGAAGACTTACTTAGACTCACATTTACGGGGTGAAATGGTTGGCTCCTGTTCAGATTGCCTACAATGGGAGACGGATGCATGAGACATCCTTGTACCCACAGCTTGCTTTGTTCCTCCATAAATAAATCCTGCAAAAAACATCTGCTATTCATGTGTTAGTTGCGTGATCAGAGTTGCAAGGTCATACCCGTTGGTGCTTGTTGTACTCTGCTCTTTTATGGGTTATTCAGGGGAGTTGTTGGTCCAGCTATGGGTTAGGCCTCTACCTCCTGCAGAGCACGTACTGAAGTACAAGTTTGGTCAAGGGGGACTGAGTCCATCTGTCACTTTTGGTTACAAGGGCATGTCCTGTGCAGCATGAGGCATTGAGCTGCACTGCAGCAAATATTAGAAGAACTGACTTCCCACTCTCCTACCCAGCACTGTAGGCAAAACACTGGCAGCATCTCTCATTTTTTAAATTGCTCACTAATCCCCAATGCATAAGTGTACTCTTGGTTGTTTTAACTGCTGATCTGAACCTTCCCCTATCTAAGCATATGTTATTTGGATGAGAAGTTGTTCAAAGTGGTTTAGCTGAAACAAAATGTACTGCCTATATTACAAAGGAAGCCAGAGAAGTTCCACTTGCTTTTCAAAGATAATATTACCCTAAGGATCAGAGCAGGGCCTTGAAATTTGGTGAGGAGGTGACCCTTGTTTAAGTGGAGTGCTCTGTCCTGCAAAACTGTTTTTAACCTTAATGAGATTAGAGTTTTCTAGGAAACTGGAGGTAGCAGCTAGTCAAAGCACTGTCTGTAAAAGATGGTCATAGTATGGGCTGGAGGCCTGTCTGGCATGGTGAGAGATCAAGAAAGGGAACAGGAATGCAGTTTTGCAAGCAAATGCAGGCACATCATCTCATGTTGGCCAGGTCAGAGAAGCAGATAATGGAAAGTTAATAGGGTCTATGCCTCAGCTTCCCACCTGCAAAATGAGGGTGAAAGCACTGTAAAAATGTTTGTGAGGAGTTTAAGATTAAGTAGTAATATATGAATCCAGGTGTGAGCACTGAAAAACAAACAGCTTGAGAGGCCACCAATGAAAGTGCTAAGTCTATCAGTTCTTCTGTATTTGGAGCTTTAGGATATGGACAGATTGCTTGTGATCCTAGAATAGAGGCTTTCCCTTAATAAGAGTTGTACAAAGACACCTACATACAAATTCAGATGCTTCCTGCTTTTGGAAGTGTACACAATCACTGCCATAATTTTCCTTTTATGTAGAATTTAATTCAACTTTTAACATGCTTTGGTGTTTACTTCCAGCTGAGATTTGAACTCCCCTGTATAGAGTATGGGCTGCAATTACACAGAGTAGATTCAAGCCCATGCTTAAATCACTGATTCTTACCTCCAAGGAACATTTTTCTTTAACTGAATGCTTAGAAATGGTGATAATCTCCACTTTATATGCTTTCCACATCTGCAGCTCATCTGCCAGGAAAATAAATGACAGACTGTATGTCTTTGTATACCAGAATAGAAACGTTGGGTTGCAGTGTTTATTTAAAGAAAAAATCAGAACAATTTCTTGTGGAGGTGTTTGGGGGGTTTTGTTTGGGGTTTTTTTTTTTGCTTGTTTTGCTTGTTGTATGGGGTTGGTTTGTTTGGGTTTGTTTCCTTGTAGGCCTGTATTACTGCAAAAATGTAACTCTCCTACTGGTGAGATTTGTAACTACTGATGGTGTTTACAATGATTCCTCCTTCCAAAGGAAGGTTTGAGGAGACCTGATCACACACAGAATCACCAAGGTTGGAAGAGACCTCAAAGATCATCAAGTCCAACCTGTCACCACAGACCTCGTGACTAAACCATGGCACCAAGTGCCACATCTGATCCCCTCTTGAACACCTCCAGGGATGGTGATTCCACCACCTCCCTGGGCAGCCCATTCCAATGGCTAACAACTCTCTCTGGGAAGAACTTTCTCCTCACCTCGAGCCTAAACTTCCCCTGGTGCAGCTTGAGACTGTGTCCCCTTGTTCTGGTGCTGGTTGGTAGATGTTTTTACCCACACTGATAACCCATCAGCAGATGTGCCCCTAGCAGACCCAAGAAATAATTTAGAAAATATGAATACTTAAATTTTTATTTGTAAACAGAAAACAAAAATGCCACAGTGAAAAAAAATGGATTCTCTGTTGTTTGAATTCTCCATCCAAGTGAGTGAATAATTTGCTTTCTTCTGCCTTTTTCATTGACCAAGGACAAGTGAAGAAACAGAGGCGCCAAATGAAATGGTGGTGCAGGTCAGCATTAGTTTGTATGCTGTTACCTTTAGCATTTTCATGCTGAGCATATTAAAATATTTCATAAATTAGTCTGTCATTCTGGGAAACTTGCCAAAAGCTGAGGAATGTGTTAAAATATGTAAATCCAATCCTTGCTAAAATTTACTTAGTAGCATTTGTAGCATGGGGAGTGTGTCTGGAAGATGGTCAGCTGGTATTCTGTCCTCACTTTGCCACTGACATGCTTTGTGGCCATGGGTGGTTGCTTTTCACCCTGATACTTCATATGAATGAAAGGAACAGACCTTGCATCTTAACCTTAAGCATTGTCTTAGTTCTCTGTCAGTGTCTTTTTCATTATTATCTCTGGTAGTTCTTTGAAGAAGGTCTTAGGTTTTGACACCTACAGTAGGTGACATTGTATAAAGTTACAATGCACATAAAGTTACAAAGTACATGACTTGGAAATGGGCAAACTTAAGTGCATCAGGGATCAAAGAGAGGTTTTGCTCTGGAGTTAGTAGAGATAGATGGTGATGGGAAGGCCTTTTGACTGAAATATTAGTGTCTCATGAAGCTCTTTCTGTTTTTTGCTGCTTCAGCTCTGTAATAAAGTGAGCCAATGTTGGATGAACTACTTAAAAGCATGAATATTTCTAGGAACATCCTTTGGTTTCTGACTGGAAATTAGAAACTATCTCAATATTTGGAGGCTTCAGATGCTGAAGGAAACTATAGGCTCTACATCTCCTTGATATTTGTATTGTTCATGTTCCCTTTGCCCTCAGCTGTTTCAGGATGCTCTTCATCCTTTCATAATTTGCATGAAACATGTTTCTGTTGAAAAAATTTCTTCAGTGGTCCTTTTCAGTGGTCTGCAAGTCTTTGTAGAGCAGCTCATGACCATGTTGGCTGAAACTACTGTATGAAACTGCTTCCCTTAATTTAAGTAATAATGGCATGAAAAGCTGTCAGTGTAAATGTGATAACACTAAACATGAGGTTTTCAGCTCTTGCTTTTCTCAGAGGAGGCTGCAGTATGTTACCTCGGCAAAGCAGGGATCTGCTGCTGTAAGCCAGGGTGCTGCTCAGAGAGCCCCAGCACTTACTGGGTCCATTTCTGAGTTTGCAAACATAACCGTGGAGTTTATCAGATCAGGAGTCCCGGCACTGCGAACTGTCGTGCGTGTAAAGCAAGTTAATCTTCAAAACTTTGCTCAAAATAATGTTCAGTGTGTAAAGTAAATAAATGAAGGTTTGTAGGGTGTTTGCTGGGGCAAGCATGTTAGCTTCTGGTGTCTGGCTGATTGTTTACTATTGTGTTCCTTTTCAGGAGGTGTGTGCCTCAGCCTTCCTGGGTGAAATCAGCCTAGATAACACGTTCCTTGGCAGGTGCTACGAATCCAGTTTGCCAGCAGATAACTTTGACTTGTGTTTTTCTATTTTTCTAACACTTGTTAGTGTGTAATGCTCATGATAGAGGAAAAAATGTTGTTTGCTCTAGTCTTCAAGATGGAAGTGTTATTTTTTAAAGGAGAATAATTGGATGGTGGGGAAGGTTTGTTTTAAAATGTTTGATGGGTGCATTAAGAAGAGTGTGGCCACTGGGTTCAAAGGAGAATCTTCTTCCACTGTACTCAGCCCTGGTGAGACCACATCTGGATTATCATGTCCAGTTCTGGGCTCCCCAGTTCAAGAGGGGCAGGGGTATACTAGAAAGTGTCCAATGGAGGCTATGAGGATGATTAAGGGACTGGAATACCTGTCTGATGAGGAAACGCTGAGAGACCTAGGGCTGTTTAGTCTGGAAAAGAGGAAGACTGAGAGGAGATATTACTAATGCTGAATATCTAAAGGGTGGATGTCAAGAGGAAAGTGCTAATCTCGTTTCACTTGTGTCCTGTGATAGGATTAGGGGCAGTGGATGCAAACTGGAACCTGCAGAGTTCCATCTCAACATGAGGAAAATCTTTACTGTAAGGGTTCTGGAGCCCTGGAGCAGGCTGCCCCGTGAGACTGTGGAGTCTCCTTCTCTAGAGACTTTCAAGACCCATCTGGACATGACCCTGTGTGACCTGCTTTAGGTGATCGTGCTTTGGCAGGGGGCTTAGACTTGATCTCTGAAAGTCCCTTTCAGCACCTACTGTTCTGTGTAACTTCAGCCCAGAGCTCCCTGCTGTTTGTGGTGCGCGGGCAATATAACATCCTCCACAAGCCTGAGTCTGCTACTGCAGGAGGATTTCAGGTAAGGAGAATGAACAAGGTCACCAAGAAAACCAGCTGCACAATGCTTGCTTTTAAAATGAGCTGTGTCTGAGATGAGTTTTCCAGGGCTGCAGCTGGGATTAACTATGTAGGTGTGAATAGTAAGATGCTAAACTGGCTGCCTCGCAAGTCCTACACACATTTGCTCCCTGTAGAAATGTTTTTGTTTCGCTTGCCTGCTTCTTTGCTCCAACACACAATGCATATAATCTGATTCTCTGAATGAACCTTTGTTTGGGGAAATACTGTTAGTTTTGGCTCTTGGAGAGCTGAGCTGACAGGCCCAACTCCCCAGCAAAACAGATTGGAGATTGAAAAACAAACTAAAACCACGCCTTTAAAAAAAAAAACATTGAGGAGAAGCCAAGAAGTTCCTTTTCTGTGCTGCCGAAAAGTTAATCTATTTAGCTACTGCAATATCAACAGGGTTTTTTTCCTTCAATTGCTTACATTACTGCTGCTCACCATCCCCTGCAATAAAAGGAAGAAATTTAGTCTGCCTCCAAACATTGCACACCCCTGTACATCACAGGACTTTTCCCCCCTTAAGGAATTGGAGGGCGAAAAAAAGCACAGAGGAAGTGGGGTTTGAGGAAGGAGTTAACAAGGCAAAAAAAGACCTATTTTAGGACAAGAGCAGCAGGAATCTGTTAAATAAACAGGAAAATGCAGTACATTTCTGTAGCTTGTTTCTGTAAACTGAGTTAGCAACATTTGGATTTGAAAACAACATTATTTGCTTACAGCTGTAGCACACAAGACCCCTGTGGTCTGTGTGAGAAGTGATTCCTTGCAGGTCTGCAGTAGCTGCTTTTCAAGGTACCTCTGCTGGCAATATATATTTGGACAGCAGGGTCAGCCCTATGGCAGCTGAGCTCCAGCGCTCAGAGGTTTATGTTTAAATTCCACGTACGATAGATCTAGGCCAGGTGCTATCCAAGTGCAAAAGAAAAAAAATAGCTTCTCCTGACCTAGAGAGACAATTCAGCCAGAGATTTTCCTTGTCCCTACATATCAAAACAAGTGAAAGATGAGAGGGTGGAAATGAGGGGTTTGCATGCAGAGTACGGCGGTGTCAAAAATATCTGTGTCCCACTTCTAGTGCTGTCAGTCAAACCCTTTGTGGTTAGGGCATATAGTTCAGTCTCACAGTTCCCGTGTGTTTAAGGCAGTGATCATGCAGCTCTTCCCTCACAGAGTATTTTAAAGACCTCTCATTTTGTGTGGCATTTAGGTCACTAGAATCACAAAGTAGTTTGCCAGGTGAAATTCCTTGCCCTGGAACATTCATGTGTCATGGCCTGGAGAATGAAATTAATTTTTCAGATTTATCTGCAGCAGAGTCTTCCCTGTTGTCTTCCATTAGGAGAGGATTTGAAACGTAGCAGTGAGGTATGGTTTTGACCATTTCCAAGGCAGATAAAAAATGGGCAACTGCAAGCTGAATCGCAAATAGCTTAACAAAGGATTTCAGCTGTATAAAATGTAAGTTCTGCTGTGCTATGCTGTATAGTTTCCCTTTAATCAACATGTACTCAAACCACCTATTAGGAGGTTGTGTAAGTTGACCAGATCAGCCTTCAGAGATTGTCTTGTTTTGGGGGGGAATTTATCTTGATATTTAAATTATTTCTTCTCTGCCCTTTCAGTGCTCTTTGTAGAAAAATGTGTTTCTTAAAATGCTTGTGTTTCTTAACACAAAAAACCCCCCAGCTACTTCTGGGTTTGCACACAGATAGATCTCCCTTTGTGTCCAAATCCAGAGGGTGGTTGTGTGTCACGTGCTGACCGAAGTCCCTCTTAAAATCTTCTGATTGAAGGGAGGAGAGCAGAGGATTCTTCTGTTGTGAGTCATCTTTTATTGGAGCTTGATCATGCTCCACTGATGCCAGCAGGAGTTTTTCCCACTGAATTTATTGATTGAATACTATGTTTTTTTAGTGGTATAGAAAGCTACTGGTTTAGGTTTGAAGTCATCCTAACAGCTGTGAATGCTTTCTCATGTGCCCAGTACCTGTTAAAGAGCAAAGACAACCATTTCCCTTAACCCTACTGAGTCAAAAGCCTCATTAAAATATCCTGTTAGATCATTCATTAACTGCTCTTCTAGGTAAATATTTCTTAACTGTACACTTCACATGCTGTTCACTGCTAATGACCGTTGGAAAGCAGCCCTTTAACATAACCTTATAAAAAATCAAATCTGCAGAGGCAAGAACAGAAGAAGCCTTCATGGGTACTGTTTGTGTGTGCCTGAAATGTTTTCTTTTTGGGTGTTATTAACATAGAACAAAACAATGAGATTCTCAGGGGCTGAACTTTGCATAAAAATGGACATTGCCAGGGTAGAATCTGTTTAGTACTGTGTTAGAATGCATACTCTCTCCCTAATTGTATTTCAGTTCATAGAGGGGAAAAGTGTAAAACTGAAACATGTTTAAAAGAACCAGGTCATGCTCTCGCAGTGGATGTCTGTTTCCTGTGCTGTGCTGCTAATCGTGTGATGTTTGAGGACTTGTAATTGTTCTTAGAACACAGCTGCTTTCACTGGAATTTCACAAATGGAGAGAGTTGTGTTGCTCTGACAGATTAGTGCTGTGTTATCTGTCTGCCTGCTGGGATCTCAGCAGCCTGAGGTAGATCCTGAGCTGGGAAAAAGTATGTGAAAAACTTGGGAGTGGCCTCCAGCATCTCCTGGCATATCCAGGGCTCATAGGTCAAAGCTGCTGCATATGGAAGCAGCAGCCTCAATTGTCTGCAGCTTTGCTTTGGAAAACACTGCACTCTTCCAAAGCACGTCGGTGTCCTGTGTCCCAGGGGATTTCCAGCTCTGTTGGCTCCTCAGCTGATGCTTTTTTAGTTGGTTGGCTGTCCTCAAATCACTTGAGGACATTTGGGCTCAAGAGGTGGAGATTTCTGCATGGGAGGCTGAACTGTGCTGCTGGAGCATATCACACGTTATCCACCAGATGTTTTTTAGCCAAACTGATTTGATCTGTGTTTGATAGTAATGAAGATATGAAAGTCACATATTCCTCCAGCATTGCTTCCATGTGCCAGCATGTCTGAGATAGCACAGGGAGTACTTCTGGCAGCAGCAACCCCTGCAGAATGCAGCCCGGGGCCTAGTTCCCTCTGTTGCTCTCCTTGCAGCCCCAGCATCCTCTGGATCATGCCATGGGCTGGTCCAGCTGCAGTTGTCTCAGCCTGTACCATGCAGTATTTAGTCAGAGCTTCTCTTGGGACACTCAGACTTTTTGGAGCAGCTCTCAGAGTTGCAGCAACCATTGCAGAAGGAGCAAGGACCATGTGTGAACTGGTGGTTTATGCCCACAGGTACCTTGTGACCCTTTGGCTGGTGGCAGGTCGCTCTGCATTTCTTTGTAGGAGTCGACATGCTCTGAGGAGACAGCAAGCAGCAGACACTGGGCTGCTCAATTTGATTATTTTTTTTTGTGTGTGATTGTTTTGCTGCTTTAGAATCTGAAGAAGGGTTTCATTTAGCAGCTGCTCTCTGTCACAGTTATTCAAAGTAATTGACTTTCCACTGACTACGGAATAGTGTCTAAATAATTGTCGTCAGCTTCATGCTGGTTGCTCCTCACTGCAGCTGCAGTTGTCTCACTTATGACCTCAAGCTGGACTTGTGCTTTGCTCCCATGGGAACTAAAAAAAATAATTATATTTTAAGAATAGGTTCTTAATCACTTCCTTCTTTTGATGCACTACTTTTTGTTTAGCATTTTGTAAGAGTGTAGCAGAAAATGTTTTAAACTATTTATGTTTTAATTCCAGTTTTAATTGGCCCTTTGAAGATGCAATGAGTGTACAAGAATTAATTGCAGCTCTTTTTAGGTTTTGTGGTTGTGTTTTGGGTTTTTTTCAGGAGAAGCATTTGTTCTTGTTTTTTTTCTGAGTGAAGATTATTAGAGTTTTGTTGCTTTGGCAAACTGTCCGGTCCCACAGCTATGGAGAGATGAACATTAAGTTGACAGATTTCTTAGGCAAAGGCATGTGGGCGTTTTGTCAGTGCTGGTGATGCATTCAGCATGTTAATCTCCTGTCTCCAAACTGTTAGTGTGCACGTGAGAAACAGGAAAAGGTGTGCTTGACTCTGTTTCTTCATTCCTTCTGAACCCAAGGTTTTGAGGCAGTGCTGGCTGTGCAGTGAGCGCTCTGAAGGTGATGGGATAGTATGCAGAGAAGGGGAAAATATTAAACAGATGGAGATCCACTACCTGCCCTGACACACATCAGCTGTATAACAGTGAGATGAAATACTGTATTTGAAGATCTTTCTGTAAACTGAGAGTCTTGAAACTTAGAAGGGGGGTTTGGGAAGATGTGTATCAAAGGTTGTCATAGGGATGCACTAGTACAAAAAAATCCAACCAAAAGCAAAGAACAAAAAAAACCTGAAACAAAGCCCAGAAAACAACCAAAGCCCCCCAGAAGTGCTTTCCCAGGCTCCAGTGAGCATCTATTGTTGTAGTGAGAGTCATAGAGCCACGCACAGAAGATAGCACACGTACATTAATAACTGATTTTCCTATTCCTTGCTGATAGTTTACATAGTTTGCTATTAGCTCCAATCAGTGAAGTTGCTTGCTCCAGCAAGTCCTCTTGCCTTAGAGGGAGCCAATGTTCTATTTTGTGTATACATTTTTTTTGTTCTTTATTTCTTCTCAAGCACCAGAGTCTCAAAGGCTGCAGCAGAGCCTCACAGCATAGCCTGCAGGGCTTGGCACACCCCCTGAGGGGACACCTGGGCATGGACTGGGGTGAACACAGGGCTCACAAGCTTCTCACTTATCTGCTATCCTGCCTCTGTGAATTGTCCTGCTAGTGCAGTTAATAGCTAGTCTCTACACCTGCTTCCCAGTGCATACAAAAGCATAACGGTTTATTTTTTAAGAGGATGAGGAGGGGAAAAAATTACCTTTTTACTGTCTGACAACAGCTCATCTGATGGTGATTTAACTTGCTATAACTGGCACTGTAGGCAGTAGTAAAATTGAAAGAGCAAGGCTGGCTTTTCTTTACCTGTCACTTGGATGAGGTCTAGCATTTGCTGTTCTGCCACAGTTGTGGGAATACCTGACTGGCACCTGCAGTTGTGCTAGCAAAGGAGTAGAGAAGTAATGAGCCAAGTACTTGAAGAAAGTGGTAGTTTAATACCCTACTATTGGCAGCTCTGGCTTCTTTTGTGTAGACTGTGAGCACATTTTACTTGCTTATAGTTTTACAAGTTTCATGACAAATTTTCTTTTAAAAGAGTTGCTATTAAGAGGTTTCCCAGACCAAACAGTTCTTCAGTTTAAGGCCTGCCTCTGAATAGCCTTTGGCAAGCCAAAGGGAAGTGCCTGATACTTCTGTAGGATGTGCCTTCCTATTCTTACAGGGATTTTAGAGCTTAAGTATAACCCCAGGGCTTTAAAGGATAAATAATTCAGTTATTTGAGCTCATTTGTTCTGAATATGTGCTAGCAGATAGTGCCCTATCACAGGACAGTTCTAGCACATCTCTCTAGTGCCAGTTCACGGCAGAAGTCACTTCTGACCGAGCAGGCACTTGATGATCTTTCCTGAGAGGGCAAAGCATTTTGAAGTGACATTGCTCTTATCACTCAGTTGTGTACTCTTAACTACAAAAGACCTTGACCTAATGTTCGTAGTGTTTCAAGATTAACCTGTTGCCTTTAGAGGTGTTATATTGATTGTGGTTTGTGTTGCTGCTTCCATTGGGCTAGCATGCACAAATAGCATAAAGAGCCCTAAACTAGGAACATGTATGGCTCAAAAACTGGGAGCACAATACCTCTATTTTAATCTGTGGCTTGAAATTTGCTACAATATGAATATTTCCTACTTCCTCTGCTCTGTCAGTAACATGGATTAATGATTCATAAAGGTGTGTTTTAAGGGCTGGGTATTTTGTGTTTGGACAGTGCTTGCTGGAGTCCCTGTTGCTGCTTCCATTTTCCTTCCGTCTCCTTCCTACCTCCTAGGATTGTTCATACATAAGCCTTTTCTTTTTCCAGCTTTCCCTTTCCTTGGAGAAAAATGACTATTTCTAGCTTGCTGGTGACACCTTTGTTCCCAGCTGTGTTTACCAGCACTGTAGAATCGGTGGATGACAGCTTTTCTTGACCAGAACTGGTAGATTTTCATTCTTCCATTCCAGTGTTAGCAGCCTAGAAAATCAAGTGGAACAGTAGAAGTGAACATGTGTTGACTTCATCCAGCTCCCCTGCAAAATCCAAGCCGTAACTGTATGTGGCCAAAGGTGCACAAACCTCTATGCCAGGATTTTGGGCGTAACTGTGAGCCATCTTGTTCTCAGTTGATGGAAGCTTATGGGGGTACTGGTGAGGAGAAAAGACTGGGTGAAATGTGTTTCAGTCCTTCTGAGGATACTTATGAGGCTGACTGTGACAGTTTTAGCCAGCAAATGAGAACATGAAAGGGTCTTGAACGCTGGATTCATCTTTATACACCTAGATGAGTGAGCTGTGGACAACGTATGGCAAGAGTTGTCACTGACTGAGCCTGGTTTATTGTCCTTTTCTTTCTTGATACTTTCTCAGTTTTAGGGGGATGCTTTTTCGTGAAAGGAGTAAGAAGAGATAAAGTGAAAGCAGAATCATTTGTTGTTTGTTTTGTTTCAGTGGAAAGCTGGTTTCACCAAAATGGAAAAACTTCAAAGGCTTGAAGCTTCAGTGGAGAGATAAAATCCGTCTCAACAACGCCATCTGGAGGGCATGGTACATGCAGTGTAAGTATCAGCCTCCGTTCTGTTGCTTGCTATAAAATGTTTTCTGAGAGACATGTGAGAAGTTAAAGAATTAACGTTGCTTCTAATTAAAAGCTCAAAAACCTCCTGAAGGCTCAGATGTCTCAGGGACTGCCCTGGCAGTGCCATCATATCAGTGCTTTCTTGGAGATGTCCACACAGAAGCTGAGCAGTCCAATGTAGCCTGAGATCTCTGTTTCCAGTTGGTGATCTGGAAGAGGCCCTGGCTAGGGTTCTTTTTTTGGTGGTAGTTGTTGTTGTTGGGGGTTTTTTTGTAGTTTGTTTGTTTGGGGGTCTTTTTCTGTGACATCTGTCTGTCAAAGTGACAGAGCTGTCTGCAGAGTCTGCACATCCTGAGCACTTACATTTTCATTCTTGTTTCAGACCTGGAGAAACGCAAGAATCCTGTGTGCCACTTTGTGACCCCACTGGATGGCTCTGTTGATGTTGACGAACATCGTCGGCCAGAGGTGTGTAGAACCTGAGGACCAGAGTTTATAACAAGATTTTCTAGTCTTTTGGACCTGAGAGCACTGTAACAGTTCTTTGCTCTGTTCCCTACATTTAGAAGGAACCTTTAATACAAAGCAATTTGAAAGCATGTAAGTTTTTTTTACATTGAGATGATCAGGGTACAACAGGAAGGACACTTATTATCTCTGTAACTTGTGTCTGTGTTCTAGTTCAGTGAAATGAATCACAGAAATACAGTTTGAATAATTAAGATGTTTTTACTCTTTCTGGCTGGAGATTGAAGTCAGTGAGAAATGAGAGTGACAGCTGCTTTCAGGACTGAATCGAAGTGACCCTGTGAGATTTTTCTGCATTTTATTTAATTGATGAGTTGTGGTTTCAAGACAACAAGCAATCACTTTTTCCTCTGTCAAGATAACTTCACAAAAAGAGTGAATTTGTCCTTGTGTACTTCATTTTTGTGCTCTTCTAAACATTAATGAAAACTAGTGTCAGCCCTCTGGCTCCTTGCAGAAAACTAGTGAGAGCTTTGATGTGGCACTATGTGACACACTCTCTACTGTGTTAACTCTAGAATAATTTATAGCTCAGAGAAGTTCCAGATGTTTTTATGGAACTGTGTCAAGTTTTTGAAAGAGTAGTGTTGATGCTTGTGTTGTCAGATGAGCCTGGAACACAAGAAAGTTGTGTTAAGGCTCTTATTAGTCTGCTGTCCCCAGTTTAGATGCTGCTGTCTGTGATACATTAAAGACTCACACAGTTCTGATCTGTCTGGTGGTGGTGGTATGTGGCCTCCAAGGTCACATTTCTCCCTGAACATCAGATTTCTATTGCTTTTTGTCCTTCCTAACAGCTTTGGTGTATGTGTGTCCATGTTCATGTAACCTTGTGAAATTCTCTTTGCCTGTTTTCAGCAGAGCAAGTAATGCTTTGTGCATTACATTTTAGTGAATTTATTTTAAAGTTGTGTTTTGGGGTTATTTTGCCATTTCTTAATTATTGGTTCTGGTTGAGCTGATGTGGGAAATGCTGACACTGCAGGCACATGTCACTTGGTTGTTTATTGTGGGAAAGGTGAAGTTAAGTGTTGTCAGATTTACTCTGTGATAGCTCCAGGATAGTGTGGGCTGCTGATACATGAGCTCAAACAGAATTAGCGTGCTTGCTTTGCATATATTTTTTTTAATGCCTGAATATTTGCTTGGAAACATACTGAACATTCAGCCATCGTGTGCTCCGCTGCAATTCATGGTATGTGTTTGTGTTCTCAGGCCATTGCAACAGAGGGGAAATACTGGAAGCGAAGGATTGAAATAGTCATCAGGGAATACCACAAGTGGAGAACATACTTCAAGAAAAGGGTGTGTTGGTTTACATAGTGGAAGTATCTTACTTGAACTTCATCAGTATGTGGTTGCTTTTTGAGTTTTGATGTCACTTTTGCTAGCATACAGAACAAAACAAGTGATAAGCTGATACAGACATACTCATCTGATTAGTCCCTCTAAAAATTGTTGGGTGGGAACCAATTGTGTACGACCAGATCTTAAAAGTGTTGCAAAATCAGGTGCTCTACTGGTACACATAGGACCTATTCTGACTTTAACATCTGTTTTGTTTTCCTTTTGCAGCTACAGAAACATAAAGATGAAGATCTTTCAAGTTTGGTCAGGGTAGGTATCACCACTGATAAGTGGGAGTGTTTATGCTTGTAGAAACTGCAGTCAGTAACAAAGCTGTAACATGCAGCAGCTTGTGTTGATTAAAATCTTAAGACAGGCATCTTACTTAAGGCTTAATTAAGGTTAGACACTTAATGTTTCTGCACCTCAGAAAGCAATGTAAGATTTGTATCTTAAATTGGATAGGGGAGAGGTTGAATGCAAAGTGCTGTGACAGAAGAAATAAGGATCGGTAAAGGTGTCCAGAAAGATCAATCTCTTTGAGGGCTGGAGCATTATTTACCTTATCACTGACTTGTAACTGGCATTGTTGCCTTGCTGGTGTAACTAAATCTGGGAAGATGGGTATGCTACATGTTGCAGATCTTCCTGCTGCCCACAACATTGGCAAATAAAGTGCCAGGATCCTAAAAAAAAAACCCCAAAAGGTGCAGAATATTTAAAGGAGCAATGGTGCTGCTGTCTACTGTGCCACACGTGAAAAATGAAGGCAGTTTTTATCTGCACCAGATGCTCTAGCATTGTCTAGGCAGCCTGACTTTTCTTCCTGTCCTTTGGCAGGATGATGATGTGTTTCTCTGGCAAAAAAGAAGGTATGGCAGAGAAACCCCTGTCCCTATGGAAGAAGGCAGCCTCTTGGATGCAGACATGCTCATGTCCGAGTTCACCGACACACTGTTCTCCACGCTGTCTTCACATCAACTGGTTTCCTGGCCAAATTCCAGGGACATAGGTATTTGTTGACTGTTAGTTATGTTGCAGTGGGAACCTCTGGGAGAAGTCTGGTTTGTTGCTTTGCTGCTCTTCTACTCTTGCCTTAGATATTTATCTTTCTTTGCTGATGCTGCTAAAAATAGGTCAGAGAATATAGCTTGGTAAGTCACGGAATCCCAATTATTCGTCCAAATTTAATTTCTAACTTAGCTTCTTAGGGGACAATATTGCTCTGAATAAGTCTGTAATGAGCAGTATTTACATTTATCAGGGGTAAAGGCATTGTTGTTTATCTCAAAGCATGTATGTCTGTGTATATTCTTAAAGGACTGCCTGTTTATTTTTCTTTGGATATGTCCCTTTGAAGAAGTGCAAGTCAGGTCTCCTGTGAAAGCAATCCCAAGAGCTATACCTTCTGTTGAATCCTAGCTGAAGGCTCTGTGTAAAGGGTCATGAGATGTCCACTCTGCATCATCCTTGCTGCACAGATGTCTAAGCTGTCTGAGCAACTCCAGAGCAACTGTGGTTTATATGAACTGTACTTGAGGCAAAATGAAATGGATGACTGTTTATTTGAAAATCCTCTGCTATGAGCTGTGGTGGTTCAGGTTGTGCTTCCCAATAAGTTTTGTTGTGCAGCAGTGGCAGGACAGGAGGTTTGGGAGCAAGAGGCATCCAAGCTGGGCAATCCCCAGCTGTCAGAGCGACTTCTGGTTTCACCTCTTCAATTTTACTTGTTGAAGCCTTCATTCCCTAATGGATTTGATTTCAGAACTGTGCTGTAGTTATGAGAAAGTGCAGATGCTCAGTTCATTTCAGCAGCAGTTTTTTTTCCTGTGAACACTCTGGCCAAGCCTGGCTGTGGAGTGTGTGTTGGTGTTCTAGCCAAATGCTATATTCCTGCCTCTGCTACTATGCGAGTGATGCGAAGCTAATCTAATGTCTCCTGAATTTTACAGCACACTTAGGAAACGCTGACATGATTCAACCAGGGCTTATTCCTCTCCAGCCAAATTTTGATTTCATGGATACTTTTGAGACTTTTCAGGGTAAGAATCATATTCATATATATATATATATATATATATATATATATATATGTATACAGTCAATTAATTTCTTTAAAATTTCGGTGGTTTATGAACCAGTTTTTAACAGAAGAGTAAATGCTGCAGATCTCTATTCTTTAGAAGGCAGGAGATTTGAGTGAAAGGTGAAGAACACTTGATAGATGTTTTCATTGTTCATTATTTCTAGTAGATACCTACGTGGGTAGACTGCCTTGTTAGTGTGACCTCAGCCCTTTACTTACCTGAGCCCGACAATCATTTTAGGATTGTTTATTCCAGTCTCTGAACCTGGTTGTTAATTTGCCTTTCAAAAGAAGAGCATTTAGACCATAAATGGTTCATTAATTAAAGATGGAAAATAATTGAACACTTTTTAGTGATGAAGTGACTTTTCACTTTGTTTGCCTTGGAACATTTTCTGGTGGTCTCAAGAACTGCATGTGACATTGAACTACTGCTGACAACTTTAATGGCTATGGATCTTCATGGAAGTCAAAAGTCACATCTGTCTTCTGGGCTTGCATGCAGTCTGTGTCAGATAACTGAATTTTGTGGGACTGCACTGAGATTAGCTCTTGCCTACAGCAGACTGATTTCTGTATTATCCACAGCTTGTGTGAAAAGTGCAAGAAGTCTGCTCTGAAGAGCTAACTTCCCCTGGAAGAGAATTCATTGCTGTTAGCAGCAGTTTCATTATTTGCTAAATACTATTGATATTCCTGTGCCTTTTGTTATCTAGCAATGGTGTACCTTGAGTATGAAAAGTAGAAAATTAATAGTGGCTTTTCCAATTTCAGATTTATTCACACCCAGTCGTTCCAGTAATTATTTCCCTTCTGTGTCTGCTGTCAGCTCAGCTACAACAGAAAGCAGCAGCCATTCTTCCCAGGTAAGAGAGGTTGTTAGTGTTTAAAATGGCCCCATCTCAGACATGTATGTGTTATGAAGATTCAAAGATGAGCTGTGTCCTTCACAGAAGGAGTTCAGGGGTCACATCTGAATCAGTAATATATTTCTGTTCTGTCAGTCTCCTGTCCTGCCATCAGGTTCGTTGCCCAACACACTTCCAGCAGGGAACATCAGTGATGGACTGATTACTTCCTCAGAACCTGCTCCTGTCATTCCTGATGCTGTCACTGACCAGCGTTCCAGCATTAGAAGCGAGGGATCCTTCATCCATCCTGACTCGTCTCTCAGTGGGCCACAAACTTTTCTGCCAGTGTTTCAGACGCCCTTGCCACTGCTTCAGCCTGCGACACAGCAGCAGCAGTCCCCATTGCCTGCAGTGCCTCTGAATTCCAGCATAAGCTCTCCACCAGCTGCGTTTGCTGCCCCAGAAACCCAGAAGTTTGGTCTCTGTGAATCCACAGTTATCACCCACACAGCTTCGGCTACGTTGACCCACAATGCCCCTGCCACCACCTTCAGCCAGAGCCAGAATCTTGTCGTGGCAACACAGCAGCCAAGTGCAGGGGTGCCTTGTAACCTGACTTTCCAGACTACTGTCCTGCAGGGGCAGCCCCGGCCCCAGCTGCAGTCCCAGTTGACTTTTGCACTCCCCAAAGTTGTTCCTCTGGCCAGTGCTGGGACAAGGCCCAAACAGTCACAAAAAACAGTGCCTGCTCCGAAGCCTAAGCCCAAACAGTCACAAAAAATAGTGCCTGCTCCGAAGCCTGAAACAGTGTCCTTATTGTTAAAGAATGCCTTCATCACCCCAGGTGAGAAGCACTGGGGCTATGTTTTTCTTTTCTGAGTGGGACTAGGAGGAGGGAGAGACCTTCTTGATTTGCATAAGTAAAAATACAGCTTCCTGAGGGTATCCAAGGAAGTCCTGAATCTGCTAGTGTGTAGCTGGTCTGTACAATGGGATGCTGTGGACTGCTGTGAGGATTCGAAGCAGTTTGGTTGTGAATGTCAAAAGCTGACCTGTGAGAAATGGTATCTCCTTGTAAAATGAGTGCTGACCTTTGTAGGTGATTCAGCACATAGGAGGAGTAGAGCTCTCTGCTCCTGGCCCAGGGAACCCTTGGTTTTGGTGCTAAATGCTGTTCTGATTTATTCTGCCCTTCAGAGCATTCAGTCACAGTAGAGTAGGAGGTGGTAAGGAGATAGCATAGAGTGGGGAGTGGCAGACCTGTCCTTGTCATTGGCTCCCCCAGTTACCCTGGAGAAGTCACTGGGCCTGCTTGTGCATCATCACACTCTGTAACACAATGGTACCTACTTGTGTACATCCTTTGGTAATACTTCAAGTGTATTCTGATGATCATCTTAGGTGTCACTGAAATGCTTTGAGACTCAGTACAGTTGAAGTGGTCCCGGTGGAGGCACAGCAGGGTGCCTCTCACCTACCATAAGTGCTCTCTACCAGGACCTGGGTGAGGAGAATCTTTTCACTGGGGGAGGACTGAGAGTAGACAGGAGGAGATGGAAATCTTTGTTTCGAGCAATCTATAGACTCTTCAGCTGCTTTCAGGAGTTTGTGGTTTTCAGTTGGGAGCCTAACTGACAAGCTGGGACCTCCACATTGGGTGTGTCATTTTGGAGCCTCTGGCACTGCCCAAGGCTAAAAATAGCAAATGTGAGCAGAGAGTTTTGCATGTAGTCATTCTTGTGGGAAAGCTCAAGGCTAGAGCAAGACCTTTTCCTGGGGTTATTGCACACTGGTTTTAGACTTGTGCTGGCTGGGGGCCAAGTGACTTCAACCACCTGAAATGTGCAACAATAATCCAAGAAAAAGCCTGCCTGGAGGAGTATTGTTAAACAGGCTTTAGGAAGGAGTAGGTGTGTCTGTGAGGTCTGGGCATTGTGGTTACCCACCAAAGGAGACAAAAAAAAGTAAAAAACAAAACCAAAACCACAACCAAACCCTCTCACCCCCCCAAAAAAACCCCAAACAAACAAAACCAAACAGCAACAACAGAAAAACACTGCTCAGTAGTAGAACAGACCCACAGAGCTAATTCTGGCATGTCAATGGGAACAAATTGGCCCATTATTAATAGCACTAGGTTGTTAATAGCAGTGCTTCTGTCTATGGTATATTGCAAAGCAAGAGTCTGTGTACTTTCAGCAGCTGAGACATTCACTCATCACCTAATAAAGCATTGTAGGCAAGTCTAATTTTCAGAAGGCTTGTGCTCCTAGCTTGCTTAGTGCTTCTTGGGTTGTTCCTCACCCCATACATCACTTTCCCAGTACTTGATCAGTTATTTCTGGCCCATCCCAACAAATGGCTTTGCTTCTCATCTGAAGTTGTTGCTGCTTTTCATTTCTGACAGCAGCATGTGTTCAGAGATCACAGTGCTCCAAAACTACTGAGACACCAAGCTCAGAGGGCAAATTCAAGGGTTTATGTAAAGACTGGAGCTTTATTTTTGGCATTAGAACAAACATGAGTACTCATTTGGCAATAGAACAAACATGAATGCTCATAACTAAGGTGTTTATGCCTGTCATTTGTGTTCAGGACAAACAAATCATCTCATGACTATGAAACAAATTGCCTTCTCACTAGCATTAGACAGTGATGCGTAATATTTACTGCCCTGTGATACAGGGACTCAAATCTGCATAGGTTGTCTCCTCAAGTCCAAGGTTTCAATCTGCTGTCATCACTTCAGAAGAAATGTTCTGATTTTGAGGGGG
Organism: Melanerpes formicivorus; assembly: GCF_026170545.1. Lineage (NCBI taxonomy): Eukaryota > Metazoa > Chordata > Aves > Piciformes > Picidae > Melanerpes > Melanerpes formicivorus. The sequence goes on along the minus strand of NW_027142424.1, from coordinate 2,439,767 downwards.
AAGTCTGCAGAAGGTGCATGTGTAGGATAGAAACATGAGAAATCTAAAAAGGCATCCAAGTGTGTGCTGATTGTTACAGTTGCCCAAGTGTGGAAGTCACAAGTGACATGTTTGTTTGGCAGCACTAATGCACTGGTAAGAGCAGGCTCTTCAGCTCAACAGAGATGTCCTAAGTCCAGCTGAACGTTAGTGAACAGTGAAAGGGTTGTGGTTCCAGCTTTACATGTGGAAAAGCTCAGAGAATGAACTCCCTGTGTCAGAGTGACAGTGCTCTCTGCCAGATAGACCCAAACAGGGGCTGGCACAAGGCTGGGGCAATCCACAGGCTTTCTAATAAAGGCTGCACAGAAACTTCAGTTGATTCAAAGTGCGGTTGTTAGTCACAGTAGGGAAGAGGATGTTAGGTATGCTGTGTGTCTCCTTGTTCTGCTCTGTGTGTGTCCTTCACTATCCTGATGTTAAACTGCTGAGGTTGGCAGGAACAGAGCTATTCTGACACTTTTTATTAGTATTGTTAAGAAATATACTAGTTGGTTAGTTTAAATAAGTTTTAAACAGAATTAATCATTCAGAGTCTATCATTTAGCATTAGGATGTAGAGGTTACAGCATGATGATGTGTGATTTGGTATGCTGTTTGTTAGGCTTTACTTCCTTAGCATGAGTAGCTGGATTTTGTGAAGCCTTAGGCCACAAGCTGTGAACTTTTGCCTAGATGTGCTGAACTTTTAGCTAGTTAAGCAAAATCAGGCCCTCCAGAGCCAGCATGAACCAGAGGATAAGGAAGCTACAACCATCAGCAGAAGCTGCAGCTGGACAAGATAAGAACAGTTAATGTCCTACCTGGAGACAGAGAAGGAATCCAATAAAGTGTTAGAAGATACCAGACAAGAAATCACCACTGGACCAGAAGGTGTGTGAGGGGCAGGTGCATAGATTTTAAGGGTGTAATTGCCCAGAGATTTCTGCTTGGGGTCCCTCTTTGGAGGCACTCAGCTTGAGCTGCTCCTGCTGCTGTACCACTCCCATTGCTTTTTGTTTAACTGGACTCTGGCACCTGAGCCTGCTGTGGGAAACCAAGGGTCTGAACTGCGGGGGAAACACTGTCCAAATGAGTGTGTGAGCGTGTGTCAGCAAGTCAGTTGGAGTGTCTGTCAGTGCATTGGAACCAGCCTCTGTGGAGGACCTCGGTCATAGCAGTAGAGTGGTGTGCAAGTGATTTCCTGAGTCTACCGTGGACACCTGGACAGTGCAAATGACCATAGCAGTATAAAGGAGATCTGAAGCCAGTGCAGGCTTCAGCAGGCTAGAATGAAACAGAGTAAGTTTGGATTCAGTTTTTCAAAAAGCAATCAGAAGCCGTATCTCTGTCCCCCTTCCCCCTTAGGTGACCCTTAGGACAGTCAGTCTGTTCTTTCTGAAGTCTGGGCAAGAGCAACATTAGCCTTAATGCTGTGTCAATAGCTGTGCATCTGCATTGGTTATATAGGACCATGACTGATGTTAGACTAGAATACTGTAGTGGTCAAGACAATGATCTTGAGTGGGGATTCTGATTCCTGGCATGGGGACAAGCTTCCTGTCCAGACTTCCTTTGAGAAATGTGACTTCCTCTGTAGAAACAGTTGCCACTGTTCACAATTATCTCTAGCTGTCTGATACTACAGAGCTCCTAGTTCTTTAGCCTTCTTTCTGGAATTTTGGTGCTGTTTCCCCAGTGTTTGGTTGTCTTGTGCTTGTGTGTCATGTAAAGCGCCCATGAAGTCAGATAGTGCAAGAACCTTCAGTTGATTTCTGTCACTGACCCTTTCTGGGTCAGCAGAACAATCCAAGAAGTGTGGGTGTGAGAGAAGCAGCGAAGATGACCCTCCTGTGAAACTGGTAGTGTGAAGATACTTCATCTCTCTGATTTACTGGGTACCTCTATAAATTCACCTTGAAACAGTGACAGTGATGCTCAAAGCCTCAGAAATGACTGATGTGTTGGAGTCCCTTGTACTGGATTCATGGGAGAGATCGAAAACTGGTGGCACTTTGTATTGCAATGACATAGTAGCAAATTGGTGCCTGTTAATCCATTCCCCTGTGCAATGACAAATTATGACAAGCTTTTTTTTCCCTTTTCCTGTTGCATTAACTGTTCCAACTTGTGTTCTTCAGCTGCCTTTCAGGGACAGTCCAGAGCTGTGATTGTAACTCCATCACCTTTAAAAAGAGAGGGGATTTTGACGCCAGCCACGTCTCAGTCTAATGTTGCAATTGCACCAGCTGGAATTGTCAGAGTAAGGAGAAGAAAAAAAAAAATACTTGGTTTATTTTTTTTTAGACCTGTTATTTGCAAGTAGTTAGAGCCATAATGTGCTCAGGTGGGCAACTAGCCCACTAAACAGCCCCTGTTGCCCAGCATATGCATTTGTGCATTCAGCATCATGTTTGCATGTTTTAGATTGAGCTATTTTATGGGCCTGGAAGCACTATTTAGTCTTCATGGACTCTTGTCTCTCATGACAGTAAGATTACAAAGAGGCATGTATACACAGCACTGTGAATGGGGATTGTTTGTGCTTGTTACTAATCCTGCAGCAGCTAGGAGCCCAGGATGTCATCTTTCCATTTACGTACTGAAAAACATGCCTTGACTATAAAAATGGGTTTCCCAATATACTGAATGCAGGAAGATGGAAACAGTTTTTAGTATATTATGCAGTTGATGAGTTGTAATACTGCCTTAAGTTATGAAAGGATCTTGGTCTCCTGCCAAAGGCCTGACTTCAGTGCCTGCCAGTTCCTTATGTATTAGCCCTTGTTTCATGTCATCAGATTGTTAATCATGTATTTGCTCCTTTTAGTGAAAGGCAAGGTAACATATCTCTCTCTCTTTTTGTCTCTCTCTCCCTATTTCTCCTTTCTCTCATCCCTTTTCTCCCTTCGCCCCCAACCCCCTCTTCCTGCTCTCTTTTTTTTCTTCTCTGTTTTTCTCTGTACTATTTATGTGCTGTTCCCAGGCTCCCGGGGTGACGGAGTTCCATAGTAACATTCTGGTTGGTCCAGCACAGCGAGCACCAAGTAGTCAACAAACCCAGTCCACAGTCTCACATCTCTTCTCTCCTAGTGTAGTCCAGGATGTGTTGGTGAAAGGAGAGAAAATCTCTTCCCCCCGTAGCAGCTCACAAGTTCCCTCACCTACACCTAGTAAGTTAGAAAGCTGTAAGCATTCTCTCCTGCACAAGTTAAGTGTGTTTCCATTGGTTAAGCAGGGTGTAAATGGGCCTTGAGGATCCATGGATAATTTTTGAAGAAAAAGCTTTTTAGGGCCTTCTACCCTACAGTTTTGGTTGCATCCAAGTTGTTTGCCATTTTTATCTTGAACTACTGTGCAGCATTCCCACAAACTGCCGTTTTGTGCTTCCTATAAGTGGCTCTTTCCTACAAGGATGTCATTTCTACTATGATAGTCACCAAGAAATTCAACCTGTTTGGAAGGTATCTGTGCAGAGCGTGCTGGGTAGGGTTATTGTTCAGTATCATAACTATAATGTTGATTTGGAGAATCTCAGACACAATTCTTTTTAACAGTAGGTAAGTGCAAAGACCCCTTTTGCAGGCATGTCAATATGGTGGTATCTGGGCTGCTTTTAGGGCCATGCTTTTGGTTTTGCTGGTAAATAGCTTGTTAAGTGCCACCATCATGTCCCAGGCCTTTAGATCCTCAAATGAAGGAGTCTAGCAGGATGATGGGATGGCAGCCTATGCCTTCAACATGTCTTTGCTGATGTGTGTGTGAAAGGAGTATTACATGCCATTATTTGGGATGTAGTAGCTTTGTGCTGTGAAATACTGAAGCTTCTGCAGCAATCTTGACAATTTCTAGCATGTCATTGCCTCATTGATGAGTGCAATTCAGTTGCTAACTGTATTTCAGCTCAATTCTGAAGAGAAGCTTCTCAGCAGTTAGATTTGCTACAGAGTTGTTTGCTAATGTGACTTGTCTTTTTTCCTTCATGAAGGTCGAGACTGTGAGAATTCAGGCCAAGCTTCCCCCTGCACCTCTGAGCAGAGCCCCAGTCCGCAGTCTCCCCAGAGCAGCTGCTCAGGAAAACTTACCACTGACCCTAATATGGCTGCATTTAAGGTGTGTGTCCTTTCTTTTGAGGTGCTCTTCTTTGCCTTTCTAGCTGCTTTTCTGTCCTCATGTCTGAGCATGGACCAGAGGGTTAAGCTGTGCTTCAGGAACAGTGGAGTATTTGTGCCTGATGTTTAGCTTGCACCACATCTATGCTGCTCTGTTCAAGTTAAAATATCAGACCTTTGTCATCTACTCTGATCCATAGGGATGTATGACCAGAGGGGCCAGTCTTAACTGTACTTCTGCACGTCCTTATGGTCATGACAGCAGTTCCTGCTGAGACACGCAGGAGTGCTGTGACAGGTCTCAGTTTACTTGGTCAACAGTTTCAGGCTTAGTCTTCTAAACCATGGCTTTTGCCATTGTTCTGTTGAGGGTCTTCAGTCTGCAGGGCTCTGGCTATTGCTGAGAGGGGAGTTCTTGACCTCCTGGGTTACTTCCATGTTTCCAGTAATGCTATGCTGCTCCACAAACTCTGCAAGTTATACCTGTAAAACACTTTGAGAATTACTAGGGTAAGAACTTGGTGGTCCAGAGATGGCAATTGCAAGCCAGCTGGTCCTCATACCTAAGCTGACCTTGTCAGAACACTGTGATGGTATGAGAAACTCAGCCACCAAAACCCTCCAGTGCAGGGCAATTGTCTGTAATCCTCTCATTCATTCTGTTGTCGGTCTTGCTGAACCATTTTTCAAGTGCCAAGGCTTTTTTGTCTTCTCTGTCTTTATGTATCTGAGTTGATGTCAGTTTGATTACTCTCAGGGCAGAAAGTTTAAACACTTGCGACCTATGATTGCACTGGATTCTAGTTCTGCTGCAGAAGAGAATCAGAACTGCCCTTTTCTGAGCATGCTGCAAGTTACTCATGGAAGTTTTAAGTATAAATGCTCACAATTGGTAGTTGCAGCCTGTTCTTGCTGCTGAAGAGCAAAAGAACACAGGAACTAGGACTGGCCTATGGTAAGAAAGTGGCCACTAGATGGAGGAGTGTTCTTAAAAGTAAGGACACTGCAACGAGATAGGCTTTATAGCCGTTTGAACACACCTGTTTTACAGGAATTGCTTTGGATGTGTGCTGTTAGTAACTCATTTGTAAGACTACAAAACCAGTGGTGTTTGCCAGTCTCTTGTGTGTGTTCTTTTTCTCCTCTGCATTGCTAGTTGGACTAAACAGTTCTCTGTGGCTGGGTAATACTAGTTTTTCAGTTTGGCAAAGCATGGGAATCTCAGTTCTGCTCTTGAGCCTACATTTTCTGTATTTTTGGGCAGCATTTTCATTGCTTTATTACATTGATTTCCTCCATTATAAAATAGGTTGATGCTGAGCTACTGCTAGAGAACCTAGCCCTGCCCAGAATGCATTCTTAATGTGCAGCCTCCTTATTTACTTCCAAGAATTTTGGTTGAAACAGCTTGTAAATTTGTAGCACTAGAAATGAAAACATGATTTTCTGAGGAAGCCTTTATCCTCAGGCTAGGCCAGAGTTGTGGATTCTATTTTTCATTTTCTTTTTTATCAGTCTGCCTGCTACATCAGTAGACATTATGGATGTAGTAGGAACAAATGATATGGATTGTTTTAAACTTAAAAGCTTCAACAAGACCCTGACTCCTTACATGCCTCAATGAATGGACTTTGACTTCAGAAAAGGAAATGGTGTAACAGTCTTAAACAGAAAATTTTACTTTAGAAAGAAAGCCTGCAAGGAATTGGATTTAATACACTAGCCGCTTCTTTTAGTAAATGAAATCATTGTTTGCAAATTTATGCTCATGTGTCTTTGAGAAGACTGTGAATTCAACAAAATGACACTGAATGTGAATAGCTGGAACAGTCATAGCAGTGGAATGGTAAAAGAGCACAGCATACACTGAGCTAATTGTCTTTATGCAGAACCGAAGAATGAAGCACATTTCAGAACAAAAACGAAGGTACAATATCAAGATTGGTTTCAGTACTCTGAACAGCTTGGTTACAACCAACTCCAAGTTGGTAAGTAACTTGGCAGCAGCAGCTTAATGTGGCATATAAGAAAGAGCCATTCTGAACAGTCTTGTTAATAAATATAATCTCCCCACTGTTGATGGAGAATGCCAGTCAGTCAGTGGAGATATTTGAACTCGGGGACTTGGGAAGGGTAATAAATCCATAGCTTACAGGCAGAAGAGTGTGTGAAAGCATTTTATCTTTTAGACATTATTCTTCTGATGCAGCTTCAAATGCTGAAGAGGTCTTGTTGGGTGAGATGCTGCAGCTTTAAAAACAACAGGGAAAGAAGGAAAACTGACCTTGGCAATACTTGCCCTTGAGACCCCAATAACGAGTATTTTTGTCATGTTTGCAGCAAAAGATGACTTTGCATTTAATGTTAATGTCACCTTTCTTCTGGAATAGTGGCATTTTTTACCCATTCTGGATGAAGTCTGGTCCCCATAGTTTGACTTGAAAAAAACCATGTTCCAGCCAGTAATGTAAGCTTGTTCTTCCTGAACCATGAGCTAGCCAGAAGCCAGGTAGATGCCGTTGATAATAGTGCCGAGCCTCTTTAATATACTTTGAGCTAATATTACCTACTTATGAACACAGCTTGTTAGCTTAGGCTTCATGCTGTGCTAACCGCAGGTCAGAGGGTGGCAGAGCTGCCTTGTGTGCCTTCAAATACTGTTGAAAGATGTCAGTGAGCCAGAGGAAGAACGAAAAAGTCCAGTGAAATTTCTAAAACTTCCTACACTGGCAAGATCTTTACCTGCCAGGAGGAGTCAGGAGCCTGGCCACTCACTTCAGATGATTTGGAAAAATCCCTCTGGGTCTCTTTACATCTAGTATCACCCAGCTGCCATTAAGGGTTTGATCCTGTGTCCACAGCTTTACAAATACTCTCAGGGTTGGGTTTTGTTTCCCCCCAGGATGTTACAGCAAATTAGGGGTAAATCCTTCATCTGTCTAGCTTCGTTCCAGAAAGTGAGCTCTATGTTTGTGTTTGGTCTAGATCAGCCATGCAATCACACTGCAGAAAACAGTGGAATATATCGCTAAGCTACAGCAGGAAAGAATACAGATGCAAGAGGAAACCAGGCGCCTTCGGGAAGAAATCGAGGAGCTAAACGCTGCCATCATGTGAGACTCGGGGAGCTTTCTGTAATGAAGCAGAGCAGCTTGCATGTTGCTTTGGCTAACAACAGGGAATATCTGCCTCGGATGGGTGTTGGAACAGAGCTGCTACTAGCTTCCAAACAAAAATGGATAGTTGCTGTGGGCTGGGCATTGGCAGCAAGCCCTGGGGATTCTCAGCAAACTCTGAGCATGAACACACAACAGTGGCAGCATCAGAAAAAATACATCAGGTCAAGTAGCATAATTCTGAGAAGCCAGTGATGATAGTTTTTTAAAGCCATGCTCTCTGGGTGATTGAACACTTACTCTGCATGATGGCTTTGCTGCAGTTTTCTTTCCAAATGCAGTCAGTTTTGAGAGGATAATGTAGCTGAGTGCATGAGACAGGACTTGGAATCATGGAGCTTGCCACTGCTAAGTCTCTTCACCTTCCTGGTGCCTCAGTTTCTTCTGTGGGTTTACAATAGTTATGTACTATTGCAAAGTGCATTGAGAACCCCAGTGGGTTTTCTTTCATCTACAGAAGTGTTAGGCTTAGGCACTGAGTTAAACTTGCCAGCAAATCAAAATCCTCTTATTCTTATTTAAAAGTATGATGGCATGTGTTTGCTTTTATTTTAAATGGATCTGTTTCTTAAGAATCTCTGTAATATTTTCTTCTATACCATTGCTCAGGAGTAACTGTAATTTTTACCTTGACTCCTAATGTGCCTTCTTCTAAAAAAAACCAACCCTACTCTGTTCTATTTTACACTTTACACAGTTCTGTTGCTTGTAAGGAGTGTGTAGCAGCTTGAGAAGTAGCTTTGCTGTGTGAATGCAGACAAAATTGATGAGAAAACAGTATATGTAGTCCTGGCTGTAACAATGGCGTTCTGGAGGGATTATGTACTGGGAATATAGGAGATGCATACTTTTTTCTCATGCTGTCATATAGTCTGGAAGAGAAGTGTGTCCTTTCTGATGAGGAATCTGATCTTGGAACACCTTTTCAGTTCTTGTCAACAGCAGCTCCCTGCTACCGGGATTTCTGTAACGCGGCAGAGATTTGACCACATGAGGAGGATGTTTGATGAGTATGTGAGAAGCAGGACCCTGCAGAACTGGAAGTTCTGGATTGTATCCTTTTATATCAACCTGCTGAACCTGAAGTTCAGTACTAAGTTATTTAGAGCCAACAACTCTGGATTCTGGTGCTGTGACTTTAAGCCAAGTTATTTAAATAACAGATGCCCTCAGTTTTCATTCACATCTGTGTGTGGATACAAACCCTTGCCTTACAGGCTGTTGTGAGGCAGAACTTGTTCACCTTAAAGTATGAGTGGTAACTTGGAAATAAAATGCAATACAAGGGCAAGGTTTTCCTGGTGGGCTGTTACACTGAAGGAAGTATTTAATAGACTCCTTGTGTAACTGCAGCTCTTGTAGTCTTTTGGAAGAAATGAACAGAGAATAGGAAAGATTTTTATTTTCTTGAAAGTATTACAATCACTGAAGCTGTTGCAAAGGCAGTTTTTAAAACTTGCATGTTTCTCTCTTGTAAGTGAATGAGTAAAACAGGAGGTAGAAAGACACAAACTGAATGCAACAGACTTAACTGCATTTTTGCTTTGCTGTATACAGTAGTTGTTCCAACAGCTGGGTTGAATCCTTAACACATGCTGACATATTTCAGAATGTCTTGCAGTAAAAGCTGACAAAGTCCAGGGGTGAGTGATAATACTAACAAAAAAAATCTCCTCATGAAATGACTGTAAGAGAGAGAAGGGCAGTTTCTTTACAAATACCAAAAAAGCCACAGTTTCTGTCGCATATAGGATGGAAATGAGTAATCTGATCTTGGGCTACTGGAGACAACCCCGAAATAGAACACTCTTGAATATTAGAATATTGAGAGGAGAATACTCATGTCACTCTGTAGAAGTCTGTAAGGGCATGCAAACTCCATCAAGTATTCTGGGCAATTGTTAGACCTATCTTGATTGTCAAGCACAGTGAGAAAGATGTGGGGGTGTGTGGCAATGCTGAGATTGCTTTGGGTCATGTTCTCACATGCTGCTGACTATAGTGAGAAAATCCCTCCTGGAGTATCATGGTAAAACCACAGATTTGGAGCCTTCAGGTGAATTTTTAGCATCCAATCAGCTTCTGAAATAAATATATTTGTATGCTTTATGGTCACCATTTCAGGCAAGCTCATCTGAAAGCCTGGGAGCTGCTGCCAACTGAGGCTTGTGGTGGTGCTCTGTTCACTTTAATATACTGCTGGCTAAGACTCCTGTCTGCTCCTTTTCTGCCAGGAAGGTTGTTGCCAACTCCAAGCCCATCCTTCCAAGCTGTGATGGTAGAGAGCTAAAAGAAAAGCCTGAGAGTCAGCGTGCTACTGTTCTGGCCCATATAGATGCAGATAAGCAAGTCTGGTCCTTCGTGTGGGAATCCTCGCCACACAATTGATTATCTGTAAGAACACTGACATACTTGGCAGTCTTTGGTTAGCTGCAGTTGCAGACAGCTTGAGTGTTTGCTGAAAAATCTGCCTGAAAAATTGCCCAAATACTTGCACCATTGGCCTATGCTGGGCTCACAATTTCCAGGTAATCCACCTTGAATGCACCAGTGGTGTGATACGCTAAGTGGTGTGGTTACACTATAGCTTCTAGTTCCTGTTGCTGTGAAAGGATCAGTCTTGTGTGAACAAGGTGGCAATGAAAAAAATTGAACAAATTACTGTATGCTTGCAGCGGTGCCATGGCATGCAGTTGGTTTGTAAGAGATCAGGTGAGTTGTGGAGGAATTCTGCAAAAAATAATGAGCTTCACTCGGAACTGAGGTTCAGTTTTTTCCTTTGTCTTAGTGTTAGCAGATTAAAAAAATTAATTTTGTGATGTTGCAATCTCTATGGTAGTTGAAGCCCATTTGAAAATCCATTGTTTTCTCTGCAGACTGAGCTGTAGTAGCCTTTCCTGGAGAGTGTTTTGAATTCCTCCTTGGTTGTCTCCCTTAACATTTGATTTGCAGTTCAGCATTATTATTAAGCCATTGTTTGAGTCCTTCAATGGGATGGTTTCCACCACAAGCCTTAAGGATCTGAATCAAACTGCAATGGCCTGGTTGGATCAGCACTGCCCTCTTCCTGTTCTGAGGCCAAGTAAGTGAAATTCTATCCAGAGGTTACTCCAGATTCTATGAAGTTTGACCATACATAATACCTACTAATTCATGAAAGTCAGAGGATGACAAAGAAACCATATGATGCTGAATAAGACTTACAGTTCCTTTTTATTGTCTCAGTGGAAAAATAGGAACCTCTTGTGACTGTGAAGATGCTTGGCTGCATACTTAAAACTGATCAAAAAGAAAGCAACCAACAAATTGCTGAATCTAGATATCAGAACTTAAAAGTCCCAAGCTGCATGTAAATTTCAGATACTCTGCACTAGATGGAGTAAGTTTGGCAGTGTGATTTATCTGGTTATGAAAGAAGACTTCTGGGAGTTGTATTCAGCTTTGGAATGACCTTCTGTTTGGGCAGGACTGCTTCAGCCTTACCCCTTGCAATCCAGCAAGTATTTACATTTACGGTTAGAATTACCAAGTCTCTTTTGTAGAAGAAATGAGTGGGGTTTTCTGAAGTCCTGGATCCCCATTCCTTGTTCCCTGGGCACAGTTCTTGCACATCTTTGTTTCTTGCTGTCAGTCTGTGTGGAGGTGTGAATATGTTGCAGTTTTTCTCTTATTCTGTCATGTGCAATTGCCTTAGAGTACCTGCACTGTGTCGTGCATGGATCTGTTTGCTGTCAGACTAATGACTTTTCTTGATCCTTTTCTGGCCTTTTTTTTCCCCTAGTGGTGTTGAATACCCTCCGGCATCTAAGTACAACCACCTCAATTCTGTCAGATCCATCGTGCCTGCCAGAGCAAGCTGCTGAGGCAGTCATCAAGATGAACAAATCAGCTGGTGAAACCTAACAACCAAAGACAATGAGTTGCTTGTACAAGGGGTGGAGAACCTGCCAGCCTAGCAGCCTGGCGAGTCTCCTTTCAGTTGGTGCACTTTAGAAAGAGTTCTCTCCATCACCCGAGGCGTTGTTCCGGGCTTCTGGCTCTGCCTTCAGAACACATGGAAGTGTGATGCAACATTGTTGTAATGTTTTGATTCCTCTTCAGTGCTGTGCTGTACTCCATTAAGTGAGAAAACACCAAGCTCAGGTAAATTCTAGCAGGTTTGAGTCCTGCAGGCAGCAATATATCTCCATCAATGCAGCATGTGTCTATATGCAAGAAACGTATTTCTACGAAACAGCTTCAAGTACTAAGTTCTCTGAAGTGTAAATCTTGTACACCAAGGAATGTATTTCAAGGAGAAACATGCTTTGGATTTTGTGAAACAAAATATGCTTTTTATTTTGGTTTCTGGTATTCAGTTCCATTTGTTTTACTTGAATCGTGAAAACTGTTCAACAGGATCGTATAAAAACCAAAGGAGAAGAAAAATCCATCAATGATGTCACCTCATGGCAAAAATACTAGAATTAAAATCTCAGGCTCTGTTTTGTGTATTTTCATTTTAGGGAGGGTATCATTGCAATATGATCAGTTTCAAGACATGCTGTATTTTCTAGCAAGTAAAGGAGCTGATTGTTACTTTTTTTTCCTGATAGAGCCATCGCAGGCGAGCAGCAGGCTGTGCACTCGGTGCCAGAAAGCGGTTTTAGATTGCAGAGACTCCGTGAACTGTTTTCTTGCACTCTGCAGAGCTCAGCTGCCTTCCTCATAAAATGTGTGCATATAAAACACACCCATAGATAAATGTAGTAGTGCTTCAGAGACAAGAACTGAGTTTGTAATGCTAAAAAAATGGCTTGTTTTGTTCTCTCAGAAACTCTATCAAACCACATGGACTTGTAGTCAGTTCTGTACTTCATCTGTTTTGCTGGTTCTTTCTGCCTTCTGTCTGAAAAACCTGAAGGACCTAGCATACAGAAATGTGTTTAAACCCCAAAATACTACAGAACATTTCTCTGTGACAGTCTCAGCAAGCGCCATGCTCTGCTGCAGACAAACTTAGTCTCATTACAGCTGTAATAACCTGTCCACCCTGAGGCAGCACTGGGATATTCATTCCAGCTGATTGTTCGTTGTCTGGAATGATCCTATGACCCTTTTAACACTCTTTAACTGGTTCTGATTCTCAAGAGCTATGCAAACTGTGGGTATTGTTTCCCTGGTACCTCCACTGAGTTGTCTTCTAGGTTCAAAAGCAGGCTTCCTGGAAGTGATCATCAGGCTGTCACAGTGCTAAAAAGAGGAGCAGCTAAACTATTTGGGCATTGCACATGCTGAAATGGGGTCAGTAGGTTCTCCTTCAGGGTATGAAGTTTTTCTCAGCATTGTCCCAAGTTTTCTCCACTTGGTGGGCCAAAGTTTAAAAAAAAAAAACAATAGGCTTGGGGAGCAGGGCTAAGCATGGGGAGAGTTTTTCGGTTTTGTCCTGAAATGCTGCAGCTAATGGCTTTCATTGCAGAGTTTGCTTATGTGTGAGCAGGACTGTAACAAGAAGAAAACTATCCCTGAGCAGAGGTATCATGAGTTTAGGAGACTGAAGGGTACTGTTGTGAAGGAAAGGAATCACAGAGTGGTAGGTGGTGGGAGGAACCTCCACAGACGGGGTCCAACCCCTCTTTGAAAGCAGGATCACCTAGAGCAAGTAACACAGGAACATGCACAGATGGGTCTTAAAAGTCGCTAGGGAAGGAGACTCCACAACCTCTCTGGGCAGCCTGATTCAGGGCTCAAGCACCTTCACACTAAAGTAGTTTTTACTCATGTTCAGGTGGAACTCCTTGGGTTCCAGTTTGTATCCATTGCCTCGTGTCCTATCACAGGGCACCACTGAAAAGGGACTGGACCCTTCTTCCTGACACTCACCCTTCAGATATTCATAAACATTAATAAGATCTCCTCTCAGTCTTCTCTTCTGCAGACTAAACAGCCCCAGGACTCTCAGCCATTCCTCATAACAGAGATGTTCCAGTCCCTTAACCATCCTCATAGCCCTAAAGAGAAGACAAAAGACAGGAGTTAAGTAGCCACACACCTTTCTTTGTGAATGTGGAAGCAAATGAGGAGATGCTCATTTCTTTCTTTATTTTTTTTTACAGTCGATCTGACATATCATTTGAAGTTTATGGCATGTGTGAAAACCTGTCTGTGTGACAGAACCAACAAAAATCCAGGCCTCAGCTAAGGAATAGTTTGTGGAAATAGTGTACAAAAGGTTGTCATAGTAAGTAAATAGTGAGTAGATTTTCTGGGGCAATCCATATCTATGTCTTTCGTGCATGACGTTCTGATCAGTTAAGCAGTGTTTTTGGGATGCATCTGGATAACAAGTGTTGAAATGTAAATTCCTTTATAAACTAGTGCTGTAAATCCTCCTGTTTTGATCACTGATTGTAAACTTGATTCCAGTGAAGTCATTTACCATTCTGATTTCCTGGGGAGCGTCCCTCAGATTCTCTCGTACTGGGCCGTCTCACCATACCTGCATGTGTATGGGCATGTTAAAAACAGGTATCCAGTTTTCTAGAGGGAAATCAGTAGGTAAATTGTCCAGGAGCAGTGCAACTTTTGGTTTTGCTCTGCTTTTCAGATGAACACATTCTGAAATGCCTCCCCTGCAGTGTGGTCTCCTGCTTGTCAGGCAATGACTGTGGCTCGATTTTTACCATTACCAGTATCAATGACATTAAGAGTTTTGTCTCAACAAGCCAAGTACACTACAGGCATACTTCACAGCTTAGGGAAGTCCTGTGAGCTTAAATCCCAACATCTCAGGTGTCACTGAATGGGTTAGAAGCTGAAAGGGACCTTAAATGGCTGAGAAGGGCTAGCGTGACCGAACTGCTAAAAATTTTTGTCTATTAGCAGCTTTTATTTGGATGTGGATGGAAAACCTGTCATGCTCATTGCACTGTGAGCTGCTTAAAATGGGAGGGAGTGTGCTTATTTAAATAACTTGTGGTGGAGAAAGAAGCTCATGGCACTATTAAAAGATTGCAAATGTTAATATAGAAAAGACAAAAAAAAATTTAAAGATTGCTTACTTAGGCAAGAGTGTAGGAGGGAGGGAAGGAGAAGTGAAAAGATGCTTTCCACGCAGTGCAATTAGCAGAAATGATGTGGCTGCTCTTTGAAGCAGTGATTCAGTGGATTTGTCTGATTGCAAATCAGAATTCTTTTATCAGTCAGCCTTGTGAGCATTGTGATTTCAGTTCATTTGCAAACACAGAAGGAAATAGCTGGTTAATGTCTCACATCTGCAGAGTAGAACTACTGAGGAGTGGTATGAAGAGAGAGCGACCATGTATGTATTAATTCCTGCCTAGTTTTCCACTTTGGTTTACATTTGAACTCCTTAGTCTGTCTTTCTTACCTATTGAGGAGTCTAAATACTATATTGCTTTAAAAAGAATTTTGGTAACACTTTCTTTAACCCTGCTTTAAGTGATCTGATTTCCTCAGTGTCACCAAAGTATATTCATGCAGGCAAAGCACACAGTACCTATAATCTATATCAAACTACGGATGATGCACATCTGTCTTCAGTGAATTGGTGCTGAACTTCAAAAGAATCCCCATGTGACTGAGTACAAGTCATCCTTCATCAAATCCAATGTATTTCACTCAATAAAGGAAGGGCCTGTGATTAGCACAAAGTCAGACTGAGAGGGTCTGAGTGATTCCTTCTGACTTTGAATTCTATTAATCAGTGTACTGTAGATGGCCCCTACCCCAATCTCCCCTTCTGGAGAATTTGTGCATTTTCTGCTGTAGTTATTAGGCTTGTATGATGCTCCCTGTCAGCAGGAGGAGTACGTGGTGGGAGTCTAGGACCAAACTAGAACTGAAGGAATTAATGAGCAGTAGAACCAGAGACAAGTCCATGCTTCATTTTGATAGTCTGATCTCTGCACAAAACCAAAGGATTCTTGATTAATACTCTTTGACCTGATTGATTGACATGTTCTTCCATACTTTTCTAGACCCATGTGGAAGGCTTCCTTGAAGGGAGACTCACTAGAATGTTTCCATCTGTGCCTTAGATCTTGGCATCCTGTATGTCTTTGATTTACCTTAAGTCACGCGTTCTTCCCCCAATTCAGCGAATTGACAGAGTGGGGCTTCCCTGGGGTTTAAGATCATTTTCTCTGTGATGTTACTGTGTCCCTTTGAAACTGAGATTGTGGAAAATGGTGTGTGTGTGGAAAAAACTGCATCCTTTCTGCTGACTTCACCATCCTCTACTCCCATGTACACAGGCACACACGCACACACGTGCAAGCTGTCGTACCGGAAGCTCAGCAGAAACCCAGCAAACGTGCAGATGCTTAAGCCTCTACATCTGGAATGGCTTGAAAAGACAAAAGGCTGGCAAACTGCATCAAAAAAATATCATCCCTTCGTAGTCCCTTGGGAGTGTGTGTGTAGTAGAGGGGACAGGGACAGGTAAATTTTGTTTTGTTTGCTTTAAAAGCACAAAACTCTGAGGAGCACTTTGAGAGCAGGAGGGGGAAGCTCTGTAGAAAGATGTTTAGCAAGATAAAGCTTTTGGAGTACAAATCATTTGAAAGCTGTTTCACTTTCTGTTTCTTGCCTTGATGTTGCCAACTAGAAGATACTGCTGAAAATAAAATGGGTTGCTACTGTTTTGACCTTTTCCTTTCTGATTCTTTTTCACCTTTATTGCATGGAAAAACACACAGAATCAAAAGGCTGATGATAGCTGGTTTAGGTGCTTTATGGACTCAGTCATATCCATGTTTGAGGACTATGAACGACTGCTGGTGACTTTTAGGTGGGTTTTTTTGATTAGGTGAGACAACAGGAGTCTTTCTATTAGTCCTTCTCAATTTATACACTTGAGTTTCAGAGGAGATAGTTTGGGGTTTGTTTATTTCTTCTTTTATAGGGCCACAGTGTTGTTCCCACAACACTATTTAAGGTCTCAAACTTTCTTTTGTTTCATTCTTGGTTGGATTTCTTGCTCATTCACTGTGCAGAGCAGAAGTGGTAGTATGGAATTGTAGCTTGATCTGTCAAAGTTGATTCAGTTACAAAGAAACACATCTTAGGTATATAATAGATTGCCGTTGTCTGAACTGATTTTATATCCAAACTTTTCCAGCATAAGGTTTTGAATCAAAAGACACCAATGTTAGGAGCAAGCCTTTTAAGTAACAATACAATGAATAAATTGCTCTCTTTCTTCTTCTAACCTTGTATTTAAATGTCTTTTAAGTGAATGGAGTTCATACTTGTTAAAAAAAAAAAGGAAGAAAAAAAAAAAACAACACAAAAACTTGGAGGTATGAGGACTTCAGGTTGTGCTCTTGCTTTGCCTAGGTTTCCTGTTCTGTTGCATGACACAACTTCTGTTGTGCTGTTGATATGTAGCACTTTTCAGTAGGTCTGTTAAATTGTGCAATGCATTTTTTTTATATTTACAACCAAAACAATAAAGGTTATTTTTTGGAAGAAACTGGTTGCAATGCCTTTATTTTCTAAACTGGGAGTGTGGGGAAAGTGAAGTTGTTCCTGGAGCAGGTCTAGCACTTGCCATCCTTTTTACAACTCTGACAGGTGACAAGAGCTCATATCCCTCTTAGCAGTGCTGAAGTTGCCCCTTTGGAATCTGTTTGTCTTATATCCACTGCTGAACTTCTGAACCTTGGACTCCTTTTAAGAAACTTTTTGCCCTTGGGCCCTTGTTCAAAAGAGTCAACTCTGAGCTTACTTGGAGCTTACAAGTGATTTCTTTTGCTTCATGCATTGGCCACCAGGCTGTATTTGCTCTGTGCTGGATTGTTCCCTGTCTCACCAGAGTTGTTAGCCAGACGAGCAAAAATTGAAAATTAACCTCTGTAGTCAGCTCTGCTCCTCTTCACTGAAGCAGGCTAGAGACTGGGAATGAACAGACAGGCCACAATAACCAGTGTCAGAAGTCTAGGTATCTGCAGAGTATACGTGTTTCTTCACTCTAAATAACCAGTGAGCCTGCTCTGCTATATTTTGCATAACTTAACTTTCCAAATGCATTGGCATCCTGATGTGTTCCTAAGGTGATCAGACCCTTATTGCTGTTCATTGTATTAAGCAGAACAGTCAGACATTTCTTTCTGCACCTGCTTTTGACAGGCTAGAAATCCAAAGGTAGCCCTGGTGTTTCTCCCAGAAAGGTAAAACTCTCAAGCCTGTAGGGGTTGCACCAATGCCTGGAGCCCTGATGATCTTGTTTTCTTGCAGGATAGGATTTGAGGCTTGTGGCTGACAAACTGCCAGACAGTGGACTCCACAGAGCAGCACTGAGATTGGATAACAGTATTCCCTGAGATGGATAACAGTATTTCCATGGAATTAATGTCCGTGTTAGGCACTGAGCTCCTTAAGTCCATTTACAAAATGAAACAAAGAGCATTTCAGCTGTGCCTGTGATGACTGAGTTTTGTTTTTCCCCAGCAGGACACTTCACCTCTCTGTGCTTCGGTTCTCACCTCATTGGTATGTTGGATTTTCTTGCCAAGTGGACACAGCATTGGGTGACAGGCTCTAGTAGAAGTGAAAGGTAATAGAGGAGTGGAAAGAGGGATTTTATTTTAAAATCATTGCACAGGAACTGATGCTAGTTAATCTCATCTTTGTGACTGCTGGCTTTGACTTGATAGAGTTTATGAGAACTGATGAGTCAGGCCTGTGGTTCCAGGAGGAGGTATAGCAGTTTTCTTTCTCTGTATTTATTTTTTTAATTATCTCTAGGTTAATCTCACATAAAGCATTTTGGTAGAAAGCAGTGATTCTTCACTGCTGTTTAATGAGCAGTGATAAACCCCACACTTCAGCCTGACTTCGCTCCTGACCAAGTGCACAAATGACAATGCTGCAGCAGTGGTGCTGTCAAACCTCTCTGGGAGGAAGCTGTGGCAGGAGAGCACTGGTTTTGTATTAGTGATTTTTGTGGTGGTTTTGCTATTGCTGATGTGCCAAAATGCAGTTATAGAAATGGCTTATTCTTGTGGCTGATTCTGCTAATCCTTGAACAGTGCTAAAAGCGGACCGCCATTTGCTCTATGGAAATTATGCCAAATAAAATCACTGCAGTAAGGAAATTGGCCCCTTAATGGGTAAATGACTCAGGGCTTGCTTTCTATGTAAAAGAATGGAAAACAATGTTCACTAGATCTTTTTTTGTTTGTTTTTTTTTTAATTTATTTTACATTTTAAGTTACACTGAGGAGCTCCTCTATGCCTGTTCTCATCTCTGAGGCCTCTCTCATCCAGAACATGCTTATCACCAGGAGGTGACTGGGCAATGAGTAGTTGGGTGCTGGGGAAGTTCTCTGTGAGCAAACATGGAAGAGTCCCTGTTGTCACCCAGATTGATGCTTAATGTGTTCCTGACTTGGAACAAGGTGTATGTGTCACAAACCCCAATGCCTTTCCATCATTAAATGGAAACAAACCCACTAAAGATCAGACTCATCACATCCTTAAGTCCTGCTGCTGCCTGCCCTTTTGACACTTCTTACGAAGCCCGTCTGTGACTCCTCTATCTCAACTGCTCTGTTCTTGTAGGCCTTGAAAGCTCTAGGAGTGATAATTAGCTGAGTTGTGGCTGTGTCTGGGCTAATACAGCATGTTTCCAGCAAGGCTGGTGCTGACCCTGAACCGTGAAAACTTGTATCACAGTATCACAGTATCACTTAGGTTGGAAAGGACCTCGAGGATCATCGAGTCCAACCCATCAACACAGACCCCATGACCAGACCATGGCACCAAGTGCCACGTCCAACCTCCCCCTGAACGCCTCCAGGGTCGATGACTCAACCACCTCCCCGGGCAGCCCGCTCCAATGACGAATGACCCGCTCGGTGAAGAACTTCCTCCTCACCCAAACCCAAACCAGACTCTGGAGCTGTCATGCAGCAGCCACAGTAACTCAGTCTTCAGAAGTGGGGGCTAATTAGAAAAAGATTGCCTCATTAGTGCATCCAAATGAGAAAGCAATTGGGAACTTAGGAAACAAAACTACTTCGTGTCTGTGAATAAAAATGGGCAGGAAAGGAGGTCATGTGCTGTTTCTAATATCTTTGGCATAAGGATCAGAAACGAATATTTTAATTTGCTGTTTAATGAAACACTAGGCTTTCAGTGCAAAAAATACCATGAAAAAATTGCAGAGTGAAAAGAGAATCCAGCAATACTACTTTTATTTAATCTCATTTTAATTTAGTTCCAGGTTCTATCCAAATATGACAACAGAAAATGAGCAAAACCTCTCACCTACTAAGCAGCATCCTTCATCCCTTGCAGTATTAAAACAGATAAGTTAAAAATCTGTGTAAATATGTATATAAACTATATTGTTGCTTAAATAAATCTAAAAAAATATAGATGTATTCTAGAAATTCATCAGTACAATTCACTAGCAAAGAGAGTGTGGTATCAGTCTACTGACACTCAGCTTTTCTTTGGAAAATTAATTGCAAGCTAAAAATATAACATTAAAATGACTGGAATTGTGCTTTTCTCTTTGCTCGTCTATGCCCTGGCTGATTAATTAAGTCACCTTGACTTAACAGTAGTTCATCTTTATGTTCTGTGGCAAATAAAGCAGTATAAATAATTTCATAATAAATAACAGTCAATAATTTAAGACATTTGTCCTTCAAATATTAACTTTAAGGTAGATTATGTAGTTAGAATATGTAGAACATCACAGACATTATCAGTGTTGTCCCTGGCATCATCAAACAGATGGAAGGTCGCATTTAGCCAAGCCTTTACTATCTTCCAAGTTATTTTTCTGTTGGCCTATTACATTTCTGCTGAAGAGTAGATTTTTGTTGTGTTTTGTATAAATTGTTCATATTTCTGTAAAACCTGCCATATGTACATCATCTTCTGAGACATTTTCATCCCCTGGCCCTGATCCACCTGCAGAAGGTCCGTGCCCTTGCAGGTGTAAAACGCAGCTCCTTCGCTCAGCGCCACATTCAGCTGGTTGATATTTGCAGTGACAGAGGAGGTTAAAGCCTCACCACAGATGACTTCTATGTCACGTTTCAGGTTTTCCAGAATGTTGTGAAAAACATGGAAAGTGCAGCAATCTGCATCAACAGCTGGACACTCAGGTATTTTCTTCACCATGTCTTTGACTTGGCTGTCAGCAGTCAGCCATTTCAGAGTTCTGGAGGTCACAGGGCTGCATGCATTCTGTAGGGGAGGAAATTAAGAGAGAAGTTGTTAATTGCTTGGTTTGTATCTTTCCTGGTAGTCCTTTCATGATTGAATATCTAGGCACCGGCACACCTACCTTTTAGTCTGTGTGTGCTGGAAGCTCAATAGCTGCATTAACACCTACACTCCCTGTATTGAGTGGGTCCTGCACACTCTGGGGCCATGATTTTGCAGCACTTTCTATTTTAATACCCTGCTTGGATTTCTTAGCAGCTTTTCTGAGTCTTTTTGAAATTTGTCATATGGGCAAAATTTACTCATGCAAAAGATTTGCTTTGACCTTAGCATATTTTCAGCTGTTTCAGCAGAGATGGTTTTGATGTCAAGAATGATATCAGGGGAAAAGTTTACACTGATTTTTATCAGCATATTCTTGGGAACATGTTCCCAGGAATTGGAATTTGTCTGAAACACTGACATTTTTATTCAGTGCATATTTTGCCATCTCCAAGGAAGAGAGGATGAGCAGGATTTTTGGCAGAAGTGCTCCTGACTGCTCTAGTACTAGGATCAGATTAAAGAGCAAGGCAATTATTTCTGTGTTTCCAGCCATCTGGCATCTCCAAAAAGATGTCTGCTTCAAGCCCAGCATGACTCAGGAGACCAAGAAGGAACAATGCATTTAGTCTGGAAGATCACAGATACCATTTATCTGAGACAAAGTTGCCCAAACCTTCCCCAGTTGTCCCAGACATTGGTCCCGAACATAATGCAATGAAAATGCTTTCCTTCTCGTATGGAATACAGAGAAGAGACTATTTTAGGTTCTATCACATATGTTTCTAGTGCTTTGTAATAATCCAAGAGATTTCCCCACAGACACAGGAAATGCAAATCATGTACTTACGTATTTTTTAAACAAAACAGTTGCCTCAATTTCTAGCATTGATGCTAATGGCTCTAGTCTGGTAACAAAATGCTTCTGCATCTGTTGTGAAGTAGTTTTGCTTTCTTCTGTTGGTGCCAAGGAGCCCAAAGGAACCAGTGTACAGAAGAGGAAGAGTGCAAACCTGTTGATCTCTGCATTGAAATGAAGAGGAGAAAAGGGGGATAAAAAAGAAGAATATGATGATTAGTCAACCAGTGCAACCCTGCAATCTGCAACAAGGTGAAGTCACACCCACCTGCTTGGTGCTTCATGGTGGGCTTGAAGAGCAGCTGTCTTGGCCAAAAGCTGTCTGGATGTTGGTGCTGAAGCTGCTTGTTGCCTGCAGTGCTGTAGGTGTGGACAGCCAGGCTACATTTAAGTGCCGCGGAGTTTTACGTCAGTGGCTCCCCCATGGCTTTTTGGTGGTTTTTAGGTGATAATTTTGGGGTTTTTTTTCTTTCAAAAAAAGATTACATCAAAAGTTGGTTCCAATGCACCTTCACCGATTGCGATCTCAAGGCGGTTTCAGGCTGACACAGATGGTGTCCTGCATTATCTGTTTAACTACTTGTTCAGGATGCTTGGCTCAGCCATCCTGTTGAAATCCTTGGGCTCTCCAAAGTGTAGGATTTAGAACATAAACTCTGTTGGTTGGTTTTGGTGTTTGTTCTTTTTCAAAAACATAGTGAGAGCACAGAGCTCACATCGTTGGTGCCCAAAACCCAGCAATCTCCTGCAGGGTTTGTGTAAGAGTGGGCTAATGCTGGCAGTGAACAAGTTACAAGGGGCTTGTGTGCAAGGCAGGATAGGCCTCCAGGTCAACATGTAAATCCTTTTGCTGGATGTCTGTCCTTCCCTCATGCAGAGGATTTCCTGTATCCCACCTTGCCATCCCTGTCACCCTTCTCTCTGACTCTCCTAAGTCTATCTTCTACTTCCAGTAACTAAGTGCAGAAAGTCTCACACATGCCAAAACAGAAAGATGATCCCTAGGATTTACAAGAATGAGGCTGTGAGCAGAGGACCTGCAGAGCTACTGACCATTTAGGACAGAAAGGAGAGCAGAGGAAACCCCTCAGAACATACCCTTGTTAAATGACAAAGTGACACAGACACACTTGGACTCCCCACCTCTGGTCTGAACTGATGCCCAAGGCTTGAAATGGGAATGGGTATTTTCCCTGGGCCATGTTGGAAAAAATTTCTTCCCCCCAAAGGGTTGTTGAGCTCTGGAGCAGGCTGCGCAGGGCAGTGGTGGAATCCACATCCCTGGAGGTATTAAAAAAACATGTAGATGTGCTGAGGGCCATGGGTTAATGGTGACCTAGCAGTGCTGGGCTAACAGTTAGACTTGATGATCTTAAAGGCCTTCACCAACCTAAATGATTCTATAATTCTGTGTTGCACTGAGCTCCCACCAAGCTGTAACTTCAGCCCTCAGTTGCTTACTTGAAGCCACAAAAATGAAGATTGACAAAGTGAATGTTCTGCCACCTGCTAGGAGGAAGCCCTGGACAGCCAAGCAGAAGGATGCAGCCATCCCACAAGGATGTATTTCCTCACATCCCCATTCCCAATTGCTAACTAATGCAAAGAAAGAGAATGAGTTATCACAGCCTGTGGTGTTGGGCAGCAGACAGTACAGCAGAGTGCTGGAGAAGAAGCAGGAAAGGACAGTTATGGCAGACGCTTTTTATTTGAACTTTTATTATTATTTAGGGGTAAAAGGGATAAAAAGAGGTATGTTTCTTTGTGCAGGGTGTTCTTCTGGAACATCCCTACGAAGACAATGGTAGGTCAGATGGATTCTTTCAGGTAAAGGGGTGACGTTGGAGGAGTGCTTAGTTGGAGGTACCAAAATGGAGAGGCATGTATCTGGGTGATGCTCCATAACTGTGTTCTAAGATGTTTGGGAGGTGCCTGAGCTTGCACATACAGGAAACCATTGGGCATGGGGTAGCTGGAAGGACATTGAAGTACCCCAGAGGGGTATGACCAGGGAGGAGAGACAAGGAGCCACAGCTGGCTTCCTCTAAGAGTAGGGAACATCTTTGTGCAGCACTGATGGCAAAGAGGCCCAGTTATTTTTGATACAAATAAGAGAAGTGGCATTCCTACAGCTCAGCTTTTCCACAAAGCTCTTTCAAAGAAGAAGCTCTGACATAATTTTCTACCAAGCTGAGGATAGTATTTGCCTGGTTCTTCCACTCCATGGTATACCACTATCTGTCAGCATGTACATGCTCTGCACATCCTTTCCTGTCTGCACACAGCTGTGATAAGCTGCTGAGCTGATAAACGAGCAGATGAACATCTGTCCTGCGAAACCCAATATGAGTGGAAGTTCATCTTTCCACCACATACCCAGCAAATGCCACAGAGCATTTCAAGTTCAAGTGGTGGAATTTTAATGACACAAGCTGCTCTGTGGGTTCCCTAGAATGGAACTTGCACCCATTGCCTCAACATCGCTGGAATAAGCAAATAAACCTTAGGGTGCAGGGGCCTGAATCTGACCTGAGACAGAGATGTAGCTTTTGTTCCTGGGGCTCATCTCCTTTCTGCAAGTGTAAGAAAGATTATTTTTAGCTGTGAACTTTGTTTTCTGATTGCATTGCACTGCTGTGGCAGCAGCACCCTCCACACAAGTGAAGCGCATTTATGCTGCTTCCCCGAAACCTGAGTGAGCTCAGGATGTAGATAAGTAAAATGGCAAATACCATGCCACAGGTCCTTGGCCAGGGGACAAGGCTGACACTGTACCCTACAAATGCTGCATGAGGCCACCTGCTCTTTCCCTGGTGGAGAGCAACCCTTACAACCCAGGAGCTGATCCAGAAAACCAGAGGTTTATTGCCAGCCTGGAGAGCTCAGTGCTATTCCAGACTTGCTCTGCAGCCCTGCTTGCAGAGCTTGATCCCTGGTCCCCATGGTATCCGCGTCCCTGCCATCTCCTAGCAACAGAGACCCGTTCGCTGAGCCAGGGAATTCCCTGCTTGTCTGAGGCAGATGGCAGCACCCAGCAATTGCAGTGTCTCAGCTGTTTTTTGGGAGCACCTGCAGCACCTGGCTCTGCAGGACTTCCCATGTGGCCTTGGCAGCTGGGTATGGAGCCAGGGGGGCACGGTATGGGACATGGTGGGGTCTGTGGTCTGCAGCGCTGACACTGCCTCTCCCTCTGCAGAACAAGTCCTGCTTTGATGCACACAGCAGCCCCCGGAGAAGCCAGCCAGGGCAGGAGGAGGCCATGATGCTGGATGAGGAGAGCTCTGAGGTGCTGATAGAGCTGCTGCGTGACCCACACAGCCCTTGGGCTCTGCCACCTGACTGCAGCTCCCAGGACCAGTACCTGCGGGAAACAGCTGTGCTGACACCTGAGCTTGTCCGTGGCTCCAACATCTCCCAGGTCTTCAGAACCCTGCGGATCGTTGGCAAGGCAGTAAGTGCAGCTGCTGCTGCTTATCAAGCTACTCATCTCCAGGCCAGGAAACTCTGTCTTCCTGTTGTGAGGGAAAATCATCCTGGGGAAAGGACACTTTCCCCATCCCAGGGTCTTCCCAGATGTCACTACTGCAGCTGCTGTAGAGCTACTGACCCTCCCACCCAGCTTGTTGCACTAATCCGTATTACATCTATGCCACACAGATCAACACTACACGTCTGTGTCACTTCAGCCACAAATTTGCTCAGGGGCACATTGGCCAAATCTATCTCTTTACAGGTGGAGGAGGTTGATGAGGGTCTGTTGCAGTTACGGAAGCTGGAGGAGCTCATCCTCAGTGCCAACCAGATCAACAGGATATCCTCAGCCAACCTGCCTCGGACACTGAAGGTGAGCGAGCAATGCCTTGCGATGGCAGGATGTGGAAGGAGCTTGTGTCTGGGAATGCACTGTGTGCCAAGCAGCTCCAAGGACTCCCAGAACAGCTCATTGCAAAGGGTGTTTGTTGTTCCCTCCGTCATGGGCAGGTCCTGGAGCTCTGCTGCAATGCTGTGGGTGATCTGCAGGACCTGTGCACTCAGCCTCCTCCAGAGCTTCAGCACTTAGGGCTGGGATACAACAAGCTGTGTGGCCCTTCACAGGACAAGTACCTCACTGTGGACTTCTGGTAATGCTACAGGCTTAAAGTGGGCTCCCAAAAGAGAGGTGGGCAGATGTAAATAGATGACCTCGAGCCATTAAAGTAGCCCACATTAAGAAATTGCAGCCTTTCAGCAGAGTTGTTTGTTTGCTGTGTGTCCAGCACCCATGCAGACCATTCTGTCTGTGCTGTTTTGTCTCACATTCAGAGGTTGTCTTGTTCTGTGACCAAGATGTAGAATGAGGAAATCAACTGAGAACCTGCCTTGACACCCTATGCACTGCAGTTCCCATGTCCCTGGGCAGGTTCCTTTCTTCATACCCTTCCCAAAGACCCTGGAAGGATCTAAAGCTTAAACCGCATCATCAAGTGATGCAGTGGGATAGTTAATGGATGGTAAAGGAACATATTTTTGAGTTGTGGGACAGACTGGCAAGGGACCATATGGCTCAGGAATTTGGAATTGGCCTCTTGAGGTTGTACCACTAGCTTCCCCAGGTTGACCCAGTTTGTGCCAGAGAAACAGAATTTTTGTGGGTTTTTTTTGGGGTCGATTTGTTTGTTTGGGCTTTTTTTGAGCCCGGGCAGTAACTCTATCTTCAGATGGGTACTGTTTGTTTAACCTTCTCTGGGTTCTCTTCTTAGGCCAAATCTTGTCTCCCTTGACCTGAGCTTCAACAGCTTCACAGATCTGCTGGAACTTGTCTCCCAGCTGTCCAGTCTGCAGAAGCTGCGTATCCTGGTGCTCCAAGGGAACCCGCTGGCTCTTGTCCCCACTTACAGAGGCTTCCTCGTGGACAGCTTGCCCAAGCTCTGCGTCCTTGATGACATTCACATTGAGCCGGATGAGAGGCATCGGTTCCAAGGTTTGGCAAAGCAGCCAGGTAAGCCTTTGCTTTTGACTGTCCATACTGACCCTGTGATTCAGGAGGTGGTTTCATGGTGGTTGAACTAGGAGCCCTCAGGGAAAACTCTGGATCCAGTATTTAATTCCTTCTTGTCTTACCTCAAATGGGCATCTTTATCTGTGCCTTTTTACCCCACTAGTACAAGCAGGGAGACAGGTAGAGGACCCTGCAGCAGTGTAATTGCAAACCAGGTAACAAGGTTGTTTTTTCCTTAGTCAGGTTCAGAGATTGCAAGAAGCCCCAATGCTGGCATTGCCTTGGTGTCATGGTCTGCCTCTGTCTCTGCTTCCTCAACACTGTCTGGTTTCAGACCATGTGTTTCCTTCTCAAGCTACTGAAAGAGGAACATACCCTCTAGGGAAGATGCTCACATGAGTGCTGCACTGTCAGAAACCTCTTCCAAACACAGTGCCACCTCTGCAGCATGGCACGTTCCTGACTGGGACTAGAGCAGGGAGCTGGGGGCATGCAGGGGTGGGAAGCCCCTGATGAATGAGTTTAGGCACTAGATGTAATCTTTGAAGTCTAAAATGTTTAACCAGGGAAGCAAAGCAACTAAGCCAGATGCTTTCATGGCTTTGGAGTGCCCCCATGTGGCAGTGGCTTGTCATAGCGATAGCACAGGCTGGCAGGGAAGGATACCAGGTGGGACATGGCTTCCTGGAGGCTTGTGCTTGCTATGTGCCACCTTCTCTCTGGAAAGAGCATGCTACAGCTTCACAAAGGGGTATCTTCCTTTTAGAGCTGATCAGAAGTGAAGCACAGCTGGTTGTGAGCATTGGGGAAATCAAGGGAGTCCCTGATCCGAGCACTCATCAACATCTGGAGGTTGACTCTGAGGCTCCAGTGATCACCTACAGCTACTGTGTGAACTATGAACTTTTGGAGGGAGAGGAGACTGGGCACAGCAGCACTGAGGTTTGTGCTTAATTCAGATCTTGAAACCAACAGGCAATGTCACACTATAGTAAGGTGGACTTCATCTCCAGGCTGTAAAGTGAGACCTGGTGTGGGCAGCAGCAGTACTGGAGACAGGATTCACACATGGCCACATCTGGAAGGACAAGTTACTGCTGGCTACATTCTGTGTACCTCTTGGGGAGTCCACTGCTGATCTCTATGTGGGAGTGCATTGACAGCTCCCCTCCCACTAACTGCACAGACCCCTTTCTTTGGAACTGATGTCCCCTGTTCCCATAATGAGGATGGACTGGAGAATGGGATTCTGGAGGCAGCTCTGCCCCCTGATCCTGATGCAAACACCACCAGACAGGCCCCACCAAGAGATCCCTCTCTATTCCAGGAAACAAAAATCCATCAGCATCCTGTGGTGGTCACCCTGGATATGGACAGCTCTGCCCAGGACACCAGAAAAACAATGAGCCAGCAGCAGCCTGCAGCCAAAGAGGAGCCCAAGGTCCCCTCTGGTAAAGAGGAATTATAAATCCCTGCCCCATTGCTCAGGGATCTTCCTGACCTGGTGACATCAGGATATCCCTCACAGCACCTGCTGTTACTGAGACTGATGGATAATGAATTGTCACTAGGGGTCCTTCTGGCTTCAGAAAGGCGAGGTCTCTCCTCACAGCTTTGTTGTTTCTGTACAGCTAAGGTGTTTGTCACCCCTGGAAAGCCCTGGGCAGACACCATTGACTGCAGCTACAGGAAGGAGCACACTGTCAAAGACTTAGTGGGGCTGAAGTCCTTCCTGGAGGCTGGAACAATTGTCTCAGTTGTGGAGGAGAAGGTGAGAGTGTGGCAGAGCTGAATGAAAGAGGAAAGAGGAGGAGGGAGGCCCAGCAGTGATATTGCATTCACTCTGAGAAGCAGCTTGGGATGACCATGACCCCAGACCAGGGTCCTCAGGTGTCCCAGCCCCTGCAACACCAGATCCTCTCTCCATGCAGGTGCTCTCATGGCCTGTCAGCACTGATCCAGAAGAAAATACAGTCATGAAGGGGAAGGCAGGACAGGGGCTGCAGAAAGGCAGTGCCAAGGTAGAGTGCTGGGAGAGAACTATATCTGAATAACATCTGAGTTACAAAAGTAATGACAGGGGGGGAAAGGGCCCTTCTCCTGGATCTGTCAGTGAATTTGCTCTCCAGACCTCTCACCAAAATTCCCCTTGCTATAGGAATAAGGCAGCAGTGGTTTTACACACATCTTGGTCTGGCTGCAGTGGTGGGCAAAGGGCTGGGTCAGGGTTGCTTGCTGTCTGATAAAAGATCCCCAACCCTCTGCTGAAGCCTGTCCCTGTGCTGCTGTCCTGCAGGGTCTTGTGCCCAGGGACAAGCAGAAAAAGAAGAAGGAGAAGCCATGTGAACTCCGCAGTGATCCTCCCATTCAGAAGACCCTGGGCACTGGGAGGGTGACCCTGGAGGCCCTGCTGACCACTGAGGATGTGGTGGCAACTGTGTGTGACTTTGGGATCCTGATCACTGAACAGCCAGTGCAGCCACCAAGTCTAGAAGAGAAGGTAAGGAGCATGTGGTGGGGCAGGGTGGTGACACAAGGCTACCTGGTTCAGCATATCCCAGTCTGCTCTGCCCTTTCCATCCCTCCTATCCATCCCTCAGTTCTCTTCATAAAATAGGACTGCACTAGCCCTGCCTGAGCACCATCCGTTGCTGCTGGTGTTATTTCATGTTGACATCAGCACTAAGTTGATAGTAGATGCTGCTTTCTATAGGCTTAGGGAAATAGATGAGCTGTTTTTCCACAACCATTCATGCTTCCTCTGATGCTCGCTCTCTCAGCGTGGCACACACAAGCTGTACAGACACTTTCTATTTCCTGGACTTTCTTCTCCAAGCAACCCTTCTGCTCCACTCCTGCTTCCCCTCCCCACTTCCCTCTGACCCTCAAATCCCAGAGACAGAACCCAGACAGCAATGGCTGCCGCAGGGCTGGATGTGGGCAGTGAATTTCGGCACAGTCTAACTATGGAAACATCTCTCTCTGCAGGATGAGAAAAAAGGCAAAGGCAAGAGCAAAAAAACAAAAGCAGAGAGAGAAATTCAGACCAGCCGGAAAACCACAGCGTCTGCTGAAGGTGAGGGAGACTGGAGCTGGCTGGGCAGAGGGTGATGTGTATGAGAGCAAACAGCAGCAGTGCCCAACCTGAAGGCAGCCACAGGTCCTCAGCTCTGCCCATCCCAGCAGGGTTCTTACTCACATCCTGAGCACAGAGCACTGAATGCACCCATTGACTGAGGGGCTGGATGGTTCGACACATGCCTGACACCTTGTTAGATTGGTGTCTGAACAAGCACAGAGGGTGGGCTGCCGGCTCTCCTGGCAGTGACACACACTTACCAGCTCTGTTCCAGTGTAGAAGGGCAAAACAGTTTTTTGGGTGTGAGATGTGCTGCCCACTGTGTTGGCTGCCAGTTGTAGCTGGTGGCATGGCTGGCTGCAGAGAGTGCTGTCTGGGATGCACAATAAGGTCCTCATCCATTTCCAATTTGCATCTCAAGGTACTTTGCAGAAGGAATTACAGTTTTTTCTGGTTTAGAGATGAGATGCACAAAGAGCCCTAAGTGCCCCAGCCAGCCCATGGCAAGTCTGAGAACAGACCCTGGTCTGCTGTCACCCATGAAGAGACCACCCCAAATGCTGGTGGATGTCTCAGAGTCCCCAGTGCAGAGCTCACCAGCTGCTCAGCCAGCAGCATTGCTTAAGCTGCTGAAGAGAAACCTCATCCTGCTTCTTGCAGGTTATTTTTCCAGCAACTTTGTTTTCGCTACAAAAATAGCAGTGCCAGCACATTAGAGGGGTAATGCAAGAGCAGAAGGAAGTGGGGGAGGGAAAGGGGTGGTAGAGCCATGCCGAAAAGCTGCTTATGGGTCAAGAAGAATATGGAATGGGCCAGGCCTCAGCAGCACCACTTGGAGCTACCAAAGGACCTTTAAGTCCCCACTCTGATATTAGATTTAGCTGCTGATTTAAGAGAGCAATTAATCCCCTCCCCAAGAGTTTCAGGATGATTTTCTGTGCCACATCACCATAGTGAGGAGGATCTCAGAGCCCTGCAGCCCTAGGCTGTCTAAGCTTGAGGAAGCCTGCTGGCCTTCCCAGCTACCTGAAAAGACAAAAAGCTCTCTGAGTGATCGCTCCGCATAAAGAGATAAGCATTTGTGGTACCTGCTCAGACTGCTGCTGAAGTAGGGAGCTGCAGTCAAACAACTCAAGTTTAGCAGTGGTGTGTTTTACTTCCTTTTCACCCCTGTGCCTGTGGTCAGTATACATGCAGGAGGTCTTTCTTCAGCCTGAGCCAGAAGGAACCTTTTCTGCAGAGGGTTGTGTGGCTGGAGATGGTGGTGTGTGCACAGAAAGCTGCTGCTGCTACAGGAAACTCAGAGTGATACTTAATTTGGTGTTCTCTTTTGTCCCTGCAAGTGGAGGCTGGCTGGGCTGCACAGTGGCTGCAATAGGCTGGCTACTCAGAGCTTATCTCAGAAAGATGGTGCCTAAAAATCAGCTGCCCCCCACCCCCCAGATTGCTACACCCCATGTCAACAGTGTCCTGTGGGCATGACTCATGACTCACAAGGACGTATTAATGGCATCTGGGGTAGCAGACATAGCTAGGGGGGCAGGTGGGGGCTGCTCAAGCAGTGTCTACAAGCCTTCATTGCTTCATAAGTCACCAAACTGCTCCAGAGTTGTTTGGCCCTTGCTCATCTCTTGGGTACCAGGTACCACTGTGGAGCTGTAGCAGTGGCCATGCTTCAAGGTACGGGGGTGGCTCTTGGCCCTTGCTGCTGCTGTGGTGTAGTGAGGCTGCATAGGGACTGGCACTCTCACAGCCGGGAACTGAGGCCGATTTGCATCTCTCAGTCAGGGAATTGCACACAAATAATAAGTCCTCTTAGAGGAGCTGGGATCTCTTCCAGACACTCAGCAAGCTTTGTCTCAAGCCAACAATTTGCCCAGACATTGAAGGATGTCTTCAGAAGTAGTGTCACGTAGCTCATTTGATTTCCCTGTATCCTTGAAATGATTAATTTCTGCATCTTTCTTTTTTTCCTCAGAATTATAGAGGAGTTTAACAACAAAAAGCAAAGTTGCATCCAGATAATTGCCTGCTCAAGGATGCTTTTTGGGCTTCTTACTTGAAATCATATTTAAACAGACTTTCCTCCAAGGCCTGGAAGTCAGTGCTAACGCAATGGGCATTCCCCCTGCCCACTGCTGCTCTTAGAGTGATTCATTCTGGCAAGACAGTGACAGATTTGCTTCTTTCCACAGGAAAAAGAAAAACCAAAGACTCTGCTGAACTGGAGGAGGGTCAAAGGCTCCAGCCAGTGCCGTTGACAGTTCAGTTCCAGATGCAACTTCTTCGGTGGCCCATGGCAGTTTGTTCCCAGAGCCAAGAGAGCGTGGAGGAGCCTCATTAATGTATCCATAGTGGAAGAGTGAGTGGAAAACAAACCCTGTGGGGAAGCTGTCTGGGTCCTGGCTTAGATGAACTGCTGGAGCTGTGAGATGCCCCTGGGATCCTGGGATCAGCTACCGCTGAGCTTCTGCAGGAGCTGCAGTGCACAGGGGCTGGTGTGTGGTGTGCAGGGTGGGAGGTGCAGATTGGGGGTATGTGGTGTGCAGGGTGAAGTGTGCAGGTAGGATGTGTAATGTATCTTGTGCAGGTGGGGTGTGCAAGGCGACGTTTGGAGGATGCGGTGCTGCGGGTGCAGTACGCAAAGCACAGGGTACGATGTGCGGGGTCGGGTGTGTTCTGTGCAGGGCACAGTGCCCGGTGTGCAGTGTCCGGTGCCGGCGCGCAGTGCCTGGGGCATGCCGCCCTGGGTGCGCCGTGCTCGGTGCAAGCCCCTCCTCCCGCGGGCGGGGCGGAACGGGGCTGGGTTCCTTGGCGGCGCCGAGCGGGACCGGCGGCAGCTCCAGGTGAGTCTCAGCAGCTCTGCAGAGCGGAGCTGGGGGGTTGTACCAGGTGGCACCGTGGAGCGCCGGGCTCCGAGCCCCGGCCCGGGCGGGCTCTCCCCGGGTTTGGGGCGCTGCGGTGCGGCTCCCCGCGGGCTCCTGAGCCCTCCCGTTAGGCGAGCGGCGGGCACAGTGTTCCCGTCCCCGCCGGTAGCACCTGGGCTTGATGAGAGCCAAGAAACAACCGGGAGGGGAAACTCCGAAAGCCGTCCCCGCGGCCGCCCGGGCTGGGCCGTGTGTTCCGTGCTTGCGAGCGCGGGAGTGCTGCGAGCAGAATGCAAGGTCGGTGTCTGCGGGCTCGTTCCTAACCGGGCTGTGCTCCTCTGACCGTGCAGGACCCGGGCTGAGCGCCGGAGGCTGTCATGCATCCCCGAGGGAAAAACCTGGCGCTTTCCGCCGTTTCCATCACGTTGCTGGCTTGCGTGTTCTACATGAGGAAAGAGGCAAAGCTGGCAGCGTCCTCAGCAGACCCAAAAGTGGATGATGTGAATCACAAACCGAAGTCTTTGGCTCTGGACAATGCTAAACCCAGCAAGTGTTTGCCAGACCTGACCCTTGCTAACTCTTCTCTTGCCCTTCCGGAAGTTCACCGTGTCTTCTTAACCTACAAGCATTGCCGCAACTTCTCAGTCCTGCTGAAGCCCACCGGGTGCAACAAAGAGACGTTCCTCCTGCTGGCCATCAAGTCGTCTCCTATCAACATAGACCGGCGGGTGGCGATCAGGAACACGTGGGGGAAGGAGGTCTCGGTTGGTGGCAGGCGTACCAGGCTGGTCTTCCTTCTAGGGCGCTCAGAGGCCAAAACCCACGCACAGCCCCTGCACCAGCTGCTGACTTATGAGAGCCAGGAGTTTGATGACATCTTGCAGTGGGATTTTGTTGACAACTTCTTCAATTTGACCCTCAAGGAGTTGCATTTCCTGCGTTGGTTCATGGAGGACTGCCTGTATGCCAGGTTTGTGCTGAAGGGCGATGACGATGTCTTTGTCAACACTTACAACATCATTGAATTCCTCCAAGAACTGGATCCTGACCGGGATCTCTTTGTTGGGGATGTGATCACCAATGCCCGGCCCATCAGGAACACCAAGGTCAAATACTTTATTCCAGAGTCCATGTACAGAGCCTCCTTCTATCCCCTCTATGCGGGTGGAGGGGGCTATGTGATGTCCAGAGAGACAGTGCGTCGTCTCCAGGGCACTGCGGAGGGCACAGAGCTCTTCCCAATAGATGATGTCTTTGTGGGAATGTGTCTGGCAAAGATAGCAGTGACTCCAAAGAACCATGCTGGCTTTAAGACTTTTGGGATCCAGAGACCTTTCAATCCTTTTGATCCATGCTTGTACAAAGAGCTGATGGTTGTGCACAAACTAAACCCAACTGAGATGTGGATCATGTGGACGCTAGTCCAGGATGACAGCCTCAGGTGTGCGGTGTCAGTAACATACAACTACAGAGGGGGTTGGAAAAGACCCTACTGATGAGCATAGCAGGATGGTAACTGGTGACAGGGAGTTGAAACTAAAAATCAGGTGGTGGTAGGAATGTATCCTCTACTAACAGACTGTACTTGAGCTGTAGGGGTTTATTTTGCAGCAGATCTTACTCTGTCAGTGGGTTACTGAAGTAGTTGAATTGTCACCAGGTAGGGGTGGGCTGGTAGCTCTGTGAGACATGGCACAGGGGACTCAAGTCAGTTCCTCCTATCTAGGCTGGGAGCCAGAGGAAGTCACAGCTACCACAGGGACATGAGTGAGGGGCCACCTACTATGGAGGCTCTGCAACAGAGGCTGGTGTCTGACCACTGGCCAAATTCAGTCTAGGAAAATTCACAACTGTTCAGCGTCTTGAAATTACTTGAAGGGATGGAAGAAAGGCTAGTGTGTGCTGCTGGGTCTGCTGCACCACAGCTCCACTGTTCTAGGCCAGCAATCCCATGGGTTCTACCAGACAGCAGGAGAAAAGGAATTAAGTGTGGGGGGGAAAAAACCTCAAGAATATGTTGCCTTAATGATCCAAGGGACTGGGCTCTGACTCAAGCCCTCTGGATTTTAGAGTTTATTACAGTTTTGCACTGGAAACTTTTGCACACTTTCTGATGGGGTTTGAGAGGAGCAATAGGTCTTGAATAATTGTGGAAGTAGTTATAGTGGCTGTAACTTTTCATGTTGTGTGGGAGGTGTTTGAGGTGGTGTTGCTGCTGTTGTAATGTTGGGTATAAATAAAATAGTTTTGAAGTGTGTTTTCATGGGAGTATTCTTGGATCTCCTGAAAGCTAAGAGCACTAAAAGCCAGAGAAGGCTGAGATCTGATGCTGGGCATTTGCATTAAGGAGCTCTTGATACTAGAGGAGAAGGTTATGTGGCAGTGGAAACTCACCACTTCTTTGCTGTGAGCAGCTGCTGTTCTCTGGCTCTGTCCAGCCAAGACATAAAAAGCAATTAATCCATGAATGGGCTGGAGTCACTCATTTGAGGGAAGATCAAATAGAAAACTAAACTTTGGTGATACTTTTATGAAGCTTATCAACATTAGGGTGCCTTCCTGCTAGACCAGAAGCTGCTGTGCTGTGTATGAGCTGGAAGCAGCCTGTGTTAGGAAAAGGCAGTGGTAGAGAGGAAGTGTGTGATTAGAGAAATTAGAGTGATTTGTGTTGTGCTGTTCTTGCTGACTCTAGTGCCAGCTGCCTAGTGTTCACTGCCCATCAGATGTGAGCTGGAGCTTTCAGAGGTACCCAGGAAGTGCCTCTTTCAGGAGGTCCTTGATTGTACTCCAGACAGAGAGGCCAAGGACATACTGACCAGAGGTGTGACAGCTCAGGGCAGGCTGGCTGCCCTGCCTTCCAGTGGGATGGGCAGTGCTGTTATCAGGCTGAGGGACTCCTGTCAGTCCTGCTGGTCCTTGTTAGATCATGTTCCTTGCTGCTTTGGCTTTCTAAAGCACCTGGTGTAATTTTATCTGTGCCCTGTGGTGTGATCCAGACTCTTGTGGTGGGAGTTTCCACTCTGATGAGTTGTTTCCGTGCTAGATACGAGTAGGTGTTTGTCTGAAAAAACTGCTCTTGGGTGAGCCTGCATGTGTCCAGCCTCAGCATGGGCTTGTGCAAGCTACCCTGCCTTCTGTACTGCAGCCCCAACAGGACATAAAGAATTGTATCAGCAGTACCTGAGAAATGTCTGCATGTAGCTTCAGATGTGTTGGC
Source organism: Melanerpes formicivorus (assembly GCF_026170545.1). Classification (NCBI taxonomy): domain Eukaryota; kingdom Metazoa; phylum Chordata; class Aves; order Piciformes; family Picidae; genus Melanerpes; species Melanerpes formicivorus. The sequence goes on along the minus strand of NW_027142424.1, from coordinate 2,404,234 downwards.
TTTGTAAATGTGGCAGAGTATCAACAGCAGAAGATAGTTTCTGGGCACTGTTCTTGGGATGTTGCTGCTTGTTCCATGGTACCATGTGAATTGCAGTGGTAGTGTTTTTCTGACCTCCTAGGTGATTCCAAACTCAGTAACACAAAGTAGAAAACGATGTCATGTCTGCTGTGGGCTTTAGGTGTATGGGCAAACTCCCAATAGGCAACACTCCCTTCCCACCTCATTTTGGAGGCTATATGGAGCCCTGCATGTGCCTCACTCCCATTTGGACTTGACTGAACTGACTATTTGGTTCTTGTCATGTCTGAGGGATGCATGTGTGCGAACACAGTGAGCAGGATGTACAGTGAAACAAGAAGTAGGGCAACAAGGGGGCTGGTAGTGGGCTCTGAAAGGGGAAGAATGAGTTGCTTTGCAGTCTCCTGTAACAGTCATTGTCTGTCTTAAGCCACATATTTGCCACGCAAACGTCTGAATAGAGTTACTGTGGGATCCTGAAAGGAACACAACCTGTACAGGCATTTGGGTCAGTGGCTTGGCAGAACCTTACAGTGCAGCATGTAACAAATTGGAGCAGCTGTGGTTAGAGGCTGACTTGAAGTTGACTCTTCAGGGTGTGGCTGTGCCACTTCTGCAAACGATCCTCTTAAAATAAGTGGCTTTTTCCCTAATGATCCAGCCCAAGGCTGTGTTTGGGACCTCCTGACTGCTGGCACAGCAAACACTGGCACCTTCCTGTGAACTTGATTTCCAGAGTATGTTATCCTCCTTGGATACAGCAGCACCCAGTGAAGAGCAGGAGCAAGCAAAGGCAGCCTGTTAATTCCTTTACTATTTAATGTAGAAGCATACAGTGCTGTGTAGCTGAGATTGCATCTGTTCAAAAGGCAGCAAAATGAAGCACAGATGGACTTAGGCTGCAGCTGACAACATTCCTTGTCAAGCATAACTCACTTGTGCTTGACACACACTTGTGCTTAAGAGCAACACTGAGACACATGAAGTGCATCAGATGCTACTTTGTAGTGAAAACCCAGTAATTAGGGTGTGTTTTCTTTCAAAACCTGATGAATTGGAGATTATCTGACTCAAATCAGCAGTGGTAAAGTTCTAATGGATGCTGTTCTACAAAGCAATCTCAGCTTAGATTTATGTTTTCTATACAGCTAATACTGCAAATTTCACATTAACATAGAAAATGAATGCAGTGAAGGACAGTGGTGGTTTTGAAGCCTGCAGTGAAATGTTAAGCTTGCAAAAAGAGAGAATTGAGATGATTTTCCTGAAACCTGTGCTGGAAAGCATTCAAGTATTTTCAGCTTGCCTTTGCTCACTACTTTGTAAAGAAGCACACAGCAGCTGCTACAACAAATTCGTCTATAACCACAGTGTCTTAAGTATCAAATCTCCCTTTTCTTCCTGGGAAAGGCAGATGTGTTGGTGATTCTTAAGTGAAAGAGGTTGCTGTCCTGAACTGCAAAACTTCACTAATGGCCCAGGTAACTCAACAGAAAATTTTCAACATTACATCAATGTTTCCCCTGACTGATTGTAATTAAGTGCTGCACCAGGGGAGGTTTAGGTTGGATGTTAGGATGAAGTTCTATACAGAGAGAGTGATTGCCCATTGGAATGGACTGCCTGGGGAGGTGGTAGAGTCACCATCACTGGAGGTGTTCAGGAGGAGACTTGATGGGGTGCTTGGTGCCATGGGTTAGTTGTTTAGGTGGGTTGGATTGGTTGATGGGTTGGACGCGATGATCTTGAAGGTCTCTTCCAACCTGGTTTATTCTATGTAATTTCTGTAAGTGTGGTGTGATGCAGCTCTCAAGACTCAGCTCTGTTGTAAACTTCAGAGTTCAATACAAGACAGCACTGAATCCCTTAACCAAATGGGCACACCCACAAGAGTTTAATAAAGGTATCTCCTAACAGATACAATTTACTTCACACATTTAAAAGAATGACTTTTAACTACACTTCTTTGGCCAATGCCTAATCAGTCTCTCAAGTTAGGGAGCTCTCACAAACATAGCAAATGAGGGGAAGGACCCTCCCAGCAGAGAGACAATTAACAAGCTATCCTTGATAGCAGCTTTCACATTTGCATAGTTCAATGTTTAAATAATTGAATCCATAGGTAGTACAAACATGATAAGTTACAAACAAGATCAAGGCCATTTAGATACTTGGCATTGATTTGTAAAGCAATCCTTTTGGGGGAAAAAATGGAATCATTGACTTATTTCAGCAGTTTCCCATACTATCCTCACACTGAAACTATGGGGTCTTCTAGTCTGTGACTCTCATATATTTTTGGTGACACCTGGATTCTTTTCAGTCTTCCCGAAGGTAAGGATCCTCACCTGCCTCTGTGCTCCCTAAAATACCCTGTGGCAGTGAAGATTCCTCTCCTTGAGTTTTGAGGAGCTCTTCTGTTTGAGCTTCAGCTAATGTGGTCTCTGCTTTCTGGGACAGCTGTCGCACTTCTTGCACCTGGGACTTGACTAGCTGAATGTGGCTGCGGGCTGTCACCGAGGCTTGGTCTGCGCCTGAGGAGTAGCAATTTACATGCATTGGGTTAGCAGAACACTCAGCAAACCTTCAATTAAGGAACTCCGTCTGTCATTATTATCTGCTTTGCTAAGTGTTTTGATGACTCTTGGGCTATATTAATACTAAGTGCATCGTTTACTCTTCATTTACTTTAAACAACAATTTAACTACTTGGAGGTTCTTTTCTCCCCTTGAATTCTTTCCACCCAAGAGGCTTATAGCCAGTGTCTGATGAGAGCAATCAGCTTGTGATACTGTGTTTGAGAACTAAGCCCAGCCCAATCATCATGTGCCAGGAACTTTGAGTCCTTGTCCTGGCACCTACCAGCAGCAGGAATGCCTGTAAGACTGCTGAACTCTGAATCCCTTCTCCTCCTCCCGTTCCTACAGATTCTCTTTTTTCAGGCACTTGTAGAGTCAGCATGTTCCTGTATGTTCATTGCTTTCCCCCCTTTCTCCACTCCAAAAACTTTGCCAATTTACCATAATTCAGCCCATAACTTGAATCTAAGAGCTATCAAGTCTCTACATGTTTTGTGAACCTGTGTATACAGTGAGAAAAATTAGTACCTTTCCTGAGTCAAAGGCAAATATTCTGACTCTAACAGAAATAAATCCAGAAAGACCTGCTGGACCCCCCAGGTAGCTTTATGTCTGCAGCTCCTCAAACCATGTTTGAACACTCCATTTAAAAATGACTAAATACTTCTCTCAGACACTTCCTGGCATGGTTTAGTCTTGATCTAACCCACACGTGAAGTTTCCATGCCTAGTTCTCACAACACTTCTATTAAACCTGTAGCAAATGAAAGTCCTTAAGTTCTCAGCATCTCTAAAAAACAGGCACTAGTTGTAAATTAGCATAGAGTTATATTCTGTGTCTCTCTCTGCTGCATTCCAGTATTAAATGCTGCCTAAATGCTTGGGGAAGGAAATTGTCAGTGCTTGTGCCTACCTGATTGATAGGCAGCTTCTGCTGCCATCTCTGAAAGACGTACTGCTGTCATCCAGCTGGACTCCAGCCTCAGGTACTCCTGCTGTTTTGCTGTCATCTAGGAGTAAAACAAAATATTACTTAATATAAGAGTATCTGAATGCTCTTCCAAACAGTGTCTTTGTGAAAAGGTGAGCAAGCAGGAGAACTTTCAGAGCAGTCTGAAGAGGCAGCTTGCTGACAAAAGGACAACTGCTTACATCAACTCTGGCTCCTATGACCACCTGCCAGATTGCATCCACCTCATCTGAATTCATCTTCCCAAGAAGATTTGTGTATTGCTTGTAGAGAGACACCAGTGTATAAACTGCCTGCAAAGAAGCAATTACATACCATTAGGTAACCATCTGTACACTGGTGGTGATGTCTCACTGCTCACTGGTGATAATTAGCAAAAGTGCTGAATGGTTTCACAGGTGCCTTGCTCTCAAGCTCTCTGTGGTTTTGGAGGCACTGACAGCTGTTGCCTACAGTAGTGCTGTGGACAGCATCTGGTTATGGACTTGTAAGGAAGTAAAGTGGAATGCAAAGACTTTACTCAAATTTGCACTTATTTAGAGAACAGTGTCTCTTGTTTCAGACTACAATATGGCTCTTCTGGTCATGGCCTTAGAAATGGGCACAGGAGGTAAATGAAACACCTAAGAATACAGGGTAGTGTGTCCTGCTGATTTGGTATGCAGACATCCAACAAATGTTAGAAGTTTATTTAGCTGCAGTTCTAAGACATGGGTCACTGCAGCTGAAGTTCAAGGTCAAACTGACAATCTAACAAGGCTGAAAATAACTTCTGTATTTAGTGCTGCAGAACAATGGGCCCCACTGTCTCCTCACAACCTGACATCTTTAACCCCCCACATCTCCTTTATTTAAAGTTCATTTAAAAAGCCAAAGTCCAAACATAAAAACAAAGCCCAACATGCCAAATAATTTATTATTTCCAGTATTGACTTGCCAACAAAGTATGTAACCTCTCATTTTACCTTTGTGTACTCTGTCAATGCTTCAATCAATGCATATGTTGTTTGAGAGAGGAGTGTAGAAGTACTGTCTGTTACCAAGGAAACTGCTCTTTTAATCAAGGCATCATTACTGAGAGAAGTTGAGTTCTGCTTCTGAAAGACAAGATACTTGCATCACTTTTAAGTGACTTTCATATGGATGTTATTAGTAACAAATAATGGTAAGGAAAAGCACCCTGTCAGTTACAAGGCTCAGCAGCCAAATTTTCACAGTAAAACAAAGCAGATGTTTTTGCAAGGTGTTACTGAAGGCAGACACTGTCTTCCTCATTTCTTTTCCTGAACACCTGCAGTCCCCAAGGAAACAATTCTGAGGGTAAGTACTAATTTGCAAAATGCCAAGCAAGTGGTTTTGAATATTAAACTGTTTCTAACAAGCAAGTATTGCATGAATCCTACCCCTAAAGCGTTACCTCCACGACTGGGACTGCACACAGGGCCACTCCCAGCCCCACGCCCATTTGGTGCCATTGTCTGTTCACACCTGAGAGGCAGCGTCTCCTAAAACTGGCCACAACAGGGAAACTTTGCCTGGAAATGCAAGAGACAAAAAGATAAAGGTAAGAAATAACCAGTGTGTGGTGAGAAGTAAGCATCTAAAAGAACACCCAGAAGCTGCTCTGGGCTACCTACTCTAACATGCTTCTGTAATGCAGCTGTGTAATAGTGAATGTTTGTTTTAAGTGCCATTATATTAAGTGCAAGAAAAGAAGACAAGCACAGTAGTGTGTTGGAGTCCTTTGTGAGAGATAGATCTTCTTGTGGTACCAATACACTGCTAATATTGATTTAAAAGCATGCTTAAATGTGGTAAATGGCACATGCAGGTGAGTAATGTAATACTTTGATGCCATCCAGGGATGTTTAGAGCCTCCTGTAGCCAGTTTTATTTACATCCAGTGTCATGTGAGAGTCCGTGAGGTCGAGCAGAAAAACAGCAGCACTGTTTTATGTAAAAATAACTGGTCACTTTTCCTTCTTTTATGCTCTTAAACTACAATCTGTGAGTGGCAAGCACGATAAAGGTACCACAGCTCCTCCTTCTTGTGCTATCCCAGCCGTGTTGGGGCAGCTAGAGACAGGCGAGGTGCGTTACGGGCGTTTTTGTGGCCAGGACGCCGCCCGCTGTATTGCACCGAAGCCGGTACAGAGTCACAAGGGTCGGTCAGCGGCAGGGAACCGCCCGCTCCAGTCCGGTTAACAGCCACCTGAGCGTTACCGCGGCCGGGTGTGGCTCCACAGAAAAGCCCCCGCCCCGCCCTCGGGACCCGGAGCGGCGGAGCCGCGGCGCTACCTGAGAAGGGAACAGCAGCTCCGGAGCCACCGGCTGCCAGCAGCCATCTTGCGGTACGCAGGAAGTTACATCAGCGTGTGCCGGGTGGGCGGGGCCAGCGTCCCGGCCCAGGGCGGGCGGCGGGTTGGGGGCGGTGACGGCGCGTGGCGGCTGTGAGGGCGGCTGAGGGAGGCTCAGGCGGGCAAGCGAGCAAACGAGAACCGTCTTCACCCTTACATTGTGGGGCAGCCGCTCCACCCTACAGGTAATGGCACTTAGAAGCAATATTTCGTTTGGAAAAAGCCTAAAGATCATCGACTCCAACTGTTAACCCAGCACTGCCAGGTCGCCGCTAAACCATGTCCCTCAGCACCATGTCTACACGGCTTTGAAAACCCTCTGGGTATGGGAACTCCACCACTGTCCTGGCAGCCTGGTTTAGGGGTTGACAACATGGGCAAGACATTTATCCCGATGTCCAACCCCAACCTCTGGCCCAGCTTGAGGTTGTTCTTGGTCTGTGGGCGAAGAGACCAATTCCCACCTTGCTGCAACCTCCTTTCAGAGAGTTGTAGAGAGCCAGAAGGTCTCTCCTCAGCCTCCTTTTCTCCATCCAGTTCCCCCAGCCGCTCCTCGTAAGACTTGTCTCAGAACTTGGTGGCCTCTGAGAAGCAGTAATGGCATTAGGAGCTCTCAGTTCAGGCCATTCTTGGCCAGTTCCTCTGTGTTCCCCTGCTCAGAAACACCTGGCAGGCCAGCCCAGCTGAGCAGAGAAATGCCCTCAGCTGTGTGGCAGTTCAGCAGCTGCAGTGTGGGCTAAGGCTCTGCTGATAAACCGACACAGGTTCTGCTCCCATCCCCCATCTTTTAATTAATCTTTGCTTTTCAAGAGTATGTGATGCTGCTTAGCTTTGAGCTAGGGATAATCCCCAGCTGCTTCAGGAAAGGCTTCCTGCAGAGTTCTACATGAAAGCTCTTGATCAATTTAGTATTTTTTTTTTTAATACATATCAAAATTGCCAACCTATCCAGCACAGTTTAGTTTTGGCAAGGCAGTGCTATATTGCAGGCACACCTTGCACCTAACTCCATGTTTTAGGCATTTGTTGGAAAGTGGTGTGCACCTGGGAGTGCCAAATAATGGGTCTGGATATAACGTGGTGTTGGTGCCCCCAACCCATGAAGTGTACCTCATAAAGCTGTAGGAAGATGCAAACCCTGTGCTGATTTGAAATGTATTTTCCCAGGACTTAAAAAAAAGCCAAACCCAAGTAATTTCCATATCTCTGCCTTCACACCCTTAATGAGGCAGAGTTAGACAAGGCAGGACTTGTTTACTTGAGATGTTGCTCATGTTTGAATTGTGTTGCATCCTTCCTGTCCCTCTGCCGTGCTTGGGAAATTGCTTTGCTCTTGAGATGGGCGTGGGGTGAGAATCTCAGGAGAAAACTGCTAGGAGGCTTTTAAATATTTCTAGGAAGAGGGGACAATGTTTAAGGAGACACAAAGAACCTGCAAGAGATGCAAAGACTCTACAAAAGCGACAAAGACAGTAGAGTGCATGCACGTAGATACTTTTTTAAGTCTTTATTCTTTTTACATAAGAAAATAAGATTGCGATTAAGCAGCAACAGAACAAACTGCTTGCAGATTTGGGGCAGGAGGAAGGGACTGCCATCCTGTGTGCTGAGCAGATGAGCTGCACTTTGGATCCTGATGTCTCTGGCCAGCCTGTGGTTGCAGGTGGAGAAGAGCAGCTCTCATTTAAGCACCAGGAAGTATGTTGTCCAGCCAGCGAGCAGCAATGCTCCGACCAGCACAGTGTAACTGAACAGCACAAAGGCCAGCAGCTCCTTCAACACCTTGAGGAAGTGGATGACAAAGGAATCTGGCATGGTTCTTCTCTCCAGACTGCGGCAGGTAAGGTCTCTGGGGCTGTTTGCTGCTCTGTCCTTTACAGTCTGGGATGAGTTTTTCTGAGCAAGGAGGAGTGCAACACCGACCAAGGTAGCTTTGCTGTGGGGAGAAAAGGTTGTGTTCAAGAGAGTTAATGGCCGCTCATCCTTCTAAGGATGTTGTTGGTGTCAGGCTGGACTTGTTCATTCAGAGTCCTGTACAGGATTGCTGAGCTGCACAGTGTTGAAAAGGAGTTCAGGATCTGATCAAAGTCTCCAGATGAGGACTGGTGATTAAGCAAATTAAAATATAAACACACAGGCAGCAGATATTTCTGAGGCCATTACGGAGTCCAGCTGGCCCCTGGTGTCTTTCCCCTTGTGCCAGTGGCTGTGCATCCAGGAAGCTCCACATTTGGAGCGGTCACTGATGGTGCATTACCAGCAGTGTGTTCTGATCAAAGTGGTCAATTCCTCCAAGGAAGCCACTGTTAATATTTAATGATATAATTGCATCTAATGGAGATACTGGCACAAACTGAGCCTCTTGTTTAAGAATGATGAAAACTGGGGCTGAAATACAAATTTGCACAGACAAATATTTATATCTTGTTTTAAAAATAACCCTTAAGTGGGAGACATGGGATGAGATGCTTTAGAATTAATATTATAACTGCATTTTAAAGTCATACTTACACCTTGGTTTAGAACTGAATGCTCAGTTGTTAGTTTAATATAAAGATCTGAATGACTGGAAAAGTTGTTGGTTCGTTAGACTTAAAGCTGTGAAACCCCCTTAAAAAAAATATCCCTCCAATGTGCATGGTTTTTACAGTTCTGATCATAATTATGTCTGTATGTCACGCTCTCCATGAAGCACAGACAAGAAATTTAAAACCAGACATAGAATAAAGCTAACCTAAAAGGATTAGTTCTCTCCTGAACAGTCTACAGCCCGACAAAAAGTAAACTGAATTCCTGTCCTGGCACTTGGAATATTTTTTAAGAGCTTTTGTGATAAAGAGTTCACTTTTTGGTTTCACTAAGGAACACAGTCATTTCATTCTGAGCTTAGGCACAAGTATGCATTACAGGACCTATTACACTTTAAAACCAGCTGTGGTTTCCCAGTTGTTCAAAGCTCTGAAGTTTCCTGTCTATGATTCTGTGACTTCTGCTTATCTATAAAGATGTTGGTAAAGAAATAAACTGCTTACCCAGGTAGCTGATGGGCTCAACTTCATCAAGTTTCTGTTCCTTTCTAGTTTTGTTCTGTAGCTGCCTCTTGAATTTCTGGCTTCTAAGCAGTTTCTGCTGTAGTTTGATTCCCTTCTGCTCTGCTGGGTCGGGAGGCAGGAGTGACGAGGTTGTGTTCGCAGCCCACACGAGGACTAATGCACTAGGTGTGGTCAGCACCAGTTATGATATGACATAGTGCCATGCAGTGCAGCGCTACAGAGCAGCCAACCAGCTGCCCTGCCTGGAGTGCTTCTGTCAACAGTATTGTGTGGGTTTAAGCGCCATGGCTTAATGTTACCAGCTCAAAACTTGCTTTTTCTTAAATGTGAGTTGTTTTTTTTTTTCCCCCTAAGAAGATGGTGTATCACCTTGCACTATTTATGGTGCAGTTTTCTGGAAGACTCTCGTGCCTCCTGCTGCAGCCACCATGAGCTGCTGTGGGCCAGTCAGGGAGGAGGATGCTCATGTACAGCAAGGTATCATCCCAGCTCAGCAGCACATTACAGGGTGGAATTCTGTAGGCTGAACTGTGCCCTTTTATCAAAAGGAAGTGAGTGCTGAGGACAGCCTAACCCCTGTGTTGTCACTATCTCACTGTTCCAGAAGTCATCCTTACCTTTTGGAGAGCAAGGGCTGCCACTCTTTTGCAATGTGATGGGGAGGAGGGAGTCAAGCTGTGTGGGTTTTTTAGCAAAACTGATTTCTGATGATGTTATATGAAAAGTGAAAGTCTTTGGTCTGTGGGGTGGAGGTTGGGTAATGTTGGTGTTTGGTTTTTTTTTGCTTGTAAACCAGACAAATGCAGGCAGCAGAGAAGGAAGAGTATGTACTGCAAATCAAATCTCTTACCTACAAAGAGATTATGATGTAGAAAATGGCCCCTTAATTTAATTAGGCTCTCTTGTTATCAAATTATTACCCGCATGGTCAGCAAGGCCATAAGACAGCAGCAGAACATAATCAAGCTGCTCAGGAAGCCTGTTAAGTAGTAATTGCTCCTCTAGAGAATCAATCAGTGTCAAGATGGCTGTATTTTTATTTTTGCTGTTGAATAGTTTCAGGAAGTGATTTTTTGTCTGGTTTGAGTCTCCACCTGGCTGGAGCTGGGTGGCAGGGCAGGCTACAGTCAGCAAAAAAAATAGAGAGCTGTGTTGTTGGGGTATGAAGAGTCTGGCAGGTGGTTACAGTGTAATTTGGAAATAAGCTGTGCCTCTAGTGGTACTAACACAGGTATCTGCTGGTCCAGGTGACACACTAAGCAAGCTGCTGTTGTTGGGGTATGAAGAGTCTGGCAGGTGGTTACAGTGTAGTTTGGAAATAAGCTGTGCCTCTAGTGGTACTAACACAGATATCTGCTGGTCCAGGTGACAAACTAAGCAAACTGCTGAGATGGTACTCTTCATGGTTTCCTTTAGTCACTTGTGGTATAGCTTTTACAGATCATGAGCTTAGTTCACAAACCAGTCTGATCAGGGCTACATGGCTGTTAAATCTTGGAACTAATCACAAGGAAATGAAAACCAAAACGTTATCTGAAAATTGTGATAATACAAAGACCCTTGAGGCCAAGCCAAGGACATGCTAGAAAATGGTGTTGAATCACATTGTATCTTGTCTTTCTCTGCACAGTAGCATCAGAGTTTTGGATCAAAAATTAGAATTTTCTTTTTAAATATTGTGACATTGTCTACTTTGCAGTGGAACTGTGGAAACAGCGCAGAGCAAGGCCACCCAAGGCAACCCCCCCACGCTTTTTGCACCATTGTCAAAGTCACAGCATGTTTTCTGTAAAAAATTTCAAATATCTTTCTATAAATGCCAATAATCAAATAAATATTTCTGATATGTTAAGCAGCAGAAGAGGATCTGATTAGTGCATAAGCTTAAAGTAACAACATCCAGATGTCACAGTTTCAGCTGAAGTAATTCAGTTATCCTGAGCAGGGGTAGAAGGATGCAGCTACCACAGTGCAGGAGGTTACTGTGTTTATTTTTGAATTCCAGAGAGAGAGAGCAAACACTTTTAAAAAAAGATGAAATACATTTTTATTTTATTCTAATAAGCAAACTGGAGCTAGCCAGAGAGGGGGGCTCTGCAAAGGGGATGATTGGGCAGCACTCAAATCTTACAGAGCAGGACAGACTGAAACCTAGAGTCAGAAGTAACAGCTAAGAAAAATGAAGGGTGTTTTGGGACATATTATACAGGATAATCAAGAGCAGAAATGTTTGTTAAGAGTGATTTGAGGTGTAAGAGTGTGTTTATTTTTTTTAAGTTGTTTTTAAGGGTGAAACCATCCCCCAGTGGTTCCTGTTGAAGCACTAGTACAGTGGCAGTGAGGCAGAGCAGCAGAGGCTCTGGCTGGGCCCAGCTACACAGGCACAGACAACAACCCCCTCCTCTGTCTTCCCAGCCTCCAGCCATGAGTCTTCCTGGAGCCAGAAGCTGCCACCTGCACACAGCAGCTCAGCAACATCAAGGGCCCAGCCATCACACACATGGAAAATTCCACTTCATAATTTTGAGCTCCTCAACAGCTTGTGGCAGCCAGTACCACAATTTCTAAACTGAACAGGGGGAAAAAGGGCCTGTTATAAATCCTGCTGTTTACTGGGCCACTGCTGTCACTATTTTTTGCTCCGAGTCCCGTGGGGGGGAGTGGTTGTGTACCTTTACATGTAAGCTTTTGCCATACTGATGTCATTCATACTCCAGAGTTGTCTTTCAGAGTCAGGACAAACAAGCCACCTCACACTGATCCCTTCAGAGAGCAATGAAAAAAAAACCAAAAGGCTAAAGCATCTTCCTCATCATTTGGGTGCAGCTGGGTTACTTGCAGTCAGTGCTGTTGACATGCATGTGGCTAGCTATTGCCAAGTGGTATGAAATTTGGAAGAGAAAATATCCTGCCCTCTCAGAACCTAAGGAGGGTAAAAGGAAGTAATCAAATCTCCCACCAAAACTAAACTGAAAGACAAAAACAGAAGTGCTTTGCCAAACAGAAGGACCAGGGCTGATCTCCACTTCCCCAGCACTTGTTTACCAGTTCAGACTATGAACAGGGATCTCTTTCTCCCAGTTTGTTAGTGGCTTTCAGTGCTACTTGGCTACTTGGCAGTACCATGAACAGCAGGAATGCAAGTGCAGAGAGGGATGAGGATAACTGCAGCACGAGCTGGACCCAGGATAGCTTCTTTCACCATTGTGTTTCTCTGATGTTCAAGCAGCCAGGCCAGAAGCTGACATGCCTGTGTCACACAGGGCCTCTTGCTTTTACTGTCTCTCCCCAAAGACCCTAGAAAGGGGCAGGCTCCAGTTTTTCCATCAAGGATTTGATCCAACTGGTCCCATTGATCAGTTTTGTAGTGGCAATGACGTACTCTGTGCCTCCATCTTCCATTTGGGACAGAAACCTCAGCGCAGCAATTTCAGCATACGTTACTCCTCCCAGGAAGAACACCAGTGTGACTCGGTTCTCACCGTGCTGACCTGTGTTCAGAAACACGGACAGGTTGTCTTAGTCCTGTCCATCAATTCTCAGTCAAACTCAGAATGACCTAAAGCTAAAATAAAGGGGATAGCTGAGTTAGAGGGGAAACCTACTGGGTGGAACCACTGGGCTTGGGGCCAGGAATGCAAGGTCTGCTCCCAACTGAGGTCTCTTTACAGAAGGTTCTTTGCCTGCCTAGGCAAGAGATGCTGACCTTCATTGTAATGTTCCTTATTAAAATCATAGTAGGTTTATTTTAGCACTCTGATGAGAAGTTAAACCAATGCACAGCTCTATAGCACATTATTAGCAGGCTGAGTATATGACTGGGTGTTTCAAAGAGGCCAGAAAGCTGTCAAAAATGGGCAAGGGAGATCTACCACTGCAGTGGGACAGGGAGATGAGAGAGATGCCTGGACTCTGCCAGCCTAACAGAGATGCACTTCCCGTTAAAAAAAAGGGGGAAATAAAGCAAAACTTACGCTTTTTCTGAAGGCCAGTAGGTAACTGCTGCCTCTCCTCAAAATGGGGACCTGGCAGCATCTTTAGAACCTCTTCTATGCTCCTCCACCCTGGCCGAGCCAGTAGCTGTGCCAGGCGTACGCTGAGGGGAGCATAGCCGCTGTACACATAGGAGATGTCATTTGGGTTCTGCAGAAGAGAGCAGAGGGGGAGCAGCAGGTGACTGCCATTGCAGGCTGCAAAACAGCATCAGAGAAATCATAACAAAAGTAGGGGAGGTTTCCTGCTGCATATAATCCTGTAAGGTCAGACCTAACACTGACTGCTGAAGTGCACATTTACCTGTTCATTCACATCATCCATCCATAAGCGCAGGGTCTTCCTGATGGTTGGGTAGTTATTCCTGCCACTTGTCTGAGGTTTCAGGAGTCCTGCCTTCTCCAAGTTGTTTAAAGTTAATATATGTTCATAGCCATAGGTCTGCAATGTGAAGAATTCATCTTTAATACCATGTCAGCAGTCTATGACTAGAGTGGTTAACAAAAAACAAAACAAAACAAAGGCAAAGATGTTTGTTTAAAAAAAGCTTTTTGTTTGAATCTCTCCAGAGTGTGTCCAGTTTAGTGTTTAAATCATGATGGCAAACAGTGCAATGATAGAAGCTGCTGTGTCTACATGTTGTAAAACACCCACAAACACCTCCCGAGTCATGGCAACCAGCTCAGATTGCAGCCTCAGCACTTTCCCTGTGCACTGGACATCAACACCCCCTATGTCTAAGCTGTGCCTGTCTGAAATGCTGGAGTTGTAGAGCTGATGCTTTGAGGTGGCTTTTATCAGAGGTATCAATCCCAAAGTTAGAGCCCCACCTGCAGAATCTCTCTTTTGTAGTAGTCCAGAACCTTCTGCTTCAATCCACTGTTGCAGATGGATTGCAGGCAAACAAGGCGCAGGATCTTTATTAATGGATGCTTTTGAGCTATGCAGTCTTCAATGTAGTTGTTCACCTATTGAGAAAAATACATAAGCTGTTACTTAAAGATCTGTTGAAGTACTTGTAAGACCTGGGAAGAAATACCATGTTTTGCCTAGTATCTCCAAAATAGCTCTGACAGCAGCTCAAGGCTATCAGCACTGGTTCCACCCCGAGTCTTTCTAAAGCACATCAGTTCTACAGTCAGTAGTTAGAGACATACATCAGAGCTCACCACCCTGACACTAGAAGGAGACAGACATCATTGAGATCAGATGCTTCCTCTCAAAAGAATCAAACAGAAAAAAAACCCAAGCCAAACCAAAACAGAGAAATACACTGTAGTGGTGGTTTTTTTTAAGATTTAGGAGTCACAATTATTGTCATGGTCTACTTACCTTATCTGTGTCTATTCCTGACATGAACTCCTGTTCCACCGTTAAATTATCGAAGAAATCTTCAGATGCTTTGGGGGAAAAATGAAAATCAATACAGCTGCTGGCAGCTTCTTTCCTACACTGAACATTTTAGCAGAGATGCATTGAATGGAGCCAAGCCAATTTTTGTCAAGCTGAGTGATGTCCTTCAAGTTGTCTTGCATCTTGCTATAGTCAGAGACTGCTGAAGGAATACTCACTGGTGATGTCTTTGATGAGTTCTGCAATGGAGGTGTGGTTTGCTAGAGAACTCCTTGCAGCCTGCATGTGTGGCAGCTGTGAGACAAACTGCTTGATCTCTCCAACAGTCTTTGCATGGTGTCTTTCCTAAAGAAATCCATCATTTAGGTTAGGTCTTGCTCAGATCAAGAACACCAACTAGTAGCTTTTTACTGTACTCATTGCAACAGAGATCTGCAGTCTTTTGAAGACAAAAGATTTTAAATGCTTACACTACAGCCATAGTATTACCTGTAATGGTGTTCTGACCACCAGAAGAGGCAGGACATAATACAACAGCATCATTACAGATTTTTTTCCTTTATACCAGCATTACCAATTACTTTTCTACACCTTTGACTTCAGCTGGCACGACCTGCTCTTGTTTCCCTACCAGCAAAATCACCTTCTTCATGCAAAGACAATTACTTTGCTTGCTGCTAGTAAACACAGAGCTCAGGGAACTGTAGCTGGAGATGGGGACATGTCTACTCAAAATAGCAGTGACAGGTGCTACAGAACCAGGCTGCCATTCACTGTACCTGGCTGTTAACAATGTCCCAGGTTTTGAGCAAGATCTGATGAAACACAATGAAGACTTCAGCTCTCAGAGCAGTCCAGAGGTCTGTATTTCATTTGGGCTACTTGCCTCTTGATGCAACTTGGAACAAAAATAGTAATTTGACTCATATGTGAAGGGTTTAAATGGGCAAGTGCAGGCAGGAGAGTGATAATGAAGAAGCCTGCAATTTAAGAAGCCCTCTGCTGCCAATATGCTGCTGTTTCATTATCACCCATTACCTCTGACAATGTCTTGATTACATTTTTTTTGTTAACAACTAGTATGAATAGTCCCTCTTTAGCACCTTCAGCACTAATACTGCAGTAACAGATATTTACTAGGAGAGGAGGCTGAGCACACAGTATTTCAGTTAAGGTACTGCTACCCCATCTTAAATGCAGCAGGAGTGAGAAGGCAAATCAAAAGCCAAGGAAATACTACCAAACAGGGTATCAAGTTCTCTCAAGAATCACCATGAAGTCTGAAAGCAGAAATGTGATCTCTGTTTCTCTATGTATCATCAACAGGATGCTTTCGAACAAAACCATAAGCATACCCCCAGCACTCTCAAGCTTTATCTAAGGTTTTACAGTTCAAACATCCTGTAAGTCTGTCTCACATCCCTGTTGCTTTATGCCAGCCAAAACACTCTATGTACATTGTGGAGTTTTATATCTAAAAGCCTCAGTGAATACAGAGGGGAAAGGGCCTTTTGGTTAACAGGTAACAACTGCAGCAAACTGGAATTGAGCAGTACGCTGAGATTGACTTTTGCTCTCTTGCAGAAGGAAGCAGCATCTGACTGTTCTGCAGGCTGAAGAAAGCAGTTTCTTCTAAGAGATGTAAAGGCTTAACGCAGCAGAGGTGTGGTTTAGGCTAGTTCTGAGACAAGCTTTTAACAGTCAGGACAGGAAAAGTCCCAGAACAGAGGTGTGGAGAGAAGAAAGGATCCATGTTACTAGAGGATTCCTATGAGTAGATTTGACCTACTTGACAGAGTGGAGTTGATCTTAGCCTAGAAAGTATCTGTTTTCTTCCGGGGGATTACTCCATGGCATCAGCTTAAGCTGGAGTCACAACCCAGCTGAATACAGACAAAAAGAATGCCCAAGCATTTGCACAGTCAGATACAGGCTCACCTCAAAGGCTGCTGAAATGATCTTGGCTTTCTTGCTCAGCACCGACCCCACGGCATTGAAGTTCTTGTCTCGGATTTCAGCATACAGCTCTTCAGCAGAGTTCAACTGGAGCTTCTTGGGTTCTGTGGGGAGATCTTTCCCACCCTCACCCTGCTTCTTTGGGGCAAACTTCTCAGGAGGGAGTTTCACATAAGCTACCAAAGGCAGAGGAATAACCCTTGTAAGGACTGGAACTTCATGTCCTGAAGAGCAGGAGAGCTCTCAACAGCCTTTCACAAACTGTTCCCATCCCCTCAGCATGGCATGGAGGGTGAAGGCAGACTCTTCTACTCCCACACCATGTGTTCTGTGTCACTGTGTCTGCACCTTGTCATCATCTATAATATGCCCATTTAACAACCATGTGCTGTACTCCACTCCCAATATTAGGGAAAAAGAGCCAGAGCTGATCTTGATGGGCTATCTAGCTTGGGAGGGAACCAAGCAGGTGAGCTGCTCCCACACTGCAGCCATTTAGTGAGGCAGGAACCCACTTGACACACTGCAACCTGCCCCAGCAACCAGAGACCTGCCCCAGGCCGGCCCCACTCACTGTTCTGGATGCCATAGATTTCATCTATCAGCCCCTCGTAGGTCAGCTGTGTGGCCAGTGGTGTCAGCAGGTCCACGTTGCGGTCCAGCAGCAGGAGAGTATCGAAGACAGGAAATATCGAGTTCTGGCTTCCAGGGAACTCACGCTTCATCCTGATCATCATATTGGCCACATGCTGAAAAGGAATCATGTTGGTCTGGTTAAGGTGCAGGCCACAAGAGATGGATTTGGTTTCTAGGCCCTGCAAGCGTATGCAATTATGGGGCACAGCTGTGGGTAAAGGAAGAGACTGGCAGAAGGCACAGAGTGGCAGGAAGTGCAGACTGGCTGAGAGATGGGGGCAGGATAAGACCCATTAAAAAAGTCCTCTGCAGCTCAGCAAGACAGTGACAGTGTCAAAGCCACATGATTATTACAAAAGGCACCAATTACACTGTAGGTTGATCAGAGAGAACAAGAAGTGGTGTAAGTTATATGGAGAGGACAAAAGCCAAGGCAGAAGCAGTAGGTTACAGATTTCCTGCTTTATTCAGCCCTTCTGATACCAGCTGGGTAGCTGCTAACTCTCCAGAGCAAGAACTGCTGAAAGCACAAAGGCAGTGCATCAATGAGGAAAATGTGTATGAAATCAGACTTAAGGAACAGCAAAGGTCACTCTTTTGGCCAGAGATCACAAAGATCTGAAGGCCAGGATCCTGAAATTCCAATATGACAAGGGTCTGTGGCTGGATTAAAAAAAAACATCCCAGAGGTGCATTTACCCAAATGTCCTTCAGGCACTTCCAAAGCACAAGAGGCATTTTTCCAGCAGCAGTGTTTGCCTTACCCGGGCACACTCGCCCTTCCCAAAGATCTGCGGGATGGTTCCATAGAGAGCCTGCAGTGTCATCAGCCCCTTTGCTGCATGGTACAGACTTGTCTGGTCACTCTCCAGGTAGCATTCCTAAACAACAAGAAGGATTCCTGATGGACGGGGTCAATCCAACACAGCTACTTCCACAGCAGAGCCTGATCCATGTGAACAGTTCAGAGAAGATAAAGGATGGGGAAAAACTATGGCTGTTGGCAAGTACAGACCTCATCTATGTTGTCACTACTTCAAACAATTTGATCACACCAGTCGCTGAACCCTACACACTATTCCCACGCTGATGGTGAGGAGTAAGAGAGCCAGAAAGTGACTGCAAAGAGTTTATCTCTAATCAGGCCACCCAGAGCACACATCACCTCATCACAGTTGCCAACAAGCAGCTGCAAGCCCTGACATGTCCCCTGGGCTATGCTTAATAAGGCTGAAATGGGCCAAAGAAACTCTCACACTTTTCTGTCCCCAGACACAGCATTCTGAGAGCACAGGGCACACAGCTGGTGTGTGACAGTGCACAGTATTAACTGCCACACAGGCTGTTATTGACACAAACTCTGCTCACTCTTTGCAGTGATGGAGAATTTTAAGCCTCATGAATGCCTGATTTGTGAAAATAACACCAGCAGTTGAAGCTGGAGGAGCTAGGATACAGCCAGATAGTAGTGATTGTTTCTTCACTCTTTAGTTGGAAAACACACAGGCTCGGTTCAGTGCTCAGGATTAAGCCACATCTGCTTTGCAAGGCCTTCCCCTGCTGCTTGGGTCACCAACAAACTGCTCTGAGAGACTTGTAGCAAAGACTCACAGGCAACACAAAACCTCACACGGTTTTTCCTCAAAGATAAGAAAAGTGCTCACCTTGAATGCACTCTCTGACTCCATGGAAAGCAGGTCTCCATCAAAGGGTATCAGGTCCAGGCTGTACTGCTCTCGGTGGATGAAGGACCCCAGCACACCCTGCTCCTTCAGCCACTGCTCACAGAGCAGGCTGCGGCGTGGCACAAAGAGGATGTGGAAGTCCCTCTGGGGAGAGCGGCCTCTGTCTTCCCTGCAAGAGTCACAGGCAGGAGCACAGCAAAGGGTAACTCAGCTGGTAACTAACAGACTGTGGGCAGGGGCACTGCATTCAGAAGACAAGAGAATGCCATGCTCAGTCGTTACTGCCAACTGCCATTCCTAGCTTTGTGTTGCAGAGTATTTTTTACCCAGCCACATGCATCTGCAGCCACAAGCCTGAAAGCAAGGCAAGGTGACTCAGATTTCCTGCAGTGCTCAGAATCAAAGCACAACTCATTCCTGCTAATCAGAAGGAATGCACATGTTAAGAGGGAACACACCCTCTGCACTGCCAGACAAATCCCCTTCCTTCCCAAGGTGTCTTGCACCCCAACTCAAGCTTGCCCCAGGGGCAGCTGCACATCCTTCCCCATTATGAGCCTAGATGTGGCAAACCAGTTCCAGGCCAAATCTGTCCCCTCCTTCATCAGGAGCCCCAGCCAGCTGCCCAGAAGAGAACCACGAGCAGACTCCCTCTTGCAGCATCCACTGTACCTAAGCACATTGTCTGTGATGATGTCCATCAGCTCCAGCTTGGGCCTAACGAAGAAGATTATGTTCTTGACATCAGCTTGGGGCAGGCGGCCTGGCTTGAGAGTGAACATCTTTTCCACCTCATGTTCCTAAACCGGAGT
Source organism: Melanerpes formicivorus (assembly GCF_026170545.1). Classification (NCBI taxonomy): domain Eukaryota; kingdom Metazoa; phylum Chordata; class Aves; order Piciformes; family Picidae; genus Melanerpes; species Melanerpes formicivorus. Next base: position 2,384,818 of record NW_027142424.1, on the reverse strand, counting down.
AAAAACATTCACGAGCTGTGGGGAACTCCAGTGACAAGTGAGTATTGTGCTGATTTGTCTTCTGAAGTCATCTTTCCACAGACACCTGTCCGTGGCTTAGATCTTTGATTTGCATGAAGCAGACCCAGAATTTTGGATGTGCTGTTCTGATAACAACAACTGAGGGGACTGAGGTTGCTGAGTCTGGAGAAAAGGAGGCTGAGGCAAGACCTCATTGCTCTCCACACCTGGAGGCAGGTGGGGGTCTGGCTCTTCTCCCAGGTACCAATCAACAGACAAAGAGGAAATGGCCACAAGTGGTGCCAGGGGCGGTTTAGGTTGGACATGAGGAACCCTTGCAAGCCTGGATCAGGTTGCCCAGGGCAGTGGCAGAGTTCCCATCCCTGGAAGGGTTTCAAAGTCGTAGAGATGTGGTGCTGAGGGACATGGTTAGCAGCAGACTTGGTAGTGTTTGATTAACGGTTGGACTCGATGATCTTAAAGGTCTTTTCCACTACAAACGATTCCATGACACAGCCCGGCTGCCGAGGGACCCACTGCCACGCCTCCTCCCGACCCTGTCGCGGCCCTTACCTTGAGAAGAGAGTACTGCGCGATCAGCCCGAAGGGCCCGGTCAGGTACTCGTCCCACACGATGGCCTGCGGGAGGAGAGCGGCGTCAGGCCCGGCTGGGCTCAGCCCGGCCCGGCGGTGCCCGGTCCCCTGGCCGTCTCCCTCCTGCCCCCGCCCCCTGCCCCGCGCACCTTGGAGCCCGCGCACTTGTCCAGGAACTCGCGCAGCTCCCTGCGCCCCGCCTCGCGCAGCGCCGTCAGGTTAACGCGCCCCGAGCTCAGGTGCGCTGCCATCGTCCCCCCGCGCCGCTCACGTGACACCGCCGGTCACCTGCCGCTGGTCACGTGATGGGAAGGGCGGGACTCCGCCCTCTGTCCGGCACCACAGCGTCCCCTAGCGGGCGCCACGACACCCTCCGCCGCACCCAGTCCTCCTGGTATCCGGACCCTCGCGCTTGTGCATCGACTCTGCGGCTTCCACACGTCTGGTGACGCCAGCAATGTTCGTCGGCCATTACCAAAAGCCTGTCAGTAGAGGCATCCCACAAGGCACTACTGCTTTTCTATTTAGTCACATAGTACAAGGCACGTTTGTTCCCTGGCAGTCTGTTGCACCCTGAACACACAACAATTCTCCAGTGATTCCACTGAAGTCAAATCTCTGCTCAGTGTCGGCACACTGAAGTTCAGGGCTTGTTTTCACAGACTGGGTGCTTCTAGCAGTGATAAACACTGATATTTAGTCAGTGCCAAGGGTGGGCGTGCAGAAAGGCTCTTGCTTAGGCTCTCTCCTGTGCAGACTAAGGCCACTGATACACATTGTGTGCCACCCTGGGGTGGCACAGATGAAGGACATTAAAAACCAAAAAGGTCATGCATCTAAAGCCAAGGGATCACAAGGGTAAAGCCTCATCTATGGCCAGTGGCCAGAGAGCACTTGTTCGTTCTGCTGCCCTTGATCCCCACCTGTGAGCTCATGAACCCAGTTCCTGAGCCCAAGACGCGAAGCCCAGGCTGAATCCAGCCCAGATTCTAAGGAAGATCAAAACTGGCTTTGCACACAATGGTAGAGAATTGGTTTTGTATTAATATTGCATTATTTTTGTTACTGTTTCATTAAAGCTGAGTTTTCCAGTCCCTGAACCTCTTTCCCTTACTCCTTCCTTTAGGAAGGAAGAAGGGCTAACAGCACATTACTCATCTAGGGGCCAGCCCAACCCTCATGCTGGACAGAGAGCAGAAAGATCTGAATGAACACACACACATTTTTTTTTTCCAAAATATAACTTTAATATATATATGCATATATACACACACACACCATACACACACTAGAGAGAAGCTGAAAGAATGAAAAAAAGGACTGTCCCCAACGCTGGTCGAGATGTGCACAGCATATTGGTTTCTAGAACCACCACAGCAGCTCCATTTCTTACCTGCTTCATGATTTCATGTCTCATACTGTCCTCAAACCGACACCCAAAGCTTACTTTCACCAAGCGGAATCACAACCGAAGGAGTCAATGAAAGGAAAAAGGTGAAACAGTTCTCAATCCAGTCCAGTGTCGAAAAAAAAAAAGCTTAAAAATCTAAATGTACAAATTCAGCCTTAAAACGGTTTAGTGCAAATATGAAAATTAACAGCATCATTTTTAAGGTACTTAAATAAGCTTTAATAGAACTATAGTGCTTCGTTCCTATACATCTTTTCCCATCAACAGATGCAACAGCGTGGGGGCATTTCTTGTTAGGAGTGGGGACAAACCCAGAACCCTGGGAAGAAACAGCATAAAGTCATCTGCTAAACCATTTATTTATATTTCACTGAAGTTTATTAAAGGGAGATCAGGTATTTATTAGTGGAGGAGCAAAATAAGTATCGATTTACTCATTCTGGAGTGGATGGGCAAGAGGAAGGGGAGCGAGTGGGTCAAGAAACGCTGTCCCTTTTCCTGACATTCAGCACAGACAAATGCTGGTGGTGTAAATCGTCCGCTGAGGACACAGGGAGTCCCTGCTGGCGCTGTGCGGTGCGTTAGAAGGTCTCGTCGTCATTGCAGTCAGCCGTCCAGTGCCCAAACATCTCACAGGTATCGCAGTAGGGACGTTCTTCTCTCCTGCTGCCGTGGTAGGCCGAGTGAGGTGTCTCCTCCAGCATCTGTGCCTGGGTTGGACAATCTTCGGTGTCATGAAGATCAAAGCAGCCACAGATATCGCAGAAGAGACGAGGTTTCTTCTTTGACAGGCTTTCCTCCTCACTGCAAGATAGCACCGGCACAAGTCAAGCAGGGAAATTCTCCTTCAGAAGGGTGACAGGCCCACTGCCCTGCCCTGCCCGAGAACCTGTCTTGTAATCATCAAGGCTGGGGAAGCATAATGATCAACAAGAAGAAAACTACCCCAAACCTCCCCAAACCCAAAACCTCTTCTTGAAGATCTTCTGACATCTCAACTACCTGCCAGTATCCCTATAATCCCTTGTACTATAGTATTCACCAAACTGCTCTATGTAAATATTTGCTCAAATACAGACCTTATTTTAAAAAGAAACAAACACACCTGAACTGGTTTCTCTTTTCCCTTGAAAGAAGAGATCTGAAGTCACAATATATGAAGCAGGTTTTAGTTCTGTTCCTCTGAACTGGAGATCTCCATCCCAATTCAGCTACTGGCCTCTTGAGAGCAAACATTCTTCTACTTAACTGGGAAAGGGCCAAACTCAACCAAGTCTAACACCATGTATGCTATGATACATCAGTGTTTGTGACCTGTAACTACAGAGGATCATTTTGCACTAGCAGATACACCACCATAACGGACCTAAGAAGGCTGGACTGGCCACTAAATACAAGAGAAAGCTACGTTTGTCCTTCCCAATGGCTGAACACAAGCTGGTGCACTGTGCAGATGGTAATTGACTGCTGCCAACAGTTCCCCAAACACAAGCCAAGGTTTCCTGTAGGATTTGTACCTGTCGTAGTTGTTTATCTCCTCTTCATTGCCGTTGAGGGCTGCTTCACACATTCGTTGTATTTTCAAGTTCAGTTCTTCATTTCTCCTTTGCAGATCCACTATCACGGAATTGAGGAAGTCAATCTGTGACCATCAAGAACAAGGACAGTCAGCAGGGTGAGGACTGCACTTCAGAAAAGGTGAGCAACAAAGGAATAACCCTCCCACTGACACTGCAGTTCTGCATGAACCCTTACCACTGGATCTCTGTTACGGAGAGCAACCAGGGACACAGAAAACATGGAATGAAGCTTCCCAAAGGGCCTCCAAGACCCTTGGTGTGACTTCTGGCCGGGGAACTGGTAGTTTTGCCCAGCCAATACATCTGAGACATTGGTAGGTCTCAGCTCACCATCAATAGATTGAGTTCTTTTTCTAATGGAACATTTTGAACACAAATCATGTTGGGTGACTCTGATCAGAGCAGTGTAGCTGCTGCTCTGAGCCTGCAGCGCTGGTGGATACTCTCAGAGCTACGCTGCAGCAGCAGTGGCACAGCAAAGGTACAGCCACAGAGATCTGCAGGCCAGCACAGCTGAATGTCATCAAATAATGCCTGGCTAATTAACACAGTAGATAAAACAAAGGAAGGCAAGAAGTGGGACAAACCTCGTGCTGATTGGATGGAAGGGTTGTCAGCAGCAGGTGAATTCAAGGAGGCAGAGAAACAGGAGAAGAGTGGTGATTAGTGTGTGTTAAATACTGCTAGCTCTGTACAGACTAGAAAAGACATTTTTTAACTGGTGACTAACATCAGTGATCTAATGAAGAGTTTTACAGTGAGCAGAAGGTGTTTCTATTCTAACCATGTTTCCCAAGCATTTGTCAGACTACCAGTCACATGGAAGAGCTTCCCATGCCCATTATTATAACCATACTCTCTGATACATGTTTTTCCCTACTACCAAGCACATACTGACTGAGCAACTTGCACCACTACTGCTGAGTAAACTTCTGCAGTTAAGAATCTCCAAATATCAACATTTCCAACTGCAGAAGCTCAGAAGTAGCATTGGAGCTCAGGAAGCCCACTTCTTCACAGTGGCAAGCACCACAAATTCAGGTGGGTCACACCTTATTCCTCATTTATAGCCAGAGAACCCTCCAGAAAGAACACCAAGGAGCAGTTTGAGTGTGTTCTGCTGGGCTGTACCTCACCAACAGGCCATTAGCTCAAACCTTGCCATCTTTGGCTTCCTCCTTGCTTCCTTCTGCTCCTGAGTGAACCTGAATGACTTGCCCAAGATCATTTGGTTCTTACTATTTCCTGCCATTAATATTTCCCTTCAGAAGCAGACGTTTACAAGACAAATCTACACCATCATGTTGGATTTGGGTGTTAATGTTTCAGATCAAATACCTGCTTCTCTTTTGCAATGTCATCTTGAAGCAGATTAGCAGCAATGTCACCTTTAAAGAAAAAAAGCCAAAGGAGGTGTAAGTATCCAGTAATCTGAATTATGAAACACACAATAGCACAGTCAGAGACTGCAGTAGTCGTCTCTGGTCTCCAGAACATCTTATTCTTGCTGCTTTCTGATCACTCTATGCAAGCTTAATCAGGGTGACTTCTTTAGGACCTGTTTTTGACCACTGCATTACAGAAGCTTATTCAATACTGGACATTACATATTAAACTACACAAGGTGTATGGGTGATGGCCAGCACTGGCAGATGGGCAAAGGACACTCCTCTCTTGAGAGATGAGGTTGCAGTGGTAGGAAGCCTAAGCAGCTCAGCATAAGGTAAGCAAGAATGTCTGAAGTGTGGTATCTTCACTCCTGTGCTCAGGTGCTGGGTTTGTTATGATCCTGCATGTTACTTTGCAGCTACAGCAAGGAAAAACAAAACCAGTCTGAGGGAGGCTTTTGTGCAGAAGCCACACCACAGACAGGATGAAGTTTTATGGCTTATGCACATTTCACTTCAGGTCAAACTGCCCCCACCCTGGTGTCAGTGGGGTTAACTGGCAAGGGCAGCAGCTGTCACATTTTGCAGCTGGACAGATTTCCTTCATTCCTGTCTAATGTGTGTCCTGCAACAGGGAAGTCACATTTCTCAGGAGGTCCAGTTTGTTAAACCCCCTTCTAACCACCTGGTTAACAGCTGCAAAATTGACAAGGTTAAATCTGAAGGCAGAGCCAGCAGAGAGGCTCCCTCCCTCCCTCTCTCTTTTACCTGAGGAGCTACTTAAAGGCTGTTCATTGTTTTCCTTGAGTTTTTGCTCCAAGTTCTTCACCTTTTCCTCAAGTTTCAATTTATCAGACTCCAATGACTTAACCACTGACTGCAAGGTTTTTGCAGAGGCGTTTTCTCCACGGAGCACTGTGATCTGTAAGAATTATTGGAGATTGCTTAGGCCTCCCAGAATAAAACCAGATCACCAAGGCAACACCCTTAGAGGCAAAGGCTACAAGGGCACCAAGAATACAAGCTAGAAGTCACCTGAATAGGCACAGACATCTAAAGATTTAGTTCTAAGGTTTAACTATGCTAAATAAAAGGAATTAACCAACTCTTCATGAGGAAGCACACAAATCTAGCCATAACTTAATCCCAAATGAAGAATCGTCCCACTGTGCTGCATTTACCTCATTTCTGAGCTTTTCCAGTTCCTCATCTTTTTGTGTGATCAAGGCACTAGTAACATTGATGGATTTTTGTAGAGATGCTCTCTCGTCATCAATTTCTTTTTTTAACGTTGATTCTCTAAAAGAAAACCAAATACCAAAAGTCACCTAAAGAATGGGTTATTGGAGTCCCCTAAAGAAGTCTATTTCAAGTATGAGCCTACTGTAGGAAGTGGTTCTTAAAATAATACCAAAAAAAAAAATCAATTCTGTACTTGACAAGGATTTTATATCTGAATAAAACACTTCAGATGTTACAACTGTGGAAACAAAGCAAAAAATGTTACCTAGGTAGAACATGCCAGAATCTGCATAGCATCGTATCCATTTGAATTTAAAGGAGCAAGTTACTAGGGTGGGGAGATACAGGATAAACAAACACATTGCACAGTGTTCCACAAAAGCTAACTCCAGAGTTTTGTTACTTCTTGAAAATTACTAGCGGGCAACAAAACACACATGCAAAGCTCATTGTACAGGTTGTCATGCAAAGCACTGATGATGCTGGAAATATCAGCTGGTCCTCACTAATTTCAGTGGCATCATTCTTTCCAGAAACATGGAGTTTCTGGGCCTTTACCAACTACTGCTTCAGCACAAACCCATGTGGGATTTGTGTGGGATCCATGTAAGAAGAGTTAAAAAGCAATCCTCCAGCACAGGCACAAACCCTTTCTGTGTGCTTACGTCCACTTCTCCCAACCTTTTTAGCTGATCTAGTACGAGAGAGAACTGTCTACAAATCCTGTCCTGACACTGATGTTAAGGCATCACAGCTATGACATGCTCCCACTGGGGCTATTGAGTCCTGCTAGGTCACACAGTACACAGATAAGTCCTCTGATGTGAGGATATTGTTACAAAAGCTTATTACCCCACAATCTGTGTTTCCTTCTCTGGGAGAGAAGCTGACTTTTCAGACCCCAGCAGTGCTCAGCAGCTGGCTGGCAGCTCTCAGTTTTCCATGCGATTCCAAACATTTTGGTTGAGATGGTCATGGTCTCACTGCCACAGTGAGCTGCTTCTGTTCTTACTAGTTGAGGGTGCTGAAGACAAACTAGGCTACCTGAACGTGAACCCACTACCCAAAGCCCTCGGAGCAGCCAATACTTCAAAGATACTAAGTGACATAAGGATTTAATTGAATGAAACTGTAATACATTCCCTAAGAACTGTCTGGGGGATTGAGAGCAGAACACATCCTTGTGGGATTGGTTAGTTTCAGATGGAAAAGTTTTCACATCCACAGTGTCTATAGTTAGTGAGAGCCATGATACCCAGCCCATGAAACAGTAAATCTCACCCACTCAAGGTAAACAGGAAACTCAACAATGAGAGCACAATTAATGCAATTCTTTCATTGTTAAGATTATACTTGGGAATGAAGACAGCAAGTGGAGAATCTGGGGTTTAGAAAAGCTGATACAGCTACCAAATCAGAACCAAAAGGGTGTTTTTTGGCTTTGGTATAGTTTTACAATGAGAGAATTAATATAAGCAGAAACACAACAAATTGCAGACTGCATGATCTTGCCTTCAAGTTATACCCTGCTAATAAAACTCAGGTTTTCGGTGTATCTTTTAACAGACCCAACTTTAATAGATCTGCTCACCAATCCCAGTTCAGCAAAGCATTAAAAGCATGGCAGCAGTCTGTTCCTCAGCAGGGTTACACACGTGCTCCAGTCCAACCCATGCTTTTAAACACTTGGTGGAATTGGATCGAAAGCACAGGGTGGTGGTGTGGGAAAGAAACATGCCACCATGTTTCCAGAGCTCCCCTCTCCAGTCCACAGTGGCAAATCCAACGTTTGCTAAAGGCTGGGGAAATGGGAAAGTACATCTGGAAGTTGCTGTCTACAAGCTCTGCTGTACTTGAGACTTCACCTGGGCTTCCCTTTGTTGTAGGAGAGCAAACGGAAACCGCAGTGACTCATCTCATGTTCAAGAGCTTGTTACTTCGCCACTGTTTCCACTTTCTGGTCAGATCTGCACCTCAGAGATCAAGACCAAACGTGTGTTTTGTACAAACATGGTTAACTTGCCGTTTATTTGGTTTGGTTTCAGCCACCACAACACTTAGGTGGCTGAAAAAGGCAAACACTTTCAGAGCATAGAGATACTATTTGCAAATTCAAGATAGAGTGTAGAATACTGTTACACAAGGGGAGAAGAACAAGAGAAGAAAAGAGGGGAGAAAACAAGAGGGGGGGAAAAAGGTCCCTGTACTGTTGTACTGGGTTGACTTTTTCCAGGGCAGTCTCTCCAGGAACTGTGCTTTACAGCTCCAGCTGCAGGCCCTTGAAATTGTTGGAAGTGGAAAGCCTACAAATAGAGTAGACACGTCACTACTTACAGATACGTAAGTGTGGATCACAGTTCGCTTCCAGCATCAGCCGAGTCTGCCCCAGCTTCAGTAAACGTAAGAGAAGTAAACATACGGAGCATGTGTGGAATGTGGAGTAACTCCCTAGTGATAACTTGCAAGAAAAATCTTGTGGGAACTACTTTTTCAGGGGAAAAAAAAAGGGGGAAAATTATTTGGTGAACTTTAACTTTTCCCCTGCCAGCTCAAGGCCAAAACGTGTGTGACAGGAGAGACTAAAGACAACCAACAACAGAAGTAATGTTGTCATTTCACCTGCCGTATTAAAGTCACCTTCCTGAGCAGGTTAACCCATGTTTATGAGCAGTGTGTGGAAGCCCATGGGGGAGAGAAGCTTTTGTTTTGTTTTGACATGACAATAAAGTAAAACTTAAAACTAAATCACCCAGATTCTTCCCTTACTACAAAAGTAAGAAATGCTAAGAATGAAGCAAATACCTTAAAGTGTTACTGGGCAAGCTTTAAAAATGCAAGATAACAAGAACCACATGTTAGAAACATGGAGTAGAAATCCAGAGTACTGTAAGGAAGAACTAAATGTGCACCAAGAGGCTTTTTTGGTTTGGGTAAAAAATATAGACTTTTTTATTTTCCTCTCCTTTATCTCTATCTATAGAGCTGAGTGTTTTTACAAAACAAAAGCAAGACACCAAGGGACAAAGGCAGCCAAAATATGTACAACGACTTCACTTAAAAAAAGAAAAGGAAAAAAATTATTTATTGTAACGTGGATAGACTTTCTTGAGTCTTACCAGTAAAGACACACAGATATAGCAAAGGAAGCAAGGGTAGGAAAGGGAAGAGAGAGGAATGAGATGAGTATTGAGAAATAGCGCACGCTCAAAGACAGTAAGACAGTTAACAACCCACAATGGACCTCATGAGCTGAGGTAACACAGAACCCCCTTAGATTCATGATCGTCCAGCTCCTGACACCCCTAGCCGGACCATTTCACAGAGGGAGTTGCTAAACTAAAGGAAGAGAATTCATGTGGGTGGAAGGTGAGAAAACTACTGCTAGGAGTTGGACCTAACTGAACCAAAATCATCTGTCATGATCTCAGATTCTTGAGACAAAAGGAAGAAATCATTGTTCATCTCATCACCAACCTCAGTGGAATCTGGGAGTTTAGAGAGACTTTCTTATTTAATTAGCTCTTCATTTAGCCTAACTTATTTTGTTAGCAACTAATATCATCTGCAAGCAGATTTTGACTCCTGCTGTCCTGCTTCAGTGACTGTTTCTGTCACTTATTTTATCCTTTGTATTGGAGTTTATTCAACACTGTTGAGGAATGTCATTAAGCCAGTCACAACCTTGGGCATCTCAGTGTAACTGACTGAGGGTCAAGTAATGTTAAACTTCACTCTAATAATTATCTAGATTATTTCAGGCAGCTCATAGAGTCAAAACAGAAGGAAAAACAGAGCCACACATCTTTCTTTTTAAAATTTACTGGAGCATTTGTCTTTTAAAATGTATGTTGGTGAAACAGAACAGTTGGAGACACACTGAATCACTCTTTGGTCTCCACTCCCTCCTTTCACTCAAGTAACTTCCAGGAGTTCCACTATTTAAAATTCACATTTTAACACATTATAAATAACAGACTACAAACAGCTGTGAACTGTCAGCAGCACTGATAGCCTCCTTTTCCCTCCCTTCCCCCACATCTCCTGCTGGAGGTGACCCTCAGTTGTTGTAACCATACTGATGGATGTCAAATGGTCTTCACACCAGATGAAGATTTCCCTCCGTAAATTCTCCTTCACCTCATCTCAAGTGACTTACATTTATGCTATTCTTGAGTGATCCAGTCTGTAAGGCTGGTTAAAGCTGGAGGTTCAGTTCTTGACTTGCCTCTCTACAAAACCTGACCAAACTCCTACTACATTTCTCTGAGGAAGCTTTATCTTGTGCCATGCCCCATGTGCCAGTTGTCCTTTGGAAGAGTGAGAGATACAGCAAAGCATGACCCACCTCCCAAATAACAGATTCATAGAGAATGAAAAAGGGATCAGTGCCTAACCCTGAGGAGCTAAGGATGTGCACAGACAGCACTCACTGTTCTTTGTTCTGACCATTATAAATTCAGGAACTTAACAGGGGTTGTTTGTTTGTCCTGGAACACACTTAGTGTCATAGAGAGCTGCGTTGTTTTCCAAGGATTTATATAACTACTTCTGAAAAGCCCACATTGCCCTGAAGACATCGTGGCACTTAGCCAAGCAGCCTTCCAGACACATATTGCGCAAGGACAGTAAATTTTGTACTCGGGACCATTTACTGAAGAGCACAGTTTACAGATGGATGCCCCAGTCACCCAGGACAAATCTCCTGGTTACTTCAGAACAGTGCTGAATGAACTGCAATAACCACTGCCACAAGCAGCCCAAGAGCCCCAGGATGTGACAACAATCCACTGAGTGCTGCTTTTAGTTTTTTAATAGCAACCCTCAGCAGCACTGTGGTTTGCCATTATTCCTCAAGACCTTGATGGGTCAGATCTGCATGATGCTTTATCATCAGACTGAGGGACAATTCAACATTTCAGAACAGATTAAAACCAGACACTAAACTGGTTACTGAAAACAGAAAGAACTGCTACAGCACACAAGGTGCACAGCCAGGAGGAAATGGTAAATACCACTGCTTACATTAACACAGTTACATTTCCCACTCACTTTTAATGAGGAAAATGTGGAAGATACCATCTATAATCCAATGTGTGTAACAGCCTCAACACTTAACTGTGATACAACATTAAAAAACCCTTTTTCTTAGTGTTGGCTTGAAGTGTTCTGTCAGACTTTATAGCTAAACACACACCAGAACAAACAACTTACCTCTTTTTCATCTCTAATAATTGGTTATTGAGTACTGATCTTTCCTCTTCCAGCTAAAACACAAGGACAAAAAAAGACTACAGTTAGTACACTAAGGATCTTTTCCTTAACATCAAAGAATCATTACCATCGTGAAGCAAATGTGGGAGAGGCCACAGAGCCTAAAAATCCTCAGGGACATCAATTTGCGACTAGGACAACACACACATCCAGACATAACATATTCAGTGACCAAGACTATTAGCTAGTGAGGGGCTACTACTACTTGAGGTAGTTATTTTCCCCTCCTGTGCACACAAGAGGGGTGTGAGATTTGTATTTCCAGGCCCCATAAACAAGCAAGAAAAGTCAGAGAACACTGTGGGCACCTGGGTGTTAAGTTTATTGATGAATCACTGGATTTGCTGCTGTCCTAACCTGGATAACGGCAGTGCTGTTCTGTATTTGTTACTGTCCCGTTCTTTAGAGATAAATTATTGATCCTGTAAGCTGTTGGTTTGGTGCCTGTTACCATATCCTAAACCTGTAACAACTGAAAACATTGCTGCTGCAGGTTCTTGAGGTTGAAACAGAGAGGAACAGGTAGGCTCAGGAAACACAAAACAACCAACCACAATTTGCCTAACAACAAAACTGTGAAGGCCCACCAGAGAAACACTGGGGTAACTGAACTTCTGAGAAGGTTAAGAAATTCAGTATTTTTCAGGCCAATTAACCAGTGTTCACCCCCTCCTCCTTTCTTTTTACTCAATGGCCAAATGCAGCAATTACTGCCCTGCAGAGCTGCTTATAGTAGCAACTACCTGTGCCGTGACTTGAAGGCAATCTCTGGATTTCACAAGCTTTCAGGCTTCATTCCCAATGTTAGCAGACACACATTTATGATGGAAACCTCAGAGCCCCAGGAACAGCAGCAAATGGTTTCTTACTAAATACTTTCAGCACTTTGCAGACATTCAAGTTTGGCACAGACAGGCAGGGAAAACATTAAGTAAGTTGTGATGAGAAGGAAGCTTGTCTGCCAGCTTCCAAGACCGGAAGAGATAAACAGTCTCCTCAATATTCTCTGACAGCTTACCTTCTCCTCAGTGCTATTAAGCCTTCCCAGTTCAAGATTAATTGATATCATTCTGCTGGAACCTAATCAGACAACTTTATTGATATGAAAACCAGATACCAGAAGAGTGTAGAGAGACTAACATTAACTAGTCTTAAAACAAATCAAATTGTCCCTCTCAAGGAAAGTGACCACTGTAAGACTGCAGAGCAGCCACAGCACTATGGGGTACAGCCAAATTTTTCCTGCAGGCAAGTCAAAGCCAGCAAGTTCAGCAGCTGCACAAAGTATGCCCCCTTCTGAGAATTTTTGTCTGCTTCCTACACAGAGGCAGCCTCTCTGAACTGACATCTCCAGAGACCGATGACAAAGAAAAGGAAGGAAAAAAGAATATGAGAATTCTGAGAAATGATTCACTTGCAAACCCCAATGACCTGCATGCTATGGAGCTGCCTCTCCAGACCTGACTCTGACATCTATTTTATATGGCCCCTCTCCTCTTTAGACTCACACTGCAATCTCTTCTCCAGCTGGTTTTTTGGACTGCTCTGCCTCTACTAGCACCAGCATTTCTCTGTGGTCACATGGTGCAGCACTAACCTGGCCACGTTCCACAATCAAACTGCTTTGTTTCACCCCAGGCTAGCTTAACTTCTGCTGCTCATGCTCCTGACTGCCACTTGCAATTAGAAAAATCCTCTTACTGATGTTATTCATACTTTGGCCACCACAGAGAGGCTTGATGCACCCCCCTTTAATCAGTTTCTTTTAGGAAAAGGTTGTGGTGCCTGCTTAGCTTGGAAAATCCTTCAACGTCTGTGGAGTGCTCCAAGACTGTAAGTGTAAATCCTGCATTTCTTTTCCCTTTCAGTTCCCTGGTTGGGAAGGTATGAGTGACAGTTGTACAGACCAAGAGAGAAGCAGATTTAAAAGAGAGAAAGAGTAAAGAAAAATATGTTAGGGGAGTTGTGCAGCTTCTGAACACCTGTTGCAGCTGCAGGAGCCATGGATCAAACCTTCATCAGCTTTCTGGTAGAAGAGGACAAAGGACACCCCTTCTCTCATCAGCATTGCCTCAGGAGTCTGCTCACTCTCTCATTACCCTCAGGGCAGACTTCTCACATACCTTTAATAAAAGATGGATCAGCTGAGTGAGTGTTTCCACACTTTTTTCAACGAAGCTGGAGGCTGAAGCTCCCCAAACTCCACAACAAATAATTTGAAACTAGAAAAGTTCCCCGAGCTCGGTATTTATTTGACTGGGGATCTTTAACTAATTACAAACAGCTAATTACTTATGGATCAATATAGAAAAGCACCCCTCAGCATCTTTAGTACAAGACACTTTAACCTTTAGCTGTCAGGATAAATCATTCATGAACGAATATTCATTAATTTTGCACAGTGTGTCACAGGCAGCCACAGATTCCCTAACCCAGCTGAGAAACACCAGAATTTACAGTTACCATAGCGACTGCTCACAATCCTTACAACATCTTTGCTACCTTTCCTACCGCAGTTGGATAAACTCACACAGGCTGGAGCACTGCTGCATTCTGTGCTTCCCTCCCAACTGTCCCATTCTTTCAGCATCCACTGCATAAAACACAGCTCTAAGAGTGATCCTGCTGCGTCAAACCTCCTGTCACCGCGGACACTTGTTAGAATAAACCTTTATTAGAATAAACCAAACCAGGTTGGAAGAGACCTTCAAGATCATCGTGTCCAACCCATCAACCAATCCAACCCACCCAAACAGCTAACCCATGGCACCAAGCACCCCATCAAGTCTCTTTCTGAACACCTTCAATGACGGCGACTCCACCACCTCCCCGGGTAACCCATTCCATAGCGCAATCACTCTCTCTGTATAGAACTTCTTCCTAACATCCAACCTGAACCTCCCCTGGTGCAGCCTGAGACTGTGTCCTCTTGTTCTGGTACTGGGTGCCTGGGAGAAGAGACCATCATCAGCCTGTCTACAACCTCCCTTCAGGTAGTTGTAGAGAGTGATAAGGTCACCCCTGAGTCTCCTCTTCTCCGGGCTAAGCAGCCCCAGCTCCCTCAGCCTCTCCTCATAGGGCTTGTGTTCCAAACCCTTCACCAACTTTGTTGCTCTTCTCTGGACTCGTTCCAGCAAGTCAACTTCCTTCCTAAACTGAGGGGCCCAGAACTGGACACAGTACTCGAGGTGTGGCCTCAAAAACTGTGTTCTCAAAAACTGAATGGAACAATTCTTCAAAGCTTTCACTTCCCCCACATAGCCTGAACCAAGGAAGCCCAAAGCATGCTGCAGCGTGGTGCCTGGACATGGTGTACAGTCACCTGAGGAACAGCAAAGCAGAGCTGGTGCCTGAGCCTGTGCTGGCCCAAGACAGTGCTGTCTGTGTGAGAATCCTAAAGGCCAGCTGGGATTCCTGCTGGTTCATGAAGTGAACCAAGAAGAGTCTAAGGTGGAAAAGGGGACTGTAAGTCTAGGCTGGGTAATATCTAAACTGAGTGTAACAGAAGTCCTGCTCCTTGGGGTAAGAGCAGGTTCCTATCGTCCTGGAAAGGATGCTCAGTACTTCACAGGCTGCAGCTCAGACAGGGAGTGCTTTTTAGGCACAAGCAGGAAATAGGACAGTTCTGGGCAGGTGAGTCTCATGTTCCACCAAGAACCACACAATACCGAGTGGAGAGGAGCTGCACTCAATTATGTGGTGCTCAGCAGGAAACCTGCATTTTAAATTACATCATTTTGCCTTTGTTCCTTTTGCCACTACAGAGCTCCCTGGAATACCAAATGCCTCTTCCAGCCTTTTAGCAGGCCACACAGTTCACTAGACCTGAAGACACCATGGCCCACATACTATGTTTAGGAAATGAACAGATGGCATTCCCACGTTTCCAAGATTCAGATTACACCACCCTCCGGAAGAGGACATAATGCAGCACCGATGGCTGAAGGAGGCAAACAGACTTCCTCCAGGCTCTAGCGAATCTTGCAGATCTTTGATCTTGAAGCTATCTACTCATGGGCAGAAAGGTAACAGTGCAAGTGAACCAAGAATATTCCTATCTGCAGGATGACTAACCACAGGTTACAGCTGTCTGTCCTGGCAAGGAGAGAAGGATCCCTGCTGAAGAATCCACAGTAGGCAGGATGCAGACAGCAGGATTCCATCACAAGCTCATCTGGAAACAACAGAGTCCACAGACGGAGGTTACAGTGACCACTGCTAGCCTATGCCTTGGGGGCCAGCGGACCCCTCCCCTTGGGTGCAGGCAGACACAGGCAGAAAGATTTGACCAACATTGCTGAATCCTACTGAAGTTACAACTCTTGCTGGAAATGCCAGGTTGCCTCCAAGATGCTGAAATAATTTAAGAAAAATATGTGGGAGTGGTGAGCAGAGCTCCCACTGGCTGCTCAGGATGACAGCCTTCTCTTACCACATCACTACTCAGATGCAGCATGAGTCAGTGCTTGAGCCCACACGTCTGGGACTCTTGTTAATCATCTCTAAAGGCTTCTTAGGATGAAGCAGCTCGTGCATTACTCCTGTCAGCAGCCAAAAGGGTTCAGAAACTGGCCAGATCCCTAGTCATCCATCCTCAGTATTTCCAAACAGAAGCCTTGGGAAAAAGTCAACTTCTTGGCTTTAAACTATTAGGCTTTGTTGCAGGATGGAGGAGATCTGTTCCAATGCCACTGGGAACAGGCACACCCCTCTTCTGCACAAGTGCCATCTCAGAGATATAAACCTCTGTCTTCTATGTTTTTGCTTTTGGTCTGGATCTTCCAAAGACAACTTCATGGTGTGGCTGTTACTAGAGCTGCTCCACATGAACTAAACCCCACCACATTTCATGGCTGGAAATCTGATTTCGCTTTTGGAAAGTATCAATGTGTAAGCTGTGCAACTAAGCCCATGCTTTAAGATTCCAACAACACACTGAAACATAACAGTAAAAGATAAAAATACAAACTTGAGTTCCCTTATCTCCTGCAAATTACCACCAGAAAAACATCACACATTGATTCTGATCCTCCAGCAGCCACTGCCTGTCTGCAGCGCTGCTCCTGTACGTGCATAGTATGAAGTTTAAGCAAAGCACACACGTGCAGAGCGTGTTTTAGAGACAGTTCAAGTAATCTTATATAGCATTCTAAAAAGCATCCTAAATACTGTTGTTGTTTTTTTTCAGTGGGAAGATAGAGCAGGAATAAGGAGATTAAACAGCCAGAGTTCCTTAGTACTGAGTAGATGGAGATTTCCACAGTTGTGTAACAAAATGACTGCCGACAGAAATAGCAAGTGTCTGTTAATACATTAGGCTCCAGTATATTTAATTTATGCTCTTTCCCAAGCCTCCTAATATCCCTCCATGCGTTACATAACCTTCTGCTATCCTGCAGCTCTAACATCCCCGTGCAGGTGGCTTCCAAATTTATTGTAAAGCACTCTCAGCACAACTCATCCCTCAAGCAGCAACATGCAGTGCAACACCAGCCTGGCAGCAGCAGAAACAGCACATGCAGCACCTTCACCACGGATCAGAAACAGTGTGGCCACTCTACCTTCTGGTGACTTGTGACTTCGTCCCTGCTCCTGCCCAGCTCCTCGGCAAGTTTCACGTTCTCCTCTTGCAAAGCTTCGAGCTGCTGGGACTTCTGAGCTGCTGCCAGCTTCAGCGCTTCGCTGTGAGGACAGAGAGTGCATCGTTACCATAGGAACGAGAGAGGCAAGAAAAAACTGTGGGAGAGCTTCAGCTTCACAGCTTGGAAAAATACATCTAGGTCACGTGTCTGATGGGATCTATAATAAAGGTGACATCTATACCGCAGAGGCACAGGGGCAGGGTTAACCCTGAAGAGCTGCAGTGGCACAAAACTCCTTTTCCTTTCAGTCTGGAAGTTCTGTGTGTCTCCAATGACTTGGAAACCCTTGGGCTTAGAAAAACACAGTAGGGTTTGACAAGAGTGTTGGCGAGGTTTATAGCCTGGACTTGCTGAGAAGTGAACTTTGCAGCCAAAGGTAAAACATGAGAACTGGTTAAAAACAAGGGCAAAAAAAAAAGAGGGGGAAAAAAAAAGGAGGTGGAAAAAGAAAGAAAGCTCACAGTTACTCTTTAAATACTCAGATACTTCCTACAAGGTCTGACACCCAAACATAGCAGAATGTGCAAGAGCACAGGAGGCAAAGCAGGAGTGTATCTAATCTATTGCATATTTTCACAGATACAAAACTGAAAACGAGACAAAACAAAGGCTGAAGGGAAAAAGAAACAAAAGAAGATGGGTTTGTGTGTTCCATTAGCCAAGGTTGCTACTGGAGTGTGTGCTTTCCTTCAAGCAAATTTATTTTCAACACATGTTGGAATAGAATATTTGGCGTCCCTGCCTGTAACAGGAGCGACCGACACAAGTTCTTAGATTTGACAATGTCTTTGAAATAATAACCCCCCCTTCATGTCACATACCAATAATTGCCATCACTGTGTTTTGTTTTCATAATGAGGAGCCTCAGCACCCCTGTGTACCAGAATTACACAGTTAAACCCTGACTGGAGTATTAAAAATACTTTTACGACTGTGGGAGGTGGAAGAACCCAAAGTCAGAAATTCAGGCAAGCAGTCTGAAAGACAAGGACTCTGTGCTCTGTCACTGGGCACATTCAAACAAAGGGAAGTGTGGGTCGCTCTTTGAATTCAGCACCTAACATGCCCAAGGTTTTCCAACCCTTTATCCATGTCTGGTCTCACTTTGACCAGTTTCCAATTCAATCTAGAGTGGATTAAACCAGCCAGCTCACACCACTGAGCACTGCTTCAAATTCTCTTGGTATGAAGCTGCTTGCTGAGACAGGAACATTCCTATTTTTAACAGTGATTGTTTGCTGAACTGCAGCACCAACCTGTTCTCTTCTCTTTGCTTTCTGCATTGAAGTCGAGATTCAGGGCTTGGTAAATAAGCACACTAAATGCTGGGGTCAACTTGTGCAAAATGCTCCTTAGTGTTTAATGCCAAGGAACTTAGTACTTGACAGTAAGCAGGACTAAATAAGTACATAACATACAGCTGGTATTTCTGCCTTCATCCTAGTTTAACATGAAGGCTCTTTCACAAAGGACTCCAGCAGCCCTGTAACACCCTCCTGCCTCCAAAATGCAGTCGCTGCTCTAGAGGCAGCAGCATGTCTCCACCTACAGTCATGACTCCTGTGGCAGCATTTCCCTCTGCTCCCCTTTGCAAAGGCCAGGGCACTGCCCTCAGCAACCAGCCTCTCAAAGGGCTTCTCACTATTCACAACACTGCTCATCAAGAAATGCTCATTATCGAGCTAATTCCTTACTCTGATGAAAACAAGTAATGCACAAACAACAGCTAGACAAGCTGCCACTTATCCACCACATCTCTGACCACTGATGATTAGAGACCACATTCAGCAACACTCTACCACTAAAATTAACATTAAGGAAAAAAAAATGATTGAAAAGCCCCAGAAGGTGATCAGGATTCATGAGAACACCTTCCAGTGCTGGAGATTTTCAAGGAAGGATTGTCTATGAATAATTTCTGCTTGACAAATTCCAGTCTAACATATTTTGTCTTCCCACAACAGCAGAGCCTGCTAGCCCCTTGCTGTTCTACCATTACAGCAACTAGTTTGGAAACAATTATTTTGCTTTGGCATTTCCCATGAGCACTGAGGCAGGCAGTAACTGCCCATGGAACTAAAGCCTGCCTTTCTCAGAGGAGGCTGCTGTCTATACAAGCAGGCAGGGATTTAAAAGCAAGCAGCAAAACCTGTCAGTCATACAGAAACTCAGCATTAATTCTGTGTACTGATTTCCTTTGTGCCCTTGCCTTCACCCCAGAGCGGTGCTTAAGAACTGTCACAAAATTACTTATATGACTCACAATAATAATAATCAGTCAAAGCTGCTCTTAGCTCTCAGTCCAGCTCTCACTCCATGACTCAAGAACTTCTTCTTAGAGTGCAGGTGGGAACAGATTTAATGCATTGTCTCTCTGACAGCTGGGGGAACAGCAGCTACTGCAGGGTAGCAGTAACTGGGATTTTATTCACAGTGATGCAACAAAGCTTTGATACAGTGAGATTCCACAAGACAAACTATATCAGATGCTTTGCAGCTAATTTGTTTGTGCAGACTGTTACACATAATTCTGAGAGGTAATTTATGATATGAAGCATCTCCAATGAAAAGCAATTAACTCTAGGTTTACATACTACATATGGCATTTGTATTGTATGAGTTGGAAAGCATGTGTGCAGTGGGGCAATGGGAATAAACTGGATAAAGCCATCAGTGAAAAATAAAAGCAGAACTAGATTTTATACAAAGAAAGCCACTTAAAACCTCCTTAACCCTCCAAGTGTACTTGGCATTAAAACCAAACAGAATTTCTTTATAATAAAGCCTTTAACATAATCCACTGCCCTCACGTGGCAGAAGTCTATTTACCCCAACAAATTATTTCAAACAATGCTTGGAGTGAAGGATTTGCTTCAATACCCTTTGGCAATTCACAAGCAACATTGTGATTTCAAGTTTTATATATGACAAACTCCTATTTAATTCTGTCCTAATAGCTGCTTTACAAGTGAGGATATTGGGAAGGTACTGAAAGACAACTGTCCAAAAGGTAAATGTAACTAACTACACAAAGGAATAATTTAACTGAAATACTTACAATTCTTTTCTAAGCTCTTCCACTTTCTTGTTCTCCAGATTTAGAAGCTCTTTTGATTTATTAAGTTCCTCTTCATTTTTCAGGTTGTTTTGTTTAAGCATGTCCAACTTAAAGAGAAAAAAAAGCACATTCATTAGACTAATGAAATGATACAGTTCTTAGGAGTAGTACTCAGAAAAGATGTGCAGCAAAATGGGGGCCTGAGTTGAGCTGCTCCAATTTTTCATCCTCAGTCCTTAAATCAGTTCAGTCTGTAGTGAAAAGCAACAACAAAATCTTACGAGACTTCCTGTATTTCAGCTGCACAGAGAATTCAAAATCCATTGAAGAGCAGTTTACAGTCATTGGTGTATCCCCAAACAGAAAAGGTAAAGCTCCATAGTGCCTCCACTTTAAAGGACTCAAAGCATGTTTTTGCTTAACTCTACACTGGGTTAAAAAATACAATCAGCTGTTGCTTTATCTTTATTCCTCTAAGATAACTGCTAAAAAGTTCTGCTTTTCAATACCTTAAATTCTGAGAAACAGTAGGCTGGGTCTTGTGCTTGCAACCCTAAGAAATTAATTCCTTCCAGAGCTCTCGTGGCATGGGACAAAGTGCTGTATATCTCTTTACTAGAGCTTGCCATCTACCACATAAACACCACAGGCTTCTGACTCTTCTTTGTTGGTGTTCAGCAACACATTATATTACATAACAGATAATCTTCAGCTGTTCACTCTCCTGGCTTTACAGGACCCTGCTGATTATTTTTTTCCTAATCCAGAAAACGCCCTCCTGCCATTGTTAACGTCACCACTCAATTCTGGAGTTATCAGCGCCTGCTGGCAAGCGCCCCTACTGCAGCGCATGCTGTGCTCTTTGGTTAGCCCAGCTGTTCACCACCCAGTACTGCAAGAGCTGCAAGAGGTGAAAGAGCCATTGAAGGATGCTCAAGATCTGCAGGAAAGGCACCAGCTCAGTGTTAGACTAGATACTCTGGGCTAAAAGGAGCATGGGAGAGATTAGTGAGGATATCCTTTCCTTCTTTGAATGCTGAAACACCATAAACTGTTGGGAGGATGTAGACTGAACAGGGGTCCCTAGAGGAACTGCTGTACACGTTGGACTGTGAAGTTCTTTGGGACCCTTGTGCTGGTGTATCTGTATGGGGCACATCTCAGAGTTCGTACCTTGTCAGACCAGAAAAGTGGACAAAAGAAGATACTGTAACATTACCTATGTCAGGATCCCAAAGAGGATGTGCAGAGCAAGGAGTGCATGCCAGGTGAGAACTGGAGCAGTACCTTCTGTGGATTAGGAGCACTGCTACTGAGAGCTCTGCAGTACTTCACCAAAGTGTGAAGTTGCACCCCATGCTCACAAGCCTCAAGTGAAACCCATGTTTATCAGTTCTGTAATCTGCAAAACCTGCTGCAGCATCCAGAACTCTGTCTTTTTGTTGTTGTTGTTGCTGCACCAAAGAACACAACTTTATATGCTGTACAGTACTTGAAACCCCACACAAACCACAACAAAGCATGGATCATATGGCTATATAAAGCAGCCAGGTTTTCCATCGATGTGCACTCATCACAAGCCAGTCAAGACAGTATTGTGGTGGAAAAATGACAGAATCCCCTCCTGCCCAACCTGCTTCTTTGTAAGTCAAGAGTTGTTCCTTACACACTAGGAAAAACTTTTCATGTAAAAGCATTTAAATGTGATTACTTCATTCTGCAGCTTCTGGTTTGCCTGTCTGGAGTTCTCCAAGGAGGCCAAAGTTTCAATCTTTTCTTTGTGGATGGCATCCTTCTCTTTGGTCACTTTCTCCACAGCTTGGAAAACATCTTCTGCCATTTTGGCAGCCTGTATATAAAGGAGGGTGGGGGGGAAAACAAACAAACAGTATTACCAAAAGGACCTCTGAAAGCAGAAGATGAACCACAATACTTTATGCACAGCTCCATGGTTTGCCAGCTGCTTTCCAATTAAATATGGATTTGGGCTTGGACTAAATCACTTCCCCTCAGGTCCCTTCCAACCCCTATCATTCTGTGATCCAATTGGGAATTATTTGCCATTTAGAAGCTGCATAAAGTATAAAACTAAAAGGACATGAGAAGATCCCATGCAGAAACAGATCATAACCCCATGCTTGTGTCACCGCCAAGGAAGCTCATTTCTTCTTTAATTTCTGGAGTTTTGATTGCCACCGTGGTTGCACTTAGATTTCTAACTGCTTTAGACAGTAGTAGTTCAAGAGATATTCACTTCCAACAGGTTGCTCTATTTTCAGAAAATGTGGAATTACAAAATGATGTTAAAAAATGTGAAAAATAACTACAAATGACTTAGGAAATAAAGCCAATTATTACATTATTCCAGTGTTGTTCATTATGCTCTCATAAAAGGAAGTACTTCACAAGCACATTAAAATTCCTAGGTAGGCACAAGACAGTCCTGCAGGATATCTTGATTCCAATTTGCATTCAGAGTGATTTCATGGGCTTCAAGCCACACTGAAATTCAAAATGCTTTACAGAATTTGTTGGTGGTGAATATGAAACACTTCTGTGAATAAAAAGAACATCAGACTTGTCAATGTCTTTAACAGACTGCAATGTAAATTTACACGCTTTTCTTTCACTGCTTTTCATCCAATCACATTTACAGGAGCAGTGGGTTGTTTTCTAGGTTTTTTGAGTAACTCACATTTGTAGTTTGCTGTGATTTAACACAAAACTGCACAAAGATCTAATCTAAAGCCTCATCTGTTACTGCTCTAGCTTTTAAGCTGCAGAGTACTTCAGCAAAAAGGAGCTGCTCAATTTCTCCTACCAGATTCAAGAAACAAAATTCCTTTTATTCACAGTTGAAGCTGTATGCAACATTCAGTGGCAATATTGGCTTTTAGATTTAGAAGTTACAGGCGGAGAGAGGCTGTAACTCCAGCCTGCTTACACTAAGCTGAAGTGCTGACTGAGCAGAGAAGTGCAGAGAGGAAACCATTGGTTAGTGCTCAGGATTAGTATAACTGAACTGGATTCTTTACCCATGGGTTTCAATACCTCCTTTTCCTGTGCTACCCTTTGGGCCTGGAGAGTCTCAATTTCTTTTAGTTTCAAAACCAGATTGTTCATCTCCTCCTGCAGCATCTGATTTTTGCCCTGAGATACCAGCAATCTGCCTGAGAGGTCACTATTACTTTGTTCTAAAAGTGCTACTTCTTCGTGCAGTTTATTACAATCCTCGGAGAACTTCTCTTTCTCTTTTAATGCTTCTTCCCTAATGATGACCAAACTCTTCTGTTCAGCAAGCAGGCTGTCATTTTCCTCAAGTAACTTTATTCTCTCCTTCTCTGTCACCTCTAGCCTCTCAGAGACAGAGTTGTGCATGGCCTGGAGCTCTGCATTTGATTTAGCCAAGGAAGCAAAGTCACTCTTCAGTTGTTCCATACTGGAAGCAAGCTGCTCTGCCTCTGCACGGAGGGTTTCATTTTCTTTAACTACTTCCACAAGTTTAGATTCAGATTTTTCTTTCTCCTGAACAAAAATATCTTTCTCAGTCAGAAATTCTTTATTTTTCTCTCTCAGCATTTTTATGTCCTTTTCCAAGGAGCTGATGTTTCTTTGAAGTTCCATACATTCCAAGGAAAATGATTCCTTGTCCATTTTTCTAGCTTCCTTTTCCATGGTTAAGTTTTCTTTCATAATCTCAACCTCTCCATTTAATTTTTGACACTTATCTTGCAATTCCATCTTCTCTCTGGCCAGAATTTCCTTCTCAGTGGAACAGGTATTCAGTGAAGATGACAGGACCTGCTCAGCATGTGATGCAGCACTCAGTTCATTTTCTAATGTTGTCTTGGCATCCTGGGCCTCTTTCAGAAGAGCTGAAAGGTCACATTTACAGGCCATTAGCTCCTGATTTTCTAGAGTCTTCTTACTAAGCTCCTCCTTGAGGGCTTCAATGCAACCTTGAAGCATTGTATTCTCTTGGGCCAGAGCTCTCTTGGCTGAGATGTCCAGTTCATGTTCTCTCTTCATTTCAGAAATTTCATTTGCAGTAGACTTGTTTTCATCAAGAAGCTTTAAGTATTTGTTCTCCAATTCCTTCTTCTCTTGGAGAAGGGCTTCATTATGCTTTTCAAATTGCAACAACTTCTGAGAACAGGATTCCTTTTCTAAGCTCAGTTCATTTATTTTCTCAGTGAATACTTTCTCAGCAAGTACAGCATCTGCTGTCGCCTTAGCAAGCTTTTCAGTTATCGCCTTATTTTCACTCAAAAGTTCCTCCCTTTCAGCCAAAAGCCTTTGTTCTGATGAAGAGAGTGCCTCTTTCTCTTGAAGTAACTGAACACATTCAGAACTGGATCTGTCTCTTGAGGCTTTAACTTCTTCAAGATAACCAGAGAGATTAGTGAGGGAATCCTTCAGGTCCACGTTGTCTTTCATTGCTTTTTCAAGTTCTTTATGCTCAGTCTCCAGTTCTGTTTGCATCTCTTCTGTTCTCACTTTTAATGCTTGGTTTTCATTAACTGTATTGTTTAAACTCCCATGCAGCTCTTCAATGCTCTTAAGGAGCACCTCCTTCTCAGTCTGTAGACTCTGACTTGTCTGCAACAGAGTGTTCACTTCATTTTTCAAGGCTATATGTTCATTATTAAGATCTGAGTGTTTCCCTAGGGCTGAATCTCTCTCTGCGGTCAGAGTTGACACTTCTCTGGCCAGGGCCTCACAGGAACTTTCCAGCTTCTGAATAACATCATCTTTGTCTTTAACAACTGCATCTCTCTCTTCCAAAAGTTTCTTCTGATAATTCTCCAGCTCTTCCAATTCCTTCATGTGTTTCTGGCACACTGCATCCATGGCATCTTTGCTGGCCTGAAGTTCTTTCAGCTGTTGGAGCAAGGTTGACTCTGAAGACTGGAGAGAATCATTGTCTTGAGTTAATTTCAGGAAGTCTGCTTGTGCTGCCTCTAGCTCAGAGAGCAATCTGCTTTTCTCAGAAATTAGTGCTACCTTTTCAGTGCTTTCCCGTTGGCTTTGGGCCTCAGCTTCTTCCTTCTGCTTGAGAATTTTTCTGTTTTCTGAATTCAGTTCTTCATTTATTGTCTGAAGTTGTTCTTGTTCTTGCTGCACCAACAAAATCTTTGATTCCAGTTCTAGAAGTTTTGACAACAAGGAACCTCTCTCTAATTTTAAAGTATTCCCCTCCTGTGCCAAAGTCTCTTTTTCTGATATCAAACCCCTCATCTGGTCTGACATTAGTTCAATTTCTTTTCTGGCTGATGCTAATACAGAGCTTAAGGACTAAAGAAATAAAGTCAGGGAGAAGGGAAAACAAAAAAATGAAGTCAAGCAGACAAGAAATGTGGTTGAAGGACAAACAGAGCTATTGCATTTTAAAGTTTCAAAACCATGTATGAAGTGACACACAGCCCCTCTCTGTACTGAACTGCTGGCAGCCACCCCTGGTGTTCCATTATCAAACAAAAATCATACACAAGAAAACTTTTCAGTGGTAAAATAAATAACAAAAAAGAATCAAAAATACTGGTTTGAGGGTTCCTCTATGCAAGACTTCATCTTGTTTGTCAAGTTCCTCTCAACAAATTTGCTGAGTGTAAATTACTCAGAAAGAGAGGACACAGAATGATTTCTCGAGAATCCAAGTCAATTAAAATGCAGGAGTTACATTAGATCTTGACTTCCAATTCTCACATTCACCTTCTATAGGCAACCCTCCCCATGAGTCTGTCCAAAATACATCATCATGACCCATTTAATTCAATACACCACACCAGGGGTGTATTTGAAGTTGAGGTGTGTGCCAACTTATACATTAAATCTATTGCTGAAGCATGAACCAAACATTACAGCAAATAACTAATGAGAGATGAAAGCAAGCAGTAATGTCAAAGGGACAGAAGTGAAAAATAAAAACCATTAAAATTGAGCTACATACTAAATAGCTGTAGATACTATGGGCTCGTACTACAGGACAGAAATTCAGGTGTGTAACACCTTCCAATGAAATAGTTCACAACGTGTTTTAAAATGATAGCATTTAAAAAGCAGAACAGCATTTGGCTCCAACTGATAGTGCTGAGCCTGGTGTCTGTGAATATAAAATTTTAACTTCAAAGAACCACGTTTCAGGGATCCTTGTGCAATCTAGAGCAGACAGTTAATTGTGTATGCTTCTCCTCCCTAACCAACAGCAATCTACGTGGAAAAGCTCAAAAAGGAAACGCTGTGAAAAATCTTTCTGTCAAATGGTGAAGCCAAGCAAAACCAACAGTGATTCACTGAAACAGAAAGACTTAGACTTTAAATTACTTGCAGAGTAACAAAGTATACATACTCTGGCCTCTTCTGCTTGCTTTTTCAGTTCCTCAGCCTGTGTTTCTAACTCGCTGTTCTTCTTCTGGGCAATTTTCAGTGCCTCTTCTGCATCCAGCAAGTTCTGCTTAAACCCTTTGATATCTGCATCATGTTTAGTGATCATCTCAGAAGTTTCTTTTTCATACTTTGCCTGGAGATCCCTATACTCATTTTGCGTAGTCTCAATTTGCTTTTTCTGACAGAAGACAAAGCAATTGGAACACAGTTAGAGAAGCATTGGTACAATATTCTCCACAAATTTAGCTAGTGCTTTTTAAAGTCCCTTTTACCATGTCTGTCAGTTGATCCTGCATAGTTTTTAGTTCTGCTTGATGAATCTTGAGAGTTTCTTGCTGACTCTGCTCAGCTTTCTGTGTTGTCTGCTCCACATTTTTCTGTAGCTGAACAGCCTTTTCATTTGCTTTTGTAAGCTCAAGTTGTATTTGCTCCAACTGCCTAAAAAGACCAAAAAAAGAACATTACTTTTTGCTGACGGCATGACAAGCACAGAGATAAAAGACTCTAAATTATGCTGAAGTTTGTATTCTGTCCAAGCATTTGAAAAGATATTTCATTATTTAACACATAAAGAAAGTTCTGCTAGATTCAATACACACAAGTGAGATTGAGCACTTACTCATGTGCAGAGCAACACACTGCAGTTACTCTGGCCCCAGCCCGGGGTGTCATAAAGGTGAAGAGTAACTGTTATAGATGCAATTTTCATTTGAAGCAAAACACCTTTTCTCTTGCTAGACAAAAACACAACCCAGACCTTTCATAGTATCAGAATAAACCAGGTTTACCAGGTAGTCAAAGAATTATGAAGAACAACCATGGGGCAGTGTAGTTAATTACAAAGTGGTTTACTCTAGGCAGCGAGAAGCATGTTACATTAGAACTTTAGAATGCTAAGTGATAGATGCTCTTTGTATCACTCAGAGGAGACTTTGGATTAATTTAGTTTGATAGAAAAAAGTTCACTTGTCAAATCAATGTGACACCTGGGAACACCTTGATCAGATATTTACAAAAGATAAACTGAGGAGGAAAGAATAAATGTGACAACATTCTGACACTGATGGAATACCTCTCTTTTAACCGCAGCTCATCATTCATTTTTGTAAGCTGGGCAGAGCTGTCTCCTGAAGACTTCATGATCTCTGCAATATCATTTTCAAGTTTGACTTTAGCTTCTATCAGTTGCTGCTCTTTCTCTTCTCGCTCCTTCAGTTTCTTCTCCATCACTGAGCAAAACAATGGTTAGCAATCTAGTAAATTTCAGAAAATGGGTATGCACAGACTAGCTAGAAGAGAGAAAAGAAGCTATAGGCAGAGCAATACTGATGCTAGAGAGCTTGTAAATTACCCCTTTAAAATCAAAAATTATGATTGTCTGACTTTTGAGCTGTTAACTGTAGCACAAGGTTAAGAACTCTTTGAGAAACAGTAAAAAAGCAACTAGTCAAGAAATCTTTCTTTCAGAAGCAAATCACTTAACTTCAGCCCGTTAGAACGTGATCCAAGTTTTGCCTATATCAGAAGGCAAGCAAGCAATATAGTAGGAGAGGTATGCACATCTTGCAGGTGAGACAACTCACCAGGCAGTTAGTAGAGCAGCAGAAGACAAACCAACATGAGCAACAAAGCTACACTGTAAAAATTACTCAGTCCAAGGCAGGCAAAGAGCAGCCCTTGAGATGACTTCTAAAGTCCCAAAAATGGCTTGAAAGGTTTGCTTACAGGCTACAGACTCATTCTTGGAAAGGCTGGTTTACAGGGTACAGAATCATTCTTAATTTCTTTCTACACTGGTTTCAAACAGAGATGTATGACTAGAAAGAAACACAAAGACTCTCTCCTGCGAGACCGGCAGAAGGCAACAACCAGAACAACATACAGGATTTTTTAATGTCCTTAAGAAGAAAACACTATTTAGGGACAAGGCTTCTGTGAATTAATCATCTTATGCTTCAGTCTGATCACCTGGCTTTTTTTGTCTGGTATCTGACCACCACCACAGCAGGACTTTGTTACAATGCCAAAAAAGAATTTAACTACTGATTTGGAATACATTCAACCAGGAAATCCCCTGCCTTGTTGCACTATTTCCTTAACATCATGGTCACCTTGCTGGGTCCATAAAGAGTGCCATAAAAGCCACTTTTTGCCTAGAGCAAAAAGGCAAATGTATGTTTGAAAGCATTAGGTGCTGCAACGCAGGGAGCTGAGCAGGAGGCAAAGGAAAGCACAAAGCTGAGGGATTTGTCAAAGCATTCCAGTTTACTTCTTTCTTACCAGTCAAACTAGACTTCAGCTGTTCCAGTTCTGAGGACATGAGTGCAAACTGCTCTTCTTTTTGGTTTAGTTTTTTTACTGTTTCTATGCAAGTAAAATTTTGAAAACAAAAGTTAGTAACTACTCAGATGCAGAGATTTCCACCTACTTGCAAGGTAGGTGCATTACTCTTAAACAGAGAGGTTGCAATAATCCTGTCCTTTACACAGCTGCTAAAACGGCTATACCACCAGGTGTAAATTCGAAAGCACGTGCAAAACCTCCTTTATTTTACAGCACCTGTTTTCTGCAGCTTTTCAGTTCTTTGATTGGTTTAGGAGCAGACATACCTTGCATAGATTGCTGAACGTTTTCTGCTTCATCAGCTGCGCTAGTAAACTTTTCTTTCTGAAAAATGGATAAGAACCCGAGATAAGGTTTGGCAATGGCAGTGTAATTCAACCACTGCATTGATGTTAGATATTTTTCGAGTACAAAAGGGAATAGTTTTACTCCTGTCAAAAACAGATCTGAAGTTTTTGAATTACAGTTTTGCACAGATGTATTTGGCAACATAAAACATGATTTTCCCTTGCCTTGATTGCAAGGTAAGTCCCTAAACAGTCAAGACAATTTCTCTGTAGCAACGGAATTGCAGCCACAGAGTGCAGATGTGATTTCTGGGTCTCAATGCAAGGAGCTACCCATGCTGTTTAGAGGCTGTACAGTGGACATCAGCAACCCTGTGGTCAGCCTCAAACCACTGTTACCCAGCTCCACCAGGAGGAAGAAATACTAGACAGTGAAGAAAAGGGAGCATATTGAGGAAGATAGGAAATGAGACTCTTCCACCAACTTCAAGTATTTGCTATGTCCACAGAAAGATTTTATGATGGGGACAATAAACCCTAAAAGCATTAACCCATGCAACAGTTACAATAAGAGGGCCATGTGTTTCTTAATCAGTAGTTTAAATTTGAACTACATGCTACTTTTGATTCAATATTTTATCTGAAATCCACAAACAGGAGTTCTACTGAAACAAAGCATATGATAAAATGCTCGTTTCATTCCGAGCCAGATCCTATCAGTCACAAACCCTTCTCCGCCTTTCATGAGTAAAACAGCTTTGAAAGACTTTGTTCAGAGCACATCCACCAATTTCAGTTACACTCTCACCAGGAAAACCAAAATCCAAAGGATAAAGTCAAAATTTGTGGGTATTACTCACCAAAACTTGAAGATCCTTTTCCAAAGAATCTTTAACTTGATTTACTGCACTCAAGTTTTTCTCAAGGTCAAGAAGCTTTTGCTCTTTGCCCTGCAGTTCTTTGGCCAGATTACTAGCCTAACAAAGGTGATGGAATGGAGCAAAACAAAATTACAAACATGAATGGAAAATTAGGGAAAAATAAAAGTTGAATCTGAAAGAAATAACTACAATATTAAAATCAGTGTCAGATGGAAAACTGAAGGGGAAAAAAAAACCACAACTGAAGAAAAAAAAATGGTGAGGTGTTAAGTGAGTGAAGCTGATCACTGATAACTACATACATCACAGTGCTAATTGCATCTTGGAATACATTTGAAATCATTAAGATTTATTTCTCTTGGAATTCATGGTGAAAATGTTATTTAATGGCAGACAGTTTTGAGAACGTTCACAATTTCCAAAGTTACAGCATCAGCTGAATTAGAGTTGGGGTTCTTCACTGTTTTAATTCTTGTAACTGATTAATTTAGCATCTATCCTCCCCTTGGCAATTCAGACCATCCATGGGGATGTGAGATTTTCAAAAGGCTCTGTGCCACACCCAGGAGTACTGCAGAAACAGAGTGTGGCTTCCAAAACTGAGTCTGTCAGTATCTAGTATCTTGGAACCATCTGAGAAGGGTTTAGGAAAGGTATCTCCAGTTATTTTCCACGACTCTTGCAATTTGAGGTCTAACTTGTCAGGTCATGCAGAGACTGGAGATGTGGAGGAACCCCTAAAATGAAATTATAACCTTGGCACTTTTCTTTCTAGCTGCCGTGGTAGAACAACTTTCAAGGACTGAATGCTATGCTACCAACTTTAAAGAGACATTTCACCCCAAATCAAGTAAGATTGATCACACTGCAGTCTGAGCTGCAAGGATATGGAACCTGACACCACCACTGCATACCCTTCTCTTAAAGAAAAGACCCACCAGATCCTTTTTGCTTTCTTTTAACAACCTCTTCTATCGTCTTGCTTGATGAGAGCAGTCAGGGTATAAACAAAGCATTTTCCCACCGAGCCCCAAGTTACTGTTTATCTGGCAACTTCTGTTGCCCAAAGGGGAACAATTTATATCTTAAGATACATGGATTCTTCTCCCAGATAATCCAAACTAACTTTTCCACAATGTAAAGACTTCAGCAGGGGCATGCTGAAGCTTGAAGAAACAAAATGCACTTTTGCTTAGTGGTGCTTAGTTTGCTTAGACCAAGCACTGTAAATCTGTTTAGAGACATGACCCACTTAACACTTTCTCCAAACCTCCTCAGAAGGTCCTTCAATACACATTCAATACAAATTTTTTTCCTGTGATGCATTCACTATAGCAGATGAGAACAGTACAAATGTCAAATAAAAAGGAAGCAGAAATAAAAGGATGGCTGTTGATACAAACCTTGCTAATTCCATCAACCTTTTCAGTCTCTAAATTCTGAATTTGTTTCTCAGCTGCCTCAAGCTGCTCGCTAAGTTTCTGGATTTCCAATTTACCTTCAGAATTGGCTTTCTGAAGTGCAGCAAGGTCCAAAAGCTTTTCTTCAGCAGCTTTGATCTGTGGTGTAAGACTATCAATAACTTTGGTTTGTTCATTGTACTTGGCTTGCAGTACCTCTAGCTCCTTTACCTTTATTTCAGCTTCCTGTAATTTGTTTAAAGTGTCTTCCATTTCTACTAGATGCTGATCTTCCACACTTTCCAGTTTGGTCTTCAGGACTTCCAGGTTTTGATCTTTCTCCTCTGTGACTGCCAACAGTTTTGCTTTCAGTGCCTCAATCTCTTTCAAATGATGAGATTTTTCATTTTCCTGCTTCAGTTTTAAATTTGACATTTCATTTTCATAGTCTAATTTAATCTTCTCTATCTGAGTCTTTAACTCTGCAAATTCTGCTGTCTCAGCCCCTACACCTTTGCTGAAAGAAACTTTTAATTCTTCCATTGCTTGCTGATGGGAGGCAATTGCAGATTCCAGCTTTGACTTCCACAGCTCTATAACATCTGAATTCTCCTTGTTGGCATGATCCAGCTTAGTTTTCAAGGATTCATTTTCTTTTGCCATTCTCTCATTTGAAGCGGAAAGTGATTTGATCTCTTTCTGCAACGCTTCTTCACTAATTCCAAACTTCTCTTTCAGTGAATTCATCTCATTCTGATGCTCTTTGCTGACTGCTGCCATTTTTTCTTGCAAAGAACTTATTTCTTGTAGCAAGGAAAGAGAAGTGTCCACATCATCCATGTGTTTACTAGACTCTAACCTCCCTCGAAGCTCAGACACTTCCTTCGCCCGCAAGGCTAGATCTCTTTCGAGTTCCATGATGCGAGACTTTTCTGACACTGTGGCCACCTGTGATTCACAGCATTTTGAGAGAAGAAGAAAGAATTACAAAAGATATGTTAATACAAATACCCAAATGTTAAAAATACTCAGGCCTCGCTGAAAAACCATCGAGTGTTGCAAACTAACTTTAGTAATGTATTCTGACCAACCTTTTAGTTTCATTGTCAGCTCCTACCTCCATGGAAATTCTACAGAAACTTTAGAGTAAAAGCAAATGCTGGGAAGCAAGGCTGACTGTTGTTTCATTTAGGTACAAATTATCACTTTAAAAGAAGGAAAAACATCCATGTCCTTGTATTACATGCATATTATTTTCTGAAAGTGGAATTTATTTCAATTCATTTTTCTGTGGTTATCTAGAAATAACCACTTGCTACCCAACTGAAACATTGCTCATATGCAGAAGGGCATTTTGTAACAACATGTTTTTCAAAACCATTTTAAAGCAGACTGAAAAACAAAGGAGAGCCCTGAGGTCTATATTTGTTGAAATAATTGCTTCCAAATTCATCTCATGCCAGCTATGGGACTGTCAGGGAAAATACTAATGCATTTTCAGCTTACAAACCCTTTGCAGTT
Source organism: Melanerpes formicivorus (assembly GCF_026170545.1). Classification (NCBI taxonomy): domain Eukaryota; kingdom Metazoa; phylum Chordata; class Aves; order Piciformes; family Picidae; genus Melanerpes; species Melanerpes formicivorus. Next base: position 2,351,813 of record NW_027142424.1, on the reverse strand, counting down.
CCTTCTACAGCTGGCCCATTGTTTGCTCTGAAAAAGCACCCTCATGTTATCTGAAGTTTTCACTGAGAATAAAAGCAGCTTGTGGTATGGAGCAGCAGGCAAAGCTACCACAATTATTTCTCATTGGGACATCACTGTTTACAACCTACTTATTATACCAACATCCTGAATGAGATACTTACCTGCAATTGTTCTTTGAAAGTACTTATTATAGAGTGTATTCTTAGTTTTATAGATTCATCCCTACCTCAACATCAAGAAAAGCCATGTGAGAGCATGAAAATATCTATCCAACCTATCTAAGAACTGACAACTGCTGAAATTCTGACTTGGGACAAAGTATGTCCAGTAATATTTTGACAGGCAACATCATTATTAATGGTACTGGGATATCCATGAAAAGATTATGTCATGGATGTAAAAAGTAAAACTAAAAAGCTACTGCAACCCATGACTTAGGAGAGGAAGTAGTACAACTATTTAACAGCTCAGAAACCAAGCCCCAGATTTGTGTTAAATGCACTGGCACAGTCAATATTACTTTTTGAGGATTTAATAAACTTTGCCACTTCTAAAACCAAATGACTGAACATTCCCTCATAACTGCTACAATTGACTTGGATCCAAGTATTAATTTTGCAGTTTCAAGACTTCTTACCTGAATTCTTCTGAAGAATGAGTACACATACAGGCACACACACACAACACTGAAGCTGAAAGTTAATGCTAGCTTTTCAAGTGTTCCAGCTCTAGCTACAGCAGGTATTGATCATGGCAGAAGCAAGGACCTGTTTAGCATGTCTTAAAAAGAAGATATATATACCCACAGTAGACTGTGTCATCAGAAATCCTCCACAACACAAATCACTCTTGTTATTTAAATAGTGAAAACCATTACCCTAGTGTCTTCTAACTCCCTCTGGAGTTTGTCAGCTTTGGTCTTTTCAAAGAGCAGGCTCTGTTCAAGCTCCTTAATGCGGGCATGCTCCAGTTTGGTCTGCGTCTGTTAGTAGAAAGGGAAAGGAAGAGAACACAACGGTGCCACCATCACATGCCAGCACAAGAGGAGGGAGCCACATGCAGGCCGTGCTGCCAGAGTCTTCTACCAATGATGAACAGAGAAGATGCAGTGGATAAAATGAACAGGGAAATGCTATGGATGAGAAAGATGGACTGAAGGTGTAAATGGACTGACGTGTGAAAAAAAAACAACTAAACATGTAAAAAAAAAAATAATAAAAATAAATCACAGAGAAATGTGAACAAAAAAGTTTCATGCAGCCAAGTAGAAGTTATTTATCAGTACATGAAGTTTTCAGCACAAATTAGAATAGTTATGTCAAAAATATATGTGTTTATATAGCACTGTTTCTTCTAACAGGATGGTGAATCCCTTTCCTTGGCAGCCCACTGACTTTTTTTTTCTTTAATGTATTTGGCTTATCTTAGAAATGACCTCATTAACCAGGGGACAAGAATTCACTACTAAAACTCATCTGACAAATCAAAACTTTTAAACTACTTCCCAAAACCCCCCCCATAGTAGCTACATCACAAGTCTCAGCCATAAAAATCCTTCTGTCAAAGACATGGGAACATTAAGGTTCATTTGTCACTATTGTATGAATTATTTGAGTAGAAATATGAAGAATGATTTTCTCTAACTATAGAACCCTCCTAGCTTTTCCTCCTCCTCCATCAGGAAGGAAGCAAGTGTCAAGATTGTCCGGAAACAGGTGAAAAAAAAAACAGTGAATTGGTCTGGATTGCTCTATACTAACTGAAGTCTAAATATCCTGGACAAGATGTGGAAGTAAGAGGGGAAAAACCCTTAAGATCTTTATAACTCTAAAAGGTTCCTAAAGAGAAGCAGAAAACAGAGGAAATGAAGCGATTAGGTACCTCCTAACTTTGCTTACAAAAAGGTAGAACTTCCAGCAAGAACACAGAGTACAGGATATTCTGGCTTGATGCCCAGGTACTTCCAGAGGCCTACAAGAGAGGTTGAAGTTTGAGAGGCGCAGGTGAAGTCCAAACACAACCTGAGCCTCTGAAGTGAGGAAAAGTGGGGGAGTGGTGGAGAAAAAGAGAAACATCAAGAACTAGACACCATGCTCATTTCTGAAGTGCCAAGATCCAAGTGTTGGGCCAGTCTTGACAGGTCACGGTCTAAACAATTAAAGCGATTATGAAAGTCTACTGTTGCTTCAGGGCTTGTGCACACTGAAAGTAAGGAGAATGTCCAGAAGAAGACTGAACAAAATTTGAAGACGTGTTTATTAACTGAAGAAGTTGCATCCATCAGTTTTGATGAAAGTTCTCCACACAGCTTACCTGCTGCAGTTAATTTACTGTTGAAAAGTCACACAAGCAAACCACAAAATGCTGAACTGCTAACAGAAGAGAGTCCTGCAGGCTGAACAGCTGCCCACTGAACACTGGATTGAAAGAATCCAAAAAGACAGGAAGATGTGTGAGTAATTCCACAGCCTCACTGCTGCCAAAGCCACAGTGCAGAGTGTCTGCACAGCTGGCAGGACACTGCTGCTTCTCTGGATCTTAGTAATGTGATACTGAAAGATCCCTACAGAACTGTGTTATTTATAGAGTGACAAGTTGATTAGAACTGCCTCCAGACCAGCCACAGTGGTTAAAGATCATATGTAGTCTCTGCAGAACAAGTGGGATGGAGCTGAGCCTCTTGTTTTGCTTCAGGCTTGTTCTCCCAACACAGTACTCCCTCTGACAGCATCAAGTTATCTTCTTTCCCAAAAGCAGGCAGACATCTGGTGGGTTAATTTTTCAAACACCTACAGCTTTAAACAGTTGGTTTTTTTCTATGCAGCTACTAGGTCCAAGATACAAAAATCCACAAGCACTAGAGGTTGCCTCTCACATTTGTCTATTTTTTGAAATTCCATAGCAGATTTCCTCTCTGTCAGTGGAAGATCTTCAGTGTTTATGGGGAAAAAAGCTTCATGAGAACACAAATTACTGTTGTTGCCTCCCATGGCATTTGAAAACAGAACTAAGTATCCTAAGGGAAATAACAGTATTTTGTAAGTGTCTAGCATTCAGTCCCCTCTCTTAGACAGGCTACAAACCAGTAAATCTGGCAAGTAATCAATTATAAATATTTATACTTTCCTTGCTCCAATTCACCAAAGGACTAATAAAAACAAAAGAAACCCACACCTGACAGTTGCAGAATTCTCCCTACAGGACTATACTACATAAAACCCCAAACACTTTTGATTGTTAGTGTTATAGACATTGCTTCACTACTTCAAAGATCAGAGATATTGTCACTGATTATTGCAGGGTTTTTTAATCCCATCTCTTACATATTACAAAGGGAAAGAAGTTAAAATCTTACCAAAATGAAAATAAAAGATTAAAGAAAACCCAAAACAAAACACAGCTCCAGAGACCTTTGCTGGACACCTTTTCCCCCCATTTAGGGCATGGAAGATTATCCTTTAAAAAAGTATGATTTCTAAGGGCCAGACTCCGCTTTTCTTGAGATAAAAATCACCACAAATGTTTTAGTCACTCCAATTTCTCTCCTGATCGTCTAGAGAGAAATATCTAAATTATTATGTTCCTCTGTGAGGAAACCCAGAGCACAGCAAACTGGGAAGAGCAAAATACTACCAAAAGAAGAAACATTAAGCCTTAGCTTGGATGGAAAAGAAAAACAGAAAGAAACCAACAAATTAACAACAACAAAGGAAGCATCTCCACCTTCTCCAAAGCTTTGCAGTTAGATTAAGAATGAATAGCAAACTGAGATGAGCCTTGAGCCTTAAAGAACTCCACTCAAACTTCAGAGACCAGTCATCAACTGTGTCCAGCACTTGTGTACTCTAGCTACACTTTCACTTCAAAATAAACCTTATTGTTAAATTCTCCATCTATAGGTCAAGCTGTGAAATTGTGCTGAACCCATAAATGCTGATAATGATTTCTAGGGTAGGGGCAAGATGACCTTTGGCTCCTTCGTGCTGGGTTGACAGTATCAGACCATGACTGAGATTATGAAGCATTAGCTTAGAAACTAAGTGGTCACCCACTTCTCTCCTTTAGAGAGAGAAGACGTCATTTTTTTTAATGGAAAAATTAGAATAGGGAAATCAGGAGTAAAGATAGGATTAAACAAGGAGTGCACAAAACAAGAGAAAGGAAGGGCACATGCAGATTTACTTCTAACACACCGTGAGCCTGATTGGAAGAATAGAGGAGACCCAGATCGCTGAAGTAGCTTCGCAAAAGGAACACCTAAGAATGCACAGCAGGAAACCAGTTTTAGTCTTGAGAACTTCCTATCTCGGCTGGGGACACAGCAGAGGAGGCAGCCTGGAATATATTTTCCTGCGTCCAATTAAAGAGAGGGCTTTTACAGGCCACTCTTCTGAGCTATGGAAGCAAGAGGGCTGCTTAAACATCTCGTAAGGCCACTTCTGTTATCCAGTACCACATATTTTCCTACATCATTCAAAGAGCAGCTACATGAAGCTACAATAAACTCAGTTCTTCACACTAATTCTTCAGATACTTTTAATCCCCTCTCCCCTTAGCATTTCATGTCCACTAAAAAGAAACAAAGAGGGGGAGGTGGGGAACACACCGATTTTTTTTTCCTCAGAAAAATGAATCGGCTAATTGGATACTGCATCTATTGAAGAGCAGAAGGAGCTCCTAGGAAAGCATGCAGAATTCTGTGAAGAAAGCAACCAAAATCCTACAGCCTGCAGTCATTTTCTACAAGCTCCTATACTCTTCAATTAGTTGCATAGCTTTTAACCCTAAAGAATTTCAATGACACATTCACCCTCTCTCCAGTTGATGGCGATTACAACGTTTAGTCATTGCACACATTCCTTTGGCTAAATGTTGTCATTGCTCTGAAAGCAACATGCACACAAATACTAGAGTCAATGTTTCAATAACAGATTATGCAGTTAGTGAATAAGTATAAGCATTTTCTGCACACAATCTGTTAACATGGGATGTCTCTGCACATTTGCGTGCCCTCTTACATTTTCTGGGTCTTCCGAAATCTGCCTCTTTCGCTATCAGTAAAATTAAAAAACAAACAGACAAAAAATATTTCACCTGCAGACTTGACACTATCATTCCAACACAAACAACAGAACACATTTCATTGTCTTGAATTCACTTTAAACTCTTGAAGCTCTGCAGCTTGACAAACCAAAGCCTTTAAGATGGCTTGCCGTGGCTATCAACCGTTAACAACAAAACATTAAAACCTGAAATTTTCCATGGGCTAACCAATAAAAGCAGCACCCTATGAAGAACCTTGATAGGTATCTTAAAATGAATGGAAGACTAAAATAAAAGAAATGTTATATGAAATGAGTAACTTTCATAAGGCTAGCACTTTGATCATACATGGTTCACAGGAACAAAAATTAAGTTTGTACTTTATGCTGTGCAAGAAGATCTATTTCTTTTTGCCTTACGAGACAACAATAGAGTAGAACAATTTTAAAGTATCTTGCTTTATAATGTGAAATTTGATATAAAACTTGGCAAGGTTCAAATATCTGAGAGCAGAGAACAATCTTTCATTAAGAGCTTCCTATTCTGATTGTGTAATAGCACACTGGGGCTCAGCCCAACATTATAGTTACACGAATAATAGAAGGGTAAAAATTGCACACATTAATTGCTGGTTAGATTTTGTGTACAATAACTCTCAGGATTTTTTTTTGCTAATCAGTCTTGCCTAAGGAAGACAAACAGAGCATTTAATTTTCAAAGGCATAAATATTACTAACTTGCCATTTCAAAATTGTTCTTTTGTTGGTGGTTACTTTTAAACCATTTAAGAAACATTAGGAAGATATCATATGCAAGAAAGTATCAAAAAGTAGAGGGTTTTATGAATTAATTGAAATCACTCTAAACAACTACGGCCGTTTCACAGTACAACCTGTGCTCAAATGGGTGACTGAATTAAGGGTGCAGTCCCTCAGTTCCAAAACAGTTCACTAAAGGACTGAGGAACTGGGAATCATTTCCATGTGTTTTCCATACACCCAGACCAGTATTACATTTACTAATACATTCTTCCTTTCCCTTGTAGAGAGCAGTACACTTAATCTGAATTGTGTCCTACTATACACCTTGTTTATGAAACTGGAGATATTTTACCTCTAGGTCTCCTTTGGTAATTGATTCTTCTTCCACGCGGAACTGAAGGTCTTCAACTTTCCTGTGGGGACAATTCATTAACATTCAGATAACTTGGGAAGAAAATGCTTTCAATCTCACTTCTCATTGGAAATCAGCACTACAGGGGCATCATTCTGATTGCACCAACAAACTGCAAGAAGCATTAAGGAGAAATCTCTCACAGGAAGCACTGGAGAGATGGAAAGCTGCTGTGTTTAAAACACAACTGCTGACAAAGGCATCAGTCTTCTTGCAGCTGTATAAAGAAAGCATTTTGTTGCATTTTCCAATGAGTTAAAAAGAAAACCTTTAAATCATAATTTCTGCATGCACTCAAAAGACGTGATCTAAATGAACACTGATCTCACATTCTGTACATTCTAGCATTCACCTAAGAAACAGTCAGGAAGTGAGGACACAGCCAAGATACCTGTGGACTTTCTAGAAGTGCGATGATCAACTTGCATCAAAAGTCTACCATAGACAAACACGTGAGGTGTCAAGAGGTACTGCAAGATGCAGAGTGGGAGAGCAAACAAGAACATTGACTTGCCTTCCCCATACAGGAGCTCATTCTAAGAATGAGAAGATAGAAGTGAAAAGCTAATATCTGACTTAAAATTTGCAAGAAGTTTTCTTCCCTCCTCTGACTCTGGTATACAAAATGAACAAGGGGACACATCTCCTCTTTCCTTTGGTCTTTTCAACACTAAGTTGTTGCAAAGAAAGAGACAAGCCTGTCTTCTTTCCTTTGAATTATACAGGTGGCTGGTGTCTGCAGCTTGGCTGATAGATGTAGAAATGATAGCATCAAAGGAAGTTAACAAGTGATGGATGTCTAAAATATAAAAGGATGGTTAAGAACTTATTACTGGAAGTGGATCTCATCAGTGTGCTTTGTGAAACAGGATTAAAAATTATTTGACTTCAAGTCAGAGCTGAGACTGACTGGAATACATATTACAGAGAACTTTTAAAATAAATAAGCCTGGAGTGGTTAGGAGGAAGGAGGAGTATTAGCCAGGCTGCAGGATGTCAACTCCAGTGATCGGGTAGCAGCACTGCCAGGCTGCCTAGCAACACACTGAAGGTGAGCTCAAGGCCATGGAGGATTGCGGTAAAACAGCCCCCCACTGACCTGGCACTCAGTGAAAGTAGGTCCACAGCCTGGCTACCAGAGGAGCTGCAGAGCTGTTGTTTTTTGTTTTGTTTTGTTTTAATTTATTTTAAACCCCACTACACAATTTTGTAGAGAATATACAAGTAATTCCTGACCTAACTCTACTGTTAGAGTGGGTCCCATAAAAAGGCAGCATGAAAACTGGAGAGGAATTCTCAGGGTTTACTCTTGCATTTTCTCATCTGTGATTTCTTGTTTTAGGCAGGCCTTTCAGAGAGGTTTACATCTGATTGATTTCAGGGGTGTAGCCTACAAGGCAGACTCACAATAGGTTTCTAAACAGACTGACTTTTCAAGAGCATTCTGAATTCTATCAGATTATTTCCTTTACTAACCCTGTCCCAACAATTTATTAGATTATTTCTTCTTCTAATCTCACTTCACCTACTTGATAATTCCTTTCTTCAAGAGTTTATAGAAGGCAATTATAAAAGGGCATTAAAATTAAGGGCTTTGATGATTTCCTGTGAGACAGAGCTAACCTAGAAGCATGACTAGCAGTAATAAATTATTCACAATAGAATTAAACTGTAAATTCCTAATCCAGCACTGCCAGGAGATGAGATTATAAAAATGTTCATTTTCAGGTAGAAACTGTTTCAGGAAGATCAGCCAAGAGCTATTAACTTCATGAAGCAAGAGCTATTAACTTCATGAGGAGGAACAAAATCCTTCCTAACAGAAATTAATAATAAAAAGGAATGAGTTGTATGAAATTCAGCTAAGAACAGCAATTACATCATCTCAAAAATCCATTTCCTTTGCCTTTCTCTCCCCAAATGTGAGGAATTTTCTTCCTTAGAATGAATTTTAACAAACTGCAATATAATTTTGTACAATAATTATCCATATCTGCATTATTTGAGATTTATTTCATATTTCAAGGTCCCCACAGCATTTGCTTCTAACACAAAGTTGATCTTTAACCAAGTTGTACTAAACCAGACAACTTTCATTTACCTTTTCTCTTCCTCAAGCTGATTGAGAAGCTCCACTTTCTCCCTGTCGGCAGCCTCCACCATAGCTCGTAGCTGGTCCATTTTTGCTTCCATCTCCAGTACATGCTAGTCAGCAGGAAGAGTAAGGAACAAAAAGGCAGATATTTTTTCCAAGTTATGAATCTATACCTCAGTAATCACCATTTGGTACAGTGATGGGCCAAAGCACTGGAATGTTATCACATTCAAATATGCAGTTGATAATAAAACCATCACTTATTGAGATGTGTAGAGAAGTTCAAATGAAACAGAATTGCTGTCTCATCAAAACAAAGATCCCATGAGAATGATGTCAAAAGGAATGGAGCACTTCAGTTTTGTAACACCACTTCTTAGCCCCAGACATTTTTCAATAGGAAACCCCAATTTTGGAAATTAAGTCAATTGTCTTAAAGCCTCTATTTTAAGAGCAACAGTATCACTCTTACCCGATCATGTCCATCGCGAACCAGTGCTAATTCCTGTTCTATCTCCCCTACGTGACTGGTTGCTTTTGCAACTTCTGCCCTCTCCAGGTCCCTTTCTGCCAGCAGCTGCTCAATGTGTTGCTGTTTCTCCTTCAGTGCCTCCTGCAGAGCTGTGGTACCAGAAATTTTTCTTGCATACCGGGAGGATGTTTCTGTCAACTTCACAAAGTAAATGCATTAATAACCATTCTGTACTAAATGAAAACAAGGGATATCTCCAGGCTCTACAAACATTGGGTTAGTAAAGCAAATGCTTTCTGTGACCTACTGTACCTTCTCCTTTGACATTTAAATTACTTCATCTTTATTCTAGAATTAAACAACAGGCCTTGGACTAGCAATCAGCAGGTAGTGTGTAGGAGACAGAAGGGTTGCAGTGAAAACACAAAGTCTCAGTGGAAGGTGTGCTCAGCACTCACACAAAGGCTAGCTCATTATGTTTCTACGCAGGTTTTTTTTATGCATTAGAAAAGGCAGCCTTTAAAGCATGTTAAAAATATTGTGCTTCTTAATTACCAAGTCATCATCTTGGGTCACCAGCATTTTCAAATGCTCCTTCCAAAGCTTTTGGAACTTCCACTAGAATTTGGCACCTTTACAATGGCAATAGAGCATCCAGAATAAAAAGTATTTACCTTGACTTAAAGAGCTAAAACCTTGTGAAAAACAATTGGTATCTGATTAAAACATGTTTATATCACTTGAAATAAAATTACTTCTGGGAAAAAAAGCAACCTGAAAGATTAAACTTACAAGAGTATTGGTAAAAATTAACCAGTCTGGAGAACTGAAGCTAAAATGATCCTTAGGATTTTCCTTGACCTTGCATGATCTGTGCTCCTCTGAATGAAAGCAGGGGCACTGAAAATTCAATGTGGCCCTACCTTCTACTTCTTCAGCAGTTTCTGAGCTAAAAGGGAATGTAAACAAACTGAAATTATGTAGTAAAAGTGAGCAAGAGTTGCAAAACTGAACCAAAAAAATCCATTTTATAAGGACTTGGAGCTTGACAGCTCAGAAATTTGTTTAAGTATTAAATAAGAATTTCAGTTAAAGCCTCATTTAAACCAAAACCCAACACTATGGCTTGCTCTTCTGTTATGTTAACCTTTAGCTATGTCTACCATTATTGCCCAAGAACAGAAGCATTTCTGTTCCCTGATCTTTTCAGAGATTAAAATGTTGAAGTATAGTTGCCACTTACACCTTTGAAGGCTGGCATTGGGCAACATCCCCAACAGAAAGCGTAACATGGACATATCCTCCTGTCATCACAAACAAACACTTCCCCTTCTGTTACTACTACACAGCTTCTTCACCTTGCCTACTCCCAGCCTTGAATGATCCATCTACAATCCACTGCAAATGTTGTACCAAGTGACTGCAACGGTGCAAAGCAGAATAAACCATCTTTCACTTTGATCCTTAGTTGTTTCAGACCCTCTCAGTTTCTAGAAGGTATCTCATTCCAGAATGCATTGCTTTTAACAAATAAAGCTCTTTGAATTAAACTTGTCTTAATTCCCAATTCCAAAATAAACCTGAAAGATTTCAGAGAAGCACCAACTTCCTTCAGACTTGGCAATAAATACAAATTGCATCAGACAGCCCTCTTAAATCATTACATCACCTACTTTGACAGTTGCTTTTTTTACACAGGAAGAAGAAAACATCAAGACCCTGAATAACTGAGGAGGCTATGTAGGAGCCCAGCAATTTCAGATAAGTTAGCATTTTCCTAGAAATTGGAGCAAGAAAAGTCTGCCATGGCAAAACTGATTTCAGTAAATCCTGTTTCTTCAGCAGCTTAAAGAAAAAAACCTTCAGAAATATTTTGACAGTACCTTTAACTTGGATGGTAACCTGAGAGAAAGGGTTTGGAAGAAAGCTGGAATTTTAATTCCAGAAACAATGGATTACAGAAGCTTTGTATTTTATGGCCCAAAACATACAGAAGCCCCGTGGAAGAGCACATATATTGTAGACATTTATAACGTACTCTCTTGCTGCATAGAGCATCAGAGCATTCAGAATAAAACATAGAGGTCCATAAAGTGCTTCATCCTTAGCCCATGAAGTCTGCCCTGAACCTAAAGCAGAACCTGAACCTGTTAGTGCACCGATTTCAGACTAGAGGGCACTCTAGAGCTAGAAGTGCAACTTCCAGAAGGGATTAAGGAGTAAAGTCCCACTGTTTGTGCCAAATAAAAATCCCCTATGCTTTTTGTGACAAGGTATTAACCCGGTTGCCCTGACCAACTGTTGACCTCTGTTCACTTGTAATCTACTTCAATTTGAAAGGCTACAGTAAGTCACCTCTTGTTCTGCACCTGTTGGTCAGTAGGACAGTGTGCCAGCTGACCAGCTCCAGATCAGTGGGAGTGATATCTTTCTAATGAGATATATTTATGTAGTTTGCTTTTAAAAATAAATAAATAAATAAATCTAGGGTGACTGTGGGAAAAAATCAGTTATTTTTGTGCTTTTAATTGCCTGGAATAAGAGACTCTAAAATTCAGCTTTCCCAGAAGATTATTTCCGGTTTGCTGCTGCAACCCAAGATTAGGACATTTATGTAACAGAGCAACTTTAAAAGAATTCAGAGTAAGTGCATTAGGTGGAATTAGTGCTGTGTTAGAATTCACCTGAGCCACTGTACTTTGCAACATTTAGCCTTTATGAATTCATAGGATTAAAACCAAATCTAAAAGAAAAGAAAGAGGCTTCTTGTCAGCAAAGACTTGACAATTTCTACTTCTTCATTTCTCAGCTGACTCATCTCTAAGAGTAAAAGAAAGCTTTTAAGCTTTTTACATTTTAGACAATTTGAAGCTTCCTGCTTAATAAAAAGTCTATGGAAGCTTTAGCACATAGCAGAACCTGAACCACAAACCCTGGATGACAGAGGTAGTGCCAGAAAAATGAACAAAATGAAGATTCCAGGCAGAGAACATTGATGCCTTTTCAGTTTGTTGGCATCACAAGCCCCTTTCTTACTGCAATAACTCAGTTAGCCTATATTAACTGTGTAAGCTTAAATACTCAAAGATTCAGCTACTCTTCAGGGCTAGCTAAGATTTCCTTCCTTCATGCATGCTTTAGGTGAAAAAGAGAGCACAATTAAATGTGTGTCGTGCTCTGCCCAGTATCTGTTCTATTCTCAATTTATGCAAGTAGACCACAGGCAAGTGCCACGTGGACTCCCATTTGGGAAGGTAAAGCATGCAATAGAAAAAGAAGCTTACTAGTCCTGTACGGCTTGGCTTGCTGCTTACTGAAGATGCCACAGAACTGAGAGAGCTCAGAGAAGATGCACTTGGGCTCCGTTTGAGGGCCGTGGGAGTGGCGATCACTTTGCGCACAGTTGTCTTTGCCTTTGCTGGGGTGGTTGAGGGGAATCCAATCTTCGTGACCTTGTGCACCGGGGCAAACAAACCATATTTGGGCTGACACTGAAAATACCTTTAAAAGAACAAAGCAGACAGATGAGGGTGCTAAATCAACTTCGGCCTTCTCAGCTACAGCCTCCTGCTTCAAAAAGAATAGTAATTTCAGACTATTGATTTAGAAAAGGGGAGGGTAACAGCTGGTGTCAATCTAGCCTGCATTTATGGTTTTTTAAACACTAGATTTGGAAAGGAGACTTTGAGAGGCTGGAACAGCAGGATTACATCAGACTTCAGAAATTCAAACTCTTAAGCTACAGCCCTGTTCCCTAAATATTCCATTCAGATCCAAAAGCTAACATGCACAGCTTTCCTCTTCAGTACATTCCTCTGAGCTGCCAACAACAAATGTGACAGCAGAGAAGAAAAAGAAAACCAAGATTTTAATTAAATCTAGCTGGGTTATATTTTAGTCTACACTCACCTATATATGTATGCATGTTGATGGTACAGAAGACACATCTTTGCTTCTATATAGGCAGAAGCCACTTAAAATTTTAAGTTAAGGTGGCACAATCTTTGAAAACTTCTTTTTCATGAGTTAAAGGACTGTTTCTTACACTAAATGAAAAAGAATGATAAATAGTGATGTGAACTGATAGTTTCTAAGTGTGACTTACTGGACGAAACAGCTATACTACTCCAAATCTTTACAATGAGGCAACTATTGTTTTAGGAGCTTTCTGTTCTGTGATGCAGGAAGATTTCCCTAAATTTCTGCTATCTGTTACTAGATATCCAGAGATAGTTTCTCAACTGAGCATTCATTTCAAGCTGAGAAACCAAGCAAACATTCAAAATCAGGAAATTGTGTTTTCCATTATCAGTCTATGAATAAAACTCACATGGGAGTAGAAGAGATCAACGAATCCCATTAATGTGTGGCTGATGTAGACTATCAGAGATGTGTAGGTGTCATAAAATTCAAATCAGTGTCTGATGATCCCCCACCAGCAGCCAGTCAGGCTTACAGAGTAACTACTTCTCTTGATTTAATAGCTTACATGAGACTTTACAAGAAGAAAACAATGTAGAGATACAAAATCTTTAAGGTGGCTACTAATGATAAACCAACCTTGTTCCAGCCACAGCTCCATCATTCTTTCCTAGTGGTTCATCCAGTTCTACTCCACACCATTCTCCTTTAGCAAAGTCAGTTTCTCCCAAGAAACGCACAACTCCAGCTTTTGTTCCACCAACCTGAAGCAGGAAGACATAAAACTGCATTTAATACATTTACAAGTGAAAAAGACAAGTAGAGCATAAAAACCTTTCACTATAATCGTGTTCACAAATCACATTAGCGATGGGACCAGTTCTAATTTCAAGCTGCACTGTCTTTTCCCTATGAGTTTGTTTCAGTATGCTGAACAGATCTTCACAGGCAAATTGTTTATAGACACACACACACACACAAAAACCAAACAAAACAAAACCAGCCATCCAAAACCAAACCCAAAATCACTTCCCTTGCATTTAGTTCTGCCCAATTTGTTATTCAGGAAGTCTGTCATGACTGAAGGCCACAACTGTAATAGCTGACTTGATATGGCTAGATCAAAAATACATTTAACAAGTCTTAGTACAACCAGTGCACCATCTGCAATAGATTTGTACTAAGGTGCCACACAAATTTCTACCACCAAACAAAGATATCCAAGAACTGCTTATTTCTCCTGCTAATACTGTCAGTAAAGGAAAAGAAATTACATGAGAAAAAAGTCTTTCATGTTTTCTCTATGGAATACTCCAAATAAACTGCATAGTACAGCCCTCTTGCACTTAAAAAAGCTGACATAAATCATGATGCACAGCACTCTGTGAAACTGTAGATGCAAAGAGCTATTGGAATTCTTGAGGAGGGGAGAATCATCCTCTTCATCTTTTGAAACCAACCCAAAACTCACTACTAAATGTCAGGCTAGTTGTTTTCAAATTCATAGTATTAAGTATTTACAGCCATTCCAATGCTTGCAAGGTTTGCAAGATACAGCAGGGGAGGGAAAAATTAAATTAAGTGAAGAAGCCAAATGTGCTCAGTGTGGCTGACACTTGCCAGGAAGGGCCACAAGCCAGAACTGCAGGACTCTTGCAGGTCAGCATGACAATATGTTGTGCCCTATTTGTGTGAAAATCTGTTCAGCCTGCATTGACATTATGAAAATAATGAAATGTTAACTGAAAACCTCTTCAAAAGATTCACCAAATTCAACACAGACACATTCTGGGCCATTGGAGTTTGTTTCCACCTTTTTCCAACACACATTACAGAAGGAGGAATATTTTGGAGCCTTGGCAGAGAGCTTGGCTGTAACCTCCTAACACAAATACTGAAATTTCCTTTTTATGTACTAAATGAGGATTTAACTTAATTTTCACACTGATGTTCTATTTCTCAAGGGGAACTTCCCAAGATAACTGGAGAACAAGCTGTTTCTTGTGATGTAAATGTAGGTCCATGCTCACAGCTCACTAGATAATTTATACTAATACCTTTGGGAAGTATTCACACAAGAGGTTAACTGTGGGGAATCTAGGAGGAGAGGACATTATCTTGCATGAAAGCACCAAGCCTCCACAAAGTACTGAGTTAATGCACAGTAGATGCCACACACGTTGGTGCTCTAGCTTCTGGCTCATCAACTTCCCAGAGCCGACAGCTCTGACAGCAATGCAGGGCTTAACCTGATGACTAAGAAAAACCTTAATCCACACAAACCTTAGAAAAGCAGGGAAGAATAATTAACTCTTTTTGATACTGCTAAAATGAGAATGCTAACAGAGACTTTCCATCCATATTTAAGATGGCAGTCCTCTGTCATTAGAGGCAGCCTAGAAACAACATTTAATCTGCAGATCACCTCCATATCTTGCTTTAAAGGGCACTGTAGCAAATTGTTACTCTTCATGGAATAAAAATACACAAAGTTTACAGTTATCATGACTCAGCCTAATATAGTAACTAGTAGAACGTTTGGTATTTGGTGTTCTTGGCAGAGAGCAGATAAACTTCCCCTCTTAGAAGACAAGCAGGAGTACTGTCTTGGAAAAAAAGCCTTGCAACCAGCCCCAACAGCCACGTGGAATTCAGACCTCTGTGGCACTGTGGTGAAGAGGGAATATATTTGTTAAAAGTACTTCCTGGAAAGAACAATCCCTTAAGCTGACACACAGTGTTCACCCTCTGACATAGCCTGCTTTTTCAAGAGGATAAATACTGTTAACCAAAGTACAAATGGAAAAAGAAAATGTAACAGAGCAGTGTGAGAGGAAAACATGCACAGAACTGTGCCATCAGGCCCTGCTGTCTCCTTCAAGTTCTTCTCCTTATTCCTTTTCTATCCAGTTTGGAGGGGGGTTGGTTTTGTTGGTTTTGTTTTTTTTCTTTTAAAGATAAATTTTGAAGCCATCTTCAGGTGAAAAAGACTGATTAGTTCTGTGTGCAGTTTCCCTGCTCATTTTTGTACTGTTGTTTGCCTGAATACACAGAGTTAAATCAAAAGAGGCTGTAAAGCATCCATTAAAGAAATTAGACAGGAAAGCCAGAACAATGGGCTAGATAAGGAGCATCCCTTCAAAGACAATAGTCAGGTTTGCATAGAAGGATTTCTCAGCTCCTTTCACAGAACTGTTTAGCCAGGCCAAGGAATTTTATGGCAGTTTTGTGGAGTGGTGGGTTGTTTTCTGGTGATGTTTTTGTTGCTTTGGATTTTTTGCGTGGTGGTTGGGTTTTTGTTTGTTTTGTCCATAAATAATGACCAAAGCACACACACAAAACCTTTCCATCAGAAGGTTAAGTCAGAGAAGAGCTATATGCAGCATAGTAGTGGAAAAAGATAACTACATGCAAGGACTCTTAGAGACAGGAAAAACTGTTGCAATCTGTTCCCTCCAACTCAAACTGAATAAACCTCTAGAAAAGTAATGCTGTATCTAGAAAATGCAAATTTAACTTGGGTGCAGAACAGTCGTTCCTTTTTGATTCATATATTTGCCTTCTCATCTTTCATATCTAGGTAAAATATACTATGTTATTTACTGCATACAAATCACAAACTGGGAGACACAATGCAGCAGCAAAGCTCTGGCAATGGCCAGTGCCCATTGGACCTGCTACAGCAATGGCAGCGGACATGCCTGGGACTGAAACCCAAGGCAGGTGGGAGTCAGCAAATGGAGGAATTAATATCCCAAGAACATATGGGGATGCACAACATGAGATCCCCAGGAGAAACAGCACTATGACTAGTCTTGTAACCATGGCACCAGGGTTATTTTAAAACAAGATACAAGGAAGAGTGCCAACATTTTTTTGTGGGTTTTTTTTTCCCTTTCCAATCCTAATCAAGCCTCTTTGAATTTCCAGCTACTACATTTCTGCTTTCTGCAAATATTGAAATGTGTATCCTCACCAACAGCAGGAATCAGAGTAGGCTGTGGTAGTGAAATGTAGCACTGATGGAGGTCAACATACACAGATTCATTCACTTCTATGCAAAAGTCTTGAGTTTCACAGGCAGCCTAAATCTACTGAAGCCTTAAAGTCATTCATGGACATTACCTCAAATAACATATTTATTTCCAGCTGCAATGAAGTACCCTGTGTGTGACAACACACCTACCTTGAGAGCATTTAAGAAAATAATCACTTATTGCCTTGGCTGTGCAACATGAGGTGCTACATACTATATAGTGTGGGAAAGGCTTTTCAATGCATAGAAGCTGCTGCATATATACAGACTTACACTTAGGTCTCTAGAGGGGAAGAAAGGTTAAAACAGTATTACAGTAAATTGTATACACCAATATAAAAATAGACAGGTACTTTAGCATTTGTTTTTGAATTAAAATTTTAGTAAGTAAAAAAATAATTGTACTCAAAGAATTATAGCCAAAAAGTTATAAAAACAACCCCAAACCAAAGAAACCATTGCATGTGCCAGCAGATCCACTTCCTGGCAATGCATAGAGGACTCAAAAACCAAATCCCAGTTTCTGAAAGAAACAGGAAAAAAAGTTAACTTAAACTTTCTAGAAGTTATGTGGAAAAATGGGGCATCACTATCACAGACTGTTTTCCATGACCTTCATTCATGCTAAGGCAGCTCACTAAATAATAGAGCAGAGAAAAGAACTGCCAGACCTTTTTTAAGTCAGTTACCAGACTCAATGCAGACAAGTCATAAAATATAAAGCAATAACATGCTGGAGAATCTAGGTTAGGCTACAGGTCATCGTGGGGTGAGGAAATCTGCTTGGAATTCACTTCTGTCATGTCAAACACATGGGAAAAGTGATTAAATTCCATGTACCAAATGATAACTAAGCTTACATTAATGTGCTGCAATGCAAAGTGAAGTAGCAAAATGGGTTTGTAAACCTGAAGCAGGTAAAGTCTTCCTGATGAGAGCACATCAGGATGAGGACATCAAACTGAGAACCTTTGTAAAGCCACATTTCGAATGATAAGCAGAAGCAAGAAACAAACAAACCAGTGTAATCCAGGAAAAGGAGAACACAAGAGATGGTCTTTAAAATGAGGCTATTTTAACAGCATTCAGTGAAAACCCAGATCTCTCTGAAAAGAGGATAGCCACTGTTTGAACCTTTGTCAGTGCAACAGTATCACTTACTGAGACTGGCCGAGTTAAAAGGTGAGTAACAATCGTTTAGTCCCTCCTTCTGCCTGAGCATTTAATTCATGGTCACTCCTGAAAAACATTGCTTGGGTATTTCTGTTTGTCACACAGACTCAGGTATTTTCCAGAACCATTCAAACCACAGCACCCACAAGATGCAACACTTGAAAATGCAAAAACCATCCAGAACAACCTGAGATCTACTGATCAGAATCTTCTCTTGCTTCTCAAAATGGAGAGCACTCTTTTGCAGCTGGCAAAAGCAATTGTATTTGCCTGATTTATTCACCCATTCAAGGCCAGAGGGAACCACCAGATCATCTCCTCTGGCTCTCCTCAGATAGGTCTTTACATTTCATCCAGTTACATCTGTAATTAACCCTGTAACTGTACTGAGCTAAGCTGTATGTGTTGATGTTTTTAAGAAAGAGGTGCTATCCACCAGAAAACATACTCCCACTGACAGCCTATTTTCATGGGTAATCACTCCATTGTTAGAAACATATTTAAATTTGAAATAAGACAAATTTGACTGTGGCTTCTAGCCACTGACTCTCATTATGGTTTTATGTGGAAGATTATAGAGCTCTTCACCAATTGGCATTCACCAGGCAGGAGCACATGTTTTAAGCAAATTTCACCCTTTGTAAATTTCACAGATTGAGTTCTTCAAATTTTTATTGCAAGATAATTTTCTTGCTTGAGTCATTTCACAGCTGTGTTCTGAACTCTCACCATCATTTCCAATAGGCTTTTCAAATAACTAGGGACATTAACTACAGAAAGTATTTGAATCCTGACCAAAAGTATGGGCAGCACTGCTTAGAGCACCATGTGTGCCATTGGTACTTCTGCCACATCAACCCATAAACTCCTCTTAGCTACCTTTAGCACTGGATCTTCTCCACTCACTACTCTCTCCAGCAGACAGCTGTCCACTGTTGTTATGCATGTTATGCTCTCATTCTTGGGCTTCTAAACTCTGCCACTGAATGCAAAATGCAGCCAACAGCTTGGTCTGCTGAGACCCTCTGGACTGCTCCATCATATTGTTATTTACCCCTCTGACAATCCAGAGATATTATGAGGAATGACTTACAATTACTTCCATAGCATGGATCAAAGGGCTGAATAGTATTAACAAGAGATTAGCTCAAAGAAAAACCACACTAATGACCATAGCCATGTTTTGAGTTTTCTTCATTAAATCATCCATAGTTTCAAAGAAGGAAGTAAAATGTGTTTGACAAAACTGCCATGCTTTAGTTTGTCAATATCTGGTTTTTCTGCCAGTATTTGCCTGCCTCTTTTATCCTGATACTAGACAGCCTAGCTTCAGCTTTTCCAGATTATCCTATTTCCTTTTAGAAATACCTGCATAACATCCAACACTTGATGAAGACATGACTAGAAGAGTGCTAGAGTATTTACTAAGCTTTAAATCTGCCTCTCCAATTCAGATTTTGCAAACCAGCAATTCTGTGAGGACAAGGACTAATGATGTCAGCTCACCTGGGGCACTGGGTATTATGGTCAAGTAACTTTGCTATCAAAAAATGCAAGAGCACCTACAGCCATTTCTGTTGAAGGGGACGGTATTTAGACAAGACTATGAGCATGTGGATTCTTTCATCTGCAAAAATCTGTGAAGGCCAGCTGTAGCTTTTCCAAAATCAGTGGTTACATTCTCTGCCTTCTATTGGGCTGTTTCCATTAAAGTTGCAAAAACTTATCTCTGAAACCTCTACATTTCTACCCAATTTAGCAAGAGCAACAGCAAGGCCCTAGAGGGCAAAAGAGCTAATGTGCAATCAGACATTCACACAGGCACAGTGCTATCATACAACCCTTCACTGCCAGAAGAAAACTGCTTAATAATTAAAAATTATGTGCTGCTGAGGTTTGAGTCATTCAACCAACTCAGTCAGTCACAAAGGAAGCAATACAAACCAAGAAATTTCTTACTATGAAAGCCACATGGGAACTGGCTACTACAAAAAAGGCAAAGGCAGGACTCAGATAAGTAAATAAATAAATTGTTCTTTGGCCCATCCTGTGTTGAAATGAGCAAGGACAACATGTTCCTGGATATCACTCCCCTTGGGGAGGCAGGCGGAGGGGGAAGGAGACAGAGAGTCCTCACAAACACAAATCTAAGAGTCTTGCACGAACAAACTATTAACAATGCATGTGGAGAAGTTACTTATTGCTGCTGTTGCAGGCCAGTAAGTCATGTGCAATTATAAATTAAATAAGAAGCTGCCAAACAGAATGATTCACAGTTAGACAAGACTCACTCCTTGCTATAATAAGATAAATTTAACATGTTACCTGTGAGCAGATAGGTCACAGTATGTCCTGGAAAATGCTTGAAAGTAAAAGAAAGCTGTGGTTGCACACAGAAATTACCCAGATAATGAATTACAAAGCCGTTGGTACTCTGTTCCTCAGCTACTTCCTCATGCATCTATTTCATGCTGCAACCACCACTCTGCAAACTAATCTACACCAAACGTCACAGTATCCAAAATACTGTGCCTAAATATACAGACATAAATATAACAACTACTTTCATCCTTGACTTAGCATGACAAAGCCATCAAAACACCTCACAATCAACTCAGCTTAAGGATAAATCAAAAGCATGACTGAGCAGTTAAAACGCTGTGGTACATTTGCAGCTACAATGAAGGAAGCTCAGGAGGGGACAGCCTGAGAAGAGCACACAAGGATTCAAGCTCTTCTTCCTTTTCTATCCTCCTATGCAATGTGGCAAGTTATTTCTGCCTTGCTTTAACTGTAACAATGCCAATGAATATTTGTTTTGCTAACATTTAAATGCTATTATGGACTTTTAAATAGACTACACCCAGAAGTGCATTTTCCATTCAACATGTTACAGAAACTGGAAATAGAAAACTTAAAAATACCACATGGACAATGCAAGATTATTTCTGAAAGGAGAAATTTGTCTCTACATGTGAAGTTTCTCTCCCTTTTCATTGCCTTTAAGAACCCTGGAATTCAATCAGCGACAGACTTAACGTCATGCTTACTTGAAGGTACGTTACATGGGTGGAAACAAATCTGACAATCATCTCCTATCAGTCTTTGCCTATTACATCACTAAAGAACTTAATAAAAAACAATGAAGCAAGAAATAATGGTGGGTAGTGTGAAACAGAGCGGAAGCAGCCATTAGATGTTACTCATGCAGGGAGAGTAACTTTGCAAAAAGGCCACAGCAGCATGTGCCTGTAAATCTAGTTTGCAACCTTTTGTGAACATATGGACAGCGGCCCAAGTTACGGCTTTACAGCTCAGCTCCAGAAGCATCAGATTTGGCAGACCATGATGGAGCTGTAACTGGTTAAATGAATGAAAGCACTTTAATCCCTTGAGAAGGCTAAGGCCCCTTAGGTTGATAAGATTTCTAGTTATTATTTATTTATTTTAAACACAGCATCTGGTCCCTTCAGGAAAACCCTACGATGTTCTCAAAGCTGCTTCAACTTTTTTGGTAGGTGCAATGGCTGTCACACGAAGCGGGCTTCTCCCTGTGTTTGTTACGGTAGTTTGTGGGCAGGGGGTGCTGTTTGTTTGTTTGTTTTTTACATCAACTTTGCACTGAGCTCTTATGAAATCACGAATGTTTGCAATAGTAGGGCAAAACAGGTTCTTTGGCTGCAGCTCAAAAACAACTCATAGGAAACAGAAACTGACTTAGCCTGAAAGTTATTTGTTTTCTCAATCTAGTTTAGTACCTAGTGACTTCCACCGGCACAAGAACAGATCACTTTTTGCATAGGAAGTTTTATATTCATATGAGGTTCAAAACCTGGAATTGTAGCCTAATTTTCATCAAGCAAATCAACTACCCTTCTGTAAAAGATCTTGCACTCAGTCATTAACCCAATGAAGGCTGGATGAGAGCAAGGAAAGAAGCGTGGATTTCCACAACAACATTTTCTGCTTCACAGAAATCCGCAAATATGAGATCAGGCTGCCCAGAGTTAACATTCTTTCTCTAACAGCTAAATCACATCCAGATTCCAGAACATACTTTAGATGTTAAGAATGGACATTATGGTTGGTACAGCTATGTGAAGCTCACCCTTACTTTGGTTTAGCTGTATTATTTTTCCCCTGGGAAAGTTATGCATCAATGCAACAAATGAAAAGCTGAATAAAGAATTGAGTTTGGAAACCACAATTCTTTTAAATATGGACTCTATCTCCCTACATTTTCAACACTCCTACATATTAACATGAAGTATTCCCAAAGACTTGTTAGTGAAAGGAAAATTACTGCTCAGCTTCAAGTCAACTAGACACACATGCTGAATATGGCTCAGAGGCTCAGATATAGTGGGATTTGAGTGAGGCAGACTTCTTATCAGAGATTTCCAAGGCAAGCAGAGGGCTTTGTGTGTTGCTTTACCCTAATGAGAAGGAGTAAACTGCAAAAAATCTAAAGGATCTCTCCTTTTGCACTGGAACATCCATTTGGGGGTATAATACTTCAGCTTCTGTATTCACTTCATTCAGCTTGATTTGTTTTCTCCCCTCCAGAATCTCAAGAAAGAGAGCTTCTAGGAAAACAGGACAATGTGAATTGCTCTGTAATTCTTTTATTTCCCTTTTGGACATTGGTGCCTCTTATGAGCTATTTTCTGATGCTTGCAACTGGGATTTAACAGCCTGGAATGCATCTTCTTCAAGTTGAGGGAAAAAAAAAAAAAAGAAGAAAAAGAAAGAAATCAAAAAATCTCAAACTGTTTTTCTGCAGGCATCCACAAGACAACTCAGCTAACTTATCATGGTCTGTCTGTTTGCATGTTAGTAAAGAGTTTTATTTATCTCTCTATATATTTATAATTTTTTTATATATATATGTATACATCTTTTGGAAAAATGGGCTTTCTGCCCTCTGAAAAAGCAAGCCTGCTTGTTTTTGCATCTTTTCATCTCCACATCTACTGCACTGTTCAGCACAACCTCACATGAGCTACTTGAAACAAGCCTGTACTTGAGAATATGCAGGCAATCACCTTTTTTCCCAGTGGAATTTGTCTCTGACAAGCATCTGAATGAGTCTTCCAAATGCTTGGTTTGTATTTGAACACTATCCTACTTAATTTTATTTGAATTAGGGAAAGATACTGTAGGGCACCTGTAGCATTCACATAAATAAGGGATATGTACATTAGAAGCTTCATTTCTTACTGAATCTGTATTTAAGACATCAGTTCTCCCACAGAACTTGTGGGGGAGGGATTCTACATATAGGACCATGTAGCGTTAAGTAACTCAAAGTGTATGAAGGAATTGTACAACAAGTAGGGATCTAAGGAATATGAAAATAAGGTTAGGATACTTTTTCTGTCCACACAAAACAGTAACAGACCATGCACTTCAGCTTTAAACATATCTTCAATATTTCTTTATCAGCATTTAGTCAAACTACCTCACCACCACTGGCTATGAACACCTGATGCAGTAATTTGCTGTAACAAAACGCACAAGCAACTGTGAAGAGTTTATGGCTTCTTTTCATGTAGGGGAGTACCACTAACAACTCATCAGGAACAGAAAAATACTTCCGCAAAGCTTAACTATTGGGAAATGTCATTTTGTCAACCCTCAAATGCTTTGAACCCAACATTTCAGGCTCAGCAAACCAGTGTCAAATTTTTCCATTACACAAATATAAAAGAGGGTGAGCTAAGATGTGAATTGGTAAATGCATTTCTCTGGCATTTGAGCAGTTGTCAGCATGGCCTTTTGCTTCTTGATAACCCAGACTGAGCAGAAAAAACTCAAACTGTCTGGTTTTGCCTTTTTTTTGTTGAAGGTACCACCCAAAATCAGCCAGGTGGCAACAAGAAAAAATAATATGATTGAACAGATCAATTCAAGGTAATTCCTATTAAGTACATTTAAAAATCGAAGTTAGAGGAAAAAAAAGTAACAGCCTGGAACACTGCAGTGGAACACTCCACACCCTAAGACCACACACCAAGACCAACAAAGCTGAGCCACATCTGAAGTCCATTCTGGAAAGTAATCTTAGCTGACGAGCTATGTCTTACCCATCTATGAAACTGCCCCTTAAGGACACACTTTTCCAGTTCAGTATTTTAATATGCCTCCCAAATGAGCTTTTGTCTATCAGAAGTTCATTGCTCTGCAGATCTGCAGGTCTATGCTGCTAGAGGCTTGCTGCTTTAAGATGTGATTCTCAGCAACTCTTTTCCCCATATAGCCCTAACCATCACAACTCTGCTGTTCCTAAGAACCCCCACAGATTATTCAATAGCAGTCAGTCCAAGCTGCAACAACTGATGAATGTGGGCAGCATTAAGTCACTGGAGTTGGAATGTATTTCAGGCCTATGACACTACATTTTCACTGAGAGGAGAAATTCTGTGCTGAGGTAGGACTTACAAATTCCATCAAACCTCTCACTGTCTTCCATAACACATTACTGAGAAATTATTGCTGTCAGCATAAAGAAAGAGTAAATGACATGGAACAGGCCAGTTGCATTTTTGCCCCTGATGGGAGATGCAATGGCTAGCCAAGCTACCCTAAGTGACAGGCAGGTCTTTTGCAACAACCAGTGCTAGCTGTAGGCTCCAAGGACAGTTTCCAGCAATTGGTAACGGTTCCATTCCACAGTCCATAGTGCTGGGCAAGAATTCAGCAGCAGAGAAGGAAAAAAGCAATAACAGATGAAAGGATAATTCAGGCAAGCTTCCTATTCTTTGCACTAACCTAGCAATTTAAGATATTTACATCTGAATTATCATCAGACATGTCATCAGCAGAGTTTGGGATCTACTACCAAAAATTAGCATAATACTCTAAAGGGTTAAAAACCAGCAGACAAGAATTTAACTTTCCTAATCCCCTGTGTACACTTTTCTACTGGCATATAAATGACACATATGCATTACTGACATGCTCTACTAGAAACTGCCCCAAAGCCTCAAACTACAATTTGATGATTCAATTGGAATCCTCCCTATTTCCCTACAGAGGAAGGAGGGAGGATGAAGTACTAAATTTAATCTCTCCTACACAAACAGAATTTGGGACCTTACTAGTATCAAGCTGTGGCAGGATATGCTGCTTCTGTTACTTGCACTAACAAGATACGGGAAAGCACAATGTCTTCAAAGGCATCACAGAATTTTCCCACAATGAGGAGAGAAGATCTCACAAAGATCCTTGAGAAAAAGGCAGGCAAGTGGTTAAAAACTTGATGCTGACTGGAAGATGACATGACTCCAGCCTGACAGAAATAGTGAGCAATAAATGGTAAATCCGCTCCAGGAAACCACATCTCAGCCCAACTCTACATATCAGCTAGATGCTGCCCTCACTTCACCTTAGCCTCCTTCACACTTTCTTCAACTTGGCCCTATGTTTTAAACTCTCTGTACACAAAAAAGAGGAGTTAATTCTTCACTTGACTGCAGAGTCATTATCTGGTAGGGCAGTGCAGGATACATAATGAAATCCACTACTTTTTTATCTACATTAAGTTCTTATGATAATCCCAGAACTGCTTTCTATGCCAGGGCATTCAATCCTGTCCTTGATTTTACCTAAAGGAACTAAAAATAATTATACTTTAAATAAAAGGACACTGTATCAAAAGTTCAGCAAGAAAATTCTCCACCTTAATGACACCAGGCAAACAATTCAAAGCTAAAATCAGACCCGTTACAGTGATCTGGTGGACAAACATTATTTTGGTTATATATGAAGTCTACATACATTGCCTTTAAATAAAGAATACAACATGAACAATGCACCATGAGCTTTCTGCCTTTTCAACAACAGGGCAGTGTTTCAAAGCAAAGTTTCCCACTTTTTTAGTATATATAATTTAGTTAGTTAGTAAGTTACCTAAAATTACCCATGCTGTACTATGATGATCCAAATATAAAAGATACACAACATTACTTAATCCCCCCCTGAATGTTTAAACTTACAAAACTTAACTCCCTTTTTAAAAGAGTGAAATGACATATCAGCAGAAACATTTAGGAGTTTGAACTTAGGAAGGGCAGCCAAGTAATGTGGCACACCACCAACAGAACACGTAATTCCTGGGTGATCAGTGGCATTATGTGACTGCTTCTGTTGCTGCCTATCACTACTCAGGGGAACAATCAATTATTGAACTGTTTGCTTTCTAAAGACACAGCCCTGAAGAGAACAAAAGAGCTGCATGGAAATCTCACAAGCTCCTTTTTTATTTAGCATGACTTTAGTTCTTGAGTTATGGAAAGAGAAGCTACAAACAAGTAATTGAAGACTGGAGGAAGTATTTTTTAAACACTGTCAAAATGCAATGGATTAAAAAATGCCAAATGAACCATTTGACCTTGATAATAGAAAAAATCTTCCTCCAGCATGCAAAACTGCATGAGAAGAGCAGAAGCCACTCAGAAGACACCCAATGAGAAAAAAGTTAAGAGCATACAGTTACATTACTTTGACCAGGGAAACAGCAAAAAAGTTTGGAATACCAGCAAATATTTAGCAATCTATCAAAATCAGACTGGGAGGCTGCAGAGGAACCTTACCAGAACTCGATCTCCAATTTTGAGCTCTCTTTCTCCTTTCTTTAGTGATCCAGCTTCAGAGAGATTTGATATAGATTCACTTGCAGTTTTTGAAAGATTACTAATCTGGGAGGGAGTTGAATGTTCCTTAGCAGCAAGTGCAGAAGTTTTTTGGGGAATTCCTGAAGGTGGAAGTGCAGCAGCAGATGAAGACACCACACTAGCAGCTGAGGTGGAAGTTGGTGATGTAGCTCTAGAAGCATGAGCTGTCTGTGTACCATTGGCTTCATCTTCTGTCAGCACCTTTCTTGTCAATTTTGATGGTCTTGTAAATATTCCCCTCAGGGGTTCACACTGAAAATAGCGAACTCCAGCCACAGAGCCATCGTTCTTACCAATTGGTTCATCTAGAACAATGCCTGCCCACTGTCCTGGAGCAAACTGGGTTTCACCAAGGAACTGAATAAAGCCAGGCTTGTTTCCATTGACCCAAACACGTTCCCCAACTCTGAAATCATCCACAAATTCTTCATGCGCATCTGTGGTGGTTGTGCTTGAAGTCTTTTCACTGGAAGGTGCTTTTTCTGCTGGAGCTGTAACCAAGCACAGTGAGAAAGCAACAGGAATCAAACACACTAATATTCCAGAGAGCATCATTCCTTAGTTTCAATGTAAAAAGCATCTGGGAAAAGCATGATTACGAAAAGGAAGAGCACAATTCCACATTTTCTTACTTAAAAAACCATTGTCATCTCTGGAATACAGTAACTGAAAAAAAATCAAAGGACAGAGGCATTAAATGTATTTTAACATAGGTTTTGGGGAAAACCATGTAAAGATTACAAGTCTTACCTCAAAAACTACCTAATATTTTTTTCAAGGACAAAGTTTCTTCAAGAAAATTGCCTGAACACAAGCAATCATTTATTTACACATCACTCATTTAAATCAGAAATACAAACACAAATACCCTGGTGCCACTAGTAAACATAGTTTATACTCATAGCTCTCAAGGTAGCTTTTGTTGGAATGAATAAGGGAAAAGTTAAGATATTTGAATACTCCTTACCAGCTGCCACAGATGCAGGCGCTTTCAGCAGTGTAGCCCCATGCTTGATGGTCTTTGAAGGAGCCTTAAGTCCACTTGGTTTTAACATACTCATCTTTTTGGAATACCAGCGTTAACCCTCTTCGTCAGCAGCAACTATCTTTTCCCAAACATGGATAAAATATATTGTTCTAGTTTTTCCACCTCTGGAATAATCCTGTATACAAAAATTAAACATGAAACAAAAATCAGTGCTTTATCTCCTGCAGAAGAATTGTCTACATATACACAATCTAAGAAACACACAATAAAAGGCACTTCACAATAACAACCAGAAGCATTTCCCAGGACAGCATTTCTAACTCTCCATCTTTGAAGGCCATTTCCTATTAAAAGACACCACGTCTGAACCTACAACATCAAAATAACTCACTGCACAGAATGCTGCTGTATTCTTCTTGAGCTTTAAACTAAAAGGCTATTTTAAGAAAGAAAAACAAAGCCCTTAACAGCATTGCTAACATTACACAGATATAACCTCTCTGCACTCCCTGCAGTTTTCAGTCACATCTTTCAAGTGTTGCAATATCCCAGCAAAACCAACTTGAGACTAGAGAAAACTAACTGCAGGAGAAAACAAGAAGCATTTCAGGTTAAAAAGAATAAATCTTTAAAGAGAGACTGGAACTGAAAAAGTCAAATTGATCAAGACAGTTTAGATGATGACAACTAAAAAGCAAACATCAGCTCACTCAGCTGTATGTGATCTCCCAGATCACAAGATATGCTGGCTCACAGTCCCCACCACAGTGCCCCAGCTACACTCCTCTGGAAAGAGGAGGAGGGACTCTTCCCTAGGTTGCTAGGATAGAGTGCTGCTCTGACTTGGAAGCCAGCTGTAAGCTTTTCAGGGAACTATGTCGTGAGGGTTCTGCCACAGAAAGCATCTTCCTTCTGATTACAAAAGCTTTAGAAAGGCTCTTTCATCTAGAATGAAAAAATCTGCATTTTTTGGTCTGCAATGTGAATTCAAAGCCATACCATGAGGTGACTGGTCTCCCTACCACCTTCAAAAGCACAAACTGTTCTCACAAACTGTTCTGCATGAACACAGCCTGGATACTTGCAATGCTTCATATACACAAAAGCACAAACAGAATAGCTATGGCCTCTTAAGAAAACCCAGCAGCCAGTATGCATCTAAACACCTTAAAAACAAGAAAAGGAAATGCAGAAATGCAGCAATAGTGTGTTTGCTCAACTGTTTGCTCAGGAAATGACAAACAAAAATTGTAATGCAGGTCTCAGTCCTGCCATTTGTTCAGTATTTTGGCACCTATCAGTACCCACACAGAGGCAGAAAGCTGACCAGTTGCAGACTTCCCAAACTATTAACAGTGCCCAGCAAAACAAACACTACTGAAAGACAGACTGCTGCACCATAGAAAGGAAGGCTGAAGAAACAAGCCAGCCGTGTCCTTCACCTACCAGTGTAAGTTCTACCCCTAATGTATTATTAACAGCCAGCACATTAGTGTTCCTAAAAATCAATTCACAGTGAAAAAAAGGCAAAAAAGGAAGTATCAGGCACACTGCTCTGTGAACCTAAACACCAAAGTGAAACACTTCCTAGCTATTTGCAGATCAGCCATGCCAAATTCAAGGCACTGGTCTAAGTAGTCTGCAAAAATGTTATAGTTTAACGATCATTAATGACCTCCTTGGCTGTATGCTGTTTGTCTACAATTTCAGTTATGTGCCAGGAAAACTACAAAGCAGTGCTGTGAGGATTTCTGAACATTTTTTCTAGCCTTTCCAGAAGTATGTCACCCAGACATCTGTGGAGTTATGACTGCTGCAGAGAAAAATTTCTCCATTGTTTTTGCAAGATGTCTACTCTTAATTTTTAATTGGGAGCTTTCATGTTCATGAACATGAAAAGAGGGTTAGCTCTCTAAAATCAGAGCAGAAGGAGAGGTATGAAGTAGAACTAAGCTGTGAAAGAACTGGGAGGCACACAGCTGCACAGCAGAACAACTAGAGGATCACAGAAGATGTCATGTCAGAAACAGCAGGAACACTGTGAGGATTTTTTTCCCCTCCTGCTACACACCTGCCTTCCTTGCTAAATCCGAATGCTTCATATTTCTGCATATGTTGTTTTAGAAATCTTCTAAAATTGCTCTTTTTCACACCACAGACCTGAAAAAGCCACCACCTTCTGTTATACACATGCTACCTACCCATTCTGCCTCACACTGCAAGCCCTCTTCCCTCCCCTCCAATGCCAGGATCTCCACACGTGCCTCTGTTACTTTCCTCAACCCACTGAAATCCATGGAATGGGAAAACCATACAAGATCAAGAAGGATTTGGTACAGACACAAAAATGAAAGAGGTAGCAAGGCCAGTTCCTTTTAGTTCAGCGTCAGTACTGAACAACTAATTAATTTAAATTCAAGCACCTTATTTAGGCCAAGACTTCCTTAAGAAATATTGTTTCCTAAGCCCAGGGAGCTACAAGTTGTCTTAGTCTTCTGCCATTCTTTTCCATATACTCCTTTTTTCTTGTTTCCCCCCTCCCAACCCTACCACAAGCATTCCAACACCACAAAAGTGAAAACTATCTCTAATGTGTAAAGATAGGTGTATAAAAAGAAAACAAACCCTACATTACCCCCACAAAAATCACTTTTAGCCAGTTTCAAGTAATTATTTATTAATAGATGTTTACCAAAGCTCTGCTCAACAAAGTTAGAATGTTCTAATATTGCATTTCTTGGCTCAGGGTACTCACTCTTTTTAATCTTGCTCTCCACAGTCATGGGTTATATATTTGCTGTGTCATTTGCTTTTCCCAACGTACAGGCCTTCAACTAGGCCAGAAGTAACACAATCCCTGTGCCCTCCTTTCAGACTTACCGAAATTGTACCTTAATTCAAAAAACCTGCTAAAATGTAGGTAACAGTTTGGTAAAATCATTGCCTTATTGCAATTGTGAAAATGCAACTTTCAGTCTTACAAAGCAAGAGGACCTGCATAGCTGCATTTCCTATTAGAATCTATAAACACTAAAAGCACATAAATTTGCATCAAGTGATTTCAAGCACTACACACTCCAGCATTTTCTAACAGGCTCCAGATGTCAATTACCTCATTTTAGCTCTCGTGAAAGAGCAGCTAGCTACTTGTCTAGATTTGTTCTCTTTCCTTCCTTCAATCAATCTCAGTTCTTCTGAAAAAGAATCTTTATAACCAATAGGCAATAACATTACAGTTTCTAAAAATATCAGGGATCTAAGGAAATGCCCAGAAACTAATCTGGGAATATGTATCAGAAGTATTGTGTGTGTATATATATTCTGAAGTGTTCAGAAAGCTACAAGTTCTATCAACATAATAAATGAGTAGGGAGGGAAAAAAGACATTTTAACACAAGCTTTATAGCTTTATGGTTGTGCCATTATGGGAAATGTATTATTTCATGCAGTATGAAAATGTGTTACAATCCTGAATGAACTGCATTTTGTGTGTGTGTGTGTTGACTGCTAAGATTTTTCTAATGCAGACACAAATCCTTGTATTGGCCCTTTTGGCTGATTAATATCTTTATTCTTAGTTACCTTTTGCAGACCGCAAATCAGTGCACAGACTGAAACAATCCATAAGCAACAAGTTGAGAACCACTGGTATGTGAAAACAATCCTCCTAATCTGATAATATACATGAATTCTGTTAAGAAGCTGATATAAAAATAAACAAAATTTAACCACGTAACACTGAATTAAAAAAGCAGAACATTTTCCAGCTGTCAAAGAAGGAATTCCTATATAGTAAAACCAGCTGTCCACCACTTCTTTCAAGGCTGTATTTTCAACAAGACCTAAACCACAATTAAGAAAACAGGGGGGAAAGTTAAAGCCTCATCTCCCTCCACTTAAGAGCTGTAAAGTCCTGACAAAAATAACTACCATTAGTCCTTTAAGCTTAGCTGAAATCTGGCAAGCATACTCCCACCACCCCATCACACCTCCTTCCTCAGGACTGGTAGTATCATAATCAAAAAGTAAAACATTTCATCTGATAAAACATCTGAAACAATGATTTGGCAATTTAAGGAAGAACCATTTGTGAACATCACTACTCAGGACTACAACAGAACAGAGGCAGTGTTTCCATGGAGAAAAGCAAGTTGTCTGTCCATTTGGTATGGAAACAAAGAGGATATTCTAGAACTCAGTAGTGTAATGTTTGAATTGACTCAAAACAGACTGCATAAGCTCTGTCTTCGGCATGCAGACACACACAGCCCAACTCTGAGCAGCGTACTTTGAGGTTAGAACACTATTATACAAATAAATCACAAGTAAAGTGAAACAATTATTTTAATGGTTGATCATCCACCATTGGCCATACACAAGTTCTTCAACACATTTCAAATTTAAAAGACTGAATATTAAGTTTAGTTAACACCATTAAGAGGCTAAACACTGTTGGAAAGTGCCTTTCAATATCGACACATTTCTAAGCTCAAAACAACAGACCACTTGATCTTGTTAATTCAGCTGAGCCTACCAGTGCTTTGCAAAACCCACATAAACACTAGGACTAACAAGTATACAGTAAATATTCTAAAAGGGTTGTATAGAATAGGTAACTGCTGAAAAATCTCAGAGCTCTATTACCAGAGAAGATCCTATGAAATCCCTGTGCTAGTCAAATAGCAGGCACCTAGATAATAAATTCTGACCATGTCATGAAGAAAATTTAACATGTGGTGCAGAGGGACATGGTTTAGCAACAGACTTGGACAATGGTTGGACTCTGCAACCTTAAAGGTCTTTTCTAACCAAAATGATTCTATGTACAAAACAAGTCAGAAAATCCCTGCTGTAGAAGCTTGATATGGAAAATGTATTTCAAACCTCACCACAATCCAGTAACTTCACTTTCCTGAGAGAAAAACAAGCTCACCACATGAAGCCCTCTGTTTGAAGAAACAGCCCAAACAGCATTTCTCAAATATCTGTTTCATACCCTTGATGTTCATACCACTACTGCCAAACTTTCAGAAGCTCATGAGTCATTCCTCAAATATCCTGACAATGGTTTAGAGAAAGTAACTTGGAATTCTGAACCTGGAAAGTTTTTTCTTCTGATCCATGAGTTACTCCAAAGCTCTTCATAGTTTAAAGTGTCTCTTTAAACACTTTAAAAGTTAAAGTGTTTAAGCATCTTCTGTATTAATCAGATCTAATTCCTATTACAACTCTAAAAGCTGTATTTGCAGTCTCCTGGGCTGGTATTAGATTGCTGTAAAAGGTGAGTATATATAATTCCAAAAGCACTTAAAATAATGCTTTTAGTTGAACTTAGAGGCTTTTAAAATTCACACACAATTTAAAACCACATTTTGGCTTTGAACAGAATTAATGCCTTCACACTGCAATGTTAGTTGCATCTTGCTACCTCTTTATGCATGTTTCTCCTTGTGCAAGAATGTGCCAGATCACAAAGACCAACCTCTGAAACGTTCAGACAGGAATAAGATTATTTCATCCATAGCAGGTCCACAAAGTGACTAGACTGAGACATAGCCATCAACATTCCTAGTGAAGCAATTCCACGTGCAGCAGGCACAGCAGAGGGATAAACTGCAGAAAGCAGGCACTCTCCCTAAATAGCATTTTCTATTGCCACTGACTTATTTTGTATCTGAGAAGGAATACAAGTACAGTTCTCCACTACCACATATTACGCATCCTAATTTCTCCTGTTTTGGAATATTGCAATGTCAGCACATGCAGAGTGTGAAAAATGAGCTGCATCCTGGAACAAGTTGTCCTGATCATGACATCTCTTCTGCCACGTCCTGGATCTATTTGAGCTATTTCATACTGAGCAGCCAAGCCCCACCATTTTTCAAGTGTTGGATTGCACTTAGAATGAAATAATTCCACAACGCACAATATCTATTGTAAATGTCACGCTAAGCTTCAAAGTCAGGTCTGTAACAAGCAGTTAAACAAGAAAGATGCATTGGGAAGCCTTCATGCATTAACTTCTCACAACTTCTCTTGTAATCATGCAGCAGACTTAATATTTCTAGACATTTACTACTTAAATACAACTGCTTTGGAGCTATGAATTCACATCAAGGTCTCTCTACATTTAGCCAGTGAAGCCAATTACTGAACTTCTCTCTGAACCTAATGCTCATGACTTAGTGCAAATCCAGCACATTTTGTCAGCTCCAAAGCATTTATTGAGTGAGTAACAAGTTCAGACTGAAACAAGCCAGAAAAAGCACTGTAGGCATTTGATAACAAAGCAGGTCACAAGCAGCAAATTATTATGGTACTGATGTAAGAGCCTCTGCAGCAGTCACTGCTAAGCCAAATTGATTATCTAAATGCTGCTCAAGAATGTAACTGTGCTGTTCAGTGATTACATTGTGGGATTACAGAGGCATCTTCAGGTATCTGTTTACCTAAAATGAACAGAATTTAAGAATTTATATATGAAGCAGAAGATATACAAAATTAAGGATCTAAAGATTTCAGCAAAGGCTGCATCTGGGAGACTCCATTTGATTACTCATTTGACACACAGGAATTAGAAGAAAGGGACCGTTTAAACTTCAGCTTTATTTTGTCTCCCAGAAACCACAGATTTTTATGTCAATTAATCAAGTAATATGATGATCTTCTCAGGTCCATCACTGCCAGACGAAAGGACATCAAAATAGCATGCATCATTTAACTCAATGTTTATCATGCTAAGTGCTGGCACCTTGTATTTATTTGGCTAACTAGATCTTCTGCACAGCATCAAAATCTAAGTGCTGGGACGTGCCCATCAAACCAGTGTTTTATACTTCACTTTTAAGAGTAGAAAACAGTCTGCATTTAAAAATCAGCTGATCGGGGAGGAAAAAGTTCTCCAGATCTCAGATCTGATGTTTGCAGATCCTGGTAGATGATATACAAATTTGATAAGAAAATAAGCAACAACATCCCCTATAGGTTATATAGGATCATTCTCCTTAGGATACTCCACTTCGAGTCATTCCAGTCCAAACCAAGAAAACCACAAAGGCAAATGCTCACCCTATGTGAACCACAAAGCCACAAGTTTCTTATACTTTGTTCTTCACATAAATATGAATTTTATAAATGACAGATCCTTGGAGAAGTGTATTTCTGTTTAGTCTCTCTAGGCATAATTATTGAACTAACAGAATGAAAGCAATCCTTTGATCTTCTGAAGCGCCTTCAAAATCACCACCAGGATTGATTCCAGCAAATACAAGCTTTAGAATGACTTCAGCCTAACTCAAAATACAGCTCAGTTTAGCTATTGTAAAAATACAAACCCAAATGCCTGGAATAAGTTGGGAAATGTGCCCACTGGCATGACACAGCTCTTTTGACAATGTCACTGATTTGATGCACAGAATTTGAAACAAAGCGCAGCTGGCAAATTACTCAAACTGTGTCGTATCTATAGGATCACTAGCAGAGATCCTGAACTATCTTTCAACTCTGTTTTAGAGGGCATTTGTTTAGATAATCATTACCTACTCCGAAGTAACTAGTATGTCTGGTGAAACAAAGACACCCAGAGGATATCCACAACGGTCCCAACACTGCAACACAAACACTATGCCTTGTCATCACTCATCCCACTATCAAGCACCATCACACTACAGTATAAGGACATTCCCATAAATAGCTACTGGGTTTCTCTAACTTCAAAGAGTGAATCTTTTTCCTTAAGAGCTCAGAAGATATTCCTATTTTCTTGTACACTTAAGAGGGGCTGGGGAAGAGCAAAAATTGTGGTTTGGGAATCAGCCCAAATACCCTGTGATGCTGTCCCCTGTTGTCCTGGCTAATCCTGAGCTCAACCAGCAACTTTAGATTTGTTTCTTAATGCAAACAGACACTAAACACTGTATTTCTCTGTCATGGAGATTAACTGTTTTCTGTGTGAGTTCACAAATCCACAGCATATCCAGGACCAAAGACTTACGGACTATCTTTTGACATCAAGGCTTTTCTGGCAGCTAGGACTGCATACAAATCTGCATTTCTCCTTTGATTGTGAAGCTGCTGGGTACTTCAAAATAAATAAAAGACAACAGATTTCTAAAAACAAATATTATATTCTTATAAGATTCACAGAAGTAGGGCAACCAGTAGGAGGGAGACTTGTATTCAAATAGTTTTGAGTTTATCCCAAGCACTTTAGATCAGGCCAACTAACTTCTGAAGCAAAATGGAAACCACAAAGTGTTGCCATGAATACACTTGGCAGTAACAGGTCATCAGTATGTTTGGAGATAATATGACCTGTGAATACAATATAGTTAGGAAGACAGCCATTATGAGACACAAATCTACTGAAAAATAGAGTGACACCACTTAGTTGGAAAGTAAGACACACAGCTGGTTTTCTACCTTAGAAAGTGCAGGACCTTCACTGTGAACTGGATGAAGAGGATTCTCTCTGCATGTGCTTGGGAAGGGCAAAGGCAGGGTAAAGACCTAGAACTAACTGTACTAGGAATAAGGTGAATCAGATGAAAGATGGCGAGAGGCTCAGAACATCAAACCATCAGTCAGATATTACAGCAATGAGATGAGAAAGAGCATTCATTAAAGCTTCTGCTCTGCAAATAGATTTTAATTCTGCATCAAGGACATTTGAAGTCACCTCATCCTATCCTTCTGTAACTCTCCTTGCTCATTCAGATTCCAAAATGCCTGGAGACTCTTACTTAAAAAACTAACTCTTTCTGTTTCAACGGTATTTGAATACTGAATATGAAGTACAAATAACAGAGGATGTCTCTAACAGTAAAAAATAATTTGGGGCTAATGAGTATTATTTTTCTTCAATCCATGTTGCTATTTTTAAACACAGGTTGTTCAATTTTTTAACAAGCTTCCCATCTTTAATTAATAAGGAAGAGCTGATAACTGTTTAAAAGCTTAAAAATACTCCAAATCACAGGAAATACGATGCAAACTAACACTTCAACTTACCACTGTACACATGCATTATAAAAATGTCACTGCTCCAGTCTATTAAAAGATCGGAAAGCACATGATCCTCCTAAGCACACATCACTCTCTACAGAATGAGTCAAGGATTCAGAAGTAGAGAGTTTTCACCCAAGGAAGTATATCATTTACACCTCTTTTGCTAAGGCTGCTAGCACTACTTCTTACTTCTCCTGCATTTTTCCAGGGAAATTCTTGCCTTTCCCAAAAGCCCTCCATTTCAGTAACAAGAAGAGTAATTTGCTTGACTGTCCATGCTGACTTCTGGTGATGATAATGCACTTTGACCATCACATTAGGTGCATTCAGTCCACAATAAGAGATGATTTTGGAAGAGTAGAGCATCAAGTTTCAGTTACTGGGGATCTAAGCTTTCATTTAAAAGGTTAAATAAGGAAAACATATCTTGTCAACCTCAAAACCAAAAGCATATAGACAAAGACACAAGGCTTCTCCCTAATGCAATTACAACTGAAACAAAGATGCTGCTTTTTATAGCAAAAATTTAATTTTGATAGACTTGGGTGAAGCTGTAACTATTTCATACTCTTTGAAAGCATCGAGTCAGCAATCCCTTTTTAGTTCTCCATGTCCTTAGCCTTTTAAATTAGCACCATGACTGCTATATGGCTGCCATATAATGAAGCAGAAGTACAAATACAGAACTTAGAGAAGTATTACAGTATCACAGTATAACTAAGGTTGGAAGAGACCTCGAGGATCATCGAGTCCAACCTATCAACACAGACCTCATGACTAGACCATGGCACCAAGTGCCATGTCCAATCTCCTCTTGAATGCCTCCAGGGACAGTGACTCCACAAATATTGCTGCAGTTGAGTGGATTCTACTGTCTTATAGACAGTACAATTATAAAGATCATGAAACTGAGCAGCTTTTAACAATGTTTCTTCTTGAAATAATAGAGTGAAGACACATGTTATAAAAGTAAGACTACAAAGTACTATTCATCCAAGAGTCTTTTGTCTGAGTTTGTACAAACCACTGATGTGATATTCCAGGTGGAGAACTGCTAGGTAAGTGTTAAGGTAGAAAATTTGTACAATCTGTTCTTAAATCCACCTTTTAAATTCTTTCCAGCCAGAATTCTTTCAGAGATACACTGTGTAAATTCTCTCAGAGGTCAGGAGCTAGACACTCTATCTGTGGGGATTTCAAAGTGTCACTTGTACCACTTTAAGTTACTCAAGTGCAACATCACCCTGCAAAAATAAATTCAGGTAGACGACAAACACCTGGACAAGCAGAGACACATCAGCAGATGTCTGAAATCATCAGGAACCACACTGCTGACAGAGCTGGCTTCAGTTCTGCCGGTCAAGAAGAGTGAAATGGTTGCTCCAGAAGAAACTGGCATCTATCTGAGGGCAGCTGAGATTACAGCTAATGCAGTATATAATTGCCTTTCATTAAATAACAAAACCCCATCCATCTGAGGCATTTCTAAACATGCCAGTCCAATAAGGATTCCAGTGCGCTACTTTTTATACAAGCCAGCAGAGCCAGTAGTCCCCAGGGAATGCCAAAAGATTAAACAAGAGGTGCATTCATTCATGGTCATCATGTTCAAACACTAGAAAACTTGCTTTCAACATACAGAGCTAACATTTGACCCAAATGTTTCAGAGAGGAGGAGAAAAGCACTTCTGAAAAATCATATTGGCAAGGCAGATCGTTCTGTTTCTTTTGAGGGAAGATCTGGTTGGAAATATTTTCAGCCACTTCTAAGAAAAACTTTTACAGGGCTAAGAGGGGGAACACTAAAAGAATTACCCTATCTGCCCAAGCTAAGTAAGTAAAGGCTGCCCAGGATACGCACATTCAGGAGATGGTGAATACATGCAGCCAGATAAGAAATCTACAGGAGCTGCAGAAAGTCACAGCAATCAATATATAGAACACTGTTTGTTCCTACAGCATAATCACATGAAGAAAGAGATTGTTTATTTCCTACAGTACGCCTCAGTGATGAAGACAGAGGACAGATGTTTTCTGCTCCTCATTAGAAAGTTGAGATCTTCTCCTTAAAAGTTACCACACAAATTACATAACAACTTCTTTCCTTCCCCCCCCCCCCCCAATAAAATCTCCCTTTTGATCTCTAAGGATATATACATTTAAAGTCACTTTTCCAAGCTTTTCTGCTTCAGCTAATTCATCCCTCTCCCTTCAGTACACACAAAGCTTGAGGGCACTTCAACACAGACAGAAGATTTTCTAGCACATGTAAGAACTGGACAGGAAGAGAACCCTAAAACCTTGTCATTTTAAACCAGGAACTAAAAATCTCTACACATTTTTCATCCTCCATTCAGTATGTAAATTAGGAGGGTTTGTACCTGAACAGTTACACATTCCTTAGACACATGGCTGTTGGGGCTGGGGGATCTAATTTGCTATCTGGATACACATTGTGGCAGGTGCACCCAGACACCAGAAAAATCACTCTGACACAGCTAGTTTCAGAGTTACATGCATACTTCTGTTCTTTAAATAAAATTCTTTGCAAAGCAGCAGGCATAAAGGCATTTCCTGTTTTGGAGCTCTTTCTTCCTACATATTAATATAGCTATCATGTTTTAAAATCTTTCTGCTCAAAGATCTCAAAGCAACCTGTGAACTCCTATAAAACCCTACCCATTCACCACACTAAGTTAAGTGAAGGGCTGCGGAAGAAAGTCTTCATTTCACAACTGCATTTTTAATCGTGAAGGTATACAGACACAGAATAAGTTTTCTTCCCCATGCTGTGTTTTGGAAAAGATTTTTTGTGGTGTTGACTTTTGTTTGTTCTTTGTTTTTTTTTAACTATTTAAAACACAAACACGTTATAATGAAAGGGAAGACTAACTCCTGATTTCAATGCAGCACGCACCACATTAACATGTAAGTAACAGCAACAATTAACTCCTGCCCCATCACAGCTGAGGCACTGAAAAGAAAACAGTGAATGGCCTTAGGTAGCAGTGAGATAGCGGAACAGGAGGGGCCCGCAGCACAGCCTATGCCTGGGATCCTACAGGTCTACTGTTGGCTATAGCTGTGAACTCTGGCTGAGCCACCTGGAAACTGCAGTATCAAGAGCAGCTCACCTGCAAATCAGGAGCTTTGCAAACAACACAAGCTAATATAAAACCAGAAAAAGCCAAAATAAATCATAAGACAAATCATCACATTAGTCAAATATCAGCATGTAAGTGCGGGGTACTGAGAACTGACTTCATGGTAAGCCTCCTTCCCCTCAGAATCATCTGCTCAAGCCGCCCAGAACTGAGCACACACTACATCTTCTAAGGGTAAAACTCGAGCAGAAACTGCGCTGGAGACCCTCAGGTCCCTACCTGCTCCTCACGAATCACGAAGACACCCACACAGGCATTCTCTGCGGTGGGAAACAGCACGAGGGGGCCCCCAACCCACTCAGGATCCTCTACCTCACACTTAGCTGCGGCCGACCTCCCCCCCTGCTTCTCACCAGTCTCCAAGTTTATAGAGTTCAGGTACCCCAGCAGCAAAACGGGCAGCCAGCCCCGTCCAAATTGGGACACGGTGACGGCGGGTGAAGCGGGAAAGGCATCCAAGAGGGGGATAAGCACAGCAAGCCCGAACACAGGGCTCGGGAACCAGCCAAACCGGCTGCTGTCACCGCGGCCCTGGCAGGCCGGCGAGGAAGCGCAGGCACGTGTGACGGAGGTTAACCTCCTCAGAGGAGTAGACGCCGGCTCGCGAGGCCTCGCCCCACCCAGCCCAGCATCGCCCCTCCGGCGCTGCCCACCGCCTCACACCCCGCTCAGGACACCTCTGTCCCACACCGCGCGCGCTCCCTCAGCGCAAGCCTCTCCAGCGCCCCACAGCCCGCTCACCACTACTGGCCGCCCCGCGTCCGCCCCGGGCCCGAGCGCGGGCACAGCGCGGCACCCGTTGAGGCGCCCGGACGGGAAGCGGAGGCCCCAAGGCAGGAGGTGGCCAGCGGCTCCCACCCGCCCTCAGACGGCGCCATCGCCCGCCCGGCAGCGCCGCCGCCGCCCTCCCCGCGCGGGCCCCAACGGCGGCCTCACCGCTGCCGCCCTCAGCTCCACGCTGCCGCTGCTGCCTTCTCCGGCCGCCGCCACCGCCGGGCACAGCTCCTGCCACCGCCTCCTCCTCCCCTTCTGCAGGGGCGGCGGCACCACCCGGCTCGCAGGGGGCGGAGCGGGCAGGCAACGTCTGCGCCCGGCCGGGCCCGCGGCACGGCAAGGCGGAGACTGCAGCAGCAGCAGCAGCCGCGCCTCCCTCCGCGCCCCGTCCTCGCTCCAGCTCCCCCACGTTCTTCTTTCATCTCCTTTTCCCTTTGTCTGGCCCCCCGCTTTGTTCGCCCCTGGGGGTGCCTGCCGCAGCCGGGCAGAGGGCGAAGGAGAAGCTCTCCGCGCTCTCACCCTGCCTGCTTTCCCTGATGGCGGCCACAGGGAGGGCAGGCCCCCAGGCAGCCGCCCGTCCCGGCAGCCGGCGGGTGAGCCGGTGGAGCGAGGGCTTGGCTCAGGGAGGGGGCCCGAGCAGTGGTATCGCTGACCCCCCGGGAAAGGCGCTGCGGCAGCGGGCGGGTGTGAGTGGGAGGGGAGATGAGACAGGAGGCATGAAGCACATAGCTCTTAATGGATGAATAACTTTACTGTCTGCTTCTTTACTCCATTTTCCTTTTGTCCTGATGCCCAGGAATTTATCATTCCTTCACATTCTCTAAAGTATTGAACATTTTAATTTTCATTGTGTTTGTGAAGCAACACATTGGAACCTGGCCTTATCCCCTTGCTAAAGTTGAAACAGCTGTAGCAGCAGCTCAAACACCATCATCAACCATTTAATACCACTTTCCAAGCCTGAATCAAACAGCTCTGCTTCACTTCTTTACCTCCTATAATCAGACAACAGAGACCAGCCAGAGCTGGCCCATAACCACTGAATTCAGCACAAAGCAAACCTCAGTTTGCAGTCTCATAGCTCATTTAGTTTCTGCATGATGCCATTTGAACAAAAGGGTGATGAGAAAGCAGTTCCAGTGCTGGAGCCTGATTGCAATTTGTGTTTCATTTCAGCTTCATTCTTTGGCATTACTCCAGCATGGTAAAGCACAAAATGGTGTGATGCAGTCCTCTAAATAACAGATTTCAACTAGATCAGCATTTAGCTATGTTTGGTAGAATTTCACTTCCTTAGTGTTAAACAGAATCTCTTACTGTAGCCGTTAGATATTGAAACAGGTATTGTACCTGTGTACAGCCACCTTCCTTTCTTCCTGCAAAACTTGATAAAAGTTTGGCTGAATAAGGACTTTGGAATTTAAATATTAGATTGCATTCACAAATGCAGAGCCGTCAAACGATTGCTTACAATAACAAAAAATTGACCCTGAAGCCCTTAGCTACAGAAATAATCCCCCCTCTGCTCTGCCCTGGTGAGACCACACCTGCAATACTGTGACCAGTTTTGGGCTCTCCAGTTCAGGAGAGACAGGGACCTGCCGGAGAGAATACAACACAGAGGCAGAAGGATGATTAGGGAACTTGGGCAC
Organism: Melanerpes formicivorus; assembly: GCF_026170545.1. Taxonomy (NCBI): domain Eukaryota; kingdom Metazoa; phylum Chordata; class Aves; order Piciformes; family Picidae; genus Melanerpes; species Melanerpes formicivorus. Next base: position 2,309,620 of record NW_027142424.1, on the reverse strand, counting down.
CTCCCCTCTGAAGGAAAACTGAGACCTGGGGCTGTTTAGTCTTGAGAAGACTGAGAGGGGACCTCATCAATCCATATAAATATCTGGGGGGGGGGGGGGTGTGGTGGTTTATCAAGTGGAGGGGGCAAGCTCTTTTTGGTGGTGCCCAACAGTAAGACAAGAAACAACAGGTACAAGTGTGAACACAGATTTCATCTCAACATGAGGAGAAACTTCTTTACAGTGAGAGTGATAAAACACTGGAACAGACTGCCCCGACAGGTTGTGGAGTCTCCTCTGGACACATTCAAAACCCACCTGGATGCATTCCTGTGTGGACTACCTTAGGTGATCCTGCTTTGAGCTCTGGAGGTCTCTTCCAACCTCTAATGTACTGTGATACTGTGACCTTTGTCCTTTGTGCTTCTTTCTGCTAGTATAGATTTGAGCTTTCTGTACTGATCTGATGGTACTAAAGAATGTGTTTTCCTCCAAGTGTATAGTTTTCCCCATCATTATCCTTCATTAATATGACTTTATTCATTACCATGTAGGTACGCTGCATGTGTATGCAGTTTTCCTGAGCAATATTTGATGTATCTAGTACAGGGCACAGCAACAAGAAGACATGTAAAAGTGCAAGCAGTAAATGACAGTGGTGAAGTAATAGATATGCTACAGTTCAAATACCTGAGTAGCTTTCTTTACTCTCTTGCAAGGATGAGCTAAAAATATCCTGTTAGTCAAGCAAGAATTGAGAACGATGTTGCACACAGATCAAAAGCTTCTACCTATGAAGTGAACATGCCATTGGTTTCTCAAGTAATTTCCTAGTGGCCAGGATCATTGCTTCAAGATCAAAGTAATCCTGTAGGAAACAAGGGAGTTAGTCATCCATCATTCAACCATGAAAAAGTAGCTTTAGAGCAACTGTAACTTAAGTTCATCCCAATCAGAAATGGTTGGCTTAGTTTCTCTGCACCAGCCTACACTCAGACGCAGATATACGCAGGCTGTGGTAACATCTGGTACGTTCACACTCAATTTGTGGCAACCATTATAAAAAGAGATGTTGGTACTAGAAATCACACTACTGTAATTAGCTAAATATTACTGAAAGGCAGAGTATCTTTTAATACAACCCTAGCATCTCTCCTGAACTACAGCATCAGATCAGTCAATGTAATAGAGACTCAAAATATATTTTCCTAACTCTGAAAACAGGAATTGCTGGGTGCTCCAGGAAAGTTTAGAATGCCAACATAACTACTAGCATCCTGGCCACAACTATAAGGCCTGCTTTAGAATTAAAATTGCTCTCTTCAATAAAGTGGAAACACCAGCTGAAACAGCTTCTGCCCTTTTTCAGATTTGTGAAGCATCCAAAAGTACTGAAGCTTTCTGAATAGTTAGCGTTTTTCTTTAAGAACTGCATTTAAGGATAGCTTAAGAGATCCATTTGGATACATTCCATTGAATATGCAAGATGAAGATTTTGAGTCAAGGATTTTTTTTCTTCTGAATGATCTCAAGATATACATCTGGCGATTCCTACACAGAACTGATGGTCACACTTGCTGCAGAACAAGTGACTAATTGCCTTTTCCTTTTTTAATCATGGAAATGCTGCTTCAAAAACCCCAGCACAGCAACTTGCACTGAGATTTTCTCTAGTTGCTTCTGGGTTTGCAACAACACAACAGGACTCCTCCTCCTCATTTAACCCCAGTGGTGTATTTTGCTCATGTATTTACAGCTATGCTGATCCTGAAGAGATTTAGTGTCCTGAAGGCTCATGCTTACTCTTAATTTTGACTTTAGATTTATGTGTCTGAAACTAGCAATCTCTAGATGAAAACCTGCCTTTTTAAGTCTTCACATATGAGAAAGTTCCCCCCGAAAATACTGCAGACTTACTAGCTACTTTCACAGCTGAAAGGCTGGAAGAATTCTTTCCTTTCTTAATGTACTTACTGTTTTCCTTCCCTAGGTCAGCTGTAGTACCTAGCAGCAACACAAAGCGGTTCTGCAAGTCCATGTTCTTTGGTGAAGTGTTTCACAAAACAAACTTTCATCCTACTCAACATGGGTACAACAGAGAAGAGTATTTAAACAGACAGTACTTAAAGAATCCTTTCTGCACACTTGTCTAAACAAAGTAATAACGTTCATCTTGATTAGGAGCCAACCGGAGAAATCAGTCTATGACAGAAGATAAAGCTATGCAAATCTTTTATCATGTATGTAAACACAAATAAAAGCTGAAATCTCACCTACAGAGAAGCAAAGCAGGGGTGAGAATGTTGACTTCTGAAGAAAGAGTAAATGAATTTTTATCCTGTCACTGGATGACAGCTAAACACACGCTGTAGAAACATCTTATGTCGCGTTGTTGCCGCTTGTAGTTGAACTAAAGTTTAGGAAGCATCCAATTGTCATACATTAGTTACCATGTTATTAAATCCATCCTGTTTATAAGCTTCTCCAAGAATTGAGACCAGTTCCTACCTCTGACTCATCCCATCCCACCCCCCAAAATCTAAGCATGACTGTAACGAATTCTTAGGAACAGCATCAACCTTCACTGGCATTTACTTACCAGAGGCAACAGAGCCATGACAAAATGAAGGTGCTGCAGAGTTCCATGGCAACTACCCGTGCACTGGAAACACTTTAATTATAGTTGAGCTTTCTCATCCTCTTAGTAGTTGTTGTTCTTTTTTCCAGTTATCCTGGCTTAATAGTTTCCAAAATAAATCATTTTTCTTAGAGCTAAACTCTTTCAGGTGTCTTTTAGAATCTGCTCTACTTTCCTGACATTTTAAATGTGTATAACCTAATTCACAGTGCTTAAGTTAGAAAGTCAAATCCTTTCAAGAGACTAGTAGCCACCTGACTGATACCCTGAATATTTTGCACAGATTCAAAGTTTTTAGATGTGCCTAAGTATTTTAAAATACTTTTCTGTTCCAAGTGCTGTAAACAAACACAAATGCTATGCCAACAAGAATCTGTGGGAAAATGTGAGTGATGCCTGCTCACACTATACCAACCTCATTACAAATTTTATTACTCATTCTAGTAAGCCCTAATCTAGGTTATTATGCCACACCCATCATCATGGGAATGTGACTTAAAAGTACCAGAAATACTTTGCAAATCATCTTTTTCTCAGACCTTGCAGTATGATCTAATTGCAGTTTCAATGTACCAAAAGCATTTGAGGAGTTGTATCTCTCAGATTTAAAAAATAATCAGTAATTACAAGAATCTTCAGTGCATTAATATAGAGCACTTGATAGGTACAGTGAAATACAGATAAAAAGCTGAGATATCAAGATGAAATCATTCCTAACCATGAGAAACAGCAGGAATAAATGCCCATCCCTAATTAACTGTGCATTCTACAGCAGGAGTTTTACTTACTTGTTCTGCTCAGTCTTCTCAGAGCTTTATCCATACTCCAAGTGATCTGTGTGTAGCAAATACTGAAGTGGCCAAAGCGAGAAAAAAAACCCTCAACAACGGAAAATTCAAAGCCCAATAAAATTAAGGACTTAAGGTATTAAAACTAGAATTTACTATTATATTAAGAGCTGTGTTGCTGAAATAACTTTACCCTTATTTTAACACATCCAGTGTAGATCTTGGGAAGCAATATAGTTAACATTTCTTTTAATAAGTCTGAGTATTTGTACACTCTGAAGATTAATCTACTCTTACCAATTAGGTGGAAGGGTGATTTATTATTAATTCATTGTGAGGATACAGAGTACTGAAGGGTTCTAAGCATATGAAGATGATTTCCATCTTGTGGTTTCTGTAAGCAAGGCAGAAGTACTCCTGTCAAATGTAGGCTGCATGTCCTAATAAAGACACAGCATTTCGTAAGAGCTATTAAAAAAACCCCAAAAAACTAAGGTGTGGAGGGAGAATTGTATGTTTAAAACATGAGCAACTCAACACACCCAAAAGGTGTGTACACTTGGAAATCATTACCTCATGCCCTGCATAATATCATCATCCATGTGTGACTGATACAGCACAAGAGCACATGATGGCTTGTGTAAACTCTCATTGCTAACTTGTAACTCCATGGGAGAAGGAACAAGAAAGGACAAGATATATTTTTATGCTTCCCAAGAGAGATTTCCTTGTGAAGTGTACAGAAGTGTGACACAGATATGGCGCTGACTGACATGGTTTAGTACCAGACTTGGCAGACTTACATTATGGTTGGACTTGATCTTAAAGGTCTTTCCAATCAAAAGGATTCTAAGATTCCATGATTCTAAGTCTGTAGTATCTTATTATTTCATTATCCATCCCTGTTACATAAAGTAATACCATTTATCTTCTAAAATATGAAGGAAAAAACCCAACCCAAACCACCTCTTTCACTCCAGCACACAGAATGAACATTTACCTTGACCTTTGTTCTCCAAATGCAAACAGATAAACTGGCATATGCTGCAAAAAGTTTTTTCAGCCTCTCAGAAGACAAGCAGTTCATATCTAAAGACACTTTGGTTTTCCCTTCCTGTAAAATTTAGAGAAAAGAAATGAATAAATACAAAAGCTTTACCTAGAAACAGCCTGGGGTTCTCTCAAGCATTCAAATGTACTAATACATTACAAGGACCTGTGGAAAGTAGCTGGTAACTGCAAAGCTGAGAATTTTAAAGATTAAGTTCAAAGACTGAAGTTATCATATCAAAACCACCCCTGAACATACCCCCTTCACAAGTCTTTTCTTACATACTTGAAAATATTTTACTACTCCTCTCCTGCATTTATAGACAAATGCTTTAGCAGCTCCAGTAAATACTGTTAAGTCAATCCAATACTCCCTCTGTTGGCAATGCACGTCATGTACAATCATTTCACCTGCAGGTCCCTCAGAAGACAATGAAAAGGGGGAGGAACAGCATTGGAACAATTAATCAGCAGAACTGAAACACTTTTAAACTCTCAGAACTGGGAAATTCCTCAGATTATGACAAGTGAACGGTATGACAAGGTTCTGCTGAAGCAACTAAACTAATTTTAAGAGTTTGATTTTCATAGTTTCATTCAGGGTTGGAAGGGACCACAAGGATCATCTAGTTCCAACCCCCCTGCCATGGGCAGGGACACCCCACACTAGATCAGGCTGGACAGAGCCTCATCCAGCCTGCTCTTAAACACCCCCAGGGACAGGGCCTCGACCACCTCCCTGGACAACCCATTCCAGGGTTTCACCACTCTCATGGTGAAGAACCTCCTCCTCACATCTAGCCTGAATCTCCCCACCTCCAGCTTCATTCCATTCCCCCTAGTCCTATCACTACCTGAGATCCTGAAAAGTCCTTCCCCAGCCTTCCTGTAGGCCCCCTTCAGATACTGGAAGGCCACAATTAGGATTTTAAAAATCTGAACTCAATTGTAACCCTTGCAAAAAACATTTAGCTTTGCTCATCCCCCATTTAATCTTTTAAACTGCAGAAATGTTAAAAAAAAAAAAAACTCAGTTTGATGGTTTAGGATTCCAATTTAAAAAGAAAATTAAAATAACTTTATATAAAAGCTCATTTATTAAACGTCTGTACACAACAATGACCATGTATGTACAGCAAGTTTACAGGAGGGATGACATTACAAAAGATACCAGTGGTAATTAAAACTGACCCACATAAATAATTTACAAAAATACTCGAAATGGTGAAGCTAACGCTGGTAAATCCCTGATTATTTCCATCCATCTGCCAAGATTTTGATGTGGGAAATCTTCTGTTAGGCTGTGTTAAAAAACCGTCCTGAATATATTAAACTTATCTACAGGGTAATTAGCAAAATGTATAAAGTATTGATTATTGTACAAAGGACAGAGATATATATATATTTTAAAAAAAAAATTAAAAATAAAATAAAAATAAAAATCACCAATCTACCTAAAACTCAAGACAATAGAAATTTTAGCCAAAAATCATAAACAGCAAACCACAAAGTCCTCTCTAGTTTCATGGACTGGCGAGTAAGTCAACAGCCCTGTTATTCCTTAGTGGAAAGATGATATCTGGGACATTTCCTCTGTTTTCTGGCAGCATTGGTGGTCCTGCCCAATGGGGAAGCTCTGTGCTGACTGGAATTCCAAGGAAGAACAGGGCAGATCTGTATTTATCCTCATTTCCTCCTTTCCACAAAAGGATGAAGAAGTTTTTGTAAAACTGAGTTTGTAAAATTGGAGGGGGAAAGAGAAGGAAGCAGGGATTTGGACACCGTGAACAAAAGGAAGACCCATTCATTAAGAGGAAGTCTTTTTCTTTTGCTGGTTTCTTGGGGAATTCTTTAACACGCTCCTTATTCGTAGATAAACACCTGTTGATTCTGCCATATTTTCAAATTCAAATGGTGTTATGCCTGCAGCAAACTTGCTCATGTCAGGAAGACTGGTGTTTTTTGTCGATTCAATGCTTGTGGCCACTTTACTATCACTGGTATTTTGTTCATTGTTAATCTCACAGCTGGGAGCAGGTACGGTGTTATCCAGTAAACCTTCAGAATCTGCATTATCAGGATTTTCCTTTACATTAAGTGAACCATCTCCTAGACTAGGACTAGCTATAGAAGGTTCATTTTCTGGTACCTGCTCACAGATGTCAGATAACCTAGTTTCCACTGTAATCACCTTATCAGATGATCTTACTTCTGCAACAATATCTACTTCATTCCTAGATGGCGATGATGTCACAGAATTTCCAGTTAAAGGTGTATCAACAGGAATATCAGAATCACTGTTTGTGCTTTCTGCCTGCTCTAGTGCTGCCCAGATTAATCGCTGCTGTTCCTCCAGCTCTTCCAAGGTCAGGGTATCCTCATCCATGACTGAGTCCACAATTTTTGCCTGAGAAATATCACCGGAAGCATTCTGTGGTGGAGTAGTCCTAGGATGAGGGGTACGGGTGGCCACTGAAGGTTGAGATTGTGTAAGATTTTGTGGAGGTGTTCCTCGTGGTAAAGGAGGAGGAGTTGATGGATGTCCAGGTGGCAGTGGAGGTTGGAACTGAAAGCTGTTGGGAGTTTGAGATCTTTGTGATGCTTCCAGATCTAGAAACGGATTGAAAGACATCTCTTAGAATCTGGAATCTGACTAGGACAAGATTCAAAGTGCCAATGAATTGATTTACTACCACTCTTCTATGTCTTCACATCCTTGGTTTTCAGCTGAGGAAGAACAAACTTTTGAAAGGTTTTATTACCCACAGAAACTGCATTTTGGTGGATTTTAATTCTGCTAGTCATTCAAGCTGGGGGTGGGGGAGAGGTACAAATACTTTTGAAGATATTGAGTGCAAACTTACTCCACACTGCAACACTCTGAAGGATTTCCTCATAGGAAATCTAAAAGGAAAGCCAGAAGCTTCTCCAGTTTTCTAACATTTAAGCAACACTGCAAATCCTCCTGGGAGTTTGAGTAATTTTAAAGAAGCTGTAAGCTTGAAGCTTTCTACATTATTTCATCCAAATAGTTAAGATTTTGGAGGTTTTCATAACAAGTTTCTGAAAGATACACCTGAAATATAGAGATTGGAACTTGTAACTTAGTATTTCAACTGCTTTGAACACACTTGGAACCTCCTGCCTGGGAGACAGGGCAATCACAGCAACAGAGATTACTTCTAGAGGCTCAAATGAAATTACAGTAAGACACTGCTGGCATTTGTTGGCAGTTACATTAATTACCAACATAACAAGCATTAACACACTGGTTTCTTTATAGGAGCACTAACATTTACATCCAGAACAAGTTATGTTGGAAACAGAAATTGAAAAAAGGAAAAAATATTGAAGAATAACTATACCAGAGTCTAGGTCCATGTCAGCTGCTGGTACTTCCAAATTGTCATCTTTTAGTCGTTTTGAATGAAGGGACTTTGACTGAGGTGCAGCCCTTTTACTGCTAGATTTTGGACTTGGCTGAAGAGAAATTACCCAGGAAAACAGAAGAAATTAGGATTCAATTGTATACCATAACATCTCCAGCTGTGAGAACATACTTAAAGCAATTTAGTAACTACACAATCATTTGGCAACCCTGTGTGTAAACCAGGCATTCAAGTTTGAGAGATTTGAGTTTGAGCTCTGTTCAGCTGCATTCATCTTGCTCAGGTGTAAGTGGCTATTTTCATGACATGGGATTAACAAGCAAGTTTCCATCTGGACACAAAGATATTATGAAAATCATCCTAACTGAAGTACAGCATGTCCCTTCCAGGGAGGTGTGGAATTTAGTGTTTAACTCCATAGAGCACTAAAATTTGTAACTAAGAGCAGAGTACACATCCTCCATCCTTACCTGGAAGTATTCTGCAGTAGGTAACACAGGGCTAGAGACACACTGAGACAACTTGAGAATGAGAGAGAAAAGGACTACCATGTGTTTTATCAAGCCAATGTAATAAGATGCCTGTAGATTGTGGCTATGGCAATTAAGCTTTTCACTTCATAGGGAAGTCTGGAACCAAGACAGTTTGTAGGCTGCAAAAGTTTATAGCAACATCTTTTCACAACTGTTTACAAAATACTGCACAAATGGGACCCACTGATGCTCACTGAAATAATGGAATGGATTCTAAACATGAAACTCTTTTTGACAGAATGGGTAAGCCAAGCACAGACACTGCACACCTGCTAACATCAACAAGGTATGTACAGAACAGAGGATATAAATAAGAGCTCACCAATGGCTATGCTAGTTACAACAAAGGGTATTTACCGCATGAAAATTAGAAAGGTAGTGAGCAAAAACATCCTTCTGTTGAGATGGCTGCATAGGGATGGAACCAAACATCTGCCATTCCTACAGCAAGAAAAAAAAATTAAAGAGAAACAATGCTGCATATGATTGACTAAGAACACAATAGTAAAACTGAGAGATTAATAAGCCAAAATGAATTCAAGTTCTTATCAAAAGCCTCATGTATCACAGAAAACAGATCTTCAGTAAGAACTTGTGGCCAGCCAAAGTACTCTCCCTTGTAACACAGGCACCTGATGCAGCACACTGTGACTGGGGTAGTAGGAATAATGGGGAGTTTTTTTAAATCACCTTTACAGAAGGTCTTGTTAACCTTTTCACAGCAACTACTCTACATTCGTAAAACAACTACAAGCTCACCCTTGAAATAACTGTTCAGATAGTAAAAGCCTTACTTTGAAAAACTTAGGGGTTTTTGTAAAAACAGAAAAAGCTTGGAGGACAGAACTTTGGTTAAGAAGACCCAATGAAACTATGTATTTGGAGGCCACTAAGCGAGCAAACATAAATCTGTAACTGCTTCTTTCAAGCGCACAGGGGCATTAAGATCAGTGATGAAGTTCACTAAAAACAGGTTAAATGCTTCTGAAAGTCAAAGTCCTACAGCAGCAGCTGTCACAGGAGACTCCCTGTCTGCTCTGTACTTAAGAATTCCACTATGTAGGTCTCCTGATACAATTAGTTTTGGTTTAGCTATTGCATAACCTTTGGAATGCTTTGCAATAGTCAGATGTAGTTTCCTATGGTTGAAATTATAACAACACTCCCAGTAATCTTCATATTCCAAGAACATTCAGAAAATGTAGGTGCATGGAAGGAAGAGGCATTCACGTGAAGTTTCGTGTTTAAAAAGTCCTGAATTATCCTTCTAGGTTCCCCTTGGTTTCACGATGGAAATCACCACCACAGAAGCACTGTCAGACCCTAGCCACAAAAATCCTGGCAGGTATCAAATAAATGGATGTGATTTCAATTACCTCAACAGCCTCAGTCCCAAATGAGGTGCTTATAAAGATAAGAGGCTGTTTAAAGAAAATTGCCAGGTACAGAACACAAAACACTAAACTTGGCTAAAAGCAATTACTTTTACTCAGCATGTTGTTTAGAAAGCAGAGGACAGCCACTTACATCTGGGATCCCACTTGGAGTGGATGTATTAAAGCCTGGATAGTTTATCAACTTCGAGAGATCATAAGTGGTGCGTTTTGGTTGGCAAGATCCTTCGTCTTCCATTCCATCATCATCTACAGTGAAGCATAATTATTATCAATGCAAATTAAGAGTATTACTGAAAAATCCACAGGATTTAAGCACAGGGGTTTGGTTTTGAGAATATGAGTATTGAAGAGAAGGTTTTGTAATCCAGAAAGGCAGTTAACAGTGACCACATCTATCAGAAACATGCACAAAGCTTCCCCAGAAATCCAAGTGATTCATAATCCTGCTGCTCTTCACGTTCCATTACTAGCCTCAGAATCTGGCATCAGGACTACTCTGAGATGCAGCACAAATGCTGGTCATCAGTGAAAAGCTGGTAAAGTACTTGATAAGTTGTTTTAAGAAACATCATTTGTTTACTGGTTGTCTTCACACTCATATAATAAAGTTAGTTATTGAGTTTTGGCAAGTATTAAGGTTTCTTTCATAAAGAAAAGGGAAGGTTCTTTTTTTAAAAGGAAAGGGAAATATAACAATAGGCTATTTGCCAATCTTGCAATTTCACAGAAAACTCCATCTTCTATTAGCAAGGATTGATTAGAGAGAGTCTGACAGAGAGAGTCTTTATCCAATCCAATCACTACAGAACCTGTTTCATTGTCACATCATAGGTAGATGTAAGTTCCACATGACTTCTAATAAAGACAACTTCATTTACAACTGTCTCACTCTTCCATGAGGAAGACAAAGGTTTACCTAACAAGGAGCCTTCTCTCCTGAACAGAGTACAGCCAGTAAACAGCTTGCAAACTAAAAACTGCATTTCCACAGCACGTTCCTTACCTTTTCCATCATAAAGCGCAAGTCCTGAGTGCTCCATTTCAGCCTCCTTGAGCCAGCCTGGAGGATAACCCAGCTGACGCATGCGATATATAAATGGGGGAAGATTCTTATCTGTGACACCAAGTGCATCTTGAAGCTCCCCACTAAGTTGAGAAAAACAGAAAACAAAATGTCCTCTAGTAAAATCCATACCTGAGTTTTGACAAAAGGAAGTTATGGACATTCTGTTGAACTTTAAACCGTCAAGTTTAACTCAACTTAGTTTTCGCTCAAACTATGTTGCCTGTCAATCCCAGATACAACAATTTTAGGTCAAAACCAACTCTGCTGGTAAAAATAACTTTGAACACTTTCATTTCCCATATATTTAAACATTTTGTGAGAATTAATTCTACTCCAAGAGCAGCTTACTCAACTCATTACTTCTGGCCTTAACTGTAGCTATCACAACAGGAAGGGTGGAACTGAACACACACTAAATTGACCAGTGATTTCTCTGGAGACTGCTACAGCCATTTTATTATTTCCTTTTAAAATACTTAGGCTATAGAAAAAAAAAAAAGATAAGAAGGGGCACCCAGAGCTCAAAATGTTCAGAATTCTGCATGCATTTTTAGTTTATTAACATAATATATTTGCATTTTGAGCAGAGTAACATTTCTCTCCCTGCATTAGAGAAGGTGCCCTGGGAAATGGAAGGACTGGGAAGCTAGCAACGGGTTTGCATTTGAAAAATAATGGTGCAGGTTATTAAAAGTTTTCTTCAGCAAACAAATTCAAATATAATACACCAACAGTTCAAAGTAGCAGGGGGATTTAACAGAACTCTGTAAACTATCATCTGGCACTCCAAAGGTGGGAAAGGTATTCCAGAAAAGCAGTGCAACAACTAATAGAAGAAAAAGAGATACCTAATTACTCCTGGTTTAAACTTTCCAAACCTCTCTTCTACTTCTTCTGCATGGTAACGTTGCTGAAAATTTTGATTGCTTGCTTCACCACAAGCTTCCATAAACTCCTTTCGCTTCTCACTTATACGAGCTGCATTTCGTGGCTTAAATGATAATACAATTGGAAAGTTTAGAACTGGATGTTTTACAATTTATAACATAAAATGAGTAATCCCTGCCCTCAACATGCTTAATCATTTAATCACATGGCTAGAATCAGAGCTTTGATAAAAACTACACAGCAAAACACCAAGAGTACTTGCATGGCATCTAGCAGATCTTTAAAACAGGAGGAAAGACTGTTCAAAATGAGAAACAGCCCTCCATAAATTAGACATAATTACCTACAAAATTAATTTATGTTCTAGTTTAGTATGTTAGAATCTGTACATCTGAAGACTATAATCTCATCAACAGAGATGAATGACCACTTGTATATCTTGTGCATCCAAACCCAATGCACAGTTACACCTGATACATTCCTTGGAAAGCAGCAGGCTTTTGAATATGGATGTAGACTTTACCTGTGGGCAGTCTTTCATTTGATGGTCTTCAGAACCACAATTGAAACAATGGGGCTTTGGCCTGCTTAAAAAAAAAAAAAATACACAAGAAATTAAACCTGAAAATCATTTTGCAAGAGCAAACACACCTAATTATCTTAAATCTTGCCAGATTTTTAGTTTCAGACTCTGGAATAAAATAGCACAAGCATTGTTTGTTGATTTGCGCTCTGTTGTGCTTCTCTTAAATTGGCTGCTTAATGTCAAAACAGAGTAGCAATATCATTTATTTCACACTCCTAAGAACACAAGAAAACAGGCACAACACTGGGAGAGGTGGGAGAAGAAAATACATGACAGCATGTAAAGAGGAAAGCAAAAAAACCCAACAAAAAATTGCAGTTGAAAAGTAGCACTTTCATGCAAATGGAGTTTTTAGATCCTCTACAAAAGAGATCTTTTCCTTTATGATGGAAGAGTATAGTCATAAACTAACTCAGGCTGGACCTCAATGAAAACTGGGTCAGCTATGAGATCAGATCATGTTGCTCAGGGCTTTATGCAGTTGGGTACTGAATAATTCTAGGCAACCTGATTCAGTAGTTTATACTGTCCTAAAAGTGGAAAAACTATTCTATCATGCTGCAGAGTATTCACTGAAAGATTTCTACTTCTGATTAAATATGTGAGCATCTGCATACATCATGCAAATGAATGAAAACAAACCCCACATACTAAAGCTTATGCTATGTTCAGAGGAAAGAAACTAAGAGATTAAAACAATGCTTTTAGCTCTAGAGTACAGATAAGGGACTCCACAATTTAATGTCTGCAGTTCATTAATGCCTCTTTCTCTTTCTACCCTTATATCATCAGAGGCCTGATCCTTCTTACAACACTGAGAATCAGTTATCAGTAGAACAAGTAGGAGAGCATGACTACTGCTTTGGAAAGTCCCAGTCCACAGTTTAGTTATGCATGTTGTGAAATTGTGCACTGAAGACCTGCAATGGAACAGCAACAGGCTTCAAGTTTAATTTTCCTTGTCAATTCATACCACAACATCAATACTGTAAGGGGAGAAACCCCAATCTTACAAGATTTCTTTTCTGAGCATTCATTTTTACTGAACTTGAATGGGAATAAGAAGTGGAGACAAAAGGGTGACAGAAGAATGAGCGTGCAGGGTAACCCTCCCCCCAACCCCATGCACACACACACACTCTCAACCTCTTGATGCTTCTAATAAGATTGAGTGCACCTTCTGCTTCATCTTCGCATAGCATTCACACAAAAACCTTTCACGGTGACTCAAGTATTTTATCACCATCCTCTATCATGAACACAATCCTTCAATCTGTTTTCCATTCAGACACTCATTTAACTCAGCATGCCCTTTTATCTCTGAAATTCCCACTAAAAGTTTGCCTGGTCTTCACTGCATCAGCAACAGGTGACTTCAGATGAAGACCACACAAGCTGTCATGTGGAAACTCAATTTTCTTTAGTTCTTCCCACTCATTAAAGTTATATAACCAACTCTAAGTTCAGCCTGTAAAATAAAAGTCAGACAGGAGGTGTTCTACAAAACAGTAAGAAGGATGATAGTACATCAGTGCAAGGATGACAAACCAATCACTAAAAAGGCAAACAAGAACTGAGCATAAACTTCAGAAAGCTTTTGCACTTTGATTTTAGGTCCTTCTTAAAAGCACTCACCAAGAGATCCAATGACTGCAAAGCTCATCATGGATTTACTTAATTTTACTTAATTACATTCAAGGATTTAGTATAGTGTGGTAAAAAAATTATTTAAAAATAAATCAGTGTACATCTGAACTTTTTCAGCTCAAAACTGTATATTTAAGAATAATACAAACCTTTTTGGTTTTACTTGTATTTCTTGTCCATCTAGGGAGAGAATCTGGCTGAAAACTTGCTGATATCTTTAGATTTCAATAAGGAACTGCTACTGGATGAAGCAAAATTTCAATCTTGTTTAAAATATCAGTGAAAAAATCTAATAGTGCTTTGACTAGATCATTGACTCTTCCAGAGTAAGTTACAGATGTGTCCTTGATATGAAGTCTATAGATAAACTATAAAACTAGATCTACTACCATCTGTTTGCTAAAATGGGACTATGTTTCTTCCACCTGTCTCCAATAATAAATTTTGTTCTTTATCAGCACTTGCTAAAGCAACAACCCTCATTTATAGGCAGAAGTTTCAAGCTAATAACCCTGATATGCTTCACAGCAATCTCAGTAACAACAGACCTGGCTAGAGTTTCAAAGATATAACTCACTTCAAGTAGGTGGAGACAGGTCATATATCCTACTTGTGTTTGGTTTTGGATTGCCATGCGTCAGCTGCTCTGCCCATCTGTCTCAAAACTCATGACAAGAGGGCTGCAAGTGAACCAGGCACGGGAAGACCGAGGTTCAGCAGAGTTCAGAAGCACAGCAGTTTTCAGAGTGTAACTGTTGGTTTTAAGAGCCAGGCACTAGTCAAACTGATGTGTTCATTGAGGGCAGTACTTCAGTCATTTAGAATCATGGTACTTGATAGACCATTTCACTCAGAATTAAGTGCTATTTTAGGTTTAACGTCAGCTATGGGAGATCTAAAGAGAGGTGTTAAGCACATTTAAAGAGCAATATCAAAGCTATGCTGGCAGATACAGAAGTTTAGCCACACTTAACTAGGTATTTAGGAGAAATGCCCTTATTAGGCACCTACTTCCTTCATCTAGACGTTGGGGGATGGCACAAATATAATTTGAAGAACAGGACTGACAGTGCACTCCAGAGACAGCTTTCCAAATGTTGAATTACAGCACAGTGCACAAACTCAAAGTCAGGCACAAGAAACCCAAGTTAGCTGGCTTACAGATTTACAAATTTCTTTCAGATACAAGCAATTTTTGAACATTAGGAAATTACCTTTATTGCAAGCCTGACAAGTAGATGCTGCAGAAATGAGTTACTGTGCAACTGATTATTGCCCTGACTCTTTCTGGGACACAAGCAATACTAGAAAACTGGGGAGATGGGATTGTGAAACTTCTTGTCCAATTTCTTTCTGCCATGGAACACTACAATACTAAAAAAAGCATCACTTTTTCCAGTACCAATCCCACATCTCAAATACTGGCTTAAAAAGAATGAACCTCAAAATGGATGCAAGTTAAGAGCACTGCATCATCATATTTTAATACCTTTCCTCTAGCGTATTTGCGTCTGCCAAGCCCTTTCCCTATCCTAAACATTTTTACAGAAGGAGAACACTTAGTCATATCTAGAATGAGCTGTCACCCCAAACTTGATTACAGATTGGCCCAGGAAATTCCTAAAGTCACAAAGGTGTGTTTATGGGGATAAGGCATTCACCAATCCTAGGAATAAGCCTTCTAAAAATTAACAAGCCAATACTTGTATGCTTTGAGTAAAAAAAAAAGCCACTAGTGACTTATGAAAACTCTTCCCCTATAACAAGTGATACAGTTTTGATAGACATGTACAATCTACTGAACAGGATTTGAGTTCCATTTACCAACTGGCATTCTTTGGATTTGACAAACAGAAAAATCTACTTGTTTTAGCAAACAGGATACTTAGGTATTTCCCATCCTTCTGTCAGCTGTGGATTCTCATTTAATATAGGCTGTCCCAGTTTATCGAGACAAAAATTGGTAAAATACAGAACACTTCCTACAACCTGTAGAAAAAAAGTCAGAGAATTGTCAGAAAAATGTCAGTATTTAGGTCAGATTGGTAGCATTTCTATAATTTTACTACTGCTTGAAATACTTTCAGGCTTTTTTTTCCCCCACTCTGTACAAATTTACAAATAGCACATGCCCACGCCTGTTCAGTTTTTCCACTGATGTAGCCAAAACATGCTGAACGTAACTACTACTTAACAAGATCTTACTTTAATGGCAGCGTATACCAAATATGTAGAAGAGTAAATCCTACCATCTTATTTTAGTGGCAGTGTATACTGAATATGTAGAAGAGCAAAACCTACCATTGAAGAGTACATAGTCAAAAACTTACACTAAAAGCTTCTTTTATTTTTTTAGCAGAATTCGAGCTTGCTGTTTTATAGTCCTCTTCCAAAAGAACACTGGAAGGCTGAGATGGAAAGTCAAAAGGGAAATTATTAGTTTGGAACAATAGCAAATGAGAGTTCCTAAATTACTGAGGTAAAAGGCACAGAACATGGGATACAGCCTCTAGTCTTTGGTGGAACATTAAGACGGCAGGACAGAGATGTCCGCGTTAATCATAACACTTTCCACAGTCCGACACACCTCATTTCTAATGTTTTCTCTGGTGACCAATATGCTGCATAAGAACACCTTTATTCTCATCTCAAATGCTAAGAGAAAGATGGCAAGGAATGAGCCATTTCACCCTGTTATTCAAAGTGAGAACAGTAAGTAAAGAAATAAAGCAGGCATTTCCAAATTCTGTTGCTCATCTGTGCTCTTACAAATACTCCAATACTAATAGAAGAAGATACATTAGGTTTGTACCATTTGGTCTTTTCGTACCTATCCAGTTTATTGCTTTGCTTTTCACAGTATCACAGTATTGCCAAGGCTGGAAGAGACCTCAAGGATCATTGAGTCCAACCAGTTACCCAACACCTCATGACTAGACCATGGCACCAAGTGCCATGTCCAAACTCCTCTTGAACACCTTGAGGGATGGTGACTCCACCACCTCCCTGGGCAGCACATTCCAATGACTCTCTCAGAGAAGAACTTTCTCCTCATCTTGAGCCTAAACTTCCACTGGTGCAGCTTGAGACTCTGTCCCCTTGTTCTGGTGCTGGTTGCCTGGGAGAAGAGACCAACCCCTTCCTGGCTACCACCACCCTTCAGGTAGTTGTAGAAAGCATTGAGGTCACCCCTGAGCCTCCTCTTCTCCAGGCTAAATAACCCCAGCTCCCTCAGCCTCTCCTCACAGGCCTGTGCTCAAGGCCTCTCCCCAGCTTTGTTGCCCTTCTCTGGACACGTTCAAGTGTCTCAATGTCCTTCTTAAACTGAGGGGCCCAGAACTGGACACAGGACTCAAGGTGTGGCCTAACCAATGCAGAGTCCAGGGACAAAATGACTTCCCTGATCCTGCTGGCCACATTATTTCTAATGCAGGCCAGGATGCCATTGGCCTCCTTGGCCACCTGGGCACACTGCTGGCTCATGTTTAGGCGGCTGTCGATCAGCACCCCCAGGTCCCTCTCCATTTAGCAGCTCTCCAGCCACTCTGCCCCCAGCCTGTAGCTCTGCATGGGGTTGCCGTGGCCAAAGTGCAGCACCTGGCACTTGGACTTGTTAAATGACATCCCATTGGATTCTGCCCATCTGTCTAGTTGGTCGAGGTCCCTCTGCAGAGCCCTTCCACCCCCTAACTGACTAACATCTACTCCTAACTTGGTGTCATCTGCAAATTTGCTGATGACTGACTCAATCCCCTCATCCAGATCATCAATGAAGATGTTAAAGAGGATGGGGACCAGAACTGATCCCTGGGGGACCCCACTGGTGACTGGCCGCCAGCTGGATGTGGCACCATTCACCACCACCTTTACGTAAGTTCCACTGGGAACAATTTTAAAGCAGCATTTGCACGGACAGAAAGGATATTTTCTTTGTCCTTGTCCTCTATTTTTAGAATAAATAGTTATATGACATTTGATTGATTGCTCCTTGATTTGCAATTAAACAGGAAAAAGCATCTAGAATTCAGCTATCTGACAGCATAGTATTTTAATACTCTCACTACAAAGACGCAAGAGAAAAAGCACCTAATAACAGCTGGAGTTTTAAAGTACCTGTGGCTTAACATTGAAGTGAGTTTTTTCATGTTCATTTCTCTTCTGCTCTTGATATTTCTGAACTAAATTAAAAACAAAATCTTCAATTTCTTGATGATACTGCCTGTAACAGAGAAGTTCACAGAGATGAAGACATGAGCAAGATTGAAGTGTATGCCAGATGTCTTTAAAAAATATCAAACCCCCCCAAACAACACATTGTACCATTTACTAAAGAAATTAGAAAAGGAGCACTCAAATTCCCTCCTTTCCTCTCATCCTCCACCAACATGTACACAAACTATTACAAGAAAGTACAACTGTACTAGTGTAGCAAAAAACAAACCCCAACAACAAAACAAACAAACAAACACCCCACACACAACTCAGAGGCAGGGAAATTTTTTTAATTCATCATCTTTAACCACCACACTCACAAAACTCAAACACCCATTCAGACTCACTCCAAGTTGCTGGAATGCACACTTCATTCCATGAGATTACCAATTAAAGCAACAGACCTTCTGTCATGATGCTCATTATCCTTCCACTTCAATCTAACAAGTCCATGCTATTGCATAAAACAGGTAGCCACCCTTTGGGCAAACTCTAACATACCCAAACAAGCAAGAAGTCCCATTTCCTGTCAGCATTGCTCATTCTATGAAACTACTTACTTAGAAATTACATTGTTCATAAATAAAATCTGTAACAGAGGTCCATCAAGTTTGGGGCTGTCCACTGAAATTCCACTAAAAGAGCAGAAGAAACAGACAATGGTTACTGTATCAGCTTTACTTTAAGCATTCCCTGTCTGGTTTGTCACAGTTAAGAGCTCATAGTTCACAGAGAAGAATGTTTGGCCGACACAAGTTCTGTCCTAAGTTCCTATGCAGTTAAACAGAAATCATCCTCTTCCAAGCAAAGCAGGCTGATTGGTGTAAGGTGAAAAGAAAACCAAACAGCCCCATGCTACAGGAATTTTCTCCCAACTGTAGTAAACTGCTACAAAACATTATTTGTAAGATCTTATTTATTTGATTGTATTAATGTACTTATTCTCACTGCTGAGCCTTACAAAAACCTGTTTCTCGAAGGCCACATTAGTTTCATAAACAGACAGATACAGATGAAATTACAGCTATACAAACTAAGTTCTTGGCACCTCAGATAAACTCCATTTCAAACACATATAGGTCATACAAAGTAAAGCAGCATTAACATACCTGGGACGGGTCAGAATATTCAGCTTCCTTCTAAGTTCCTGATGTTAATTTACCATTAAGGAAAATTACTTTCTTCAGAAGGCACAAACCTATACCTTAACTAAAGGATCAAAACAAACAAGGAAACACCTAACAAATACCACAGGATAATTAAGTGAGTTTCAGACCTTCCTTTTCACCTGATTATTTACAAGTCCACTGTTGCTGAAGAAACAAAAAAAAGCAGAAAACCCAAACAGACCACTCACGACCCAGCTAAAACAAAGGACCAGCTATAACGATCCAAATTGGTAATGTTTGAATCTGATTATTCAACTACAGCTGAATTTTCGGACTGATAGTACTTCATTTTTAAAATACCTTTAATGATCACAATAAAGCTCAACAATAAAACACACGGACTTGTAAATAAACTATAAAAATCATTCTGGATTCCGTTTTGCCACAGCATCGAACTCAAAATGCCTTTATAGAACCAACCACAATGTAACAGTTTGTAATTATTTCTGGTTACGTTTTTCAAAGAAAACTTCCTCTCAGATGAGGGATGCAGAAGGAAAAACAGCCACCGCAGCGAGAAGCCGCCGAGGGGAAACTGCCCTGTCCGCGCCAAGCTCAGTTCTCATGGCCTTTCTTAGCTCTGCCTACCTACCGGAGATCGAACTGGCCTCCCTCCACCAAGGCACATGGCCCGGCCTCATTCAGCTCCCCGGGAAACGGGAAGAGCCGGAGACCCTCCAACCAGACACGGCCAACCCCAGAGGGGCAAGCACCACGGCTGGCCCGGAAGGGAACCGGCGGCAAGAGCAGCGCGTCCCGCTTCCCTCCGCCCTACCGCGCCCGCCCCGCAGCAGGCCCTGGCTCCCTCATCAGGATATTCTCCGCCCGGAGCCGCCGCACCGTCTCCTCGCGGTCCCGCAGCCGTTCGTGAAGCTCCTCGAGGTCTTTCCCGGGTCCCTCTTCCGCCTCCAAGTTGAGGCGAGGCGTTGGCGGCGGCCCATCCTCTCCATCGAGCTGCTCAAAGAGCTCGCTGTCTCCAAAATCCACCTCGGCCGCCATCTTAAGCAGGAAGGAAGTGGCTTGGCCGCGGGGACCTCCGGGAGGGTCAAAGGTCAGAAGCTCTCGCCCCGCGGCAGAGCCGAACTGCAACTCCCAGCATGCAGCGGCGGAGCCCGACATGGCGGCAGACCCGGGCACGGACCCAAAGCGCTCTGGGAGTTGTAGGCAGAGCACGGTGGGGAGCTGGCGGGGCTCTCCGCGGCGCACAGCACGCCGGGAGCTCGGCTCAGCGACGGACGAGGGAGCCCAAAATGGGGGCCTGGAGAAACAGGGAACTGACTGCCGCACTGCTCCTTTTTTCGGGTTTGTTTTTTTTTTCCTCTTCCGAGGTGACGAGTGGAGCTGCAAGGTGCCGGATTATCTTCAAGTTGTCTGCAGCAAGGCCCCCTTCAAACTGCATCCTGACCTGGAAAGGAGTCACGCTCCTGGCTAGGCACTGCCTCCTGTTTAAGAAGCTCAAGAACCTACCACGAAGTTAACGCCTTTCTCACCACTGGTTTGGTTATCCTTCTCTCCTTGCTAAAATTAGCAAATATCACATTAACCAAATAAACAAAAAGGAGAATTAATTCAGCTTTCCTCATAAGGAGCTGCACTCCAAACCTATTTCACAACAATCCTACTTGAAAAATAAACACAGGAGAACAAACACTATTTATAACTTAAAATTTTCCTGACAGCTTTTAAATAAAGTTTTAAGAGCTTGGCCCAAAAGACAACTTAATTAACATAAAGACCTTAGAGAAAAAAAATGTCTTTATTATCAACCAGGGTTTTTTTTTGCACTGGATTATGTGCCTATCAGCCCAGAACGCTAAAGAACATCTACACAATGTTTCTTTCATGTTTCAAGAATTGGAAATAACTGTACAAGGTTAAAGTACAAAAGTACACAAGACAGTGGACACGAAATATCCATGTATGAGTTTCTCCCATCTGCTGCTTGGTTTGAAAAGTAGAACTTGAACTAAAAAATACTGTCCTTCTCTAGTTCTGCCAAGTTTAATGGAAGTGGGTATAACCTGATTACAACACTAACACCAGTATCACTGATCTGATATTTACAAAAAATTGTATTTTTAATAAATTAAAGTCAATGCAACACCCATGCAAGCTAGAGTTCTAGCTTTTTGGTGAACAAGGACCCAACATTTCAACAAGAGCCTTCCATAGTCCCACACTTTAAAACTGTATTGTTTCTTTTAATTTCCTCAAACTGTATCCATTCCTCGCATGGAAGATGTAAACCCCAATCCCATTCCTCTTTGCGTATGAGTCTGTGATCTTGCCATTTCATACTGTGCATCTAGATTTCTGAAAACCTCTTCCTGTTGTTTCAGTGTCTTGTAGCTTTCTTCATCAACAGAACTACAGCCAGCTTCATCCTCACTCTAGAAACCACAGAGAAGAAAACAAACATTAGCTGCACAGAAATCAGTGTTTTCATACACTATACTAAACATTAACAATTTTGCTTAGCTGCTTTCAAAAGCTACTAATTCAAGCATCTGCCTTTTTTCTTTCACTGTCAATTAACACATGGAGCTGTTCACCCAGTTCCTCTGAATTTCTAAATCATTCCTATACATCTCCAATTAACAAAGTGGTTTCTCACATGAATACTGGTTAGTTACACTACTAGACATGGCAACAGCTGCACTGTTAGCCAGAAACATGATGAAATTCCAGAATCTGAAGGGAATTCCAATTTAGATGCTGCTTGTGAACTTTAATGAGAAATACAATACTCCTAACCACAGGTACAGTACATCAGGTTAACTTAGTATTTTTACTGGTTAAACTACATTTTCAATAAATCACTACACTGCAATTAAGAAACTTTACAACACAGAACTCTTTACCTTAATGCCCATGAGTTTTCTGAATTTGACATTTTGGTCCTTGTTTCCAAAATTTAGTTTTTCCCATATTTCTGCAGACTGGGATTTATCCTGCACAAAAAAACCAAAATAAAACACACACTAATTAAAACCCCCACTGTTTTAGGTTAAGTTTCTATCACAATATGGTAACAATCAAAAAAACACTATTACAAATTAAGTCATTGCGTAGTGCTACCATAGCTGGAGGTAAAAGGTTTCCATGTCAGGTCTGAGAGCCCTGCACATCCTCACAGAACTTTTTTGTGAGGAATTCTACCTCCATTCAAAATGGAGGCACATCCTTCAGTTGGGCAGACTGCACTATCTGCCATGAAGTTTGAAAATCATATTAGAATTCATTAGGGAAGAATCAAATTTTATTACAATTAATCAAGCCAAAGCACAGAACAGGAAGAACTGTTTGGAAAGCACTTAGGTGTCTTCCTCCCTTCCTTTTTGCCCCCCATCAAGGCCACATGAACCAATTTCACTTTCTCACATTTTATGAAATAAACTGAAAAGTGAAGTGAGCTTGTTACAAAACAGATACAGAATGATAATTAATGTAACACACTTCCATAGTGACACTGTGTCAAAAGGACAAAAATACAAATTATCAAGTGCCAATTTTTCCATAGTATCAGCAGGCAAAACCTCTGCTTAAATACAGTGACCTTCTGAAAAAGCAACTGCTACCAGAACCTTTATTTGGCATCTACACTAATAGCAAGAGCATTTATGTGACACAGCATAGACATCTGAAGGCTTATTTGTATTCATAACTTCTAAGAGCCAATAACACCTTACTCCTGAAAAGTTACTAGTAAATTCTGCAGACTTGTTTTCCAAGTCTGGAATTGGACAGAATAGAAATGAAAAATACGTCTCAAAGTGGTCAATCTGTTTCCCTAGCTGAGCAATCGCTGTCCAGTGAAATTCCCAGTAGCAAGTGACAGGATGGGAGGAAATGGCCTCAATTTGCACCAGGGGAGGTTTAGGTTGGGTATTAGAAAAAGCTTAGTCATTGAGAGGGCTCTCAAAGACTGGAACAGGCTCCCCAAGCTGGTTGAATCTGCCCCCTAGAGTTGTTAAAAGACAAAGAGATATTGTGCTGAGGGACATGATTTCGCACCAAACTTGGTAGAGCTTGGCAACAGTTGGACTCAATCTTAAAGGTCTTTTCTAACCAAAATGACTCTATATAAAGGGACCACCTGAACTTGGTATTTAGTCACAAGTTGTAGGCACACTGACAAAGGTGACATGAAAATCCAGTTAGATATCTTAAGTTTTATGATATTAAGGGTTTTTCTGAGGCTCTTGTTTGCAACCATTTGTCACTAACATCTTAGTCCTTTCACTCCTGAAGTTTTACTTTGGCCTGTTGCTAATAAGGAAACTTTGTAGCAGGTGTAGAATTAATTTTGCTGGAAATAGCAAGAATCCTGAAACTGTCTGGAGTGCAAAATCTTTCCAAACAAGCTGCATGATAGAAAAGACAACATTACCCCTTCCTTTTTGCCTTGCCAAAGCATCTTCCGCTTTTTCTCTTGTTCAGCAAATTTCATTGGATTCACTGCAGCAGGGTTGTAATAGCTAGGAACAGCTATTCCAGTCTCTGCTAGTGCTTTTGCCTGCAGTGCTGCCATTTGAGCTGCCATTGCTATCTGAGGAGTGACTTGTGTTCCTGATGCCAGGAGAGCAGCAACATTAATAACAGAACCTCCAGTGGCTGCAGCTGCTGAAGAAGAAAGGTAACTTGGATCAGACAAGAAGTTCAAACTTTTTTTGGGAAACAAACAAAGAAACAACAAGAAAAATAATCCACACCCTGAACAAAAACACAAAACAAAATCCCCACTTTCCATCATCAGAAATAAATTGAACATGTCCAAATAACAAATGCACGATAGAATACAAGTCAGTTTTAAATTAAGAAACAAATCTCCAACAGTTTTGAAAGTTCAAGTGAAACTAATGTACCTCACTCTTCTAAATACCCCTGAGCCAGCAATAGCTCTCAAACTATTGTGTAATGATGCATAAAGAAAAGGTCCAAAGACCATCACAACCTCATTTACCAGCCCGATATACCAAGTACACAATACAAATGTTTTAAGTGATAAAAAACTGTAGTAATTTTTATTGGGGTTCTATGGTTATGTTTTGGGGGTTGTTTTGTGTTTTTCTGAGTGGTTGGTTGGTTGTTTTTCAAATGTGCCCTAGCTCTAGCTGTGTTTTTAAATATGGACCAAGTTAATCATTATACCGAAAAACACACCCTGCACATCTGTTGGACAGGACTGTAACACACAGCACATAGGCCTACACATCTTCCACTCACCCTACTGTTTAGGAATTAACATAATATACATTAACTACCTGCAGCCATTTCCTGTTGCTTCTGTTTTTCAACCATTTCTTTCTCTCTCTGTTCTTGCAGTTTCTTTGCTCTTTCCAGTCTAGAATTAAACAAACGAAAATAAAGATATTCAGACATGCAAAAAAATCAAGTGGCAGCTTATTCATGTCACATATAATTAAAGTCATAACAATTTCTGACCTTCTAGCTAGTGCCTCCTGTGCATCCATAGCTGTATTTCGTCCTCGAAAAGGCGGTGGACTCGGACTGCGGCTGTGACTCCGACTGAATCTTCGGGGCTTTTCAATCCTTTTCTTTCGCTCTCTGTAACCAAATACGACAGAGTTGCTATAATAATGAAGGTACATACATACCTTAACACTACCTTTAATCATACATTAATTTGGAGAGCTCTCAAGAACAGCTATCAGAGGGATTATAATATACAGCGTAACAGTCACACTTGCCCTTGTAGTAAGTCAGAGCCAAAACTGAAGGTTTCAAACCACAAGATGTATCAGAATGTGTAATTCTAAATATTCACGTATCCTCTTAATGTTTAGAACAAACAGATCTGCTCTAGAGATTTTCATTCTAAAACCTGATGAGAAAACATTGTGTAATATTCTGTAAAGTCAGTTGCAAGATACCTGTAAAATGGATCAAGCTACAGGAATGCTTTAAAACCATAAAAAGATCTTGTAGCACTATAATTATATTAAAAATGAGCATTTTGAAAAAGCCTGACTTCAAAACTGGAACAATACTCAAGGAAACTACTATTTGTCTCCCCTCAGTATAGTCCTCACTAAATGTGCTCTGGACAGCTATCTGAGGGAGGCTATCAAGCTAAATGGGAGAGCTGGTTTAAACACATGGGATTTGTCTTGAGTTAGCTCTTGAGGACAGTACTGTGCTGAGAACTATGAAGCATGTGCTCTATGGAGCCTGACAATCTGAAAAGAACCCAGTTAAAATATATTTTTAAGCAAAACCCCAAAATATTCAGGTTTGGTTATTCTTCAGTTGATTTTCGCCCCATCTTGCCGTATTTCTCTTTGCCAGGTTTCTCTCTCTGCTAATTGCAAGAGAGAAGGGTTTATCCTTGTTTAAGCCTCTGACGTTTTAAGCAAAATCAGTGCCCAACAAAGTTTAAATTACAGGAGCTATTACTCACATCTTTCCCAGATTTGCCATAAACAGTAAATTGAGATGCACAAAGATTTCTGCAATTTTCTATTTAGACATTACTTTCAATTGTTTGAGATAACAGCTAACTTTGCAACAGCCACTTTTTATTGTCATTCAGACATCCAGTTTCTGTTTGTAACCTGGGTAGCATCTACAAACACCACGAAACATAGGCTGAAGTTACAAAGAGATCCTTGTTTACATGACAAATCTGGTAGAATACAAAGGAGGCAGGACTTATCTTTTCATAGAAGATGACAAGATGCAGATTCAGGCACTGGGAAGTGACAGATCTGCATTCCTGAGATAAGATGTAATGCATGTTTCAAAGATACCTTCATTTTTCCCGTGCTGACTATTGTAGTTTGGTCTTGTCTTTGGTCTGATGCTTTATTGCACTGGTAAACATTAAGGAAATAAATATTTGAGCTTTTGTATTTAAGTACTTGCATTTGAAACAAGCAGATGGTGTCATGTTTTCCACCTAGCATTTAATCAGAGCAATGCCACAAAAGAACTGCCAGGAAGGTCCTACATGCTTAGAAACCAAAATGATTAGTTTAAATGCTAGTGAGAACAGATCAAAGAACCATCAAGAGAAGTTTGAGTCTACTGTTTACAAATGCTTGTCATAGCCTGTGACCTGTAACAATAAATACTGCATTTCACTGTTTTAACAGGGTGAGTTTCCAGATCATGTTTATCAGGCTTGTGAAGAGTTTTCCTCAAGGCTTCTCTGTAAGTCTCTTTACAAAGGTTTCATCTGAGCCCAGAACTTGATGAAGGTGTCCTAGCTACTGTTAAAAAGACTTATGCCTCACTCACTTTCCTCCTCTAGGCTTTGCCACACTAAAACAGGGCTTAAAAAGAAATGGGTTCCTGCAGTATGTCCATCACCATCCAACAAGGTGAAGAAATTCCTAAACTTTCTTACTTTTTCTTCCCACACTTGCTATTCTGTTTTAGGTAATTTACATTTCACTTCAGAAGAAAAAATAACTCTGGAATGTGAAGTTTTCATGGAGCCATTAAATACAAAGTATTCAAAATATTAAAAACAGTGCACATCATCTCTAACAACTGGAAATAACAGTGAACTGAAGCCTTACATGGTGAAGGTGGCTTAACTACCATTAAATGCAAGTAACATGTATACCAGTTGAAGACCCATCTCTACTCACCCCAGCTGAAAGTGTGTGCCAAAATAAAGTAGGACACAAACCATGCAATTCAACTAGTTCTTCAGAAAGAAGTCTTCTTAACAGTTTCACAAGTGATGTTGTAGTATTACACCAGTGTGCTAGATTCTTAAGTCTCCAACGATCCACCGTAATGCTGAGTAGCCATAACCAACTCCTACATCCTTTAAATACGCAATTTAAAATATTCTAGTGAAAATACTTCTAAACAAACTGAACACTGGCAATGATTTCTCAGGAGCTTTGAAGGAACACCACTTCGTATTCAAGCTACTTTACTTTAAACAAGTATGAGAGGAAAAAACACAACTCCAGCAGTCATTACACACTATTTCAGCTTACTCATTGAGAAAAATCCTCCAGGGCCTTAAGAACGCAAAGGTGACACATACAAAATAGAACTCTACACCAAAATACTGAATGATTCATCAGTATGGGAAAACAAACTTCTACACAGCGATGAAAACCTCAACTCAGCATATTCGAGTTGAGGCATGGATTGAGATATCTGCACTAGAGTCCGTCTGCCAGACACAGAATACACCAGCATGTGTTCAGATAGTGTTTTAATCTGCATTTCTGGAATTTAAGGAGGAATTTAATGGGAGCACCCAAGACAGGGAGAGAAGTTAACATGATAAATATTCTCATGCTGAACTTGACAAAAAGGAGTTAGTAAACAGAGTAGTATGCTCAGATCAGAAATAATCCATCTCTAAAATTCACCTTAGCACTACACTAATTGTACCAGTTCACAAACAGGACATTTTTAATGTGCTTTGTGGAGCTGACAAGAGGCTTCTGACCAGTTAGTGATTCCCAGCTAAGTCTCCCCTTTTATGGTACATACAAAACAGAAGAGCTAGTACCTTTGAAGTGGTAGTTTGCAAACCACACTACTCTCATATGGAACACATGAAACGGTTGTTAATTCTTTAGTTTTTCCCACTTAAATTTATCAATTGTGCTATTAAAAGAAGTAAATTCAGTTACAGTATGAGAAGCCAAAGAGACCCTGAACTGTGGTAATCGCACCATAATTTTTGAGTAGTGATTTACTTTCCTTCCACTATATTGGTCAAAAGTTTTAAATGTTGCTTTTAGAAGATACCCACAAAAATCACCAGTTAAGCATTTATAACTGCTAACAGGAAATCATGGTATGGAGGGGCAAGAATGAAAAACACTTAAGCTGTCTATGATAGATGTTTCTGTATATGAATGAAAATTACCCAGTCCTTAACCCGCTCTATCAACATGGCTGAGAAAAAACGCAACATATTTAATTACACTGAACACATAGCAACTGCCAAACCCATCATTCTTCTGTACATCAGCCCACTGCAATGTTCAGTCAAACACTACCATTAAGTGCATAGGGAAATTCAGACTTACCTGCTTCTACTCCTAGTTCTGCTTTTACTTCTACTTCTGTGTCTGTGCCTAGATCTTGATCTAGAACGAGACCTCGCACGTCGTTTTCTCTCTCTGCTGCGAGATCGGGATTTTTTCCTATCACGACTTCTACTACGATGACGTCTGAAACACATGTCCCAAATTCTCACATATATTTTCATATTTAAATTAAACTTCTACTTAAGGACTTGCACACAGGTTCATCACCACAAGGCAAAACCAACCAGGCAGGGTGGGGGGACTGCAAACTACACAGGGAAGAGCTCATGCCCGAACAGTTCAAGTTGTAAAACAAGGAGATGAAATGGGAAAGGACCCAAACACTACCACCAGCCACAACAGGAAAGTGTTATGCAGCATTTACATAACCAATCATACTCATCATCAGAGCTATTTTTAGTTCATTAAAGCCTACATCTTGAAACAAACAAGTGGCCAAGACAATTTAATGCAGGAGTCTTGAATCAAGGCAACAAGACTCTCCTCTCCCCATGGTATTCCAATACCTTAGGGAAGAGAGGCCCAAATTTCAGCTTGTGAGTCACACACAGTCACTCTGCGTATCATTAGCTGAAGCTTGTTCCTTGCTATTGTGTTGACTACAGATGCCTCAGCCTTGAGCAGAGCTGGCTGCAAAGTTCTCCAGGCAGCAAGCCAAGCAGCTTTCCTCCTGAGCGTGCTATGTGGCCTATCCTACAAGGAGGCTTAGACAGCACTGTCTCTGGGTAAGCTCCTGGGTTAGGAGTTAAAAAGATAGGACACTGCTAAGGTCCATTTTCTTTCCCATCACTGACAACATTTTATACACTCCAGTCGCCAGGCATTCTAACCTCCATAGGCTAATGACAGACATATGTATGTAGACCCACATAGAGCCTGAGAGATACTTTGTATTTTTATGCAACCAATCTGAAAAAAAACCCGACCCACAAACAGCAGGAAATTGCACAACCCAATGAAAACTAAACCAAGCAATATATAAATGGATGCTTCAAAGTTAAATTAGTTCAGTAATGTATCTGAGCTCTACTTCAGGCATCTACCCAAGTTCTAAACACTGCTTTTGGTAATGTACTTAAAGAAATGTCATGTAATGACAACTTACCTTTCACGAGACCTGGATCTTGAATGACTCCTCCCTCGTGATGATTTTCTCTCTTTGCGTTTGTGTCTATCCTCACCATTTTCAGATGAATTTAGGCTATCTCTTCCCTTGTCAGAAGAATGTTCTTTGTCATTGTGGTCTTCAGATTTGTGCTTCTTGGAGGACTTCTCTTTGGATTCGTGTCTTCTTGCCTGTTTTAAGAAGAAGTTGGTTCTTTCAGGAAAATAGTGCAACAAAGAGAGTTAGTATGGGTATCAGAAGATAAAAAATGATAAGTTGTGATGCAACATTAGTAACCTTAGGAGTGCGACTCAATCATGAGTGATGGCTATTTTACCTAATGCCACCAACTACTCAAAGTTGTAAAGGTACACTGTAACTTTTCCCCCTTTTCCCTCCTCCCCACTGTCTAAAAGATTTCTAAAGCATCCATCAAGGTATCTCTACATAGTTCCCATAAAAGAGTTCACAGCATTTTAACAGTCATAACTGTCATTCTCAGTTACTGTTTCCATTCCAAACATATCTTTTTTTAAGCACCTGACAATTTAGGAAGATGCAGATAAAGACACACTCACATTTCTAGGGAGTATTTAGTATTTGCCTAAGCCTACCACATAGAATGATACTTAATTCCATACACGGTTGCAGACAGACTATTTTGCTTTTAAAACTCAACCAGTTTTCTATGCATCATTAGACAATTTTTAGAGCAAAACTCTTTGGTCAGCAACCTCCATCAGTTTTTAAAAAGCAAAGTAGTAAGTTACATGGTTGACACCCTGGTTTTAGTATTTAAAACCAACATGTATCACTCAGACCTCCCACAGTAGTTTTAAATTAAAGATATGTTGCTCCACTATACTGCAGATTCTTCCTGCAGTGCCTCATAAAAAAAGATTCCTTTTTATAGCCGCAATGCCAAAAATACTTAGCAAGGTCAGACCTGATTTTTGCCAGTGTTTTCCCTGGAGACTAAGTCATGACATCAACACCTTTTCTTAATATATCCACTTTAGTTTGAAATCTTTCTAGCACAAAAGCATAGGCAGCCTAAGGTTTACCTTCAACTCATAATTTAATATGTGAGCTTTAGACTAAAGGCCAATTCTTCAGAGGGTTTTTTGCTTATGTAAATCTGTTAACTACTCCTAAATTCTTTCCTACATTCAAAACTCACTCTCCCAGAGGAAGCAAGTCTGGAGAAGATGCTATAATTATCTTATACCCACTTATCCAAGCTTTACTAACTCCTTATTAATATATAGCCACATTTGATTATAGTTTGAGTAGCTAGTGAAGCCAGTGTCTTTTCCTTTTTTTATTCCTAATTTCTTGAATAGTCAGTTGAAACATAAAAACGCATCTGAGGTTGGAGATGTTAACTGTACATTAATTTTCAGTATGCATTTACATAAGCAGTTGTTCTGAGATATGCACTAAAAGGAGTTACTGATATTCAGTATTTAGTCTACAGACTACGAGCTTAATCTTGCAAATGAATGAAAACAGTAAGTCTGCTTTGGGACATTAATCCTTATCTGTTCAGGCTGTGAAATTTAGGAATTACTAAATAAACAGTGTAAGATTAGATCCAACAGCATGGCAAAACACAACATCATTTCAAGTGAAGATTTTTTTCCTTTTTTTTTTAAACATTAAAGAGATTTTAATTTCCTTTTAAATAATGTCTTCCAGGCACACACTTACTAATAAACCACCATTATATCCCATAACGGATTTAAGATATTTTTAAGGGAAATGAGTTTGAATGACTAATAGTTACCTTATCATGAAGTAGGCTTATAATTTTGCTATCTGAGTCTGCAGCGTCTTCAGTTCAGTCTCTTCGCGCATTAGCACGCTGAGTATGATTTATTATAGAAATGTTATCATGTGAGCTAAACAAGATATTCAATTTCACAAAAACTCTCCTAGATTATTTCTCCTTTTTTTTTTTTTTCCTCCTCGTTTTTTAAACAGAGCTTCCATTGGAATGGGGGGAAAGGAGAATTTCCTGATCCAGGTTTAAAGTTAAAAAAAGTACCTCATCTGACCCAGGCTGCTATTGCCCCACATGGCTTAAGCTTCTTTGTGACTATTTTAACGTTCCCGGGTTGGCTTGTTTCATCTCTTCTCTGGTGTTTATGCCAGTTATTTTCAAGGTACTACTGATGCTGTCTCTCCTCACTTTCCTATATAAACATACATTTATTCATTTAAAAAGAGAGGCAGCCCTCAGAAACTTTTGCTGCTACTGTCATGTTTCCAGCTGACTCAGCTTGCTTGTCAAACTATGACAGTCTTTACAATTAAGGGATGCAATAGCAGAACTCAGTCAGGTGGGGAATTACTTTTAATATACTTAAGTAGATGGGTATGTATCATTGTAAAGTCCTGAACATTGGCCAGGAGTAAAGCCACCCAAGGCTTTTGGTTAATGGAAGCTCTGTGAAAGTCATCAAGAACACCATTCTACTTCTCCACATGAATTCTCTTTTGGCTGTTTCCACACAGAAAAAGAAAAGAAAAAATTAAGTTACTAGTTTCTGAAAGCATTTTTCTATACAGCTATTACCTTGTCAACATGATGGCTGCAATCATGCTTCACTATGAAAGGATCTCCATATACATTTTTAAGTTTAAAGTTTCCAATTTCTTGTACTTACCATAAAGTCATTTCTAAAGGTTTACACATGTGCATAACTACAAGATACTTTTAAAAGATGTATTGTAAAATTACCTAAACGCTACAAAGTGTTAATTACCTCTTTGCTTCTGCTCCGGCTTCTATGTTTTCTTCCTTCAGTATCTGGAGAAGAAAAAGTTTATTGTTATTTACCAAGTCAAAGAGATCAACAGGCTATGATCTTTCTAGCTCCTTTCAGTTATTCCACCCCTCAAACTCGAGAATAAACAGCATTATTTGAACATCTATTGCAGAAAGTAAACTCCAACTGTTACTCCCAGTTCTTGGCTTGTATGTAAGTTCTGACAGTGAAAAATCACCCTGTGTCAGACTTCAGCCACATTCTTCAACCAGGTAACCTTATTTTTGTTACAACCACACAATATTGTCCCAGTCTAAGCACATCTAATTAAAATGAAGACAAAGTAGTATGTTTTTCTGTTTGGCGTTGTCATATTTCTCCTGTCCAATCACCTGAACACTGACAAGGCTTTTTTCCTTAACATTTCAGTCATTAAAATTGCTAAGTTTCAATACAAGACATTTAAGACACAAACCCAAAACTAGTAGCTTCAATTTTTCCCCAATTATACCAAGTTCATAGAGCTAAGTCTGTAATTTTTTCCAAAACAACTTTAAAAGGTTTCAGATCTCCAAGCATGCACCAGAACAGTAGTAAGCATTTTGTTAATCTGAAGACCATACCTGACTTTCGTCTCCTTTCCCTTGACCGTGATCGTGATCTTGAGTAATGATGCTTTGATGTTCTAGGAGAACTAGAGGCATCTGATTGCTCCTTTTTCTTCTCTCTTTCTGGAGAGGACTTTTCTGGGGCTACTCCATCTCGTTCTGTATCGCTACCCTACATGTGAAGGTATAAACTTTAAAACCAACCTTAAGACTGCACAACAATTTTCTTTTAACAATTACATGACTATGATTATTTGAGGTCAACACTGTCCTGACAGATCTAAGTCACTTCACAAGCTAAGGTGTCGCTGACGCATAATACAAAATCCACACACAATGAAGTTTGATGAGAAATTAAATTAGGTATTTTGTATCAAGTGTTAGTGAACTTTTGAATAAGGAAAAGCCTCTTAACAGTACTCCTGTGCAAAAAAGTGTATTTTTGCAAGAGTACCTACAGGTCACACCCACCTGTCCCAACAATTTCTGTATCATATTTCTCTTGGATGACAAAAAGCAAGCTGTTCCAAACCCTTCCAAGCCCTGACCTAGGAGACCTCAACTCAGAAACTTATCTTCTGGAAATCAGTCAAGACTACTTTGTATTCAATGGTAGAAGTAAACATGTGCAACCAGTGTAATAATCTGGCCCAGAAATGCTCTTTGCAAAGATAACTTATTAGCACAGTGGAGCGCTTTAATTCACACGGTTTTCTACCAGCTGCAGTTATTTACAAACTGAACACCACATGTGAAAACCTCTCAAATACCGATTTTTTAATTCCTTATTTTATAAACAAAGCTGCTAATTTTGCTTAAATCAGACTGTCATTAACACACTGTGTATTAACAGTAGTTTTTCACAACACACTATAGATAAATCTTCAAATTTGTATTTCAGCTGCTGCTCTTCAGTCTGCCCAGTTCTTTATTAATTTCCATCGGCACAAAGATACATCTATAGTAAAGCCATTCCAAGGGCAAGAGATAAAGCAGCTGTTTTCCATGCATACAGGCTACATCAAAACACACCAGCATATAACCAAA
The DNA here is from genome assembly GCF_026170545.1 of Melanerpes formicivorus. Lineage (NCBI taxonomy): Eukaryota > Metazoa > Chordata > Aves > Piciformes > Picidae > Melanerpes > Melanerpes formicivorus. Next base: position 2,275,697 of record NW_027142424.1, on the reverse strand, counting down.
AGCACTGACTGTTTAAAATCACATCTTCAGCAGAGCTTTGATCGCTACCGATACACCACCCACATTCTGAAAATTTCAGAACATTAGAGTAGGAACAGACTCCCCTGTTTGTGATCTTCATCAACACAATCTTTGGCATTCTACATCTATCGCCTGTTTACCTATACTTCCCCCCACTTCTACTAAAACACTCTCTTCTTCATCCATTTTCAAAAGACTCAGCTAAAAGTTTCAAAGGAATGTTGAGGTTCCTATAAATTCACGCTTAGAAGTTACTTGAGAAGCATAAGGCGATTACCAGCTAATAGTCGAGGTTAACTAGGTTTTTAAACTGAAACTGAGCCCAGCGCCACATTTTCCAAGGCCACCAGTCTCATTATTTATACACACTGCTGCTCATTAGAGTGTCCTTGTGCACGACACCTTAAAGGAATCCACCACCTCTATAGAAACACAGACACAAAAGCCTGACAGACTTTAGGAGGAGCAATAATCTCGCTGAAGTGCATATGGATTGGGCACACGCTGTTTCATTGAACAAGTCCTCATCAACTACCTCAGAGGAACCCCAAAGATAACTCCTGTAATTTAGGTGCAAAACTACGGGTCTGTAATTCTTCAAGCTCCTCTACAAAGTAAGTTAATCTTGTTCTCAAGATAGTATATAAACCGAAAAGCACCGTTAAAAAAAAATTCGTTTTCTTCAGAAGTTTACGTTCCTCTTGTTCTGTTTCACCACAGGGCAGATGCTTAATTTAAGTACTTTAGATGACTAAACACCCCAAACTATTTAAAGTCTGTTTTGTTTGGGTGTGTTTGCACTCACGACTAACTTCGGGTGAAAAAAAAAAAAAAGGGAAAATCCACCACATCAGGTTTGATAACTACTCTTATTGGTTCCTCAACTTAATTATGGGACAAACACTTTTACATAAATACAGCCACACTCTTAAACCCTTAACATAAAGGGCAGTGAAAAACTACTGCGAAGACGTTTCCAACTGGTATTAGCCATAAAAACAGTAGTATGTGGGCAAGAACACGCTCAATACAACAGGCCTGTGACCAGACGCAAAATAAAGTAACGTAGCTACAAGAACGAAAACTGAACATGGACAGCCCAACCGCCAAATTGATCTCCTCCCTCTTCTCTTCCCAGGGAATCTGTGCCCCCAGCCCTCCGACCAACCCCTGCTCCTGTAGTCACGTCAACCAAGAAACGATAAAGCCTCGGTCACAAGGCCTCTTCGTTTCTCTACGAGCCTAGATTACTTTAACAGAAACTTCTGGAAACAGGCAAAGAACTAGTGGGTGATAAGCCGCCACCTCCTCTGCGAGGCCCATCATGGCGCCGGCAAGCGAAGGAGCGGCGGGCGCCATTTTGTCTCTCCGACCACACGGCTTCCCGACACATCCCTCCCCATCTCACACGCTCTTCTCTCCCGCCCCGCGGGAGCCCTCTTTCCAAACAGTCTCCCTCCTAACATACCGGCGGCCAAACACCACTTACCGCCATGATTGAGCGCCCGGGACGTCGCTCCCTTCAACGGCTCCTCACAAGGGGACCAAGCACCCTCAGCAGCCCCGGCCGTAGTGCTCGCGAACCGCGGCGACACACCCCACCCTCCCTCTCGCTCCAGGCGCCCGGATGTAACCAGGGGCGGAGACAGACGGCGGAGCAAGGGAGCCGCGGTGCTTTCTGGGGGTGGGAGCAAGGATTAGGCGGTGTCTTAGCAACGGAGCCTTTCGGGTTTGGAAGAGGTTTGGTCCACTCTGCGCCCCGTAGCGCCACCGAGCGCTCCCGCCAATTTGAAAACTTGAGGCGGCTGAGACAGCGCTGAGTTTGTCACCGGCCTCCAGGCCTATGGTGAGGAAATGAGAGAACGGCTCACGATCCCGGTGGGCAGGACTGGGGGTCCGCTGCGGGGTAGGGAGGGCTGTCTGGCACTGCATTTCTTTCAGCCTCTGGCGCGAATCATCTGTCCACCAACCTGCGCTCAGTTAGACCCGCTGAGGACATCAGCTCGGAGCCACATTGCTCTTGAGACTTTGTCTTTCTGAAAACACATTTGCCTTTAAGAGATCTACCCTACTATCTTGCCTCCTGATCATGATAGCATCATAAAATCAATAATTTGCATGTGGTCCTATACCGTTTTCAAAGCTCTGCTTTACTGTGTATCCCTTAAATGTTTACCGTAGGTAAATATGTGGAATGATATTGAACTTCTTGCAAGTGACGACACACGGAATGAACAGCTTGCTGTAGGTCTAGGACATGAATGTGGAACAGCATTGTACCAAGTGGATACGCTACTTCAAATCACATCTTCAGAAAAGGTAGAATTCTTCAAAGCTGTGTCCTTTTTCTCAATAATTACCAGGACTTTTGTCATATTCTCTGAAGCGTCTCAGTTATATGTAACAACCTTTTTGTTGTTAGGTCTCCATTAATCCACAGCTGTACGCATGCAGTTCAAGGGATGGCACTATTGTTGTTGTTGACAAATCGGTGGCACTTCTTGACAGTACTGGGCAGTCTCTTCAGATGCACCTTCAGTTTGGTAAGTTCATTCCTTTAGACTTCCACTGTAACTTGAAACTGACTTTTAAAATATATTAGGTTTGTATAGGAAAATACAGTGCATATTTAAGTAGCCTGTAAAAGGAGGTGTTATAATAAATACCTCAGTAATACAAAGTGATTGTTGCCTCTCTACATAGTTGACTACATATTTCTGTACAGCTCAATTAGAATGCTCATTAAATTGACTGAAAGGGGAATAATAGATATGAAAACCACTCCCTGTGTGATGTGTACTGTAATTTCTTTAATCAAAATTGATAAGTTTGAAGAAATCTTTGACACTGCATTGTCTGATTCCTGCATTTCAAGTAAGAATGATAACTGATAAAAGCCAAATCTTAATATTTGACATTTTGCCATGGAACTTTTCAGATACTAATGTGGATGTAGTTGGTATGTGTCAAGAAAAACAATTTCTTGTGGTTGGTGAGAGAAGTGGCAATTTCCATCTTATTCACATACCCTCAAAGCAAACCTTGCTAACTAAGGTACAGTAATTCTGATTTTCTTGAAAATATTTTGTTCTCAGGAGTCCTAGAGTTGTTGATTCCAAATACCAAAATATAAACAGACTGATTAAAGGGATGCTTTTTGTTCCCATAAGTAACAGATAAACAAATTATATCTAGGAATGGCATGTGTAAACAAGAACCCATTCTCCTTGTAAGAAAAAAAAGTTTAAAGTTTGCCCTGCTGATCAGTATTTCCAGTTTTACTGTTTGTTTTGTTTTTTCCCCAAGTAAAATAAAATATGGAATAACAGTCTAAGAATCATTATGCTGATTAAATTTTAGGTTTTGGTTGAAAAATCTTCCAGTGAAAATACTTATTTACATCTGTTTATTGAAAAAGATAATACAGATGCAGGTAAGAATTTGATATTTACTTTTTCCCCCCTTGTCTCAATTTTTGTGATTTTTTTTTTCTCCCCTGACATTAATATAATACAGAAAAAGAGAATATAAAATAAATAATGATACAGCTTTACTTTGCATTGTACACATTAAATGCACTCTTCCTAATGCTTTCCTGTAAAGATATTAAGTTCTCATTGATTGTTTTATAAATGTCACAGAAAACAGCAAACAGTCAGAACTCAATGTATTTAGCATAATCTCAAAAGAAAAAAGTATGAAAATGCTCAAAAAGGAAGGATCCCTTCTCTCTTCTTCTGTCAGATTTGAGATTTTAGTAGTTCCTGTTCTTCCATAAACGCCTAGTCTTGTTCTGTCACAATATAATGTATTTAAATGTAGTTCTGCCATGAAAATGGAATTTGCAGTCTGATGGATTCATACAAAAATCATTACTTTAAACAAAACTCCAAGGTGTACGAACTTAATCAATTCTTCATAGAAGGTGACAAAATTTTTGTTTAAAGATAGTCTAATCCATAGGTCAGATAATTTTTTTGTCAGTTATTTCACCATCTTATTTAGATCTTTGCTTGAATACTTAAGTTTGAAATATTACATTAGAATTTTTTTTTTTTTTAGGTATTTATCATATGTTCATTCTCACAAAAAATGGATTCTTCTGCATTATATGTCTCCCACTTGGTAAAATACAGGAAGGTAGGATGATCTACAAAGCACCTGAGATTTCTGCCCCTGTACACTGCACTGGTTAGGCCACACCTTGAGTCCTGTGTCCAGTTCTGGGCCCCTCAGTTTAGGAAGGAGGTTGACTTGCTGGAACATGTCCAGAGAAGGGCAAGTTGGTGAGGGATTTGGAACATAAGCCCTATGAGGAGAGACTGAGGGAGCTGGGATTGCTTAGCTTGGAGAAGAGGAGGCTCAGGGGAGACCTTAGTGCTCTCTACAACTACCTGAAGGGAGGTTGTAGACAGGCAGACGTTGGTCTCTTCTCCCGGGCAACCAGCACCAGAACAAGAGGACACGGTCTCAAGCTGTGCCAGGGGAGGTTTAGGCTGGATGTTAGGAAGAAGTTCTACACAGAGAGAGTGATTGCCCATTGGAATGGGCTGCCCAAGGAGGTGGTGGAGTCACCATCATTGGAGGTGTTTAGGAGGAGACTTGATGGGGTGCTTGGTTGCATGGTTTAGTTGATTAGGTGGTGTTAGATGATAGGTTGGATGCAATGACCTCAAAGGTCTCTTCCAACCTGGTTGATCCTATTCTATTCTATTCCATTTGAACAGGAAAAGCTGTATTAAAAAACTTTTCCATGATATTTCTAATAGGAATAAAATATCGAGTTGGGATTTTCTATGTAATCTTATTTTGGTTTTAAAGGGAAACTGATAATACAGCTAATTCTGTAATAAAATCAGTTTTGCACTCTTCCAATAGCTGCTTTACCTTATGTTTTTCTGAGTTGCTGCTTTGGAGATAGTACTGAGTGCTATGGAAGCAGGATTTAATGCTACAATTGATCTTAGCTGTACTGAAGAGTATTGGGAATAAAGTTTTAATGCTGTATATTTATTAGTTAATTTTCTGTAACTCAGTACCGGGATCAATAGAAATAGACTCTGTCAAAGATCCTGGCTAAAGCATTTGTCAGCATGGTTGGGTTATGATTAAACTGTTCTTTATGACATTTAGTGACTTCTTAAAATTCTGGAAAGCCTCATTTATTACTGATTACTGATTTTTATTTTCTTGGGTTTTGATGTAGCCATTGGCAAGATGGATATGACTACAGCAAAGGAAGTAAGAAACGCCTGCTAACTCCTAACACGTCTGTAACAAAACTTTGCTCTGTACATTTCATTGACTACTTACCAATTTATTATTGCAATTCATAATTGTGTTTATTACTATTTCTGCACATGTAGAAGTGAGCAGTTCGAGGTTTGATCCACTGATTGTATAAACAACATTTTTTTTTGTTCCCATTTTGTATGTATTCCCTTCATCTTTCACCACACAAGTTACAAGGACAGATAAAGACAGCTTTCATCTCCACAGAAGAGTATCACAACCTTGGCTGTCAGAATTTTGTGATAAGTAACTCAGCGAACAAAATCCACTTGATAGTTGGGGTAAGTACCAAGAATGTATTTGTAACAATTTTATGAGACCAATGATGGTGTTTTATGATCTAGCTGGTAGAAAAAGATCATAAACTTTTTGCACTATGCCTTTTTGTCTTTTATTTCCTTCACTGTAAATTTAAAGGTTATCAGTTGTGCAGCCTGTCCATAGTTTTTCTTATGAGCAAGTAAGTGTTGCCATTGCAGAACTTGTTTTGACCCTGGTTGCATGACCTTAGTAAATCACTATGGTTTCTGTACAGATGAGTCTGTTTATAGTCTCAGCCTTGAGCTCAGAGACAAAGTCAAAACTGACAAGGGTCTTTCAATCAGGTTCATGTTCAACAAAGACTTGCCACAGTAAAAATCAAGGTCCAAATTCAACAAAGCCTTTAAGTGTGAATTAAGTACAGCAGTTAATAAAAAATATATATAGAGAGAGAGAGGCATATTTTGAAATGTTATTTTGGACTAGAAACAAATTTTCACTGACTGAAACTTGTTGAATTTAGTGCATTTTTTTTTTCAATAGATTCAGTGTAGGTTTCATTCAGGCTTTTATGTTCTATGAGAATGGAAAGGGGCTATTTTGAAAGCCCTTTTGATCTTTTGTGAAAACCCTGCAGTGTTTTTCAGAAGAACCAAAACTATTTGGGGACGGTGACCGTAACAATTACTGTAGCAAAGGCCAGTCTTGAAAGGAGAGAGAAAAAGCTGAATTAAAAAATAAAGAAATAAATGTATTTTTCTGAATGTCAGCATTCACCAGCAATAGGTGAAGTTGGTTCTGCAGCTTTCCAGTTTAAAGACGAGTTGTAGAAGTATACCTGTCAATGGCCAGCTTGCTAACGTATAACCCTATTTGACTTTACTAACAGGGTAAAGGCGATTACATACTCTCCAAATGGGAGGTGGACACTGCCAACAACCTGGTGTCTATTCAAAGTTTTGTTGATTCAAGTCTGATCAAAGGTAAAGGAGAGATTTTTCTCTTTTTATAAGGAAATATAGAGTAGTATTCACATATAATACTAAGACATTTAATACTAACGCATATAACACATATATATTTATATTTAACACATATAATACTAACGCATTTTCAGGTATTTCATTGATTTTAGTAAACAGACATACACCAAATGGAACACTTCTTGTAAAATGCATACTTCAAAATTGTTGAATTTAACTTAGAAGTATAAATCACTGTTCTGTTTCAGCTAAATGTCAGAGTCTTAGGAAGTTCCATGAAGTTGAACATCTGAGGGTTCTAATACTTGCACATTTTAACATGTTTTTGATGCAATACATTTCTCAAGAAAAATAATAAATTTATGGATATTTTCTAGATGCAGTGAAACTTCAAGTTCTTGACAATCTGCTATTTGTTTTAGATACAGAGGTATGTGTTGTGATTTGGCTTAGTCTTCATTTTACAATCTTCTTGAACCATCTCTAATATATTTATTTTTAAAGTAATAGTTTAAAAATATGTTTTCACAAAATAAAGATGCTTGTATTTGCAGAGGATCTTGATTTTAATGTGGGTTTTTTTTCTTCTATTCCTAGTCATTATTTAAGCTATGAAACATGTTAATACTCTTCTTTTAAAGAGACAAATAATGTCTTCCATGAAGAAAATATTAAATCCATATCTGGTTTTATTTGGTTTTAATCTAGAATATTTTAAGCCTGTGGGATATCTATTCTTTTACTCTCATTTGGGATTGGCCTTCAGTACGGATTGAAGAATTTCTGCTAAGTACAGAGTCAGATTCTCCAGTCACGTGGTAAGTAAAGCATTAGAGCACCAATTCTGAAAAGCTGTCTGTTATTAATGGAAATGTGCCACAAACACTTGATTATTTTTTTTTTTTCAGTGAATTTTTAGGAGTCTTTGTTGAAACCTTTCTAGTCAGTAGAACGAAATAATTGGCCTGTATGTATCCTTAGCTGTGTGTTGTAGAAAAGAAAATTTTGGTGTTTTCTGCTTTTTCTTGGTTTATCTGTTACTGCTAATGGATTTGGCTCATAAGCTGTATCATGTAGGAAATGCTTGTCTAAAGTAAGGTGCATAGTATTGGTTACAAGTCTGATGTTACAACAAAGTGAGACTGTCTTTTGGATAGATAAATAGTAATAGCTTGATTCTGCAGATGGAGAAACATCTGGACATGTATGCATTGGTTAAAATGCTAAACTTTAATGCCAATTAAGATAAGACAAAATCTTTGACTCTTTCCACTGCTCTCTGCCGGTTAAAAAAAAAATCAGATTCATTTGAAAAGCATTAAAATGTCAGAATTTAAATGTATGTCCTCTACATGCTAAACCACTGTTACTCTAGGTGCACTGAAGGGTTTTAAAATGTACCAGTTTCCACAAAAAACTAACTTTTCTACAAGTCAGGAGCAAGACTATTTAAGTTTTAATGTAAGATTCATACAGTATATTTTACTTTTTCCCTTTCTTGCTCTGTAGGCAAGGGCTTGCCAATGTTAAACTGATAGTCATGACAGCACCAGATAACAAACAGGTATAATCTCTTTATCTGTGTTCTGTTCCTCAATTGTTAAGCAGTCAGTCACAGAAAGAAATTGGGGAGGAGGGGGTTGGGGGGGGGGGGTGCAGAAAAGAAGATCACTAAATATTTGGAGCAGATAGAATTCTTAGGAGCTCAAAGTCAAAACTGAAATGTGACTGTCTGTATATTATGATACAATAAGTGAGAGGCTATTGCCATGTCTTATGGTGCTGACCAGGGCAAGCTGCCCTGCTGTTTGGGTTTTCCATGGATTGTTTGGAGTAGAAGTGATTCTGCAAACATCGCTGTGTCCCTTCTGACTTGTGTTCTCTTTTTCCCTAGATGAGAAGTCTGATGGTTTTTGCATTGCCTGCTATGCAACCACTCTATTCTTTGGAAGTATCTGCTGTTTCTTCACTTGTTCTAAGTGGGATTGGCACGGTGCGTTTAGATAATTTGTTGTTCTGCTTCGAATAAACATAGTTGCCTTAATAGGTTTAATTATTAAAGAGGGTACAGTGTTATTCCTGTTAGATTAGAACCAATTTGGGCTAGAAACCTCTCAGAAGCTGTAGGAGGAGAGATTAAATGATGGCCCCAAAGGAGGGAGAAAAGGTCACAATATATAGCAGATTGAACAGGTTAATACTAATGCCAGTTCTTCTTGCTGCCACTACAGCTAAAAGCTGTGTGAAGTTTTATGTTCTCTTAGCATAAAAAAATGCTCTGGATTTATTTAGGATTTATAAATCTAGGTGAGAGAAATTCTTCTATTGTTTAAACTGCTTCCTTAGAAAGACTTTAACTAAAGAAAGTCTAAAAAGGGTGAGTTTATTCTGCACAGTTAAGAAATTTTAGACAGAAACTATCCAGGAAATATGATAATCATTTGAAAAAGCTCAACAAACTTATCTGAGAGAAAAACATTAGTTCTTTTCTAGATTAAGAAACACAATGCACTACAGTTGTACTATTTTATGACTGCCTTCCCTTACCACCTAATGATGTCTGTTACTGCATTCTACAGGATACAATATACTTCTTGGAAGGAATTCATGAAAATCAGATGTAAGATGTTTTGTTTCTTACAAGATTACTAATACATAAAAATGTCAGATGACTTCTACATACAGTAGTTTCACAGTTGATTAACTCACAGAGTTCCCTTTCATCCTCAGACCCTCTGAAGGCCCAGTTTCAATTGTTGTGATGAGAATTTTAACTGAAGCCTTGCCAGAAAACAGGTATTAGTTTCCATAAGGCACTCTTAATATTCTAGCCTTTTAGCTGTGGTTTGGCACTGCTATTGAAGTAGTGTGTTTTACTTCATTTCACCTCCAGACTAAGTCGCTTACTTCACAAACACAAATTCACTGAAGCAGAGAATTTTGCTATTCAGTTTGGACTAGATGTTGAGGTAAGTTTGCTGTTCTTGATAAATATGGAGATGAATTAGTGTAACTGAACTTAAGGGTAAGGTTCTTGTCCTGTAGTCCTATAAAGTGTTAAAAATATTGCAAATAAAGCAATTCGATACATGTGAAAGCTGATTCAAAATTAGACGACTACATGGTGAACTCTACTTATAATAACTGACATAAAAAGATACCACAACTGTTAGGGACTAACTGGGAATCCATTGTTGTGACAAAAGCACTTGAAAACATTGTGAAAGGAAGTGCTGAGGTTTTAGTTGAAGAATATCTGCTGAAAACTTACTTGCAGCAAACTGAGAACTGTGTTTCCTGGGTTTTTTTAACAGCTTGTATATAAAGTGAAAGCAAACACCATTTTAGAGAAACTAGCTTCAGCTTCTGTCGGCAGTCACGGTCAGGAAGTCTGGCTGGATCTTGTCAATGAGGCCAAAGAAAATTTGCAAAAAATTCAGGTGTGTTGTTATGTCTTTTTCTCTTATAAAGTAATTCAGATGTAAAGGAGCTCAACATTAATTTCAGTTGTTTCCTCCTGCAAACAGGACAGCCAGTTTGTTGTGGATTACTGCATAAATGCTCCATGGCCGCTGTATGAAACCACTCAGGAAATGCTGAACTATGCTAAAGTCAGAGTAAGAGGGCTGATTTGTTTAAATTGCTTATACTCATCCATTCTTATTACATGCTTCTATATAGTTTGAGAAGGGGGGACGTCTCCAGACCAATTTCAGTTATTCAAAAAGGAAATACATTATAAATTGCATGTTATTTAACATGATGAAGCAGCAAGGCTTATTCCAGCTGCCTTGTTGCTATTGCTTAAGGGCAAAAAAGAGTTTACAGTTTTATTTTCACCTCAGGAAGCAGGTTTTGGTTTGGAATAGTAGTCTTCAAGTACCTTTAAAATATTAATTTCAGAACTAAAAGCTCTAAATATGTCACTTCTTGTTTTCATTATTTTAGTCTTTCCTGCCTTATCAAACAAAATCAGAGAGATCCTCATTACCCACCCAGTCCTGCATACATGTAGCAATACAGGTGGAGTCTAACATTGTAAAAAAAGACTCCAGTTTACAGAAGTACTAAATTATTGCTTGTGTCTTTATTTATTTTGTAGTGCTGTCTGGCATGTTTTGCATGTACTGAGTTGTCAGCCAAACCATTTAATGTGTTTGTTTCAGATCTTGAAAAAAGAGGTTAGAAGTATTCCTCCATCTGATGGGACTCTGGTATCTATAAGTGAGGTGAGGATACACTTCTTGGCCCTGCAGTATCATTTCTTAGTCAAGTATGGTGTAGAGTTTTAAGAAACATGCTACCATTGAACTCTTTTAATGTCTAAACATGATTTTATTGTATAGAAAGAGATTTTATTGAAGGAGAGCCAGATTTATGACAGGATTCAGAAATAAGTGATTACTTCAGTCCTAGAAAGGAAACTGAAGGAAGAAACTTTGTTCAGTGCTCTTAGGTATTTGTTTCTTATTTAGTCCTATCATATACAGGACAGGCCTCATCCACCTTCAAGGAGATCAGTATAAAGTATTTACCACAATTGAAATTTTGGATTAATGCTTTATTAAACAAATTTACATATGTAATTTAACTGAAATCCTTGAAGTGTCTTTATTTTCCTCCATTCTTCTCTTTGTGATGGTTATTCTAACCATATAATGTGACTTGTTTGGTAGGTCAGATATTGGCCTTAAACCTCTTGTCTGCCTTCAGGTATTGAGAGCTCAGGCAAAGCTTACAACTTTTTATGGAGCTTTTGGACCAGAGAAATTCAGGTTTGTTTCTTTTTGTACATTTAAGAATTCAAGTAAATTTAAATGGAATGGTTATATATCTGCCATTGAAATTAGCATTTATTTTTATTTTATTTTAAATTTAAGTTCATTAAACTTTAAATCCTTCTTTCTCGTCAGAAAATTCCATCCTCTGCTGTGGAGAAGGGAGAATGCAGAGAGGTGGAGTCATCCTATATATTGAAATCGTATATTATCTGTTGCACATGCACTATCTTGTCTAGATTTTTTTTCATTGTAATATGTATAGGAAGGGAGGTGATTTTATGCACACACAATCTAACACAGCATACAGTACTAGCTAGAAAAGGTATGAGATTTTTTTTCCCCCCCACAACTCCTTTAAAATTGTCATCTAATATTCCTTTCCTCCACTTGTTTCTAGTGGTATTGCTTGGACAGACTTCTTGAATGATGAAGACATTTTCAAGAATATCCTTTTTCAGCTAGAAGAAGGAAATTTTTCCTGTGCACAGTACCTCTGGCTCAGGCATCAGGTGAGAGAGAATAGACATATCTTTGATATGTATGGAGGATGTTAAGCCTCTTAAATTTTCTGGCTTTATTTAACAGAATCAGGATGATGCAGTTACAAAGTAGCTCCTCAGAGGAGCAAGGGTGTGTGGCAGAATCTCATCTATTTCAAAATTATTATCTATTCACCTAGTTCCTTTGAAAGCCAAAGTTCATATTGATTCAGGAATAGCTTGGTATTTCTGATGTCAGAACACATATTTCTAGGTCTGAATGATGACAATTCTTCAATTTATTCTGTGGTTGTTCCACCCACTTCCTCGCAAGCACAGCTCTCAGAATCTTCAAGAGGTCATTTACTGGCTGCCCTAAAATCCTTTAAAAACTATCACATACTCTCCTCACTCTGAATGACACATTTGTACTGTTGTCTATGGGCTATTACACTCTTCAGTGCAGCACTTTTGGGCCCATGGCTTTGTTTTCTGAATAGCAAGTCCTGAAGTAATAGGACATGATCCTGCCACTGTAATTTGCAAAGAAATTGTTTCAACTTGGTCTTGTTTAGAAGACCAAGCTCTAGTTTTTTTGAACAGGGCTATTTATGATTACTGAGATTTTTCTCATTGCATTTGTGAAATCTATTGCTGCTTCCTCTAGGTGAAACAACTTTACAAAGTATCCATGTGCTCCATCTATCTGTAACTTGTCTGGTTTAATATTTTAGGCAGATTTTGAAAGCGGCTTTGATGAGAAAATGCTGGAAAACTTGCTTAATGCCATCCATTTCACTGTTCCTTTGAAGGAACTATGTTTGTGGCTTAAAAATGTAGTGATACCCTTCTTAAGGAGAATGGTGCCAAAGGGACAGGTAAGACTGACCTAATAAATGCAAAATGTAATTTTTTCAGGCTAAGATAATTTTATAGTGAGATCTACAGACTTTTGGTTTTCAATGTTAGAACCTTTTTCCCTTGTCTTTTAAAGGGTTTCTTTTCCCTATGGTTTATATAAATGGCTCATAGCAAATTTGGCTTTGATAGATAGCATAACTCTACTTCTCTCTTTTTGTTTTTTTCTCTCCAGAAAATATTAGCAAAATGGCTGGAGCAAGGTGCTCGAAACCTTGAATTAACTGACAAGGTAAGTCAAACTGCAGAAACTTTGCCTGTCTTGTATTTCTGTATGTATGATATGCTGTATGCTAATACTGGTTTTATTTTTTCTGGACAGGCAAATTGGCCAGAAAATGGACTCCAAATGGCAGAGGTATTTTTTACAAGTAAAACTCAAGGTGAAATAGGACTGACAACTTCTAACCAGTGGGCTCCTTTGGTAAGAAGTGATTGTGACAAGGATTTGCTTTAAGAAACTTCAGAACACGTGCTCTGTTAGAATGGATGATAATTAGGTCCCTATTAATTATGGTGAAGATTGACTTAATTCCATGAAAGGAAAGGACTGAGTTCCAATCTGCTTGGGTTTCAAGATTAAACAAACAAAAGTCAATACAATATTAATATCCATTAACAGATGTATTCATAGTCTAACTGTGAAAAATAGTCTTGAATATTCTGTAGTACAGAAATAACCCTGTGTGCTACAAAACACATTTCAGTGCATGTAGTTCTTATCACCTTAATTCAAAACCTATCTCTGTCAAAATATTTGGAACTTAATTACAATTCAATGTATATCATGACCTGGTGATAACATGTATTAAAAATCAGCTAGCTATAAGATTATGAATACTGAATTTGTGAGAACACAAATAAATGTCATGTTGTATATCCTAGTTATACTGGTGGCTATAAAGCTGCCAGTGTGAAAGTGGAGGCAGATAAAGCTCAAAACTAACCAGCTGCATTTTAAAAGTTGGGAATGCTGAATTGTGTTAGTTCTGCTACCTTAAAGTTCTGAATCTTATGTTCAAACTGCATAATGGCAAGAAGAGAAATTTTCTCTGTGAAGTCCCACTTTCAGCTTGTACTTGTTTTTTCTTTGCTGTATCCCACATAAAGGTAATAGTTTAGCATGCATATTTATAAAATCTTTAAGATTGCAAGGCATCAGAAATTGTTTGTGAGGTTTCTTGGAAAATCATATGAAAACCAGGGGTCTGACTCTAGAGAGAATGTCAGCTGTAGGTCCACTGTGCCTATTCCTTTTGTCTTGAGTGTCCTCGAGACTTTCAGTGAATGCTGTACTCATCCCTCTTCCCTGTGCAGGCTCTACTAGTGCATCACTGTCTTTATAAATATATAAAGAATGTTTCCTAATGTGTTGCTAGAAGATTCCTTGCTGCATTGTAAGTTAGCTACTCTTGTTCTTATACCAGAGATACGGAGAATAATTTGTTTTCTTCCTGTTTATGGCAGCACTTAATGGGCTTGAAGATTCTAATATTTCACTTCTAAACACTGTTTCAGAGATGTGGTGACTGTGAAGAGGTGCGTAGGTTAAAGAAGCTGGTAAACGATTTACAGGAACTGATAAAGCTGTACAGAAAATACAACTGCAGGCTGGCACTCTGTGATATCGAAAAGGTAATCCTGCAGACAGTTTAAAAAGTGCTTTTGAGTAATGGATTGTTCTGAGATGGGGAAAAAAAGTCTTGTAGCCTGCAATTTAAAGTCAGACAAGAGGAATCCTGATGGATTGGTTGGTTAAAATTGTGTTCATATCTTACATGCTGTGTTTGTTATAAATTTTGTTTCCACTGTGGGTATAAATATACAATGTGACAAGATACTAAGAAAAGTACTGGCTTGAACTCCATGATATACAGTCTTTATCATTTACAGATCATATATTATGGAACAAACACTAGCAACAGAGAAATTAGAAGTACAACTGAACTTATAATAAGGGGCTTTGTATAAGAAAACTTTCTTTTGACCTAAAGAAGGATGCTAGTTCTTGAAATCATTCAATTGATTTCAAAGGGCACTGGATGTTGTGTCATTTATTAGAGATGTAAAGGATCACGTACTAAAATGTGATGTTCTAACGTGGTATTGTTCTACTTCCTGCCCAGGAAAACGCAACCACTATTGTGTTCCGCATGTTTGATAAAATTTTGGCACCAGAGCTCGTACCATCCATTCTGGAGAAGTTTATAAAACCCTATCTGTGTGAACATAATCTGCAAAAGGATGAACTACTTCTACAGTATATAAAGGTATCCATGTTTTCTTTCTTTTGAACAAAGCTATTTAAGGAGGAGGTAAGCAGAAAATAAACCTGATGAGCATTTTTATTTACACTTGAGTTTGAGGACCAGCTTAGTCCTGTCAATGAACCTACTGAGTTACTATTTCAGTAATAAGGTATTAATAGATACAAGGGCAGATAGCCAAAACTGTCTCTTAGTGTCAAAAAACCCTTGTATTCTTTGCCTATAAGATATTTCTTCTTTTCTGAATTAAAATATCTTAATAATCTTTATCCAAATATACAGGATTTGCTAGAACGTTGTCGGACATGGTCTACCTCAGTATTTGAAACTGCATGGGAGGCAAAGGCAATAGCTGTCATTGGCTGTATCTCTGATACAGATGTAAGTATGTTTTACAAAGCAGGTGTCAAGTGGCTCCAAAACATTAATTCAGAATGAACCATTTCACTTAATCATAGGAGTACTTCTTTACTTGAGTGGTATGGCGAGGAACAAATAGTATACTGTCTTTTTATCTCCTTTGTGACACTATTTGCTTGACTTTGATTTTAGTTTTGATGTCATCACAGGTAAAATATGTAAGAAATTCAAGCTCTACAGTGTCATAAATTTTACTATATGCATTTTCTAATCCATCATACATTCTTTATCATAAAAAAAGGTGCCTCTTTATGCAAGTGAGGATTGGGTCAGGAAATAAAATTCTTGCTTAAATGAATCCATCACACATGAACAATGCCTCAAGAGAGTACCTTGTAACTTATTTTGAAAAGTTAAGCTCTTTATCTTTCTTTTATAGGTGAAATTTGATGCAGTTCTTGAGATAATGCATGGTGCTACGGTACCATGGAGTGCAGCAGTGGAGCAGCTGGTAAAACAGCATTTGGAAATGAATCATGTCAAGTAAGGGAACATCCACACCTAAGTTTTGTGTATACTTTGAGTTAGAATTCTGTTTGGGGGAGGTGGAGAGGAAATACAGTGTATCTGATGGAGTATGATGTCTAAATCACTTAGCTCTAGGTACCAAATAAATTGGTAATAGCCTGGTTTGCCCATAGGGTGAAGTTACTGCAGGAAAGTTACCGACTGATGGAGATGAAGAAGCTTTTGCGAGCCTATGGGATAAGAGATACTAATCTTTTAAAGGACAATCAGATGATAATGGTGAGTGATCAGCATTACTCTTACTTCTATTAAACAAAAATCCCTACACTTTACCTGCATGTGCTTTCATAGGGTATTAGACTTCACAAAATGATAGCAACTAGTAGCTTCCACTCACTGGTTTGTCTTATCCTGTTGGGACACATTTTTTGCCTGGAAGCTCACTCTTTTTAATAATTAAGCAAATTGTTTTAGCCCAATCTAATTAGCACAGTGTTGATAGAGCGTTTTCTTTACGGGGGTTGGAAAGAAAAGAAAAGAGGAGAGTAACAAAAAGCAAGGCTAAGTCCTCTCAGAATTTCTGATCTGATTTCTCCTCAAGTTACAGTGAATAAGACCTGGAGATTTTTTTAATATATATTGTTTCTGTGACATCTCCCCTTTATTAGTGAGAAAAATTAAGTATCTCTGGGAAAGTTCCTTGCCATTCTTTGGACATAGATGAGTCCCCTGAATTTTGAGAGTTCCTAGGATAATTCCCTTTCCCGAGACCAATCTTCTCCCAGTTGTGCTTTAGTCAGGTTTTCTCTAGACAGAAATTTTTAACTTCTAGGAAGCTTTCCTGTTATGAGCTGTACAATTACAATCCAGAAGCAGCATCTATAAATTGGTTCCTTTGTTATCCTATGCATCAACAAACTAAAGTCCCTATCTGTTTTTTTCTTACAGAGGCTAGTGAAATACATTCTTAAACAAGACACCCCTACATCTTTGGAGGATGCATTGAAAATTGTAGCAGCATATATGTTGCCCACTGTGGAAGTCTACTTTCTGAGGATAATAGACCTCATTGACAGAGAAAGGGTACTAAACTACTTCATGTCAGAATTTAAAGACACTGAAGCCTACTTACAAAAGCAGGGGCAAGTTGCACTACTTGCTGAAATCTTATACAAAGTTTTCATACAACTCTTTCTTACTGTATTTCAACTAATTGTACACTCAACTGCATAAACATTGAAAAATGAGACCTTTTTCAGAGGTTTAAACATCATGAACCATCCTTCACTTGTGACAAAAAATGATGACAATTATGACCCATGATACACAAGTTATGAATTGAAAGTTCTACATATTTTCACATGCTGTTTTTGCTAGAGTTGGTTTGGGGCAAGTTGCTTTCTTGCCAACAAAAAAGAGTCTTCAGAGAAATGCTTTCCTCTGACTACAGACTCTTCCCCTTTAGATGTGACAGCACCTGAATGTTTGTCTTGCAATATAAAGTCTTGAATGTTTAACTACTAGTAAGAAGCTTTATTCCAAGTTAATTTCAAGTCCCAGTTTAGCAAAAAACCTGGTTACCTTTAAATTACATTGATATTCTAATTAGAAACATTTAACTTTATTTACTACATTATAGGAGCTTTGATTTCCTTTATACCCTGTGTTTGTCCTTGCTTGTGTTATTGGAATCTCTTTAACCTGAAGGAGGTTTTTTGATTAAGGAAATCAAATTAATTCCCCTGCAAAACTGTTTTTCTTGTTAACATCTGTTCTGCCTTATTAGCACATGGTATTCCTGATTTTTTTTTTTTTTTTTAATGTTGCATAATTGACAATGAACAAAATCACATTTTAATTTGCCTGTAACAACCCTTAGTGAGTAAGGACAAAGATTTTTACTTAAAGCCTCATAGACTGAGTAAAAACTGTTCAGGGAGTTTAAGGAACTCATGTCATGGTAAATATTTTATAAAGAGATTTGGAGTTCATCAGCAGAAGATTCATCTTACCCAGTGGCCAAGATGCAGCCATTTTATAACAGCAAATACTTAGCTTATTTTTCCCAAAAGCAAATGCCTTTTTCATTATTTCTGCTTTCCTGGTTTTTTTTCCTTCTTCTTCCCACCCCTCCCACGCTGCTCTTTTCAGGGAGAAGAATCTCTGACTTTATTAAAATCTTTGCCCCTTGCTGAAGCTGAGAAGGTTGCAGAGAGATTGACTGTGTGGGGAACACTGGTATTGCAGAACAAAGCAGATAATTCTGAAGAGGTAGGAAGTCACTTCACATTGTAAAGTGTGTACACAAGTTATTCTAAATACTATTCTTACAAAGATCCTTAAAAAAGGTAGGGGATGCAAGAGTAAAAACCATGTCAGCAAAAAGAGTCGAAGAGCTGGTCTGGCTTTGAGCAAGAGGTTGGACTAGCTAACCACTTGACTCTTCCTCTAACTAGAGTTTATTCTGTATATTATATGTGTCATTTTAAAGGCATTGCCACATAGTGGCATGACTCTCTGAATTTGATTAATAATTGATAATCCTGCTGCATTATATCTCCAGTCCTGTGTATTTAGTTGCTTGGAAAATGCCTACTTAAAAATTGCAGATGTTGCTTTGCCATGCACCAAAGTGGGTTGAAGCTTCACAGTTGACAATACACACTACTGTCTCACAGCTGCTGCAAATTTCTGTAAATGGTTGTTTTAGAGAGTTATTCTGGGGAAGGGGAGGAGGAACAAAACAAGAAGGGTGGATATTTACATAACTGCTGTGAAAGCTAACAGACTGTGTGGAGTAGATACATTTTCCAGATATAAAATATTTGCTGTTTCTATAAAGGATTCATGTTTACAATAAGCTTTTGTTCTCTTGCTTTTCAACTGGTTGTATCTTAGACTTGATAATTATTGCTGAAGATGACAAAACAAAAAATTAACCTCTTCCTTTTCTGCAGCACAAAACACAAATGTTTATGACTAAGATACTGGTGGAAATCCTCAAATTCCTGTTCAGCATTCAGAAAGGTAAGCTGCAACTTAAACATTGTATATTTGGTTTGTATGTGAAGTCAGGAAGTAATCATTTTTCTCCTCCAACAGACAATCCTCTGAAGAAAGATGAATGTGAAGCAAACCTAAAAATGTTTGAAACACTTGCTACACTGCAGGTAGGTATCTTCCTGGTTTCAAACCACTGTTGATTGACTGTAGTTACCCCCATTGTTCTTATAGCATGAATGATATTGAAAATTAATTGTATTTAGACTTTCTGTGGAAAGGTTGTTTTTATTATTGACTTCAGAAAAATTCTAAGGCTAATCTAGCAATTTAAATAGTGCCTGGAAAAGTTCCCAATTACTGGAACTCAATTGCCTCTTTAAACCAAAAAAAAAATTAGACACTCCTAAAAGTCTGAATTGCTAACACTTCAAAGATTTCATAATAGAGAACTGTAATATTTTATTAAGATTTTATTATGGTTTGTAAACCTAAACTATTTAATACATCCTTTAAGCAGGCAGTATCCCACAGGGGGATTACCTGCTGCATAGCAAAATTCTCTAATTTATTACACAAATCAGTAATTAGTAGATACTAGAAAAGTCTTTG
The DNA here is from genome assembly GCF_026170545.1 of Melanerpes formicivorus. Lineage (NCBI taxonomy): Eukaryota > Metazoa > Chordata > Aves > Piciformes > Picidae > Melanerpes > Melanerpes formicivorus. Next base: position 2,256,195 of record NW_027142424.1, on the reverse strand, counting down.
TAGTGAAAGCATTCCTCTGGGAATGAAATAGGAAATAAAACCATTCTAATGCAAAGACTTCTCAACATTTTTAAGGAAGTTGCATGAATATAAACCATATTAATTTTTCGTTGCAGGAAGATTTTGATATCTTTCTTTCAGTTGAAGAGTTTAGGAATCCTTCGCTGCTGTCTAGGCTTCTTCAGAATCACATACAAGCTTATGAAACTGCCAGATCTCAGTCCAAGTCTAAAGTTCAGACAATGAACTGTAATTCAGAAGATGGTAAACCCAAAAAACATCCTACTGAGTCAAGGTTGTACAAACTGGCTTTGCTCCTGCAAAGGTCAGAGCAAGAACTGGGAGAACAGCTGGCCTTGAGAGCACTGGATGCTGGAAAGGTTGAAGATGCTGTAGAAATATGCAGGTGAAATTGCAGAGCTTTTTAAGATGACAACTTTAAATGGGCTTTTCTGTACTATTTCTGATACTTCATAGAAGTGATTAGACGTAGAGAAAGGAAAAGGGGGTTTGGTGTAGGTTTTTTCCCCTAAATATGCATATATTGCTTGTTTGCCGTACTGAAGTAAGAAGTAACATCTTTTCCAGTTACCAACAAATGTGCATATTAGAGCATGATTTTTGTGAGGAGCAGCTGAACGGAGATTGTTCAGCCTGGAGAAAAGGAGGCTTAGGAGAAACAGTCTCTACAGCTGTCTGAAATGAGGCTGGAGCCAGGAGAAGGTCAGTCTCTTCTCCCAAGCAACAAAAGCCTCCAGTTGCCCCATGGGAGGTGTCAGTTGGACATAAGGGGGGAAAAAAAGTCTTCCCCAAAAGGGTTGTTAAGTCCTGGACTTGGCTGCCCAGGGCAGTGGTGGAGTTCCCATGCCTGGAGGGTTTTAATAGCCATGGAGATGTGTGGCACTGAGGGACATGGTTTAGTGGTGACCTGCCAGTACCAGGTTAATGGTTAGACTTGATGATCTTAAATATCTCTTTCAACCAAAAATAATTTTATGAAATAAGCAGAAGAGAATTAAATAGCTAGAACATAATGTAGCCTTAAGTAAAAGCCCTAAGGACTAAGCTTTTTTAACCTTTTTTTTAAATAGGAAATTCTATGAAAATTACTGTAATGAAGAAACAGGGAAGCTGCTGTTTTCAGCATGTCAAAGGCTTTGTCACATGTTGGGAACTGATATTTCAATGATCTCTCCCAATGATATGAATCTTCCAGCAGTGATCTATGAAATGGCTTGCCAAGCAGCTACTGTTTGTAGTCCAGGTAATTACTATTATCATTTATTCCTGTTCATGTTGGGAATCCAATATTCCCAGCTATATTTGCTATACATGAAACCAAAATGAATTTCTATGACTCTGTAGAAAGAGGGGCTGCAAAAACTTGTTTCCTTTAATAGGGCAAATGAACCTTCCATTCATAACGTGCTCATGATCTTAATATTTTTTACAGATTTACTATTAGATTCTCTGGAACTGTGTAAATATACTTTGGTTGCCAAGGAAATTTACAGCCAGTGCCAAATAGAAAACTGTGGATTTACAGCAAAGGTATTTTATGCCTTTTTTTTTTTTTTTAAAACATGTCATGACTTGATTGAATAGTGTTGAGTGTGTACACACTTCTCCATTTTCCAGCACTGTTTAATCAGCTTGTTTAAAACAAACAAAGAAAGAAAACCCACACACAGCTCTGCAAATGAACATTTTCCTGAGTCTGTGTTTCAGCATAAGGAGTAAACTGATCTGAGAACTAAAAGCAGTGCAGCTAGGGCACAAACAAGCAGCATTCTCCACCTACACTTCAGTATAATAAATCCAGCTAATGTGACTGACAATATTCATGATTTTATTGAATGGCTGCTGCCAGAACTGCTAGAGAGCACAGGCAGCTGCCCTTAAAAAAGCCTTTTCTTTTCTTTTTTTTTTTCTCCTTTAGATAAAATATGGCAGGGAGGGTTTGATTTTTTTCAACACATTACATGAAGACACTGCCAAGAGTTCTGTAAAACTTTAAGAAGGATCAAGTTCCTGAATAGCAGCTTTGTTTTTTGTTCAGCTCAAGCAGTGCTTCAGAGTACTCGAAATGAAAGGGCTCTTACAGTTTGAGTGGAATAGATGGAAGTGGCCAGGCAAGCATTTTTATGCACTGAATGTTATTTTTCTGAGAGATGATCTGTTTGAAAAATGTTGATAATATTTGGCCAAGAATGTTTATAAAAGCCTTCGTTAAATTAATAAAGAATGCATTTTGACTGTACAGCTAAGTAACTGCAACATTAAAGGGAAATGTGGCCACTCCTAAGCAGGAAATTTGTTTAATACTACTGCCCATTAACAAAACATAGTGTAGTAAAATCCATTTTTAAATAGAAAACCATGTTCTTTCCTGAAAAACTGGAAACTCTTGCCACACTTATTTAGCAGACTTCTTAGCTGTTCTTTTGATTGTGTGTACTTTTGACAACGTTCTTTCCAGACATCATCTTTAGGAGGAGATAAAGATCCTTATGAAGAGTGGACTTATGATGACTTCTTTAATGAAGATGGAATAGTTCTTGATCCAGACATAGCTCTTCCAGTTGCATATGAAACTATTTCTTCTCTTCTGCCTGTTTGTGGTAAACTCACTTTCTTGAATACTGTGTCAATATCAAAGCTGTATTTCATATTGATTTATGACTAGGAACAATAATTTAGCACATGTGGAAGTTACCACCTCAGAAACTTCAGTTAGACAAACTCATGGATTAAATACCCATTGGAGGGATGTAGAATGTAAAGAGGACTTTGGTGTTTTTTGGTTCTGGTTCAGGAAGAATCAGAATGACATAGAGAATACTCTGGGGAAGTGTTACTATAAACTTGCCCTGTTCTTGTGATCTTCTCTAGACAGCTTCTGGTAGCCACTAATGGAGACAGTATTTTATCAAGATGAATTTCAGCTTATTGTAAAATTATTGTCATTTTATCATATACCATTGTAGATACACACTACTTTATGAAAATTTCAAGTATTATGGGCACTCCCATGTTGTAAGTGCTGAAAAAAGACACTTCCAGCTTTCTGAAAGAAGCACTGAATATTTTAGAATTAGTTATTTTCAGTATCTCTTGAGGTAAATGTTTTCTTTTTTAATCTGTCATTGGTGTATTAAAAAGCATCTTAATTGCAAATCCTGTTGCACAGTGCTAAATCTACCTTAAAAGGATAAGCTGCTTTAATTTGAATAGATTTAGTACCTTCACGGGTGAAGTGTTTGTTGGCCATCTCATCAGGACAAAGATTTACACACAAAGTACTTACTGAAACCTGTTGGTTTGTATTCCTTTGCACAGTTAAAAAGATATTCCCTCCTGGAAAAACTTCTGATTAAGCACTTAAAAATACCAGTCTTGACTCACAGAGTTCATGTGTTTTATTTTATGTCCTGTCCCTGAAGTATAGCATTTTTAAGGTAGTTCCCAGGCTTCACAATGTTGTTGAGATGTTGGCACACTGGTGATGTCTATTTGGTCTGTCTTGCAGAGAACAAGCTGTATCCTTTGGACTCTACAAGCCTGGCACACTGCGCATTTAATAAAGGTATAGTGATGGCATATTCACCATGCTAAAACCAAACCACTAGAAAACAGCAGGCATAAGTTAAACCTACACAAGCAAGACTAACTCACAGTTTTAAGTTGGTGCATAGATGTTCCACTCAAAGCCCTACTCTAGGGAAACAGCTTGGTTCAGCACAGAAAACACCAGTTCAGGTGGTAATTGCTGCCATTCAACCATGTGGTTTCAAGCCTGTACTTCAGTACAGAAGCTCTACCACTGAGACCTAGCATCTAGAGGGTTTCCTAGATGACCAACCTCTGGGTTTTGAACTAAAATGAATCTAAATTAAATGAGAAGCCCTGAAAACTTATGGTTACAAAGAGAACTGAAGATGATCTTGTGTCATAAATTCAAAGGAGAAAAAGGAAAACTGCTCTAATTTCCAAACCAGTGTGCTTAAAGAAATGTACTAATTATTTTCTGGGGGTTTGTTTTGGTGTGTGTTTGTTTGTTTGTTTTAAATACATCACAGGCTATAGCCATCTGCTGCCAGCCAAAACTCCCATCTGTGCAATGCTACAGAATCTGATGGAGTGCAGTCAGTGTGAGTTAGCTTTCCGGGTAACGGTCTATTCCTTTGGATCCTGCCTTCAGCATGGTGTAACAAACAAAATGAATTTGTCCCTGAGTGAACAGGTATGGCTAGGCTGATACTGGAGAAAAAATCTAAGAACTATGCCAACTATTAACAAGTTTAGAGTGTTTTATGTAAGAATTTGACAGGTATGGGAAAGGCTATCACCATGACCTTTTAAAAATCACTACCACTTGGGCAGATGTTGAGTCATTTTGTGAAAGGAGGTGATAGTTTCTTCCCTATTCTTCATGATCCTCTCTCTCTTTGCAAAGTATGTTCAGAACTAAACTTCTAGTCCCTACAGAGAGGCTAGGAATAAAATGAACGTTAATAACCATGTAACATCCTTTCACATAGTTTTTTCACTGGTTAGTATGGGAAAAGTTCCAAATAGAATATTCCAGAAATAATTCTCAGCTCAAAGGCAACTGGAAACAGAAATCCTTTTTCTGCCTAGAAGTGATCTTTATAAGACCTTAATTAACTGTGAGAATACAATTACTGTAATACCTCCTATTGTGCTATAAATGACAGGAGAAGTTAAAGGCTCAGAGGTTATTTTTAACTGTGTGCTTTTTTTTGTTAAATAACAGCTACATGACAGCAGTACACTAGCTGAAAGCAAAGCCTTTCTCCTTGATATGCAAAAGAAATGTGCTTCAGTAATTATGACCACTATCCTGACCTTGCTACACAAGGTAAGAATGCTCTGAAGAGTGAGCCCCCTTTCTTCTGCTCTATCCAGATGGGGGCTACCCATCTTATTGTAAAAGCACATTCTTAACTTGCCACATGGCCAGAGGTCATAAACCCCACATGTTTGTGAAAAATCACACACTTTGGAAAACCACAGAGCTGAAGTACTGACAGTATTGCAGTAGTGGGAAGGGACAAGTTTCCACAGCCACATGTCTCAATTCCACCACAGCTGGAGCTTGTGTTTCTGAACTGCCTTTGAGCTGGCAGCCCTGGGGTATTTGAGCCTCTTGCAGACCATGGCTTTGATCACACATTAGTTGAAGATTTTCAGTCTTTGTTTCATTTTAGACTTGTAAACTTCTAGTTGAGGGGGTGTTTAAAAACAGCTATCTCCAAAACAGCAAATGAGTTTAGGCTGGCTTCAGTATAGTTACATTTTCACTTCTAAAAAACTAAATCCATTTTTACTCTTTTTTTTCCCCTCTAACTTCAAGGCCCAACACACCTCTAAATTACAGCATACTTTTCATATGTTATACAAAGAGATCTGTTAAAGTAAATGCCTACATTTTTTAACTCGTTCTTTTTTCCACTCTTAAAACATAGGTGTTCAACTGTCGCCTCATAGATCAGAACCTGGCGCTGGGATATTGCACAGTTTTGCCCAAGGAAGATGTGTTCAATAAGCTGTGGGATGTCATAAACAATACATGGCAAAACTACAGAAAAATTTTGGTAATGTCACAAGGCAATGGATTTCTTCATTAAATGGAGAATGTTAAAGAGTTTCTTTCAACAAATATATCAGCAGTATCATATGGAAGTGCAAATATTTGCCATTATTAAGGGTATAGCTGTTTGAACATGTCCCTCATTTAGTGTGCCACTGAGAGAAGCTGCTTCCTTCAATCACAGTGTAAAACTGTGTATAGGCAGGTGCTCTAAAGAGTGTGATCCAAGTCCAAGCATTAGGCTATCTCATTATGACTTATTCTAATCTTGAAATTGTTTACAGCTCAGAGAAATTGTTCTCTGACAGCAGTTGTCAAGAAAGGAATAATTTAATGAATGTTTCAATATTTTAAATATTAAAATATTAATTAAAACATCTATGAAAATATAAAAGGAACATATAAAGTAAAGCAAAACAAAGCCATGGGGAGGGAGAGCGACGTAAATGTGAAGAAAAGATGATGTCTAAAAATACTTTTTGTATTAGTTTCACTCATACTACACTAACAAAATACTTCTGAGAAAGAAACTCAGTTTTATAAGTTCCTTTGAACTGCCAGCTCAGGAGCTGCAGTGATCCTGATACTACCTTCTGTCAGGTTAGTTTTAATTTTACACAGTTATGTGACCATTTATGATGTCTTTTAAGTTCCTCTAGGGATTTAGACCTTAGGATTCCAAATTTTCATGTTATTTCTTGTATTTACTCCCCTTCTCACTTCTTTCAGGCAGTAGCTCTAGTTGGAGCACAGCTAGCTAACCAATGTGGGGAAGAAGGAGAAAAAAAGAAATTCCAAGAACTGGTTGCTGATGCAGAATGGGGTATCCAGCTTGCTAAATTTGGTGTAAGTTTGATTGATCTATGAACTGAAATATCAACATATTCTGACATGTACTGTGATTTTTAGGCAAAATTCCCATTCAAATGTAAGGGAAGATGGCAGGGAGGTATTTTCATTTTTCAATCTGCTTAAATAAACTTTAGAATTGAGAAATTCTATAACTGAGAATGCTATACAAGAATTTTTAGGTGTTTAAATATTGTTTGGCACAGGGCATAATCAGCAAATCTGCTTCTTTTCCCTGCTCTAGAGGTGCCCAGATTGAAAGTAAAGAAAACCTAAAACATTAACTATATAGAATCATGGAATGATTTCGGTTGGAAGGGATCTTAAAGATCATCTAATTCCAACCCCACTGCCATGGGCAGAAGCACCTCCTACTAGACCAAGTTGCTCAAATCTCTATCTAACCTGCCTTTGAACACTTCCAAACTTGGAACCTCTGCAGCTTCTCTGGGCAATCTGTTCCAGTGACACACCACCCTCCTGGGGCAGAATTTCTTCCCAATGTCAAAATCAAGCTCCTTCTAGTTTGAAGCCATCACCCCTTGTTCTGTCACTCCATGCCTTTGTAAAACAAAGCCCCTCTCCAGCTCTCCTGTAGCTCCCTTCACATACCAGAAAGCTACTTTAAGGTCTCCCTGCAGCATTCTCTCCTCCAGGCATAACAACCCCAACTCTCAGCCTGTCCTCATAGCAGAGTTGCTCCTCTGAGCATCTTTGTAGCCTCCTCAGGACCAAGCTCTAACAGTTATATAAGGAACTAGTCTTGATATTGTCTAAAATATTTCTTTGGGAAGATAATAAAATGTTTATTTATCTGTAGATTTCTTTTGAGACTGTATTCAGACAACCATCCATAAGGAAGAAGGAACTCATAAAAACCCTGGTACAAAACCCAAAAGTAGACACAGATCTCATACTGAATTACTGCAGGTAATAATTAAAGCAAATCAAAGTGTATATAATTGTTGATGTAACAATAAAAGTGCCTACTGAAATCTAGTTTAGTTTAAATAGATCATGTTTAATGTAATATGTAAGTTGTCTTGAGGTTTTTTAAATGATTAATCACAGTACTGGTACTTGGTGTATTTATTCATAAGGAAATAATCACCCTAACACCACCAAAGGTCACAGAGAAAATAATGTTCTGTCCTCTTCTAGTACCTTCATGCTGGACAGTGATGCCGCACTGCAGCTTTGCATTGAAACACTTCTTCTCCAGAATGCTAATACAAATCATGTTGAAGATGACTCTGCAGAATGCAGCAAGAGGCAACCTCATTCCACACTGCTAGCTAGAGCACTAGAAATAATTCCTCTGCTGAAAAGCACTAAAGACCTGGTCTCCAGCCTCAGTGGGATATTGTACAAGGTAAAAGCAATAAAAAGGCAAACCAAACAAAACCAACACACCAAAACAAGCAAAAAAACCCCAAAAGAAATCCTTGAAGTATGCATCTAGTCTCAAATGTCACTCAAATGACAGATTAGTAATTCCACAGGAATTGGAAAAGGGTTGCTAAAAGACCCATAAAATAATACTCAATTTTCTACATCTGTAGGGGGAAAAAACAAGTGGGGGAAAAAATAGACCAACACATCTCATTTTCTTTAAAGACAGGTATAGGCTTTCTTCCAAACTTCCCTTAATAACCAAACAGAACACAATCAACAACAACAAAGTCATTTCTAATTATCACAGCACACTGGAAATGTTTTAAAGTGCCACATTAAAAGTAGCTAGGGGCAAAGAAAACTACCTTGGGGTTTTCCTATTTGGTTGTATTCTTGTGTTTTTTCTGGGGGATGGAGGAGTGGAGCATGGTTTTTATTTTGAGGGCTTTCCCCCCCCCCCCTTTCCTCACTTCATGTTTGGCCTTTCCTGGCAGTTTTCTTAGGATTTAGGACTGTGTGTGTGGAAATCTTTTGTTTTAGAGCAGTATGTAACAATGCTTATACTGTTTCTTCAGTGTTATGTCAATATAGTTGGTGTTAAAAAGGAAAAAGATAACTCAGTAGTAAGTTTTTCTAAGACAAATCATTTAAGATCTTACAAAATGAATTTGTTTTAACAGCTTGATCCTTATGACTATGAAACTATTGAAATCGTGCTGAAAGTGGTACAAAATACTAATGAAAAGAACATCAGTATTCAGCTGAGTCAGGTATGGCTAAGTATGTTGCTGTTGGCAACTGTATTGTTTTGTCTGTTTATTAGTTTATCTTTTCAAGAGTCTGTTGACACTGTTGCCTCTCTGCACAGTTCTCATTCTGAAAATAGCATTCGGGAAATAGTGATCTCTCAGTTTTTCAGCAATGGCTCATAGCAGGGATAAAAACTATAGATATGTACCAACTTTACCAAAAAAACATAAGCCTCCAGGACTAAGGCATGATTACTGTGAAGATGGGGGGAAATAAAGGACTCTTGTTGATTTTTTTGGTTTTGTTTTGTTTTTAAAAACTTGTTCCCTCCCCGCACTCCAGGCTTTGAGCCTCCTCAAACATCTGGAGTCTTACAAGAGGATTTCTCCACCTGTGGACCTAGAACACCAGTATGTTTTAGAGCATGTGATTCCCTTATCCCCAGCTGCTCAAACCAGACTGCCCTTTCATCTGATATTCTTCAGAACTTCACAGTGTTTCTGGAACATTATATGTAAGTTCAGTATTTTGAATGGCTAAATATATGGATCTTTCTCTGCTGTGATCTTTAAAGTTCTGCAGTGTATATTTTATAATACTTGTATTTCTTTATTAATGCATTTTTCCTCCTGAGTAGCTCCGAAAGCACTTGTGCACCCAAACTGCTACTGCTGAGGTAACTGGCTTTCAGTGGAGTTAAGATTTATATGCAATGAAGAATTCTGCCCTCAAATTCTTTTCTTAGGGCCTCTCAAAGACCAAACTAATCCATGTATCCTACTTTCCACACCAGTGCGGGTAGTTAAGATTATAGTCTTTCACTCCCAGTGGAAGTCTGCATTTAACAATCTCAGAATGCCTTGGGTTGGAAGAGACCCTTAAAGATCATCTTGTCCAACTTACCCTGCAATGAGCAGGGACATTTCCATCTAGCTGAGGTTGCTCAGGGCCCCATCAAGTTTCACCTTGAATGTTGCTAGGGATGGAGCCTCAGCCACATACCACATCTTTGGGCAACTTGTTCCCATATTTCAACGCCTTTATTGTGCTGAACTTACTCCTAAAGTCCAAACTATATCTACTCTGCTCTAGTCTCAAACCATTGCCCTTCATCCTATTGCTCTATTCCCTTCTAAACAGTCCCTCTCCAGCCTTCCTGTAGGTCCCCTTCAAATTTTAAAATGCAGCTGTAAGGTATCCCTGGAGCTTTCTCTTCTCCAGGCTGAACAATCCCAACTCTCTCATCATGTCCTCCTAGGACAATAAACTGGAAGTGCTTAGTCTGATATGGGAAAACTGCAGGTGGACTGTGACACTATCATAGGCAGCTGTCTTTTTCCTTTCAGCTGCAGAGCTCAGTGAGGAAACCTTCCCAACACTTCTGTTGATTTCCAAGCTAATGAAGGTAAAGTAGCATTTTGAAAGAATTAATTTCAAAATTATTATTTTCTTCACACACATTAAAAAAGAGCTTTTGTTCTTTCTTTTGCATCATTTGGGTCTCACTAGAGATCTTCTAACATCTCTTGATCTACTTCAATGGTTTTTCTAGGTTTCACTGGATACCTTATACATGTCTGCAGCTCGACATGTCTTTGAAAAGAAAGTGAAGCCAAAAATCTTTGAAATGAGAAATGCTGGGTATGCATCAGTTATTAACAAGGAAACAACAAAAACACTGCAGACAATTCAGTCATACCTGCTGTCAATAGTGAATCCACAGTGGGCTGTAGCTATTGCTCACAAGATTGCCCAAGAATTTCCAACAGGTATGTGTTGATTTGAGGAGTGAAGAAATGGAAGAAAGAGAATAGGTTTGGGAAAATAAAAGTAGCCTGTGACCAAACATTTGTTCAGTATTCTCAGATAAAACTTGGAGAAGTTTGAGAATGATAATAATGCATTTCCTTCCTACATCCAATTTTGAGCAGTAGATTAGTAGTGATGCTGTGTTACAAAATGGCTGTTGTTCTAAAGTGCTTTGTCTCTGTTTTTAAGCCATGCTGTCTTGCCTGTTCATACCATCTTAAGTTTTCTAGCAAAAGCAACTATTTCAGATAAATCTAAGCTAGCTTCTCTGTTATTAGAATCCAAATAGCTACTGGCTTTCTTTCTAGCCACAAGAGCTTTCTTAAAAGCTTCTAAATTATTTTTCTTTTGTTAATTCTTTGAAATGAAATGGATATACTGTATAAAGAATTAATGAAAACTTAGTTTATTTCCTGTATATTCCCTCTCAACTTCCTTCTTTTTTCATTTAAAACAGGCCCTGACCAGATTCAGGCACTGAAATTCTGCCTCTATCTAGCTGAGAAATGGCTAAAGAATACTACACCTAAGGTAATGGTAAACTGCTTGCAAGACTGTTGGTTTATAGTGAGGTACTTATGTTAGGGTTTTGTCTTTTGGATAGTGGTGTGCAAAGTGTACCTTAATTAACCCTGATATAGGAAGTACTTTCTTCTGGGGAAGTAACTGTAAGAAAAATCCTCTGTCCAGTAACATTCTCCTGTTCACAACCTAGCAAAAAAGTCAGGCTTACTCTCCTTGGAGGCTGGACAAAAAAATAAACAGTTTTAAGGAAGAATAATTTGCTCTTTCTTGTGCTGTATGCACTTTTCTTGCTGCTGTGCTGGGATTTATTCCAGCTGTTAGATTAATAGCATTATTAACTTTTGCTTTGAGTTCCAAGATTCTTTAGCAATTTGTACTTGTATCTATAAAGAAGGTCTGCTTTCTCTTGATTCTTGGGCTCATTTTTCCATGATTGATGGGAAAAGGTGAATAATAATCTCCAACTTGCTTATAAATATCAAATTTGTTATGGAGTAGGGACACAATGAACACTAAATAGTTCTTTTATACTTAGTCATGTCTGTAAATAACTTATGCCAAAAATAAACTGTAACTCTAGCAGCCAAGCTTTAAGATTAAATCTTTTTTTCCCCCCTCTCAGTTTTACTTCAAAATATCTTAATTTTATATAATGTACACATGGTGCATATTTTATTTTGTCTTTTCACAACATACCTTTGTTTACAAATGTTTTTTTCAACATATGTCTGCTTGCAAGAGCAGCATGGTTAATATTGTCTGCTTACAGGAAAAATACCTGTGGTTACAAGTATGGGGACCCATCTGAAGAACAGGTCTTGCTACCCAGTTCACTGCTTCAGAGTATGAAATGATTAATTTTTCTCTATTATCTTCTATAAAACGGTGATGTTTTGCTCAAGGATGATTCACATGGAAAAGCAGAAGTCCTACAGAAGAAACTATATATGCAGTACAAGCGTTCAGCAACAGAGAATGTTCTGATAACGCACAACCTGAACACTGGAGAGCATTTGAAGTCTATCGGGAAACCAGCAAATCTTATCCTTTTACTCTATGAACACCCCAGTATAGACCAAAGAATCCAAAACCCAACTGGCAGAGATTATCCGGGTGAGTATCCATCACCCAGCAAAAGGAAGTTCTGAATGAGGTAATACCACTTTGTAATCCACTGCCTCTACCTATTTATGTAGATATCCATATGGCAGCTAAGGAGATAGCAGACATTAACAATCTGGACATGAACAAAATTTGGGATAAACTGCTGGAAAAATGGCTGTGTCCAACTACACTGCCCTCAGAAGTAAGTCATCACTGGAGCTTAAGGTTTGGAGAAAATGGGCAATTCCATTACATGTGTATATTTTTATCAGTTTTTCAAAACATGAAGGTTAATTTGCACAATTTGCCTTTAGTGCTCATTAATCTATTTAAGGTGCATCAGAATTCAGACCACTAACAATTTCAGTACCTTTCTAACATTGTTGCACACCTTTGTCTCTAGTGAAAATGATTTGAAATGCTTTCCCTTCTCTCTGTAGAGAGATTAAAGTCTTATCTTTGGTACTATGGTAAGGTTGTGTAGCCAGCCTAAAGGAGTTGTAAATAGATTAGCCTCACCAAACACTGATTCTAGAATCAGAAAGAGAATTTATCCTCTCCTGTTGCAGCTTAGCTAACAGAGAGTTAATTGCCAGCTGGGGAAGAAAGGGCAATGAGCAGGCAGTGCCTGTACTTCAAAATACCACTTAGCAGGCTGAGGAGGGGTTTTGACTGCCAAGCATACAGTTAAATAAAGAAAGGACTGATAAAAACAGGATTCCTCTCCTTGGCTGTATTAGCCCAGCTCTTAAGACAGGGTTTGAGCAAGTGTATGATCTAGCTGTTTATCCAAGCAATTTAGAAAACTCTCACAGCTAGATTTTTATGTCTTTTTAAAAGAAAAATCAAGAAGCCTTTGGAGATGTACAGGAAGATGAAGAACTCCGAAGGTATGTCTGTTGCCTTATATATGATATAGTGAGTTGCTGTTAATTTGCAAGCTTAACTACATCTGGCCTTTTTAAGAAACTGAACAGTGTGTGAGTCACAACTCATTTTTATTTTTCTGGTGACATCAGTTTTGAGTCATCAAATACTTATTTATGCAACAAAATGCCATTTGCAATAAGTTACAAATGCATGCAAGTGCAGAAGAGTAGCTATTTGGGGAGGGTTTGTAGGCATGGAATCTCTTATCCTTAACCCTTTCTTGAGACAGTGAAATATATTTACATGTGAATAAATATTGATGTATTTCAGCAGCTGTGCTGAACTTGTATTGAAACAAGTGTATTTTTGCAGAGTTATCTATCTCCTTCAGTCCCGCCCAATGGATTATAGTTCAAGAATGCTTTTTGCAATTACAACATCTGCCACATCTGTAAGTTTCTAAATTGTTGTTTTAGCTTGCTACTTTTTACCTCTGATTAAAATCCAGTGTTGTCTGCTGAACTGGGTTGCAACCTAAAGCCTCTGCATCTGTTTTGGATAATTTATATATCTGTATGATCTGTTTCCACCAGTTTTGGAGTAAAATTGTGGTGTTCATTGAGATTTGCTATAGACTGTCAAAAGCAGCCCTTGATCTCTGGGGTTTTTTTAATATCTTGCTAATATTACGTGAAAGTAACTTCACTAGGCATTTTCTAGAATGTTTCTTAAGATGGTGTAATTGACTCACTTCAAGTGGAATTAAAGCAGAGTGGTAACATTATTTTAGTAGAGCCTTAACCTTCAGTCTTTCACACTTCCTAAATCATAGAATCAACAAGGTTGGAAAAGACCTCAAAGATCATCGAGGCCAACCTGTCACTCATGACCTCATGACTACTAGACCATGGCACCAAGTGCCACATCCAATCCCCTCTTGAACACCTCCAGGGATGTATTTGTGATGTACAGTATCACAAGTATTTCTCTTTTCTGCATCAATAGTCTTAAACCTAGAAAGCCATCTTATTTAGCAGTGTCATTTGACACTGACATATACTTCAACTGGTTAGTATAAAAGCTGTGAACCAGTCTGTTACTTAGCATCTATTTCCAATCAATAAGAAAAATCTTAGAAAGGATCCTACTGTATATAATTCTCTTTCTAGCTGTTCAGTCAGCTGTCATGACTTTTCCCTATGTTGTTTTTTACCCCCTTTAGCCAATTGGTGTCACTCAGCTGACATTTGCTCACAGATGCAGAGCACTGAAGTGTCTGCTTTATCTGGCAGATACCAGCACTGTGGAATCACTCTTCAAGAAACCCATTGAGAAAGTAAAGTAAGATGAAGTTTCTTTAAGGTATTCCTTAATAATGATGTTTTACAGCCATTGGGAAGATATATATGGAGAACCATATCTAAACATCCCCTCTATATCTTGGTGTACAATCCAAGATACAGATGATCCAAGTCATTTGTTGTTCAGGTGAATGAAGTTTCCCTAAGCAATTACCAGAAAGATTTTTACTTCATTAAGATCTCCTTCATAAGTACAAGTACAGTCTATTTTTCCTTCCTTTTTTTTTGTCTAAAGCAACAGAAGAACACTTTTCCAATATTATCCTGAGTTTGATTAAGTGAGATAATCATATAATAATCATTGTAAATAACATTAACTCCTGGGTTTGGGGGCAATTTCTTTTTTTTACAGGTATTTTCTCAAATGCTGTGTTTATCTGGCAGAGTTTGAAATCTTGAATATTCCATATACTTATGAATCATTTCATAAAAGTCCTAAGGAAGGAATGATTAAAGGGCTATGGAAGAATCACAGCCATGAACCCACAGTATGGTTTTTAATTCCTTCATAATTTTTGTTTGCTTGTTACACCTCGTGTGAAATGTGCACCTTACTACAGAGCATGTCCATTTCTAAACAGGAACTTACATATTCTGTCCTGTTCAAACACTACTCAGGATATGTTACTCATAATTATATTTTAAAATGCAGCCAATATGCAGTTGCCCCAAAGGTTCTCTTTTATCAGAGGGACTGAAAAACCACCCTGTTGATGTGCTGACCGCTTCCCATCACATAATTATTCCCTAGTATTTGCCCACCTTTGTGTACCCTCTGCTCTTGGCTGAGAAGCAAGATTATTTTGTGTTACCAAGTATGTTTTGTAAATACCTAACTTAACACTGAAGCAAAGGCAGGTACATAAGATTTCCAGGTAGGCAGTGATATATGACAGAAATGGATACTATTCTATTAAGGCTTCAACAGTAATACTTCTGATTTATAGCCATCAATTGGAAATGATCTCTCCCTTGGTCAAAATACACACATCCTACTCTAAAATTTAAAAATGACAGATAAAAAGAGTTTTTGCCTTCCTATGATTAGAAAATAAAGTGCTATCACACATAGATAGGTGGAGGTTTGGGGTTTAATTATCCTCACACATGTAAACGTTTTGAAAGTGGCTTGGTGGTAGCTTTTCAGGAGTTAAAGGTCCCAGTAATGCTGTAAAAATCTAACATTACACTGGCAAGAAGTAAAGGTCTGGAGATCATGAATGTATATTAAAATCCAGTATGTCCTTCCTCTTCTATAGGCTGTTAGACTGGTGACAGAACTCAGTCTAGAATACAAAGTGTATGATTCCCAGCTGTGGAATGGCCTACTACAGAAACTCCTTGGTTTCAATATGGTAAGGAATTTTTAACCACAAATTTCTGCAGTGAGAGGAGAAAAAGGTTTTGTTATTTTTTAATCCACTGACTTCTAAGGAATGGGATAGATAAACTACAAGCTTACTGGGAACAGTTAGTAATAGTTTATGCGGGTGCATTGGGCTCTTAAATACCAAGCTGATGAAGCTTTGAGGAATCTGTGTTTTAGAAGTACTGCTGGAGAATTTTGATCTGAAATTGCCCTTTTTTTTTTAAAGGTACAAAGTCCTTCAGATAGCAAGAGTAAATCCAATGATAATAAATTAATTCCTCATTTAGTTGTAATTTTACAGCATAAGCTGCACATTTGTGTGCAAACATATACCCATAGATGCAAAAACTGTGCATGTACATACATATGTACACACACAAAAATATTACCACTAAAAATGTGTTTATGATGATAGTCATCCTGATTTTTATTCTTCAGAACCTTAATTACCTCTGATTGTCAAACTCGATGTAACATTACTATAGCCTAAGGAGGTAACAGATGTACTTGGCAATGTGGTTTTATCAGGAGGCAGGTAGCAAAGCAAGTTTTAATTCAGTGAGATTTAGGTACTACTAGCAAAGAAGATGGGGTCATAAAGTTTTCAGCACCAATTGTATTAAGACTACCTGGAGTATTTATTGAGACAACAGATGCAGCCACTGCTTGTGATAGTTTAATTTACCAAACTATAAATCAGAGTTGCATATGTATCAGCTGTTCCCCACAAAGAAACAGAGATACCTTGGAGAACTGTTAAGCTCTCATCCTGCAGACAAGACAAGCATCATGATACAGTTCTGTAGATTATTGCCAAATCCTCAAAAACACTGTAGCATTTTAAATAAAATATCTCTTTTCAGATTCAGTACCTAAGAAAAGTATTGACAGCAATCACTGGGATCCATTCATTATGGGAGGTAAGCGAATATTCCCTGACTCCTAATCTTTTTCTTCATTTAACAGGAATTTAACATCCTATTTGTGTGTGTGAACAGCCACCAGCTATGCTATGAAGAGATTATTTTTTGAATGGTTATTTTTCACAATGCAATATGCAGATGAGTACCATTGTTAAGCACTGAAATGGCATATTTTGTATTTGGGCTTCCTTCATTAAGCACTTGCTTGGAAAGTTCTGTAAAGTGGGACAGAATAATTTTGCCATCAGTGAAAATACAGCTAAATAAATCTGAGACTATGAGATAAGCAGTATTAGGAAGTAACTGATCCATGATCAAAAGAACAGAAAATTGACAGGCTTCTTCCACTTAGAGTCAGGATGTCAGTGTTTACAACTGTATCTGCCAATTCTTCCAAACTTTGCTCTCAACAGATTCCCAACTTCAGTCGAGCTTGGCGAAGTGTAGTTCTGTCACCGTTTCTCACAGGTGAGGTTGTTATTAGCTATCATGCTTGTTGTAGGAACTTGGCTGCATATTTACTTCATTGAGTTTTCTTTATTTCTTAGCTATGTGTCCACCAAGTCCTAAACAGCTAGAGGAATGTTGCGAGTGTTTTGTGATTCTGCTCAAGTAAGTAGATAGCATATCCCACATTTCTGTTAGTTTCAGTGGGCATACCTGCTTGTAATTTCTCATCCAATGGCCTGCCCTGCAACATGCAAAGGAGCTCTGAAAACTGGGGAACCTGAGACATGAGAAAGAACCATATGCCTGTTGTGGAAAGCACAGGATCAGGGCACAAACCCTCCCAAAAAAATGCTGTGACTATCCACAGACTGTTGACTGTAACTTGGTATCTTGGCTGTTTAAACTGCACTGGGAATCTGAATCAGCAGCACAGACTGCTGAAAACCAGTTTATCTGCCCAGTTGTTGCCCCCATGAGGGATATCTCTTCTTGTCCTCACATTCACAGTCAGGCCTAAAAATCCAATTAATACCTTTCTTAGCCCAAAACATAGCACATTTCCTAAAATATTAACACAGAGCATAAGATAAAAAAAATGAATTTTCCTACAAAGAATAAATCTGATCTGACAAAAATCTAATAGCTGTACGTCTATAAATGTTGTTAACCTAAGCTATTAATGCTCCAAAACATTCTGTACATAAAACGGCTTTGCATTGCCTTTACAAGATGAAAAAGCACAGTAATTCATTATTTTATTCACCATAATGCTCTGACTTGTTCAAGAGAAGAACTGGAGCTCAGAGAGCCTGATTTGAACCAAAAGTTAGAACTAATACTGGAAAGAGATCCAGCTGAAGAACATGCCTACACTACTGTGCATATACATATGTACCAAAGTGTTACTCTGGGGAGTTGGCTAAAAGTTCCCTCATGGGGCCTTGGGAGTTTGGAAATAAGTTGGAATTGTTCTTTTTTCAAACTAGACAATCATATCCTCTGAAGCTTCAACTTGCCTAGCTTGGCCATTTCTGAAAATGAGTAAAAATATGTATTGTTCTGTCTAGCTTAGAAGTCTCCAGACAGAACTAAGTTGACAGACCTAAGCCATCCATTTATACATATCATAGTTGAGAACTTCATTCCTAATCTTCTGAAGGTGTCCTGTTCTGGCTGACTTGGATGTCATTGGCATAGCTAAACAATATGCACAGCTGGACCTTCCAGCATTTGCTTTGGGGTGCCTCTTGCTGATTCCTCAGTCTGAGAAGCGGGAGCAGCAGATTCAGGTAAATAGTAAATGTTGTGTTCTGTCTGTGCAAGGGAAATGTCTTTGTGCGTGTTTTCTTCATCAGAAACTGTGAAAGATGGTAAGCTGTGATTCCAGCTTATTTAAATAGTCACTACAACTACTCAGCATTTCCCACCCAGAAGGCTCAGCATTTGTGACAAATTTGCTCTGAATTTGTCCTTCTGTAAGGAATTATGTGAAAACTTCCTTTTGGTTCGGTTTAGCAGTTTTGAAAGCAAAACCAGCTAGCTTCAAGTCATCTTCAGCAGCTTCATCATACAACTTTGTTTTTAATGGACTTGAGGATAATTCAATGTATCCCACCCATAAAACCCATGAAAAAGAACCTAAAAAAACCCTGTATTTGTTATGAACAAACTGGCACTAGTAAAGGCATCTTAATTTCTTAAGACTTCTAATCATTAAAGTTAAGATTAGAAAGATTTTCCCAAATTAAACATTAGTGTAAGAGATTTAATCTGCTGGTAATGAGTCAAAAGAAAAAAATCAAAGCAATGAATAACATTCTTTCAGTCAAACTGCAGAGATGCTGGTTTGATAATTTCATGTTTGTGTCTAGAATTTCAAAACATTAATTGTTCCTGTACAGATCAAATACTTGCTCTGAAGGGATAGTTTCTACCTTAATCATCCACAGAATATTAATGTTTTGTGATTTTTTTTTTCCACAAGGGTTTCTTATCAACATGTAACACAGAAACTGTGTTGCAACAAATAGATGAACACATGAATGCTGGAGAAGTAGTGGCATTTGCTTCTCGGGTAAGTAAAGCTTACTTCACTTGCCTTTGACTTAAGAGGCTCTTATCATAACTAAATGTACACAAAGGGTTTTTCCCACTGCAATGTTGCCAAGCATTAGTTGACACAGAGTTGTAAAACGGTTTGAGTTGGAAAGGACCTTAAAGATCATCTAGTTCCAAACCTCTGCCATGGGCAGGGACAGCCATCCAACCTGACTTTGAACATTTCCAGGCTTGAAGCCTCCACAACCTGTTCCCGTGGACTCTTCTAAAATACAGCAACATTTATGGGGAGTTTTGAATTACTATTACTGTGGTTGCAACCAAAAATCTTCTTGAATGCACATACACTGTGTTGGTTTATGGCCTATTATAACCCAGTTTTAGGGCAGCATTGATTGTACCAGTAACTACTTTCTCTGACTAGATGTTAAAAGCTAAAAGGCCAAGGGGCTTATGAAAACTCTGCTTTGTCTTGCCATGGGCTCCCTTCCTGAGGGCAATTTTCTTCACTCATTGCCCTGTCTGAATCTGAGATTACTCTCATAAAATCTGATATGTCACAGCACTTAAAAAAGATATAAAAACAATAAGAAGAATAAAAAGAGTTCTAGTCTACAACCCTGTAAGAAGACTCTTAGCTCTTTTCACTCAACAGTAAAACTTCTGTTTAAAGTATGAATTCTTTTACTTCACTAAATCTCCAGATTAGATCTTTGGTTTTGGACAGTATCATAAATAAGAAGCTGTATGAAAAATTTCTGAAAACCAAGTATTTTCCACTGCTGAAGCAACAACTGATAAAGACTCACCGAACAAAAGAACTGGTGGAGTATTTTGCCAAAAAGAACTGGTAAGTTATAAAACAAGTGACACACAACTGCTAGCACTTAGAGAAACTGAATCCCTCCTTTATTTTCTCCTATTTGAAGTTACCAAGGTTATACTTAGAAGGTTGTAAGATAGAAGGAGTACTTCTCCAAGATTTTTTTTAAAGTATTGCAAAGTTAAATAACAAACTAAAAAGCCCACCTCACTGCTTTGCATGTTTAGAAGAAAAGTTTTAGTGTCATTAAAGCCAAAGTAAGAGCTTGTTGAGCATAGACTGGCAAGCAGAGAAAATACAGTAAAAATAGAAGTAACCTGAGTGAAAAAAAACCAAATGTTTCAACTTACCTTCAGATGAATTCAGTGTTGTGGCATCGTGCTGTCACAGCTTTAGCAGTAAGAATACTGGAAAAAGAAATGAACTGCCTCAACTTGGGAGCTAATAGTTTTGCCACTAAGATCTTCAAGAGAAGGCAGCACCTCTTCTGTTCCACTTACATAAAACACGGGTTCTTGCCACTGAGCCTGCTGCAGGGCGGTTCTCAATCGGGATCAGTGACTCACAGCACCTGGGCTCATTGCACACAGCTGCAAACTTTTCTTTCAGACCCCAAATACTCAGGATTGCAAGTTACCAATTATCCTGCAGTCAAAATGGGACAGGAACCACTGAGTAATAATTTAAATTCTGGTAGATATTTGGTTTATTAACAGCCACAGGTTAAATACTAGGCTTGTCATGGCTAGTACACGTCTGACTAAAAACCTGGAAGTCATACCTGATTCTTCTACTTCAGTACATATATGTATTCTACATTATTGGCTTCTTTAGAAAGCTTAACTTCACAGATTTTGTCTCCTACAGCATTGATGATGCAACTGCCCTAATTCAAGAATATCAAGAGAAATGTGGAAATCCTACTCCAGCAGATATACCATCATCTGATCTTCTGAAGGTAAGACAAACAACTCCGTACCTCATGCATTTTCTCCTTTCTATATCCTGTTTCCCTGAGCCCTTTTAATATTGTTCTCTTAAATATCCAGATGTATCTGAATGGACCAGAGGAGACCTGTGTACAAGAACTGTCATCAAGGCGGCCTTGATGTACCCTTTTCTTTTCTCCCTCTACTGGCAAGATGAGAGCAAAGCAGTGAGAAGGCTCACTCTGGTCAGGTGAACATTAACTTCAAACCTCAATGCTTTCAACACAAGCTGCTGCAAGCTTTCCACATTTTTAAATAACTTCCAGGCTATTTCTTCTCCATGCCCCATACTGGATGAAACAGTTTGGATTTACAGCAGAATGTCCTGTTTCTGTTCAGTAGCAATGTACATATTCTGCACTTTAATTTTTAAGACTAATTAGTTTATTTCTGTATTTCTCTGTGTTTGTCTGCCACCAGGATCACTATGACTTCATTTACACAAACATAACCTTGCATAACTGTGATAAACTGCTTTTAAAACTGTAAGTGATGTATTTTATGTAAAATGGACTTCATAGACAGTTTATACTACAGTGAGCATAAATAAACAGACTTACACTGTAATTTGGGCCTTTCAGAAATCTAGAAACCTTTTCCAATTATGAAAGTGCCAGTAAATTGATGATCCACTCACTAACCCTCCTTTAATGTTTGCTGGAGTTTTCCTTTTGACCTTGTTCTGTCTGCAGCAGTTGAAGAAATAGGTACATGCTTGCCTGAAGCAGCAGTTAGCCAGAGGTTCCTAAGATTGCAGGCTGAAATGCTTGGTGTTTTTTGAAGTTATACTGAATATAAATAAGTTACTGGGTCAGCTCATGACAATGAAGTAAAGGATCTAGCTGCTCCTTTAAATTCTGTGGAAAATCATTAACTGAACTCAAACCTTCATGAGAGATACTGCACAGCTTTTTGCCAGAGACAGAACTGAAAAGGGCCATAATACAAAGGCCAACATCTGCAAAGGAAACAGGCCACCATTCTAAAAACGTTCTGCTGTAGGGAGACAAAAGATAAGACTGGTTTTGTTGGAAAGCTGGCAGTTACAAGGAATAGGAGCTGCTATAATACATTCAGTTCCCTGCAGTCATGAGAACAGAAAAGCCAAAGAGTCCAATCTTCTCAAAATAACCATGTTATCATAGTATCAGTCAGGGTTGGAAGGGACCACAAGGATCATCCAGTTCCAACCCCCCTGCCATGGGCAGTGACACCTCACACTAGATCAGGCTGGACAGAGCCTCACCCAGCCTGGGCTTAAACACCTCCAGGGACGGGGCCTCGACCACCTCCCTGGACAACCCATTCCAGGGTTTCACCACTCTCATGGCGAAGAACCTCCTCCTCACATCCAGCCTGAATCTCCCCACCTCCAGCTTCATTCCATTCCCCCTAGTCCTATCACTACCTGAGATCCTGAGAAGTCCTTCCCCAGCCTTCCTGTAGCCCCCTTCAGATACTGGATGTTAGTCTTCACTAGTAGGAGTGTCATATGGAACAACATTTAAAACCTCTGTCTATGGAGCAAAGGTGTAGTGTCAGCTATAAGCCACAAAGGAAAGCCTCTCTTCACTGCTCATGATGCTTAATGAGACCATCCTTTACTAAAGCACAGTGGCAGTAGAAACTGCTTTGATTATAAAAAGACTAAAGTTAAACTTTTTACAGTGAAATCACTACTGTAAGCTGTGAGTTAATTGTAACATTTTCAGAATCTATCAATCCATTTTATTCTTTTAACTTAGTTGGGAATGCTAAACTGAGACAATCTAGATTCTGAAGCAAACATACACGACCCCAGAGCCTTCAATCTTTTTATTTGAGCCCCTTAACAAGTATCCTTTAGAAGTCACCAAACCAGAGCAGCAGCCATTTTAAAAGCCACCACAACAGTTACATTTCCACCCCCGCAACAAGAGTTCATAAAGCTCAGTTTTTCTATGAAGTGGAGTTTATTACAACATAAAGGAACAGTATTTAAACAGTTATTTGAGTGGAATATTTTACAAATCAATTCACACAGAGGAAAGCAAACACAACGTTGGTTTAAAGTTATTACCAAGAAGCTACATCGTTAAGCTGTTAGCACATAAGTGTAGGACTGTAAACTAGCAATCAAGTATTGTCATAACTTGCAGTTCAGAATGAGATGGTAAAAATACCAGGCAAGCAAAAACATTTAAGATTTTTTGTACTCAATTCTTTCTACTTTCACATCATCTCCAATTAGTTGATAGACATATGTAACTACTGTAGAAGCCTGGATATCCATCAGCACAAATGAAGGAATGATGTTGCTGGGAAGAAAGGGGAAAAAACCAACATTTTAGTTGTGCACATGTAATCATCTGAGCAGTCTCATCAATGCTTAATATCAATCATTCTAAGAAGAATGGATAGGAATTTAATCACAGTACATCAGATCTTAAGCTTTTAAGTATTTCAGTCACCTGTTTCAGTCAAGATTTAGCAACTACTCTAACCCTTCTTCTCCTCAACATTTACATTAAACTTCATCTTGAGCTTTTAGTTCAATTTTGGTATCAAAAAGAAAATCCCCCACAGTTATTTCCCATGCTTCACTTACTTCTCTAAGGCATGATAGGCTCCTGTTGCTGATCCTGGATTGATATAGAACTTGTTTTCATGTTCAAATGCCTCAAATTTGTGTGTATGTCCTGAAATCAGGATGTCCACATCAAACTGCCTTTGTAGCAGTGCCAGGCTGGCCATATCACCCCAAGGAATAACCTGATGGCCATGAATCAGCCCAATTTTGAACTGTCCAACAGTTACAACCTTCTGTTCAGGGTAATTCAGATTCTAAAGGTAAAAAACAAATAAACGGAGATTAGATGTACAGATTTGTAGTTAAAACCAGGAGAACAAGGGTTAAGGTTATAGAATGCAATTGGCCCTGCTGCTACAGAATCAGAGTTTCATTTATGAATGCTGTGAAGAACTGTCAGGACGGAAGGAACTTCAAAGCCCTCACAACAGCAGGCCTTGGTTGGTTAAGTTCCAGACACAAGTACACAAATTACTTTTATCCATACTGATGGCAGGCAAGAGCATCTAGTGCAATTCACAGTACTGACTGTAAGCCCAACTCCTCTGCCCAGTTTGTTTTTCAGGTGCTCTGAGCACTACATCACCTCAGTCTGCCCACTTTTACTTGAATAAGTAACCCAAAGGTTGCCTTTACATAAGAGATGCACAAAATATGGACACTACCTCATCAAAGTCCCCTCTGACAACATGAACGTCCCCAGCCAGAGTCTTGAGGTAGTCATAAGTGTCCTTGGTGCAGAGGTTTCCTGTGCAGAGGATGTGTTGGATCTTTCCTGGAACAAGCAACTTCTTGAACTTGGCTGGAAGGCTGTTGCATCGATGTGGAATGTGAAGATCTCCTAATACTAACACCAACTTGGCAGGTGCCACAAGAAAGATCAGGAAAAAAAGATCATTGCAGATACTTGTTAAGAGGAGCAGCACTGGCAAACAGAAAGCACTGCAATGTTTTCAGGTTCACAGCTTTGCATTCTGATGTAAAAGCTACTAAAATAAGAATGAAATGATGATGGAATATTGCTATACTGAGGGGAAATAAGCACCCTTACTAAGGCAGAACATTATCCAAAGGGGGGTGGAGGGCCTACAGAGTTAGTTGTCTTGCTGAAACCCACTGCAAGGTGTAACAATAGAAATGTATTCTACACTAAGTTAGCAACTACCATAAACTATCCCACTTTGTTGTTTCCTTAAACATCAAAAAACAGTAATATGAGGCATCTTCAGCACAGACCTGGCTAAACTGTGGTCACTTCCCTTTAAAACTCTTCATCCAAGTTTCTTTCTACTTTAATTGACTTCTATTTTCTTACTTAACAACAAGAAACAAAAACAAAGGGGAAAAAGAAACCAGGCAGCAAATTTGCAGCGTGCTAATAGCTGACAGGTAGTTCAGAATTCACACTGCAAGAACCACCAAAACACAGGCTAAGACTAATAGGTTAAGAAAACTGCACTGCAGAGAAAACCAGCCAAAATACTGCATGCTGCAGTTCTTTTCCAGCTCTCCATAGTTTCAGCACAACAGATGCAAGGAGAACACAAATTTAACAGGGGCTTCAAAATTAAGGATTCAGGTGCATTAAGACCATAGTTTGTTATCACAGGTTTAAATCTGCAAAGAATTAATGCAATACAGCAACAAATTATGCAAAAAAGGCCTGAAAAGCTCAATAAAAGCACAGGATGCTTTTGCCACTACACTAAAAACACTGGATCTACAGACATCATCCCTGTTAAACCTTATGAACAGCTCCATGTTAAATAGAGACAGTTCCAACCATAATGCTTTGTTAGTAAGCCAGTTCCTAACACGAAGGCATCACCTGTGTTTGCACAAAAACCAGCCCAGGGAATGTTACATATAAAAGCAGTAGTGGCTATGCTTTAAAAATATATCACCTTTACAATTTGCTTCTTAAAAGTGTTAGGCTATGCACCCATCTTCATGCTAACAGTCACAAAAAATGGCAGAGGGATCTGGGGTGGGTTTCTGGTTTGATTTTGCTGGGTTCTGTTGAGCTGCCAATTTAAAACTATCTCAGGAGAGGAAAGAAAAATAAAACCACAACCACATATTTCTATGGTCTTTCCAGCGAAAACTACCCTTATTAGCATCAGTCTAAGGATGATATAATTGAAAGCAAGTGAAAAATGGGTAACTAGGGATTTTGATTATTAAAGTGAACTTAATTATTGAAGTGGCAGTAGACAGATTTTCCAACTGATGCTTAAGGGACTTAAGACATGCAATACCTGTTCTGTATTTAATGGCTAATAAGATCATGCTGCCACTTGAAAACACAAAACCCCACTGAGGTCAGCAGTGTCCACATTCAACAAACCAGCCTGCCCCACATTTTCCCCTAAACCATGTTTGAGCTACCATTAAGTAAAGAAAAGCTTAGCAGGCTACAACAACTCAAATTAAAAGCATTTTAGTATGTTTAATAATCACAGGTATCTGCAACATAAAACAGTGGCAAAGAATGTTACAACATCTGGCTTTTACTAGGAATTTAGGTGCAAACTTGAGCATGGTTTTAACAGCAGCCCCTAATTCGTATGTACCATCTGACATTCATATCATCTTGTAACATCAACAAGCCCTTACCACCGGTGTTAGCAACAGCCAAGAGGAGTAAACTTACTCTGTGCCCAGCCTTATTGGAATGAAGAAGTTGATTGCAGACAGGGGGGAATGAAAAACAGGGTGAAACACGATCAATGTTAAACAAAAGGAAGCAACAGAAAAGAAAATATAGCCAAATGAATAGGCAAATAATAATTAATGAATTGTTGATGTTATGAGAGAAGCGTTAAAAACATAATTAAATTAAATTAAAAGCCGGCTCCTGCGCGCAGCCCTCAGCCGGTGACAGCCCCTCGGCACGGCCTTCTTACCGCAGCGGACGCTCCGTAAGGCTCACCCTTCTCTCCGCGCTCCCCTCCCACCCCTCCATCTACTTCAGCTTGGTATTAGGCAGATTTCTGGGCACCGACTGACAGAAAACCTTCCCTGAGCGCACGATCAGCACGGCTGTTGCCGGGGCCTGCCCGCCGCACCGAGGGTGCCCGTGCCTGCGCTCACAACCCAGGTCTACCGGGCCACGGCCGAAGGAAGCGAGCCTCAGCTCCACCATCGCTGGGGGACGAGCCCCGGTGTGGAGAAGAGGGCCCTGTGGGTGGAGGCCGGGGCGTCCCCGCTGCTCACCATCCTGCTAGGCGCCGCGCTCCTCACAGCAGCCGCTGCGGCCCCTCCCGGAAGCCAGGCTGCTACCAACCACCCGCTACGGCGACTAAGAAGGGCCACACTATCACGAGACGCGTTTAGCCGGAAATACACACTGCACCCACATCCGGGTCTCTGAGGAGGCGTTTCCCGCCCTTTCTGCCGGGCGTGTGAGGGGACGGGCACAGCGAAGGGCGGGGCTGCGCGGCGGTGCCAGACATGAAGTGTGTTATTGGGGGGGCTCACCTTAGAGGTACCCTTGGGCATCAGGGGAGGCAGCAAGTCTGGGGCAGAGAGGTGTATATGGGAGAAACAGGCACTCCATATTGGGGTACAGCTAAGTAGGGCCAGCAGCCATGGGGGTGCATGACTGGCACCCTAGAGTCCCAGGCACTGCCTTCAGTGGGCTTCTTCGTGGAAGTCCTTCAGATGACGCAAAGTAGGGCATGAAGCACTGGGAGCTGTGGTCAGCCCCACCACGGTAACAGCTAGGCTGAGAAGCTGCTGCTTTCTTGTCTGCAGGAGAGCAAAGGCATTTTTCTGGACAACATGAAACCGTGAAAGTTGGTGTAGAGGTACTTTAAGGTGGAGAAGCCATTCCTCAGCTGGCTGCCTCAGTGCACCCCGTTCTTCTTCCAAAGTCCCATCTAAACCTGTGCGCGGTGTTTCCATGCAAAGTGCTGCTCTGCCCGTGCCAGGGTGGGCAGAGACAAATGTTGAGACCTATTGCTGGTTTCTTCTGTGCCTGTTACAGTTACATCTTTACAGATGTCCATCGGCTTACCTCTTGCCTAAACATGTTACCATCTTAAAATGTAATTTCTGACCTTAAGCGGTGTGTGATTAGATTGAATTAGTTTGCAGTGAAACCAGGTCACGCCAGCTGCTGCAAAGATGACATTTATGGTGCACCTTGTCAGAGGCAGCTTTCAGGAATGTCCGTGCGTTTGTGCTTCTACAATGGAAAGACTGATGTTTTCCATGAGGTTTTGCTTGAAAAGTGTAGGAAATCTGTACTGTTTCCTCTTAAATTATTCTGGAGAAAATGCCTCTTTTGGTTTTGTGTTTTTTTTTCTTGTTGCAACCTAGACTGAACATTGCGCTGTTTCCTTCTGCTAGTGTTTGGAAGAGCGATCCATGCCATTGCACGGATTAGTGATGAATTCTGGTTTGACCCCGTAGAAAAAGGTGTAAGTTCATTCACTGCAGGTTAAAAATCTGGTTTAGAAGCATCGTGTTTACATTGTTGGATATTGTGTTGCTTTCCTACAGGTACCCTTCAGTATGACTCAACACTTCTCCTTCAGCTCCCTCCACTTTCAATATGGACAAATGCCATACTCTCTGTAATTGTAATTATGCAGATTCTATCATGGTAGAGTCATTCTAACTCCGCTTTTAGTGTTCTTTGATTTGTTGTTGCCCAAGCTGTCCTTGTCCAGGACATCTGGATTAATACCAAGGGTTTTATTTCTGTTGTCATGGGTCAAAAGGTTTCTGTTTTGTACCACATGAGGAGCTGCCTCTAAACATGTTTTTGTACCGATATGACTCAACAGGAAGAAAGCATTAATATGCCTCTGATTAATCGACACCATTTACAGCAAAATTAGGGTTTTCTCTAGAGGTTTCTTAGTCAAAAGTGATCAACTCTCCTTAGCCTGCTGGAATGCTGGGAAATCAGACGTGGGGATAATTTATATGTGAAGAATTTTTGAGCTGTTAACAGTGTCTGCTTATCTGTATCATGCTCCTGGCTGTTTTGGAATAAACCAGTCCTTCAGATACCTTAGGCACAAGTGTTTAGGTAATTCACACTTAAAGGACACTTAAATGTCCATAGATTGGATTCCTGTGCCTGTGTGCTACCAGTGATTTCTGACCAGCAACAACAAAGGTGATCATTTCAAACATGATTGTATGCATAATACATCTATATTTATTTTGAGATGTACACAGGTAAAGGGCTTGTGTGTAGGTGTGGTGCTGAAGCACAGAGGTAGCTTGCTTTAAAAATAAAGGTTTGGTATGAAATCATTTTAATTCATTATTTTACCTATGTTTCCAGCTTGCCTTACGATCAGTGAATTCTTCAAGGTCAGCATATGCCTATGTCTTCTTCTCCTCTATGTTCTTTCAACATTACTGCTGGACAGCTGTGTCTCAGCCATGTCAGAAGGAAAAGCGGTTATCTGTCACATGCAAATTGGTAATTAAGGTATGTTTTGATGGATTGTTATGCACAGCCTCGTAAGCAGCAAATTATTCCAACTGCCAAATTAAATTCCAGGTGGAGGCTTACAGAGGCATGTGGATGGCTCTAAACTCAAGTGCTTCTGGGCAGTTTTACAAAAGAGAAGTTTAGCATTTATTTAATTAAGTTTAGAAGTTGCACCTCCTGAGCTGTTCCCTGTGGTTCCCAAAGTCTGAACCAGCTTCATCTCTGGGTGGAGGAATACCACATTTCTGCCTCTGCAGTATTTCACCAGCATGAGCCAGGAATGTTTTGACCAGCTGTTTAGCAAATAGATCTGTTGGGCATGTAGCAGGCTAATGGGTGAGGATGGCAAGGAGCAGGATCAGCTGCCTCAGTGCCTGCTTACAGTTTGGGGAAGCTATAAAAGCAGAAGCTTGAGATAAAGTGTACATAGCTAGGGAAATAATATTGTAGAATTGCAACTTCTGCACTGAGTTTTGGGATGTTTTTTACAGTCAGTTCTTCCTATATTTCGCTGTGTGAATGTGCTGGAAAGGAATGTGGAGAAATGCAGCATTTCTGCAAATACTAATGACCATCACATCACTTTTCAGTTCCTCTGCAGACATGGTAAGTTACACAAGAAGTGACCCTACATAAAGAGCAGCAGTTTCCAACAGCAGGGCAGCACAATATTTAGTGTAATTATCAACTGAGTGTTCTTGATGGAACATTATGCCAGGCACTTTCAGCCTCTTCACATAATTTATATTTATCTTGTGCATCACCTTGTTAAAATGAAGTTGTAGCAGGCTCTATCAGATGGATCTTCAGTTCAGTAGTTAGTGCATCCCATGGATTGGTTGTCAGCCCACGACTCACACAATTAGAATTATCACTAGGGACATTATTATACCAGTTACATATTAAAGCCTTTTTACTCCTGCATTTGTCGCACTTGTTACTGTTCACTTATTTCTTATGGACTCTTAAAAAGCTCAGATGATGGAGGGGCCCAGCTAACAAGATGAAGGAAGGTTGATTCAATTTTCTCTTTGTGGGTGAGTTATTTCCACAGAGCTAGAGTAAGTCATTTGGTTGCTTTCTGTATTGAGATTTCCTGACAGAAAAAACAGTGGGAGGAAAAAGCCAGTTCAAATTACAGACCAGCACTGATTTTTGTTTATATCCTTTATGCTTAGGTGTTGTCAAAACATACAATCTGACATTTCAAGAATGTGACCCGCTGCAGGCTGTTTTTGCAAAGAATATGTGTCCAAATGTACTGAAAGTCCACTCCAGGTAATAAATACAAACATGTATCTCTGAAAATACTGCTCTCATTGCCATTAGCAAACAAAATGTGATTAAGCCACACTTGAAAATGGCGAATTCCTGAATCCTATATCCTGGTGTTTGATACTTAACATTACAGCTTAAAAAAAATCTGGAGTGTTCTGTAGGATGAACATGAGCCTGCAGTGTGCCCAGGCGGCCAGGAGGGCCAATGGCATCCTGGCCTGCATTGAGAACAGTGTGGCCAGCAGGAGCAGGGAGGTCATTCTGCCCCTGTACACTGCACTGGTTAGGCCACACCTCGAGTACTGTGTCCAGTTCTGGGCCCCTCAGTTTAGGAAGGATGTTGACTTGCTGGAACGAGTCCAGAGAAGGGCAACGAAGTTAGTGAGGGGCTTGGAACACAAGCCCTATGAGGAGAGACTGAGGGAGCTGGGTCTGCTTAGCCTGGAGAGGAGGAGACTCAGGGGTGACCTTATTGCTGTCTACAACTACCTGAAGGGGGGTTGTAAACAGGCAGAGGTTGGTCTCTTCTCCCAGGCAGCCAGCACCAGAACAAGAGGACACAGTCTCAGGCTGCGCCAGGGGAAGTTCAGGCTGGAGGTCAGGAGGAAGTTTTACACAGAGAGAGTGATTGCCCATTGGAATGGACTGCCTGGGGAGGTGGTGGAGTCGCCATCACTGGAGGTGTTCAGGAGGAGACTTGACAGGGTCCTTGGTGCCATGGGTTAGTTGATTAGGTGGTGTTGGATGATAGGTTGGACGCGATGATCTTGAAGGTCTCTTCCAACCTGGTCTGGTCTATTCTATTCTATTCTATTCTATTCTAACCCTGCTCAGGCCAGTCTTGAAAAGTAACTCACAACTTGAGTTCACACCTTTGAGCAACTTCCAACAATGACAAAGGAAGCAGTGCTTTAGTTTTGTAGGCAAAGAATCCAGTGCTTAAAATACACTTTTTTAAATGCAATAAGGCAAAGTTCTGCTTGGAAAAGCAGCTCCTGGGGAAATACAAGTTTTGGTAAAGGCAAAGAGCAGCTGGACTGGGCTTTTCCTGGCAGCAGTTTTATTCAGTGTGTTTCTGGTACACCGCTAAAGGTGCATAAATATATCTCTGTGTAGATATTGAGTGGTGTGTTTTTCTTAGAAAAAGATACAACTTTTTCAACTGTAAGCATTTGAATAGAGTACAGGAGCTGAGGTTTGCTCAACACTGTGACACATAAAAGAAAGGTGGCAGCAATATCCCAGAATTGTGGAGTCCCAACATCGTAGTGAGGATTGGAAGAGACCTCTGGGGGCCATCCAGTTCCACTCCCTGCTTTATCAGGATCACCCAGGGCAGCTTGCCCAGGATCACAATGTCCAGCTGGGTTTGGAATCTCTCCAGAGGACACTCCACAACCTGCTCGAGTGCTCCAGCACCCTCACACCAAAGAACCTCTTGGGTTCCATTTTGAGTCCATTGCCCCTCATCCACTGTCGCTGGGCACCACTGAAGAGTCTGACCCCATCCTCTTGCTGAGCATTGAGAAGGTCCCCTCTCAGGCTGCTCTTCTCTTTGCCCAGTAACAATTTGCATTTCTAATATAACAAACACCAGCTAGGAATTTGTGGCAGGTAAAATCATTGTAACATCGAATGGAATTTTACAGGCTGCTGGCTGATATCATGATTCACTTTCCGAGCAGTCAAGAGGAAATAACTTTATCAGTTACTCCAATGAAAGTTTGTTTCAAGAGCTACACTGAGGAAGACACTGGTAAGGAAACTGAAATTAGGAAACAATACTGGGACTTGAAAACAGGACAATTAAAGGAGTAAAAACTAGTGCAACATAAACAGAGAATGCGTTTTATGCCTGAATGAGATTTTTAAGAGAGGAAATATGTAGAGATTTTAAGGCATGTTTCTACCCTCTGGGTTTAATAGAATTTTAAGAAACCTTTTCCTGGTGTCAGTGGTGGGTATCAGACTGAGCAGGCAATTGCAATAAATTCTGGCACTTGCTGTACGCTTAAACAGAAGTAATTAGTGTGCTCTAAGAGCAGAAGCTTGGTAACAGAAAAGGAGATCATTTTCTGTTTTAAAATGAGCAATTTAACAGTGAACACCATAATTAGAGAACTGCTACCACTACAGAGTGTGTTTCAGTCTGAGGGCAGTGCAGCGTTAGCTGGCCCAGCACTGTTATGCCACACGCTGCCATTTCCAGATCTGAAATGGAGAACAATGGAAGATTCTTGGGATGTGACTCAAACTCATTTGAAAGATATAATTGTGCTTTTGAAATGTAGGTTCTTGTATATCATATAATAAAGGGATGCTTTTCATACTTGCTTATGACCAAAGCTGAGGATAATGACCTAGAACAAGATGACTGCCTTGAGCACTGGGGTGGGCATTGTGATGAGAACAAGCTAAAACTGTGGAGAGCAAGAAAGATTCAGTGGTGGAAACGGGAGTGAAATGGGAGAAATCACTGACAACAACAATAAGAAAAAGACACTAAAAAGAGTACATTTTGAATGGCAAGTAGTGTTCATTTAGAAATATACACTTAAAAGGGCTATTGTGAAAAAAAAAGGAACTGAAAAATAGAGTTGGTAAAAATTTAATGAGGTACCAAAAACCCAAACAGTGAAGGAGACAAAGGAGGAATCATAGAACAGTTGGGGTGAGAAGAGACCTTTGAGATCACAAGCATTGTTCTTGTGTAGTCTGTGTTGCAGTTTAGTGCCTGCAGCACTGAAACAAAAGGTGTCCTCTGAATATATCACCTCGACATGCTTTAGGATTTTCCACATTGAGGCTCAATTCTCAAAGGAAGAATTGGCACCTTCTGCCCAGACTTGTTCTCATTAGCACGAGGAGGCTCTGCCTGCAGGGGCTGGCAGAGGTGGTCTCGGCAGGTATTCCTACAGTTTGAGGAACTTCACAGGGGTGTATTTGAACACAGTGGGGCCTTGTCAAAGGCTGAGAGAAAAAAAACTCTTGAGAATTGGAAGGCTGGGAATGGGTTGTAATGCTCTGTTAGCAGCCAGGCTTTGGGAACAGCTGGGTAGATGTGCGCTGCTTAATCTCTTGTAGAGCTTTTCTGAATGCCTCTGAGACTGCCACACATCGTGGAAGCACCCTCTTACTTTCTTCTCTTCCACCTAATAACCACTACGGAGTAATATGATTATAACAAGCAACTGACTACCTCGAACTTGAAGAGCCCATTTCCTGCTGCCACTTCCCTATCAGGAAAAGATTAGAATTTAAAACAAACAACCTGAGTCCACCTTCATTGTCCTCTGGCAATTGCCAGTAACGATGATTAGTCTGTTAAAGTCATGAAGCACTTTGGTCTCCTCATCTATGCAGCAAGGAGCAGCTGGTAACACTGCTTGTGACAGATGCCTGTCAATAGAGCAGATTTGCCAGCAGGTACAGGTTAGAGCACACACTGGAACAGAAAACAGGTTCTGTTAAGAGTCATTTAAATCTACATAATATACTGTAATTAAATCGAGGGGTTTATTCTACTTAATTATGAAGTAAATGTAGGTAAGCTAAACATTTATCACTGTTAATCACTATAAAAATACAATTATTTGTCCAGATGATGATGATGATGTAAAAGCCTTGTGGGTATAACCAGAGTTCTGTGAGTTCAAACTTCAGCCTTTGAGGCCTTACCTTTCTCATTCTTTCAAACAGTTTTTTCAAAGACAATGCTCACTGAGATACAGCTACATCCAGACGAATTCGACTACTTTCAAGTCGGAGTAGATTCTGAAGTGACATTTTGCCTTAAAGAATTGAGGGTAAAGCAAGAATTTGTCTTGAAAATAAACCATTTCCTGTTGATTTGCCTGATTTGACCAGGACAATGCAGAGGGTTCCCAGTGGAACAGCCCTGGGCAGTGTTCCACCAGCCCTCCTGACCAGAACAGCATTTCACCATCTGGTTGAGGGTCAGCTTTAGAAAACAAGATCCTCAGGACACTGGAGGGTCTCTGAGAGTGGCCATTGAAAGGCAAGCAGCACAATTTTAATCAACAAAAATGTAGTTTCAGTGCTGGGCAGACACACTGGAGTTGTACTGGAGAGAGCATCAGGCCACAGGTTCTCTGTGCAGCAGCTGCTTTAGAAAGCTCCAGGCAGAGAAGGCAAAAGACCTGTCCTAGAAGTAGTAGAATTGTACCCCCTTTTTTGCCAGCTGCATTCTGATATTAACTGGAGTCTAGTTATTCTGGGTTTAAAACCACCTTAACCACCCATTTCTCCTTCTCAGGGACTCTTGGCATTTTCAGAAGCTGTCAGTGTTCCTGTCTCAATCCATTTTGACATCTCTGGAAGGTACGTTTTGGAACCCACCTGACTAGAACTGCTGCCATTACAGTTCTGCAGGCAGTTCATGTCTGCAGGTCACTCCATGAGAATTTAACTGGAAGAGTAAAATAGGTTTTCATGTTTTACCAAAAGATGGCTTTCTAATCTGTCAGACAGGGTTACGTGGTTTATGGTTTGCATAAAGCACTTAACATACCACCAGCATTACTAAGCCAGCTAGGCTGACTAGTGAGCACCTACAAGTTGCCTGGCTGCTTCAGTCTAATGCATGCAATGTTTTTATTTAGTAGTCTAAAGAAACAAAACAGTATTTTAAACAGAAAATGTCTTAAGAGTTACATATTTAAAACTATAACCTTAGTATAATATTGTGCAACATGTTCTATAGTGCATTTCAGTCTGGAACAAGTGGCCATCTCATGCTCCACCAGCAGATGCATTTTCACTTTTCAGAGGAGACACTTCTAAATCTGTGTGAAGTGTGTGAGCTATGTTTCCCCTACAATGTGTGTAATTACACATGCTGTTTACCCTCAATATTTGTGTTTAGACCAATTGCCTTCAGCATTGAAGATATGGTGCTGGAGGCCAACTTTATTCTGGCTACCTTGTCTGAGGTTGAAAAGGAGATGGCTTCCCAGCAGGCTCCCTGCTCCTCACAGCAGGAGGAAAGGTAACAGGGGGCTTCAGGGGTGGGTGAGGGAAGCAGGCTGCCTTGAGAGAGTGAAAAATGTAAGTTTATAATTTTTCCAGCCAAATCAGATTGAGGATGGAAAGGCAGTGCCTTCCTCATCCTTGGTATTGGTCAGCATTGTACAGATGCTGGAGTCTTTCATAGGAAAACTGAACTAGAGAGGTTCAGGAACATCTCAACATGATGCACAGCAACAGAACTTGGTGCCACAGAAAGCACTCTGCTGGCTTATCATAGAATCACAGACTGGTTTGGGTTGAAAGGCACCTTCAAAGGTCATTTACTCCAACCCTCCTGCAGTAAATAGGGACACCTACAACTAGATCAGATTGCTCACAGCCTGTTTTATCTCCAGGGTAGCATCTAAAGCCACAATGCTCTTCATTAACAGAGAATGAAGCCATTGTAACAAAGCCATGTAAAAGCCAGTCACTGACCTGACCAACTCTCTCCAATCCAGCTCAAAGGCACGTGCAGGTAAAACTGAGAACACCTCCATAGATAAAGATTCCAGTACAACAGCAGGTGCTTCCAAAAAGCAACAGTGGAGCAGAAATGCGCCAGAGTCAATGGAATCTGCAAATCCTTGGGCAAAACAAGAGATGAAAGGTGTTCCCAGAGTCCAAAAGAGAGATATGAGAGGCATGAAAGGAACAGCAATGGTGGAGGCAGAGGACCATGCAAGGCTGGAAGGAGAATCAACAGAGACCCACTCCCAGAAGGTAAGGAGAGCCCCAGTTGTATTTACAGTGGAATCCCTCAGCTGTTCTATACCTGCCACATTTAATGGTACTGCTGGAAGCACAGGTAGCAGGTGCATTTTACCAGGAAACACCTAGACCGAGAAAGATTTTAAAGTAGCAGAAGCTTCAGATATAATTAGCCCCAAATGCAGTTTCTCACCCATTTGTATTGTATTTTCCAGTTTCATTCCTTATTTTTTGGAGCAGTTTCTTGTAAGGAGAAGGATGCCAGCAGCCACACCCTTCATAGCTTGGCAACAGCTAGTGACACCGAGGAGGATCTTAGCAACGTGCAGAGCTCCCCAGTTCTCTAGTGACACAAAGCATTGGAACCCAAGTTCAAACAATCCAAGGGGAAAAGGGTGTTTGACATGGGAATTGTTCCTGCTGGCAGTGTAGGCGAGGTGTTCATTCCCCATTTATGTAAACCTCCAGCATGGGTTGTTCTAAAGCTTGGCTGCTGCCATACTGGGACAAGAGATCTATGTCACGACTGATCTGTGTATCGCTAGCTTGCAGTTTATCACTGCCATGAGACCTGTGAGTGTGTTGCTTTGGATGCTCAGCGCTCAGGTCCAGTCTCACTGGGGAATTCAAACCCTCTTCCCACTGCAGGCCAAGGTTAAGCTGCTGTTGTAGTTAGGAGTGCCCGAATAGTAAACCCAAACTGTTACTGGTGTTTTTATAGAAACTAGAGGCAGTGTTTAACTGAGTAACCAAACTGACATAGAGATGCAGTTAAAAAATAAAGGTGATGGTTAAAAGCAGGAATTGAAGAAGCTTTTGTTTCAGAGTGGAATTATTCTCTTTCCCCCACCCTCTGCCTCTCACCACCATCAGCAACAGCACAGTATTCCCAAAGTCACACTGGAATAAAATAGCAAAATTTCCAGGCTTTGGACAATTCCAAGATGGTCATTGTCTGCCAGGCTGCTACAGGGGATTCCCATGGTGTCTCCAAAACGTGGGTTCAAGAACACTGCACGAAGGCACAGCACCCCAAGTACCAGTGGCTTCGCATCTCTGTGCCGCCAGCCACACCACTGTGGTAACAAACAGAGGTTTTGCAGTCACCTTTACTTTAGAAAAAGGCAGTTTAGTATAAATACTATATTTATTAAATATCTTTACAATTCATTTAAATGTATTTACAGAACTATTCCTGCATAAGTTATACCTCAGACATGAAATTCACATAATTGCCTCTTAGGTAAGCATAGATGATAGTCTTGGTTTAACAACAACAGAAAAGCCTCCTCATTAGATACAGACTCAATTTGCTTCGTTATTTCAGCTATCTTCGTAAGAAGCTACTTCACACAGTCAGTGTCTACACATACCACCTGGTTTTGCCCTGGAGAATGGACCTTTGTTACTGAGAGATGGAGACTCCATCCCAAACCCTTCCCCTCTTCACCAGACCTTCACCTCTCCCTTCTCCCTGACTCAGTCACAACTGTCTGGTCCCAAGATCTGGTTTTTGGTTTGTTGGTTTTTTTCCAGCCATACCTTCTTCATGAACACAAAGAAAATACATTAAGAGGGAAACTGTATGTCGCAGGTCTCCCAAAGATAGCCATACAAGCCACAAGGAACCACAGAGTTCTCCCAGTTCGCCACATCTTAGCCCTGTTTGACCCAAACACTGAGCAACGCTGCTGCAGAGATCCCATGTTAGATGCTTACTGGTGTGGAGAATTCTTCCTTTTTCTTCAGATGGCTGCTCCCCAACCACTGGTTCCTGGGAACACTGCTTCTGCAGCAGCTGAGGCCAGCCTATGCTCCACTCACACACCCTTTGTCCCTCAGGGAACACCTTCCTTGTATGTTCTTCTGGTGCAGAGTCACAATAATCTAACTCCTAGAAGTGGTACTGCTCCATGCATCATTTAAAATTGATGGGATGGGCCCTGTCATTTCTTTGTCCAACTTTTGGTTTTTTGTGCGCAGACAGCTTAAGTTCATAGGAAGAAATTAGGTTTGATATGTTTAGAGTGCACATCTTGAAAAAAAACAAAAACAAGAAACAAAAACAAACCCAAAACACAATCAAGCATGTGATAAAAATATCAATTCTTTATAGTACAGTATTGCTTTATAAACAGATGGAAAAGCTATAAGCTTTACTGGTCTTTGGTGTGTCCAGTGAGGGATAAACTCATGGTTTCTAAATCAAAATCCAAATTTGTTCTTTATTTAAAAAATAAGAATAATAAAATCACAATGTGATATGAGGCAAACGGCTTTGTAGCTACTGCTCAGCTGAGAAGGTTCTAAGCGAGCCTGAGGCAGCCCAGCTCTGTGGGGAGGCCAAACCCTGGCCTGGCAGAGCTCAGCCTGAGCACCTCACCCTGCTCCTCCAGCCGAGCCACGCACGTCTCCCAACCTAGAGCTCTAGAAACTGAGGGGGAAAACAACGAGGGCTGGGGACGAGCGTGCTGAGAGCAAGGGGTCAGAGTGCAACACAGGTCTGCAGGGTCAGCGTTTTAAGTTCAAGGGAAAGAAGAATTGATCAAATATGCTCTAATCAAGAAGCGTGATAGTAAATACTGGAGAATAAAATGTAAAGACACACAGAACCGAGAGAGGAGCACCTCTCCCAAGCGCTAGAAACAAAGCCCTGTACTGCAGTGTGAATACATTCCTTCTAACGAGACAGCTGGACACAGCTTGTTCAGCTTTAAGAACACGACGAAGACTGACAATTTGTGCAAAGTTATCCACCACTCACTGCTCATGGATCGCAAAAAACTCATTAATTTGTCTTCATTAACACAATAATCCTCCCTGTACCCTCACCAAAAATAGCATTTTGGTCAAGTCAGGGTAGTTAAGGCATTTTGACAAGTCCTTACAAGGTGATTTAAAATAGATCGCTAAAGGTTACGCCAATTTAGGAATAGCAGATAAATTACTGAAGAGCTTCCAAATTAATCACTTACTGTAACTGAAATGCCTGTTACAAGCATGATGCATTGAAATAGAGTAAAATGACATGTACATGGTACATGTTAAATGACCTTAAATAAAAGCTTGACATAGTTACGCAAATATACAGTACAAGTCCACAAAAAAATTTTCTTTAAACAGGTTGAGGTAACCTCAAACTTAAACAGTTTTAATACAATAAACCAGGTAGTAAAAATCTCCTTTTGAGAGCAGGTAAGATTCCTTACTGACCAAGTTTAACTGCACTCACCTAAACAGCGACATTACCCGACTCTTTATAATATAAAAACATGGCTTTAATTTATTTCTACAGACTCCTCTACCAGCAAAAAAGTTAATGAAAAACTGACCAAAAAATATATATATCTTTACAGCTATCAGCTTTTTGTATGAAACTCAGAAAGAAAAAAAACAAAACACCAAGCTTGCGAGAATGGGGAAGGGGGGGGGGGGAAAACAAACGTGAGCTAGTGTCATTGGAAAGGAAATGTACTATTGCAAAGTGGCTGTTAGATAACTGTAAACATCATTAAGGTTCATTCCCAGACCCTTCCACTTTCCTCACTGAAATGTACGTTTTTGCTGATGATTCATTAATACTCCACATTTCTGCCCTTGCTGCTGCTGCCCCAGCGTAAGCAAAGAGGTGCTTGTTTGGGAGCCAGGTAAGGATCGACCGGACCTACGCTGGTGCAGCATATTCTGTTCTACCCCGGTGGGAACGGCAATTATTAACACCAATTAGGGTTCATGAACGGCAGAATCACCTACCCGAAGCAAAGATGCTCAGA
The DNA here is from genome assembly GCF_026170545.1 of Melanerpes formicivorus. NCBI lineage: Eukaryota > Metazoa > Chordata > Aves > Piciformes > Picidae > Melanerpes > Melanerpes formicivorus. The sequence goes on along the minus strand of NW_027142424.1, from coordinate 2,216,492 downwards.
GTTGAGGATGAGCTGTTCTTTGTGCAACCTCCCACGGCAGCATTGATGCCACGTCACCCCGCGCTGGCGAGGTGGGTTAAAATGCTAAAAAGGGCCCCAAGCTTTGGCCAGCTCAGCTTTTGGAGACTGAGTTTTAATTTTTTGTTTTTTTAAAAATAAAACATAATAATTTATCCACAGCCAAAACATCCAGATACCAGGCCTGTTGTGGACGAATGATCTGCAGAACTTTTAAGATCACAGTTAAGCACCTGAAAAAAAAAAATAATCAATCACAAAATACATCTGCATCCATCTAACTTAAACTATGGTGGTTTGAAATTCCATACTAGAAAAGGCTCCTAGGCTGACACCATGGATGGCAAGAGCAGAATGTTTACAGCAGTTAGAAATCTCCTGAAAACCGGAGCTTGGAAACACGAAACCTCAGCTATCACTGTAACAAGACTATGCTTATGGAACTGTGGTCTGCAACATACCCCCTAACGAACAGTGAGCATTTCGAGTAAATAGAGTAATATGCCCTCTTGCAGAGGTTGTAGCTATTGAATCTAGTTTGAAAGATAACCCAATTCTACTCCTCTCAAAGTCACCTCTCAAAGGCAGAAACAATATGGGATTGATCCTCCCCCTCTTAACGGCAACGACTAAGCTCTGAAAGACATGCTTCAAGCCTTGAGCTTCTTTATCTTTTGCTGGCAGACAAAGACCAGTGTACTACGAGAGTGGTTCTGAACAAGGACGTCAGTTGTGTCTGAGGACAGGCAACGAGCTCAAGAACTGGCCGCTGAGATCGGCTGCGAAGGAAGAAAGCGATCCTGCCAGCAGGAAACCGTGAGAGGCTGGGAGCTCGGGGACAACGGAACGTCAGGAGCCGACACGCGGGCAGGTCAGTCTGTGTACTCGGCTACAATAGAAAGAAGGACGGTGATGTCATCTGGTTTTCCCCCTGTAAGGAAAGAGAAGTACAATCAATTCATCAAATCCAGCCACAGCAGCTCATCATCTGATCATTCCCTCATGGAAAGCTCTTGAAAAAGACAGTTTCAATATTCCAAAGCTGGTTTGGAATACTGCTCCCTCCACCTGCTTTCCAAAATGCAGCTGCACAGAGCTGTAACATTGAACTCATCCAATGAGCACTCTCCTCAGCTGCAGGAGATCACAAGCTGCTAAAAGGAGGGCAGAACCTTGAATGCTCCAAGCCAGCAGAACTTTCTGACAGACTACTGAACAAATGTACCAAAGCCCACCACTGCTTTGGTACAAGCTCCTCAGGAATTTCTACTGTAAATCAAATACCTCTCTGCCATCTTCTCCAGCACTATATTACTGCATCTTCCTAACAGCTACTGAACATTTTCAGCAGTTACTTTTCAGACCTCCACAGCCAGAGCAGCACGCTCAGATCCTGGAGAAATGGCTCAGGGAAGAGGTGATTTGTTTTGTTACAGTCTCAATTCTGCAGCGTCACTGCAGAATGACTGAGCTTTGTAACCACAATGAGCCTGAGCTTTACAGGCAGTGGCTCTAGCCCAGGGAGAAATGCTTAAGGGTCTTGCAGAAAATCCTGCTCTCCCAATACAGAGATAATGAGAACATCTTCACCAGAATTACATTTATTTAAAGAGAAAAAAAAAAGAAGAAAAAGAGCAAGATGTTTGATAGGGCTCTGAACTCTGCCAGGTTTTACTGTCTTCCTGGAGCACAGGGAATAGAACCAATGTAGAGATCAGAAGCGGGGTACTAATGGTACAACGCTCAGAAATTCCAACCCCCCAAAACCACCAAAGAGTGATCAGAATCTGGGCTACAAAGCACCAATAATGGAAAACCTTAAAATAAAACCAAAACCCAACCCCCACACACACACCTAGCTCCAAGGAACAAGACAAGCACAGTTTCCCCAAGTACCCAGAGAACTTGTACCAGGCAGGATTCCTGGGGCAGGAGTGTACTTATTAGATAAGAAAGTCCAATGGAAAGCCAGAGCACTGTGCTCTCGGTGTTCCAGCTGCTTCCCCACGGGAAGCTTCTAAGCAGCGGGGCCTGGGCTGACTCGCGTCAGGAGCTGGGGTCCTTGCCAAACCTTGGTGCTCTCCTGCCAACCCCAGCCTTTAACACTCTGTTTTCCTATCAGATTTTGGAACAGCAGAACTTCACTTTGCTTGAGATTTCTCAAAGATAGCAGGAGTGGGCGGAGAAGAAAAAAACCCTTACCTCTCACATTCAATCCATTGTCACATGCAAACTGTGCGAACGGCGACATGTAAGTGGGATCATACGCCAGCTCGTGAGCTTGCTCAGCAATGCTTCTGGCAGTCTGCTGTATACTCTCATAGTTGGAGTTCTAAATTGATGAGGGAAAAGTTTATTCTTGTAAAAAAGTCATCTGGTAGTTGTTTTGCTGGTGTGTGTCATTTTCAGAGACTCTTGACTGCCAGACCCCTCCCTCAGATGAAAGCACTAGTTGGCACTTTCTTTTCCAAAGGGAACCCTCACCACCTTTTGGGATTTGTAAGTTTGGGTTAGAACTGCAAATCCTCACAGGTGAAGTCCAGACCTCTACTCCCTACCAGCAGCTACAAGACTTGGGTTTGGGGGATCTGTACAATTTAGAAATTCAGAAGACTAACCTTGCAAATAGCCTTAACAGTCTCACCTCAGGGAAGCAGGGAATTTAACAGCTCTCCTAGCAGTTCCCACTGACAGAAGCAGCAGGCTCCGCTGAAGTAATTATGCTTTGCCTCGAATGGCAAGTTTTACTTCTCTGACCTTCTTACCCAAATGGACAAGAGCACATACGGGAAGAAGGGGCACTTTAAAAGTTAGATGAGAAGACATTTACTGAACACACAAACTTTCAACTAACTGAATTTTAAGTGCCTTCTAAAATTTCTGTTTCAGCAACTCTGCTGCTTTACTCCAATGCTTTTCTTGCTCAAGCCAATAGGACGTGTCAACCAGCCACTGCTCCTTGTTTGTAACGATTTTAAAAGGCCCTCTCAGCTCAGGAGTCTTCCTCAAGGTTTGGGGAGTTCGCAGGCAGTTAAATGATTAACTTTGGCCCAACCTCCCAGGGACGTTCAGTGCTTTTCCCAAGCACGCCAAAAGGTGGAGCTCAACGTTCTTCCACAAGGGAATTCCACCTCCAGTGCTCGCCCAGTAACCTCACCCCTGCGCAGCAAAGGGGAGCGCAGCCGGCAAGGGTAGGACCTGGCCCTCCCGACCCCTCACAGCGAGCGGATGGTCTTCAGTACACTCATTACCTTTGCTAACCAGATTAAAGCCCTTGGGACAGCCTGTGCTCACATTTTCCATTTCACAGCACAGCTGCTCAATTTCAGACCTGAATATCTCACTGAGGGCAGAGGGACGGTTGGGACTGCAGGGAGGAGGAAACACCAGAGCCTGCCTGATGGGCAGAGGCCTCTCAGACATTGTGTCTCCAAGGACCCATTCCCTGTCTGACACTACCTTTTTGTAGCTGCAGGATAAGAGCAGGCAAAATTCTTTTAAACCACACTGTAATTCTGTGTGTTAACCTTATTTGCATTTCATAAACTGATTTCCTCAGGGAGGTTATACATATTGATATACCCTACGTATACTTTCCTTTCTGTAAAGTAAATAGCCTTAAGCTAAACATTCTCATCCCAATTAAAATATTTTAATGCACTTCTACTATTTAGAAAGAACCTTTGTGGTCACTAACCTGGAAAAGTTGCCAGAAAATCTGTTTTACAGAACATTAAAGATTTTCAAGCACACACGACCCATGCTACTTTACAATTGCTGGTTTACAACCCTCTAGAAAAGCTTCTGAATATTGTTAAGTGTTTAGCTCCCCCCTCAAACAACTCCTGAGACAATGGTGCATTTTCATGTATATAAACCACAACCTGCAAGCACAGATAGAACACAATGTGTGTGCAGCTGGCCAAGGGTGCTAATGAACATTTCCCCCCCTCCCATCACTAGTTAGTGACATGGGACCAGATGCTGCTAGGGGAATTTATGCTCAAGCTGCTGCTTCTGGATTCAGCCTGGCTGCAGACCCAGGAGACAGCCAGCATCCCCTTTATGTGTGCTGTTAACTGAAAAGCCCCTGAACAGCAGCACTTTGTGCTGGCTTTTTATATAAAACACAGAATTTACATGTATAAAAAGTGATGGCAGTAGCTGCAAGGGATAACCAGGGCAAAAGATGTGAGAGATTCAGAAAGCACACACTCACCTTCAGCTTTTTTAACTCCTGCAGAATCATGTAGTCAGGCATGTTGTCAAACAGTCCGTCTGTTGCAGTCAAGATAATGTCTCCAAGTTGGACATCAAAAGAAGTACTATCAGCAGCATCGGGGCTGTGAAGGTGACAAATGTGTTAAAGAACCCAACTCCAGTTCACCAAGACACCAAACAATGTCAAACTAGCACATCAACAGCTTTTGTCCTTCACTACAGTTATGTGTTGTTCTGGAAAAGGAAGAAAAAATCACTAACTGGAGCTTCTGCACCAGGGTGGCCTGTCAAGAAAGCTACCAGAGAAGGGTGGCTGCAAACAGGTACTGTTCCAGCTGTTACACAAAGGGTTTGCATTTAAAATTCCCAGGTGAACAATCCTGCAAATGCATCTGCTTCCCCAGTGTATCGCCATGGAAACCAGTAAGCAGAACGGTGGCTCAGGACTTCCTGCTCCCTCATCTTGAGCATTTAAGAGAGCTGCACTCGGAAGGACAGTTCAGAACAGCAACAGTCAAAATACTTCATGATTCTGAATCACTGCCTATAATGCAATGGAATATGAAATACATCCGGAAATCACCACCAGGAGACCGTGGCCTCTTGGGTCTATTTATGTCTAATCCATTACACAATACCAAGGGAGTAAAAGAAATAAAATTGAAAAAAAAAATAAATCTCTATTTTGGTCACAAATATTGCTGCAAAACCTGACTCTCAGCGTAACTAAAGACCCTTGAAGAATCTATAAATGAAGGGTTTGTTAACAGGAGGAACCACTGCATCAGAGCCTTGAGCGGTTGCTCAAGTAAGAGGTGTCCCTGCCCATGGCAGGTGGGTTGGAACTAGATGATCTTCAAGGTCCCTTCGAACCAAAACCATTCTATGACTATCCCAGGCCATTTGGCTATGTCCAAAAGCAGCAGAGCTGCTCTGCTCAAATGATTTGTAGCTTCAGGAAGGTTAAGAGAGTGAAGATTCCTGAATGCCTATGCCCATATATAGCCAAACTGAACATCTAACTGGGACAACCAATGAGAAAAAAAAAGAGGTAGTGGAGAAGCCTTTCGACAGCACAGATGAGTACTAATTAACGTCAAGAAGAGCGCAGAAACTAACCAGAGAGCTATAATCACGATTCAGAATTGAAGTGTGGGAGCTCATTTATCTTGTGCTTTCCTCATTCAGTGATGACTCAGATGACTTTGCTTGCCTGATTTCTCCTGGCCATTATCAATTAACCTTGTGCTATTTGTTTGTTGCCTTCCCAGAGATAACACAGTCCCAGAAAAATTTAGATTTTTACAGCTCTGGAATTTCAAACAATCATTTTATTTTAGGCTAATAAATAGGTTGCATTATTTCAGGGTTCTAATTTTAGGGTTCTAATTCCCTGGCTTCCTCAATGGAGTCTGATGATGAAGTAATAAAACCACATGCATGAAAGGTCAGGAGTTTCAACAACGTAACCCAAGGTTTCAAAAAGAGCTCTTTTGGCACTGAAGTCATAACCTTGACTGCACCAGCCTTCGTGTTTCTTAGAATCAACCTGAGTCCAAGCCTTGCATCAAAACCTTACCATGCATTCCCCATGTACTCTGGTCACTCTGAGGACCACTCTATCATCTTCTTGCATTCAGAACAGGCCTATCACTTCACCTGTGTATAGCCTTTCACAGAATCACCAAGGTTGGAAGAGTCCTCAAAGATCACCAAGTCCGACCTGTCACCACAGACCCCATGACTAAACCATAGCACCAAGTGCCACATCCAATCCCCTCTTGAACACCTCCAGGGATGGTGACTCCACCACCTCCCTGGGCAGCACATTCCAATGGTGAACGACTCTCTCAGTGAAGAACTTTCTCCTCACCTCAAACCTAAACTTCCCCTGGCACAGCTTGAGACTGTGTCCTCTTGTTCTGGTGCTGGTTGCTTGAGAGAAGAGACCAACTCCCTCCCAGTTACAACCATCCTTCAGGTAGTTGTAGAGAGCAAGAAGGTCTCCCCTGAGCCTCCTCTTCTCCAGGCTAAACAACCCCAGCTCCCTCAGCCTCTCCTCACAGGGCTGTGCTCAAGGCCTCTCCCCAGCCTTGTTGCCCTTCTCTGGACACCTTCAAGTGACCCAATGTCCTTCTTAAACCGAGGGGCCCAGAACTGGACACAGTACTCAAGGTGTGGCCTAAGAGCTGTATTTTAATCCATATTTGAAACCTGGGTTTTGGTTTTAATTTTTAAATGAATTTTCCATTACTGGTAAGCCTTCACGAGTTGGATGATAGCTCAGTCTGACATTCTTAGTACACAAGACACAAGTACAAGTCTGCCTTTGAAGCAGCTCATTGCTGTGAACAGATTGTCCTTTTCCAATACTCTCATTCCCAGCTTGGTGTTCCGCCAAAGGTTTTTTTGCTGGTTTTGGTCAAATACAATATGCTGCGGGAAACACGAGTTACAGTCACATGCCCCTCTGCTCTATTCTTCAAGTGCTTGCTACCCCACTGCCAAGATATCTAAATTAGCGTACTCCAGACCAGTCTCAAGAGAGCACAGACAGGGACTGGGAACGAGAGCTGCTGGTGAAACCATGCAGGATGATCAACACACACACCAGCTGCAGTCTTATTTTGCAGCAGCTTTACTGAGCAGCAGCTTTCCATGGATCAGAACGTGCCTGGTGCACACCACTGACTGTGGCAATACATCATCATGGATGAAAAATCATTAGCCCAATCAATTCAGAAATGCTGCCTGTGCAACAGCACACAACGTTTGAGGACAAAGAGAGAAATGTTCAGGTTACCTCAAGACAAGGGGGGAGGCAGGTATAGGATCCTTTGTCTGGGACCTACTGGGAGCTGATCTCATCTACAGATTAAAAATTTAAGCTCTTCTCACATCTTACCTGTCACTTAAGACAACTCCTTCTGCTTCTGGTGGAGCTATTGACAGTTGGAACGGAGTGTTGAAGTAATGCTGCTGCTCATCAGATCGATGGACTACTTCTCCCCCCCGGACCACCAAAAATCCAGAATCTCCCAAGTTGGCTGTATGTAAACGGTGACTTGTCCTGTCCAGAACGACTATACACGCTGTGCTGCTTCCTGCAGACAGAACAGGAACTGAGTTAGCCCTGCAGAACATATTTGTTCTCTCACTGATTTGATTCATACTGCAATTATTCACATATTCACCCCAGCTTACAAGAGAAATGGAAATACTCAATAATGCCAAAATTAATACATGATAAAACCAGCAAAATGCCAGAAATCCCTGCAACACAAACCATGATTTTTGTGCAGAACTTACTTTTTCTGCTTTGATTTTGGTAAACACATTATGCTGACAAATACCTGGTTTGTTCCACTTTATTTACAGTTTTCCATCCCACCATATGTCAGCACATTCTGCTATAGGGCTGGATTGACAGAACTCACATAAAATACTGAAATTCCCAAATCATGGAGATAATAGAATTCTAGCAGCATCCATACAATGCTAGGCACTCTCCATACAGTTTCACTCACCAGCTGTAAATAAAGCACACCAAATAAAGAACTGCTTGAAATTAAGTATTAGGCCTTAATGTGTGACTCTTGTCAGAACATTAAAATGCTTTTCTTTCTGGTGTGGCTCTGTGGAGCTACCTTCATGTGCAAAACAATAAATCCCGTCACGTCTTCAGGATATGAACTTTACAACTTTAAAGAAAAGACGTTTCAGAGACAAATACAGTTCCAGGTCAAAGAAGGACAGAACAGAAAAAAATGTCTACTTGTCAGCCATGCTCAGGACTATCCCAGCCATGCCTGAGGGCACTGAGGAATTCTTGGTTCATTCACTGGGATGGAGCCACCAGCTGTGCTTGGTTGCAAGCCACAGAACTAACTGTGCTGCAAAGATATCCATCCACAGACTACATCCTTTACAGCAAAGGGCCATTACTGACTTTCTGCAGACAGGACAGCACAGCCACCTTAAGAACTGTCATTCCTTTTATTTCCTCCTTTGAAGAGTGTGAAATAAAGCTAAAGCGTTACCTCACATCTGCCTTTAACCTAAGTCCCCATATCACTGGCTGGTTCATCTTCTATCCTAGTGTCCTTCCAATGGAAGCCTCCAAGCAGAGCTACACACTGGGAACACCACAAGCTTGCTAAGCTTACAAGCAGGCTTGCTAATGCCAGTCCAGTTGGCTCTGGACATCACCTCTTCCAGATGTTTCCCTTTCCAGTACATGGAGCTCCCCGTGATATACTTGCACTTAGCCTCTTTGCTAATGCATAAGACCTTCTCCACTCTCACTGAAATAGCAAGTTAAAACAGTACCTTAGGAAGTACTCAGATTTGATGTGGCAGTATCCAAGATTGTTCTGCCACACAAGAACAGTGTTTAGACAACAAGTGGCACAGTTTCCTCCCATTTCAATTCTATTTTAAAATACTGGCTAGATTCAATTCTGATGAACTTAAAGAGACTTACAACAACAAGGAAAAGCTATTGCCTAATGGATCCTCTTTAATGAAGTGCTCTTCTTTCACTTTATTTTTAAAATAAAGTGAATTGCCCTGTTGTGGCAATTCCAGGGTTTTATTTCTCCTTCTAAAAATACTGTTCTTGGTTAAAGGAGAAACACTGAGGATCATTAGTTTCAAATTCTAACTCTATTAGCAGAGTGTAACCAGGAGGCCATGTGTGGAATGCAGATCTTGTGACTCAGCATAGGCTGCTTTTCAGAACTAGAAAGGTCAAGCCAAGCAGGGCTGCCTCCCTCTGCAGAGCCCTTGGGAGAGCTCTCACCAGTGGCCCACTTTGTAGATCACTTACAGCCTCATCTGCTTTACACAAATAAGCACCACTAACCACACAGAATCCTAATGTAATTACTGACTACAGCTATTTTAGTGAGACTTAAGGTCACTTCTGAGGTTTGAACCTATTCTTTAGGCATATAATGCGAGAACATCTGTTCCCAAGCTCAGCAGACAAGTTAAATATAGCTTACACAGCACTCTTCTGGCACAGAAGCTTAAGGTCAGGTGAGAAGCATGCATATCACACAGGGCAACATTTTCTTGGTGCACAAGGGGTCACATGCCCTTCAGAAAAGTGTTCTGTTTGCAAGGTTGGCAGCTGAGGCCAAACCTTGCCCCTCTACCTGCTCACCATTCCCAAGGCAGCTAGGTGCCCTGCCTAAAATAAAGTCTGATAGAGAATACGCTAAGCATCTGCTTCCAAAAAGACAAAAAAAACCCAAGACTGTAATGAATTCCCCTCACACAATTATAAAAATAATACACAGCAGCAGCGATATAAACTGCTTCAGTCAACCAGTTTAGTTTGGAATTTATTGGACATAAAAGGCAAGAGGAGCAGAACTGCGTCCAGTTCTCGTCAGAAATGCTTTTGCTTGCAGAGCTGAAGCCACAACCAAGTTTTCAACAGAGAACAGTTATTTATACGTACATAACAGAGCAGGAGCGCACATGCCAGAGCGTGTTCTGCTGCAGAGCTCATTTTGCAAACTCCCTGCAAGCACTGGTGAATTACCACCCTTTTTTGTTTGCATGTTATAGATATATGCACACATATATGTATATTTTAACACACACACACACAAATGTTCCCTGCATTTCTAAATCAAGTTTTTAAAAGCACAAGAGAAATTAATGATGCTACAGCACCTACATTCCTGTGGGTTTGGTTAATTAAGGTCTGCCTGCAAATTTGTTGCAGAAGCTGACAGCAGATTTAAGCAACCTTGACCAAGTACACGTCTAGACAACAAACAGAGATCCAAGTTATTGATGTTTGCTCTCTTACCAAGCAAAGGTACTTTGTTCTGCAGCAGCTCACAATAACCTGCGGTGAGGATCCCAACAGGATTGCTTGGTACAAACCGTCCTTCTTTAACTAAACGTTCACAAGTTCGCATTAGAGTCCCTGAGAACTGAGAAGGGTCAACCCCATAGTCTCTCCAGCCGCCAACACCATCTGCTACCCCTAGAAGGAAACAGAAAAAGAGTTAGATGAAACAAAAAGGTTTTCAAAACAAGGTTTTTAGCTTTTGATATCACTTATGATACTCAGTAGCTAAAATGTATGACATAGCACCTGCCTGAAAAACATTCTGGATTGAGAAAAACAAACTTTTTAAGCATTAAAGATAACTTCTGACATTAGCTCCTAAGCAAACCTCTAAATATCATCTGAATTGATGAAGAAGAGGTCAAAATCTAGTGGTGTGAACTCTGCAAGGAGGCTGACTTCACTAGTAACAGGGATTTTGGTAGGATGAGGGGGACTCAATCCCATTAACCTTTGACTATTCCATTAAAAGAGAAGTAGTTTTATTGGTTTTAAATGGGAAGTTGTTAAGATTAGGTAATACAGAAGTTACAAACTCTTCCCCACTACTCAGTAGCCCAAGTTTTTTTCTCAAGCTACTTGTTCCCATGAAGGATAATGTTTTCTACTTGGTAACATCCATTTCCGTGGAAACTAAGCTCCCATTTAACAAGTGTATTCAAAAAACACCTAACCAACACCATGTTGGGCCCTGCCCCTTCCAAAGAGTTTGCTGCTTACAGCTTCAGCCAAGCAAGAGAAAAATAACATCCAGTCAAATTTCATTCAGTTATTCAAACCAATCTAGATTATCAGAGAAATCAGACCCGTTCTGCCGCAGTTTGGGAAGTTTCTGAGGCAAAGAGCAAAGATGGATAGAGAAAGGTGGGGTGCTCAGGGGAAGATAAGCAGCAAATATGACATTCTGCTGGCCATTTGGCTGAGATATTTTGAACTTTCTCAGCTGGCCTTACTGATAAAAGACTGTCTGAAGGTATTATTTATGAAATAGAAGTATTTCTCCTTGGAAATTTTCCCCCCAAAATCTTTTTGATCCTCAGCATGTGAAGGACCAATCATTCCAGGCACGGGTTTCCATGACGTAATAAAGCTAAAATAGGATGTTCATGATAAAACACAAAGAGCCAGTTTCAGAGCTCAGACTGTGCTGAAGAACAACAATCCCCTTAGAAAAGAAAAAAAAATAAATAATAAAACAAAAAGCTACTATTAGCAAAGGCACAAAAATTTGACTGAGAAGGTAAACCCCAAGTTTGCCTCATCTACAAACGCCCTTCACATCGGACACTATCTGAAACCGAGACGGAAGCTTTAGAGCTGACCTTGGCACGAACTATAATCTGACAAGAGGTTATAGCCAGATTCTGAACAGCCTATCAACATTAATCAGATTTCTCCCAAAAATAGTGCACAACCTTTGAGACACCTGCTTTGCCCCTTGGCTTTCTTAGAAGAATGCTGGAGGAAGGCAAATCCCTGTATTCACCACTTCGGCCCAGACCCTTGGGAAGAAGCTCCCGCAAAAGCCACCCCGGCATTCTCAGAAATGCCTTTTCTGGTTTCTTCAAGAACAACCTAATCTAATCCTCTCATTACAGGTCCCACAACCTGAGGTTAATACTGGATTAACCCTTCGTTTTCTGCTGCCACAGACAGAGATTATTGAGAAAAAGTTGTAGTTCTAGAATTTCAAATAGACACTAAGCTGCAGTTGAGATGATGACACTTGCCTTACATGGAGTTACCAGAAGAATGGCTTTTTGCCCTTTAAGATGAACACAGCCCAGTGGTACCTGGGTTTGCTACACTGCTGTGCTGACAACAGAGCTAATGCAAAGAGAAAATGATGTTGGACAAGTACTCTCTCTCCAAAGACTTTGGTTCCTAAGGTGGTTACAAAACAAGCTCAGCAGATGTTATGGAGTCCCCTCAAGCAATCAACAAACCATTTTTGCACTACCTTCTTGGGAAAAATGTCTATAGGAACACTACAGCAGTAGTACAGAGTACAAGAAAGCTGTCACGGCAAGCACCTGAGAATGTTCATTACCAAAATCTGTTTCAAGTATTAAAGCAAAAATAAGAGCATGCCACCTGATCTCCTTTGCTCACTTCTTACTCCAGGGCAGGAAATCTGAATCCATAATCATGGCAGCACAGTCCATACTCTATCTTGAGCCATGAAATGGCTTTGTCTGCCTGCCTTCCTGTCTGCTTTCAGCAAGCTATAAACAGCTTTATGTACATTCTGCAAGGGCCTTCCAAGACAATCACCCTCTAGATGGTCCTGGCTTAGCTCTGCACTACACTTCAGAAAACAGATTCTCTGCCTAACAATCAACTTGTGTTCCTGCAGGCACAGGAACAAACAGGACCACCAGTCATGAGTAGGCCCCACAGTACGTAACACCTCCACAGCTCTTCAACTCAGGTACCACCATCTTTTTCTTGTCCTTTCCCTAAAAGGACAATGTAGGGTTGTCTGCAAAAGTTTGGGGGTTTTCCCTGCCTTTCTTTCCTGACAAACCACACCACCACCTGTATCTCTAAAAGGTGCTAAGTCAGTACACTTAGTTTACACTAAATGACCTTGTTGGCTTCCAAAGCATGGTTCATAAACACTGCCAGAGCAAGCAAATGCTTCCTCCTGCTTCAGCACAGAGCCAGCAATTCCTGCTGCCAACAATATCAAAGCACATTCAAGAACCCCTATATCACCCAGAAAACACCTCACTAGATCAGTTTTGCTTTGAAAGAAGATTTTAATAGTGCCAAAGATCTTTATCTATCCTGTCCTATCTGCAGCATAGTTACAGTGTCTTGACATTTCTCATTCTCAACACAAACTGAACAGGAAAGGAATGTGTGATTTAAAAATAAACTAAATAAAGTGCTACTGAAATACATGAAATGGAAATGAGAATAAAGTTTACGAAAACGTTTTGATAGATGATATGCAGGAAACAAGGAGCAAAACTGTTTGTGAGATATTTCAAACTCCTGAAGTGGCAAAGCCTGAAAACTCAACTGATAAAAAATGGACAAGCTTTTTTTATGTGCTAACATGTTTCTTTTGTCACCAAGGGAAAATTCAGAGGTACTTCTACTAGCAGCATCACTGTCAAGGAATAAAGCCAAGCTCTAGTCATGTATATTATTTTTGGTTTCATCTAAGACCAAAAAAACCCACCCTAAATACTCAAAGTAACTACTGCCTCAACAAGTTCAAATGATTACTCAGCTTGTCATTTCCTCTCATTTCACCATAAAACATTAAATACTGTTTTCTAATATCTACCATTTAACTTAAAGATCTTAATCTTACAAAAGAGGAATTACAGGACATTTGAGATGAACTGAGAGGAACTCTTGAAATGGAACTGTACACTTGATTTCTTGTAAGCCATTCAGTAAACCAGAAATCGTATTTCCTTGGATTTTCCCCTGTTCAAGCCCATGCAGAAATTATCCAAAGATCCCTGTGACACAGTGAAATGCCTGTGGCAAGATGAACCACCACTGTAAATAAAGCAATTGAAAATTTCACAATAAATTACTTCAAAACAATAAATACTTCTCAAGTATTTAACCTTCCTATGGAGTCTTCTCAGAATCATTGGGAGTTAACACTCTACTACATTGCCTTCTGCTGGGAAAAGACACAAATACTACTGCCAGATCAAATACTTGCTGCATGTGTCAGTCCAAAAACTGGCTCTTTCTAACTCCTGATTCAGTGTATCAAGATCTGTCAGGGGGTTGGGAGACAGTTGTAATGAAGTTTCCAAACAAAGCACAAGGAACTCCTGCTGCAGCACTGAAAGGGAGCAAGTGAAGAGACCAGTACAGAAACTGGTTAAAATGTACTTCAAAATGATAAAAGCCCCTTGGGATAAAGTACCAGTTAAAATGCAAATGTGAAATTTTGACTGCCTGCACCCAAGAGGTTAACTGCTGAAGCCTGGGGAACAGCTAGCACTGGACCTAGTAACACGCTACTACTCACTGCACCCTTCTGTAAGCCACATCCTCAGACGTTTTACCTAGTTCAGAGCAAATATAAACTCAACAAGCTTAAAGTTCAGAACAAAATTATAATAATCAAACCCTGCTCCAGATAAATAATGTTATGAGTGGCAGTTAGCTGGCAAGCTGCCCATGGTCAGAGTCCAAAAATATCACCCTGTCCCCAAAATCTCCTGAAATAATAGTATTTTCAGATGTTGCATCAGCTAAGAAGAATCATCAGACACGGAAGCAGCAGGCAGGCACAAGGGTGCCAGCAGAAATTGCTTTTGCATGCAACCACAATTAACTTTGTAAGACACTCCACACACCCTACTGAACTTTCCATTTCTTGAGATCCTTACCCAAATTAGAGATGAATCACTCAAAGGAACATCAGAAGAATGTATTTGTGTCTGAATCAAATATAGTAAAAGGCTAAAATGATAACCAATCTGCAGCTCTACACAAGTTTGAAATGCAGCACCTTGTACTTGTCAACATATCAGAACTGAGATGAATTGATACGATTCCTTGTTTTATCAGTAATGACATAAATCTCACACCCAGACAGGTTCTGCACCAGAAGCATGGCACATACTCAAAGCCAGCACTAACTCTGAGCAGCTTCACTGGCAGTAGGTATGCAACCAAAATATTACAGCCAAATGGTGTCTATCCCCCACAAAGGTTTTAATGAAGAACTAACCTGGGTAAATTCAAATCCCTGAAGGCAGATTGTGTGTGACTGATAACCAGCTGCAGAAGGAAAGGTTACTTATTCACATTGCATTTTATAACTTACAGTAGACCTTGAACCACTTTTGCATAAAATAAAGGTACTGGAAGAGTAACTGGCTAAGTGACAAGGAGCAAAAAGTAAGAAGCAAAGCGAGAGATGATGTTGAAGAACAAACTGAAGGAGGAATAAGGAACTGACAAAATTAAATTGTGCATCTGCTTCCAGAAAAAAAGCAACAGTTCTTTATCTCTTTCCCCCACCCCTATAAATATATTGGTGCTCCTGAAACAGGCTTTTAACAGCTAGATCTCTTACCTGTTTTATTTAAGCCTGAGAAATGGCTCAGGGGATTTGACGAGCTACAGGAAAACCACTATGAGTGATTTCTGAAAGTTTTGTAAGGGCTTTCCTGCTCTAGCTGGAGATGTCCCTGTGCAGTGCAGGGGGGCTGGACAGGATGACTTTTGAGGGTCCCTTCCAACTCGATTCTATGATTCTACATAGTTAGAACTATTCAAGCTATGAAGGTGCTGAGCACCCATGGAGCTTATTTTCATAGCTGACAGTAGGCCCTTGGACGATGAAAAGGGTCAAGTACTGCAGAGAGACATCAGCCCAACTGTACTGAAATTATATGCAGCCTGAACAATCTCAGGCTCACAATATTAATAGTGTGGGTGAACTAAAGTAAACAGCAGGAGATCTTTGCAACATTTCCTGCAACACAGGTATGATTAATGCCTCATCTAATGCGCTGTGTCCAGCTCTGCTTATTTCCTTCTGCGATTTCTGACAGAACCTGATTTTTGTTCAAGCTAAGGTCTGTGTATGAGTGGAAAATTCTGCTCTCAGTGAGTATTGAGATCACTTAAGTGTTCAACTGCTAATTCTGATCAGGATAGGATGTGTGCAGTGCTCTTCCAGAAACTTTGGTGAAGAATAATGACCAGACTTTAGTTTCATTCTCAGAACGAGAGCCACCACATTTCTAAGAGGTTACATTCAATGCTGCTTAAGAACAGCTCTGCTGACATTTGGATTAACTGTATTGACAAGAATGTCCTGTCAGTGAGTACAAATGTTAATGGGGATGTACCTCAACAAGTGACAATACTTAGGCTCCCATGCTAAAAAGAAAGTTTCATTTGGTCTATTACAAACTAAGACACATAGACAATTTTTTTTCAGATGACTGACTACTCCTCCTAAGTTATCCTAAGTTCTCCCAAAGCAGGTTAAGGCTACTCTGAAGCAAATATATGTATATCTATCTCCATCAGTGTGATAATTTGTGATAAGACAGCAATCTCTTCAGTAGATACAATACCAAATAAATCACTTAACATAGTCTTGTATGACCTTCATGCATCAAAGTAAGAATTGCTTTCTCCTCTATAGTTGCCAGAACAACCTTGACGTTTCATCCACAAATCCTTTTACATTTTGTACTTATCTTGATGTCAGTGAGACTAATAATATTCCAGGGGAGTTTTACAGACCTCCTACATAGGCTGCTGACAAACTCAATTTTGAAATAAAGTGCAACTCCCTTCAGGTTAGAGTAGCTGCCCCACACCACCTTTCCTCCACTCCTAAGTGAGTTCAAAATCAAGATATGCAGCAGATAAAATTTGACAACTGTTCTAACTCTACAGTGGACACACAGCATCCTGCTGCCAGACAGTTTTTGATCCTACTGCTGCTGGAGGACAGAAGTAGTTTTAAAGACCTGTCAAGTCACACTGGCTACACCCAAACTTCTACCCAGCAGAGACATTGTATAAGTGATGCTGTCACAGGATGCACATTGGTTGCTGTCATGTTTCAATAATGAGTCACACAACAGCTTGGAAAATCCATGAAAAAAAAATCAGCAAAGACATTAGAGGCATTCCTGATAAGGCAGGAATAAGCAAGAAAAGGCAGATCCTAGCAATAGAAAGAACAATCACCAGCATGAGACATCTCAAAACTTACAAACAAGTTTCCATGTTTAGTTTTCTGAAATAAGTAAAATGCTTAAATAAAGTGTTCAGGTTAATTTTAAAGATTTTGCCCCCTGCACACTGAAAATTGTGCTCATGCTAATGAGGAAAACCAGTGGCATCAGTTTCTGAAAAGGTTTTTTCCCAGCTTTGAAAACCAGTATTTCTGTCCTCAAAAGTTACACAGACACGCCTTCAGATGTGAAGTCTACCAAGTCTCAAGAAGATATTTGAATATTCTGAGGCTCTGGCCAGCCAAAAGACTTGGTGGTGAACATACAGCAAAGCAGAATGTGGTACAAGCCGCAGCAAAACGGAAACACTGGCCTGAATCATAAAGCTCTAGAGATTAACATTAGTAAAGCCATTTCCTTTTCTCAGTGATCCCTGAAGAAACACTCTGAATTTCTTGTTTCTCCCTGAGCTGAGAATGGGAAGAAAAACATGCAAATTTCACAGGTACATCCCAGACAAAAGTCAAAATAAGAGACAAAAGGACTCAAGTACATCAGTGAGAGGCCTTATCAAGCCTTTACCAGCTATGGGAGGACTGGAAACAACGTGAGTCTTCATAAGATTTCTGATGACCTTAGAACTAAGCACAGGTTAGAAGACCTGTGAATTGAATTTTCAGCCTTTAGACTGTGCAGCATACATCTAACAAAAGAAGTCTTTAGAATTTTTGTATCTGCTGTAAATAAACTGTCAACTTTTGTTTGACCTAAGAAAATCCCCAAGCATTCATGCCAAACTGCTGGGAGTAGCTCTTTCACTGATACACCACACCCAGATCCATCCTACACAAGCATGCTTCCCATAGATTGGTTCTAGAAAAGACTGGCAAGAAAGAATTGGAAATTAATTATCTGGCCTGACTTTGTCACCAGTAACTACCAGGGGAGACTAAATCTAAGTAATATATTTGAAATGTCCTGTTTTCTAAAAGCATTCTTGCTGCATCCAGTGTTCACTTTGGCTAAAACCACATGAGCCTCTTCATTACACTAACAATGAAAAATGAAGCTTGAAATTTGTTGAGGAGAAGCTAGGCAGGCATTGAGTTAGTACTGCATTTATGAAGGTCTTAAAAATTAGGCACAGGACATGAGATTTGTGGGGAAAGTAAGAGGAACTGAGGGAAGGAAAACACTGGTGCTGAAACTCATTTTGTGGCAGCGTAGAAAAGCTGTTTGAGAAAGGGAGAGGCAAAAGATGATCAGAGTAGCAGAAACAAGGAGATAGCTACTCTCTGTAAATTTAAGGACTACAGAAGAGAAAGCATCAAGTTAGACTGTATCAAAACCCATCCTGAGCATTACTGTTTGCAGAATGTACAGTGATCATGGGGTTTGGGGGGAGTGGGGGGGGTGCTGAAAAGCAATAAAGAACTAACACAAAAAGAGCCTTGTAGGGAGGGGGCTAAAAATCATCATCCTGCAGCTTTTTTATTTAAATCATTTTCTTTTTAGTACTCAAGACTTTCTGATCTGAAGCCTTCACTGCTGTTTTATCCTTAAGTGGAGCTAAAATTCTGTTTGTTTGCAAGTTGCCATGAAAATTAATGCAAAGACCAACTCAGAAATGCAATTCTCTGTTAATTCCAGCAGGAAAACAAGACAAGCTGTAGGTCCACATATGGCAATTACCAAATATGGCCAAAAGCCCCTAAACATCATCAAACGGGTGCTAATCCACCCACTTTCTCCATGCAAAGAGTTCACCTCTAAGTAAAGCAGATCCTGCATTTCTCTTAAGGGCAAATACCGATTGCTCAGTTATTTATCAGTGCTGGCCTAGTATGAACTTTAAAGGCCGCCAGCCTTAGTCACATGTTGAAGTAAGATTGTCCAGCAGCTAATTCTAACAGGAAAAAAAAAGTTTCTCTGGAACATGCACAACAGAAAAGCTTCATAGTATCTAAAAATGCATTGACCAGTTTGTCACATCCCCTTGAAAGCTGTAGCATCACCCTTAGAGTAACAGCCCTCTCAGAAACAATATTGCTTATTGTTACCTAGGACCAGCTTAGCCTGACAAAAAGCCTCAGCTACATTAAACAGCAACCAAGATATGGTGACAGCACCAAACAGTGAGAATCGACAAGCACTGTCACATCATGAGACACTGCAGTGCAATCCCACCAGTTTTAATTTTAATGAATAAATAAATAAACAAACAAATAAATAAGGGCAAAGGGAGGAAGCTCTCTTTTTTTCTTTTTTAATGTCAAAGCATTGGTGAAAATTTACTTCTGCCACTTGCTCAAAAACTAACTTTAGCAGAATGTCAGTTACCCACATTCAACCTTGGCTGCAGAGTAAAAAGGTCAAGCATTGTCAAAAGCAATGCTGGCCCTAAACTGAAGATTCCATTGATTATCTGTAATTATTCACTACTTCTAAAATCCAAACCCTTAAGATTCTTTTCACATGTGAATCCAAACCAGGGAGTGCAACCAGGGCAGCACAAATAATTGAAACTGAAGTTTGACATTTGAAACCAGTCTCAATGTCACTTTGCCTTTCACTTGACAAGGACACAGCTAAAATCAGGAAGTGTCCGTTTCAATGGTCCTTTATGTAGCAATGCAATACATATACATGGGGCTTGGTTAGTTTTAAAGTGAAATGCACTACAGGCTGTTTCTCTGGCTATCGAAGCCACTAGGCCTTACGAGCACCTACAGGTTTCAGAAGTACCAAGGCTGGGCCCCGACACCTGGCACGGACAGAACCCCATGCCAAAGGGGGACTGAGCCAGGTGCGAGCGGAGCAAAGAGCACAAAAGCTTTCGTTTGAAACAATAAAAAAAGAGAACTCGCACTGACATTTACAGGCGGAACCGGCTTCTTTGTCTACGACCACAGACTGAGCTGCTTCGCCATGTGCGGCTCAAGGAGGGGAGCTCACGACGCCGAAGCCACCTCGGCACCCCCCAGCAGGGCCCCGCCAGCACTCACCCAGCACATCTGCCGTCCGGTGCCGGGCCACGAAGCAGGCGTCGTCCCCGTAGCACATGCCTTTCTTGAGGATGCCCTTACGGAAATCTTTGCCAAAGCCACAGCTGGCTGTCACCAAGCTGTAGTCACGGGAGTCCGTCTGCGAAAGGCCGCCCAGGACTGCCCGGGCTACCAGCCTGCCATACGAGAGCACCGAGAACATGGCGTGGGGAGCCCAACAGCCGAGAGCCAGGAACGCGGGGAGCCACCGGCGCAGCCGCCTCCTGACCTGCGAGCGCCCGCCGCAGGGCGCCAGCCTTCCGCTGCCCTCCGGCCGGCTCGCCTCAGCCCCGGCCGGCTCGCCTCAGCCCTTGTCGGCCCTACCTCTCCTCGGCCCGATCCGGCCCCTCTCCCTCCCCCGCCGCGGGCTGCCTCGCCCCTCCGGGCCGGCTCCCGCCCTCACCCCCGCCGCCCGCGCTGCCCCTCACGCCCCACGCGCTGACCCGTCACGGCGGGGTCTGAAGGCAGCGCCCCCGCTTTCTGCACCGCTCCCCACACTTTCCAGGCCCCCCCCCCCCGAGGGGGGCTCTAGCTGCTCCCCGGCCGGCTGGCGCTGCCCCGCAAAGGCCTCCGGACGCCCTCCCGCCGCGCCGTAGAGGTGGCTCGGTCAGAGCCGCCGGTGCCCGCTGCGGCGCCCCCGCACCCCGCCGGCCGCAGCCGCCATCTTGGCCGCGCGTGCTGAGGCCCCGGCTTTCGGCAAACGAGGGGGCGGGGAGGTCAGCCCCGCCCCGCCTACAGTGCGCTTGCGCGACACATAGTACCCGCTCTCATTGGCTCCCGGCAGCGGCTAATTTGCATGCTGCAGGACAATAACACCGGGCGGCTCCCGGCAACCCCCGCGGCAACGGCTGCGGCATGGCGAAGTGGAGTGGGGCCTGTTCGTCCTGGAGCCCAGCGGGGCAGACCCTCAATGGGCCTGTCGGTGGGGGCCGGGAGACGGTTCTCCAGCTTGCTGCAATTTTACCTGTAATTATTCTAATTAGGTTTTCGACACTAGGACAACCGAGGCGATGCCTAACCTAGATACTTGACCTCCACGCCCATATCGGGCCGCATGTCTGGCATGCTCCAAATAACTCAAAAGGACTTGGTGGCCGTTTGTACTTTCTGGCTATTAAGGACGGTTATGTGAGTCATAGCACATGAAAAATTATTTTTAAAGAGCAACTCCTCATGTTTTCCCTGAAAGGGTGCGGCTGGGGACAAAGCCAGCTCACTGCAGCGCGTGATGTTTTGTGGTTTCTGTGGAAATCCATGAAAGTGCAGAGTTCTAATCCATTTTAGGTAGGAGACATGAAATGCCAAACAAAACCCTGACCAGAAGGCCATACTGTGCAGTCATCACGCAAAAAGAAAACAGTAAAACAACTTTAATTGCAGGTGAGCATGATACAAAAGCAGCGAGCTGGCTTTCATGTGTCCTCTTGGACAGCTTCAGAGATACCAACAACTTCAAAGCACCCACACTTTAAAGACCCACCACGTTCAAAACAAACCTTAATTCTCTTTGCAGCTGGGTTTCCCATGCTGCTTTTGGGTGTATAAAATGGCTCATGCCTTTGGAAGTCTCCCAGCAGGTAACTGCACAACATGTGCAAATTTGTGCATGCACAACATGTAAAGAAGCTGCTGCTGTGTTATATAACCCGAGGTAGGTAAATAACAAAACAATAGGCAGGGGTAAATGAAGCGGAGGTAGGTGTGAAACCTGAACCCCAAGCTGACTCTGGTGAAAGGAAAAGCTCTGTGGCATATTCCATGGACCCAACCCACAGGGCATGTTATTGGAGCTCGTCATTATAACAGTGTTAAAAGACAGCATTTCACTTGCTGTGTAATGAGACAATATTCCTCCCATTTCAACTGCTAAAGGCATAAGCAGTGCATGAAAATTTTCCTCCTCAAGCTGAACTCATACCCAAATGGATTAAAAAAAATTATTCTGCCTGTTAGAATGGGGAGAAGGAAAATACAGGGAACACAAAGAGCAGCCCAGGCCTGGCCTTGGTGAATTAGAGGAGTCGTGCAGCCAAATTTGCAAAGGTGTTGGAGATAAGGGTGTGCTGCTGCCAAGGACCATCAGGGTGTGTGAGGTGACAAACTACTGACTAGGTGCCTGTCCTCAGCAGCAAAAGGTGCTGTCTCACCCCCTCCTGTATCACTAGCAGGAAAGGGAAACACGTACTTCCCCCTACTGAGTTATTCTTTCCCTCCAACTCATTCTTCCTCCTTTTCTAGGTCCCTTCTAAGGTTAAGTCCAGATTACTCATTTTTGTTTAACATAGCAGATTTCCATAATGGCTGCAATGCCAGCGTGCCCTGGGACAGCTCTGGTTAGTGTGAGGTGATCTGTCGTATACTGGCTGGGTGTGCATTGCCTTTCAACCTGTGATCTCCCACACACATCCCACTAAAACCAAGTTCCCGTGCCTCATCTGTATCCCAGAGCTGGATGGGACACTCTTCAGACTGCTTTGCCAATTAGCCATGGCTCATACATTGAGAAACTTGGCAGAGCATGACTCTGTGTTTGGGTACTGGCTCTCACACCCAGGCATGGCGCGAGTAGCTCATATGCCTCCCTCCCTGGTCACCCACCCAGACAGCCAAGAAAGACTATATGATTTACATGATAATTAGTAACCTTTGCTGAACTCCTTCACTCCTGCATGATACTGTATCCATATTGAAAATTGCAGTTGGTTTTCATTCAGAGAAGCACTTGGCTCTGTGAGGTAAAGAACAACCATTTTGAATTAAACAGGACAGAACTAGTTTTCCCCACAGCTCAGTACCAGTTCTGGTAGTTCTCCCTGTAAATCCCTCCCACTACATGCCCTGCTGTCTCGCTCAGTATTATTCTTGTACCCTGAGGGTAAATATCCTGACAAGTGATATTTGTTTAAAATTCTCAAAGGCACAAATTTGGCACAAAATCTGGGCCAAAGGGCATCCCCCTGGTTACTGCAGCTGGGTGGAATCTTCCCACCTCAAAGTCCAAGATCCATTTACATCATTTCAGCTGCAAAACAGAATGAACTCTTCCTGCTGGGCTTACTCAGCCAGCCTGATAAATGCAACGGGGAGCACTCAGCAGAAGCGCTGCGCGATGTAATCGACCATTGGAGGCACAAGCAGTTTTTCAGCTTGTATTAAGACTGATTCACTTGTAGCTGACGTCAACCCTCCTCCCTGGTACCTCAGCCTTGGCTTTGGAATATGATAAATATTACCTGTAATGCCATCTGCTGTACAGAGACAGCCCAGGCTTCACACTATTTATTTAAGGGCTAATGCTGTGCTTGACCGGAATGCGATTTATTTCAGCTTGGTTTGACTTTGTTTTGACTCTA
Organism: Melanerpes formicivorus; assembly: GCF_026170545.1. NCBI lineage: Eukaryota > Metazoa > Chordata > Aves > Piciformes > Picidae > Melanerpes > Melanerpes formicivorus. The sequence continues at coordinate 2,193,301 of NW_027142424.1, read as the reverse complement.
ATTAAAAATGCCTGTCCACTTGATTTTCTAAAGTGATCTGTCACCAAGCAAACCCAATGTTTGCCTTGAAAAAATGGAGTTCAAGACAGCATAGTTAGCATCAAACAAAAAAATATTGTGAAAAAGATGACCCTGGACTTCTCCACATGAAAGAGTCCGAAGAAGATGCCGAGTCATAAGATCACCATCTCAGGATGGGGAACTAAGACCTCCCAAATCCTAGCTCCCCGACATCCTAGAGACCTGATTGATTTCGTGCATCAGTTTCTGCCTCAGTTCATTTAGAACCTTGCCCAACCCATACAGCTTCTCTATAAAATACAAAGGATTATAGTTTAATGGTGACTCTTGACTTCTGGTCAGTGGTAAAATTGTTTTGAATGGCACCAAGCTGAGAACAGATTTAGATCAAGTAATGCACATACAAAGCTGCTTCCTTGCAGGACTTTCTCCTCATTTAAAAGGTTTAACAGGAATGATACCACTTCCTAGAGAAGCTCTTTCATGATACTCTGGTGAGCATTTTTTATTACTGAAAACTTTCTAACACTACAGCCTGAGTCAGTTAAAAACCTTGTACATGCTGTGGTTCAGAAAATACACATTCTGCTAGTAAATAGCTTCAACAGCTCATCCATCATCATTTAGGAAGACCATGGTTATTAAGCTAATTCTGCTCTTAGATTAAATGTACAAAGCTAAAATGAAATTCTTCAGTCAAAAGGATATTTGTCCATGGGCAGAACTTCTGTGGTTGTTCTGCTGCAGAGAAACATTTTGGCTTTGCCACTTTACTTAGATTTGGGTATTTGCAGCTATGTTCAGGACGAACAGCGCACAGCTCTGAAAACCCCACTGTCTTTTGTTCTGAGGAAGAGCAATAATTTTAGATATGCAAAAGCAACTAAATTATTTAAACCTCCATTTTAACAGGGGAGGGCTGTGGTGAGAGTCATATAGTTAAACAATAAAATTCAACTGAATTATTAAGCTTGGATGAGGGCAACTGAAATATAAGGAGTGCTTTTGGCTTAGTCTTAGCATTTCATAAAGATACCTGTGCTAGTTTTATGTGCTCATAAGCAGTTACTTCTGCTGCTTTTACTGCACTTGATGGGACTTAATCCTGCCATGTTTGGATTGCAAATGCCACGCTACAGTGTTTAAATGCACATCAAAATCTTGCTGCTTAAAGCAGAATTAAAATAGTAAGACAGTAAATCCCTTAACATGGTTTTTAATAGACAGCAATCTACTGCATCTTAAACTGCTTGAATTTTCATGTTATCAGCCCTCCCACGTAAGGCCCACAGTGCCCTTTTTCATCATTAATTAGCTCATGTTGATAGGATAAATGAAAATCTCTGTGATGGAGAATATGCATTATTTAGCAATGTCCTGATCTTGTCCCACACACTGTGGAGTTTCCTCTTTGGAACCTGCTTCAGAAGTCTTAACACAAAGGTGGGTTTGTGGTGGTAGGATTCTTCAAATGTTTTTTTCTTATACTTAGCTTTTGTCTTGCCTTTCTTCTCTGAATGAGAAAGGGGGGGGGGTTCTGTCTGTTTTCTTTACATTACAGAGATTTTACATCTTTCAGGGCCTTTACTTACTGTGTTCTGTTTGTGTGGCACATTTCTAGAAAGACTTTGTGACTTTAGTGAACTATCAAATCCTAGAGTTGAGGAATTTAGAGTTAGTCACTTAAACATTAATAAAGAGGAAACTGAAATGACACAACAGCTACATTCATCCTATGCTCCTTGTATATTGAAGATGGGTTTCGGTGAACTGCTGGTCTGAGGAAAGCCCTAACTTACATCTGAAATAAAAAAGTCAAGGAAAAAAAACCCAAACCAAAAAAACCCAAGAGATTAATGACATTATACTTTGCTATTGAACAGTTGCCCAGTTCTATTCTGTTTCAATGGTAAGAAATACCTTCTTATTCATCCAGCTCCTGCCCACACGCATTCAGGGTGCAATCTGTGCTTGGGAATGGCTCACAGATTTCAGCAAGGCTTGGTTACATCAAAGAGTCTGCTCCCATGTACACCATCAGCTTGCAAAACAATTCTGGATGAGAAAAAAACCCAATTATTTCAATTCTATTTTCCCTTGGTGTATTGTCAACAGGCCCCTTTTCCTGATTTTTAAATGTATCTGAAATGTGTAAACTAGCAAGCAGGAGTGCATAGTTATTAACTCATGACACCACAATTGAACAAGGGATACAGATAACAGAATACAACCAATAATAATGTAAAATAAACTAAGCACCACTCTCCCTCCAACCAAATTTTGTATTTCAAAGTCTGCAGAACTTCTAGGTAGGAGAAATATATTTATCCTTGTTAGCTGACCATGTGTAGTGTATGAGAGATCAGTCAAGGAAATTCAAGGGACTGGAAGCTCCTAAGCCAGTTTCATCCAGATCCCAAGTTTATGGCAGTGAAGGAGAGAGCAGCCACATGCTTACTGTTCCTGCAGGTTCCTCTCTCCCCACTGGGACAAGGACTACAGCAATTACAAATAAAACTCCAAAATCTGTTTTACTTTCCCTCAAGCAAAAAGATGAGGAAACTTCATTCACTGAATAATGATAGAAGTAAAGATCTTCCCTTCTTTTGTCTTTGTTTTTAACAGGCAGGAAAACAAGCTGCCTTTTTGCAGGGAACTGTTCCCTGCCTAAGGCCTCTCCCTTGAAGATGCAAAACTCTTCTAACTCTCCCATCTGTGAACAGGTCCTCAGCTGACTTCCAACTACATCAAAATAATCTCAGAAACAGTTGAGAAACAGCCTAAATACATCAGTTCCTCCTCCCCAAGGAAGAAGGCAAATACAGTAACTTTGGGTTACATTTCTTGTAGCAGAAAGAATGCAGAATAGAGACCCAGGTGAGATTATAATTGCATGTAAGGCAGACAGAAGTCTGAGGTACAGTGAAGTACAATAGATTCTGGCCTTCATGTCACCATTTCCTTAGAAGAACAAGGTCTTTCCAAGAGGAAGGATGACTCCAGGATTTTGCCACATAAGGAGCTATTTCAAATCCATCCTAAGTTACCATCTCTGTGATAGTATCAAATGACTTTGGTAGCCTTGTGTTGCATGAGCAGACATCAGTCCTGTCTTGCATAACTGATCACCACCTTGGTGAAAAATTGTCACTTCTGCAGCAGAGGACAGTGTGAAGAAGTGACAAAGGTGCTGTGTGCACTCTGGAGTTATTTCAGTTCTCAACAGAAGAAGCTGGAACATCTCCAGCGTACTAAATTTGTATGCCCTCATGAAGTTGTGCTGTTCAGATGCTGTGACTAGCCTGGAGAGCAGTCAACTGTGTTAAAGGTGAAAGAGAACATGCCCTCTTGTGGCCTTGAAGCTTTTGTCAGTTTTCCTTGAAGGTGATAGGAATAAACCTCGTCAGAAAGAGACACTGTAACAACATACTTCAGCATGACGCAGGAACAAATGTCGGGAGGTTGTTTTTGATAAGGCGGAACACAACCTTCAGCAAATCTAACCTTAAAAAGTCATCTCTTGGTTGGAACTGGTGCTTGGATGCTAACATCTGCAAGATAACCATAAGGAATCATGATCACTCAGCACTCTGTAGCCCACTTTTTCCAAATTAGTATAAAAATACCTGCACATAGTGCAAAATTACTGTCAACTATTATGCACACTAAGCATTAAGGACCCAGCACCCTTTCAAAAGGAGAAAGACATTAACATTAAAAGTTAGTTTAAGAATAGCAGATTGCTAAACCCGAAGTTGCAAAAATGAGCAAAACATCTCATTTTTTATCTCACGTATTTTTTATCTCGTTTTTTGTCTCACGTACTTATATCTCACGTATGTTTTATCTCAACAGCATTTTCGCCCGTAACAGGTACATGGTTTACACTTAGGTCGCTATACCTTAAGCCTTTTCCTACTGCACTTGACACTGAGGGGCCACTGGCACCAGGGTTGCCACTGCACTGAGCTGGTTTCGAAGGGGCTGGGTGGCATGAGGCACCACGGCGGCGGCGGTGAGGGGAGACAGGCGGGGCAGCATCACAGGAGGCCACGTCCAGCCACAGGCTCAATGTGTGGCCTCGCCTCAAGTCTCCCTGCACCAAAAGAGGCTGAAGGTGGCGGGAAAGAGCGACCAAGGCCCGACCACCACTCGCCATAATCGCAAAGCCGCTCCCAACTCTGCCCCCCCCGCAGCAGCTCGCTTGCGTCCCGTGATGCGCCGGGGCGAGGCGAGCCCTTCCCGTGGTGCCCCGCGCCCCGCACTAACGCGTCGGCGACAGGGGCGGCCCGGGAGCCGCTGCCATGGCGGCCGCGCTGGGGATCGGGACCCTTCTGCTTATCCACCTCCTGCTGCCGCCCTGGGCAGCAGAGCCGAGCGTGGAGCCAGCGTCCAGCGAGACGAGCCCCTCACCCAGCGAGGCTGGTCCCACAGCCAGCGAGGCGAGCCCCTCAGCCAGCGAAGCTGGTCCCACGTCCAGCGAGGCGAGCCCCTCAGCCAGCGAGGCGAGCCCCTCAGCCAGCGAAGCTGGTCCCACGTCCAGCGAGGCGAGCCCTGCGGCACCATCGGAGACCCGCACTGTCTCCCCGCCTCGGCCCCGCAGCGGCCCGGCCCCCGTGACGGACGGTGGGTGCCCTAGGGGCGGGGTCTGCGACGGCGGCTCTTCCCGGCTAAGGGAAGTCGAGCTCACGCCCTCTGTTGATCTTCGCTTGTCGCGGAACGCTGCTTCCCCTTTTGGGTTCCCATTGCGGCCGGCCGGGGTTGGAGCAAGCCTGCGTGGCAACTGCCCTGCTTCTCGCCCCGGGATTTATCGCGGCTGTGCTGCAGAGCAGTTCCGAGCACCCCACTCCAGCCAAAGCAATCCCTACACAGCCTTCTACTAGTAAACACGGTGACCCCGCATCCTGTGAGCCGGTGCTGAGAGAGGGCAGGTTCTCTTGCCCACCCAGCACTCTGCTCTGAGCCCGCAGGGCACGTCGCGGCCTCGAAGAGGGGACCCAGATTTACCCTGAATGTGCTTGGGGAGTTTACTTAGACACCGAGCTGTTTGCATGCATGGCTTGTCCCAAGACCACTGGTTCAGCCCCAGCTCTGTGGACATGCAGCAGTGCTATGGCGATACAGCTCATGATTTTTTGTTAGTGTGCTATCAGAAGGTGTTCCCCACTGTCTCGTTACTGCCAGGCACACTTTTTTACCGAACTCTTGATTTCCTAGTGTTTTTGCCATCAATTCAGGTTCCCTAGATTACTTGCAAATTAAATATGCCTCAGTGCATACTTCCTTAGGGAAAAGATACTTATATCCCTGATCTCTGAGGCATAACCTTGCAGTCTAACCATGTTTAAACTTCTCTTGTTTACAAGGTGAGCTAAGGATTCCAGTGCTAACAGAACAGTCAGAGATTCCAGGAAGTACCTGAATACTGTTCAGATGGCCAGAAAGCACCCAGGAGGCTCTAGAGAAACTGAAAGTAGTGGAGTTGAAATAGAAGCAGTAGTTAGGAAAATTATTCTTCCTTCGCCTTGCTTGTGGAGTGCTGCCCTTCATTTTCTACATTTTGTGCTGTTCTGTATGTTTATTACAGGGCAGCCACACTCCTAAACAGTGGAGCAGATCAGTATCACAGAATGGTAGGGTTTGGAAGTGACCTTTAAGGTTGACTTAAAGGAGGTTGAACAGGACAGCAACCAGAAGGGTTTTGAATGACTCCAGAGATGGAGACTCCACCACCTCTCTAGGCAGCCCATTCCAGTGCTTCACCGCTCAAAGAAGTTCCTCATGTTTAGGTGGAACTTCCTGTGTTCAAGTTTGTGCCCACTAATATCTATTTGATTTATAATCCTGAAAACCTAAGTGTGTTTTAAGAAGTTGTCAAATATATATATATAAAATATAAAATTTTATATATATATATATATTAAGTTATCAAGACACTTCACTGCTAGGAATTATTTTCTGTACTGTTACAATATTTCACAGTATCTAAGAAAAAAGTCCACTATTGACTTTGGCATGTCAGAAAAAAAGAGATCACTGGACCCTGGGACATACTTAATACTTGTAAACATCACTGATTGATCAAAATGTTTCTTTTGGGTTTGGTTTTGGTTTGGTTTTTTTTCCCCCCAATAAGCTGAAACAAGTAGCTAAACATACTGTGTTTCTCTCTGTTCTTTTCCCCCCTGCAGAGCTGAGTTTATTTTTCCTACCTTCAAAAATTTCTATTAACTCCAATTGTTCTTTATGATTTCACAGGGAACACACCATCAGATTTTTAATGTGTCCTGGTTTTTGTTATTGTGTTCCAAATAAATTTGCTAAGCAGCAGCAAAGATAGCTTTTAAAAACAACTTACAAAATGTACCTGAATTTGGATGCAGACTTTTGACCGTTGTGGAAGTAAGGCGAGGTGAAAAATTAAAGTGTTGGGGAACATTCTGTAATGTGTCAAGTTCCAATTCTAATTCTAATTTAAATCTCTCCTCCAGTTGCCAAACTGTGTGTTTGTGATCTGCTGGTGGCACAGTGTGACACAAATTGCTGCTGTGACCCTGATTGCAGCGCTGCTGAGTTCAGTCTCTTTACTACATGTTCAGTCCCCATTGTCACGTAAGTGGATAAGTAGCTTATATGAAACACAAAATCCTGGTTTATTTGCCCCATGCATTTATAAGGGTTCTATCCTCCCCTCTTATCAATTCCTAACTCTGCTGCCATTCTAACCCCTTGCCTACCTTTTCACCAGTCCTTCTTGCACTAAGCCTGGGAACTTTTGGTCCTAACCAGGCCGAACAGCAAACTGGCCTCACACTGGTTTACCTTTCATTTATTCCCTCTACTAAACTCATGATCCTTGCTTTTCTCCACTTTACTATGCTACTGGCTGGGGGTGCTGAAGTGGTGATTCCATCTGTTGGGGAAAGAATAACTCCTCTTTAGACCTGCATCAGTATTACAGAGTTTCTGGAAGTTAAGAAAGCTGATACCATGGGACCATCTGACCACCTCCACAAGTCATCAGCAATTTATCAGTAACCTTCTTCCTGATGGTTTATGATATCAGCTAGAAAATTGATCTGGTCAGGACACATGAAGTAGTGTGAGCATCATTCTGATCCTAGTTTTACAGGCCAGCATCTCAGCCTGCTGCCTCACTGCCAGTCTGTCCCTTTACTGACAGTCAAATGTAACTCTATGTCAGCAAAGTAACACCAATAGTTTTCTTTGCTATTTACAGTTTACCTGAAAGCACCTCAACCCGATTTCACCTTCTCAAAAAGGACCTAAGAAAGCTCACTTCAAAATCATAATGTAAAAGATCTTTTGTTGACTTCTCAGAACACGAAGTACAGCTCTTCAACCCACCTGCTGCATAAATTATGCCAATCTGAACACTGGAGTTTATTCTTGGTGCTTTGAAATTTGAATTAGCAGTCATCCCAGACTGTGGTTTCTTATTGTTCTTGCACACAATAACTGCTGCAGCCCCGCTTATAGACATTTAGATCTGCCAGAAAGGTCTAATCAACGCCTTTCTGAGTGACAGTTTAATTGCCTCAGGTGACTATTCTGTCTTTGTCAACTAGAAATGCATAAAGTTGTGTTTCTTTTCCTAAATTCTTCTGTGTGAAATATTCATCCATGCAATTTTCAATAACTGCAGGTATTGTGGATCCCAGTATTTACATCTAGATTGGTATACATTTGCATAATTCTGTTACCTGCTGAAAGGGTTTGACTGAGCACAGCAGAAAAAGAACAGCAGAAAAAGAATGCTTAAGATGTGGTCCTATTAGTATCATAGTATCAGTCAGGGTTGGAAGGGACCACAAGGATCAGCTAGTTCCAACCCCCCTGCCATGGGCAGGGACACCCCACACTAGATCATGCTGGCCAGAGCCTCATCCAGCCTGGGCTTAAACACCTCCAGGGACGGGGCCTCAACCTCCTCTCTGGACAACCCATTCCAGGGCTTCCCCACTCGCACGGTGAAGAACTTCCTCCTCACATCCAGCCTTAACCAGCTGTTAACAGATGGTTCACCTCATGGAAAGGTTTCACTTCATGCTTTTAATTTGTGAAAGTGATTTCAGCACTTCAGTACCTGTCCTTGACTGCTCTAACCCTGCTTAAGTACCAGTTTCACAGGGATCATCATCTTGTATTTCCAGCATGTAGGACACACCAGTACTCTTTGGGTATGAACTCACACATTTGCTGTGCAGCCCACTGCAGTTCTGGGCTGTTGTTGATGAACCCATGGTACATCTGCAAGTACTTTTCTTAGGCTGGATGAGTTACTTCACCTTGTTTCTCACTCTGGCAACTGTTTTACATCAATCTCAAGCAGGACTTTCCCCCACCTCTTCTGAGGTGAATATTAATCTAATATTCCCCAAACTGTCCATTTTTTTTGGCCTAAATGCCAGAAAAAAAAAGGTGCCTACATGCACCTGACCCTAAAGGTTATACTTCCCACTCACAAAAGTGCTTCTGAGCCTGTATATCCTGGGGTGCACCCTGAATTTATGGTATACCATGCCACCTAGATCCCATTCCAACTTGTCATTTTAGCTCTAATATTATTACTGGCAGGCTCTTCCCTTCCCCCTGCTTTGTCTGTTCATGTTGCTGCTCACACAGTTTCCTCTGCTAGATGAAACATGCTGGAGAATTCTTTTATTTATTACTAAGCACACAGTATAAAACAATACAAATGTCCTGGGGAAACACATTTGCTATACAAATTGTGTTGAAAAGAGTCATCTCCTCAGTTCTTTTCTCTGTGCTGCCCTCAATACAGGAGAAGAACTTTAAAATATGGTCAGTAGAAACTTCTGGTGGATGATTTAGTTTATTGTTATTGTTTGCAGAGGTGACAGCCGGCTCTGTAGTCAGAAAGCTGCTGTGTATTCACTTGATGTTGAAGCAGATCCACCAGAAATGAGATTTAAATTAATTGACCAAGTTAATCCCAGTGTTTTCTGCATTCATGCTACAAACTGTAAGTAGAGTTGTTGCCAGTATATACTATTGTGCTGTTATTTTAATAAGCTTTTTACCTACCAGAAAGGCTAAAATGAAAAGTAACTAAACCTGTCAGAGTTATTCTGTGTATAGAATAGAATAAACCAGGATGGAAGAGACCTCCAAGATCATCGCGTCCAACCTATCATCCAACACCACCCAACCAACTAAACCATACAACCAAGCACCCCATCAAGTCTCCTCCTGAACACCTCCAGTGATGGTGACTCCACCACCTCCCCAGGCAGCCCATTCCAATGGGCAATCACTCTCTCTGTGTAAAACTTCCTCCTAACCTCCAGCCTAAACCTCCCCTGGCGCAGCCTGAGACTGTGTCCTCTTGTTCTGGTACTGGTTGCCTGGGAGAAGAGACCAACCTCTGCCTGGCTACAACCCCCCTTCAGGTAGTTGTAGACAGCAGTAAGGTCACCTGAGTCTCCTCTTCTCCAGGCTAAGCAACCCCAGCTCACAGTCCTCACGTTGTAATCTTTGTGCTTGTGAAACTGTGGAGTTAAAACATCTCCATACTCTGTTAGTCTTCTTCAAAACAACCAACCAACCACCACCACCACCAAAATTGGGAGTTGTTTTTAAAGAATTTATCATTCTCAGTAAGTCATATTTACAGTTGTTTTCCATCCTGATCATGACTCCTTCCTGATTGTGATCATATATTAATCACCAGGGGCACAAAACCTTTATGGCCAGCTTTGAGTGACTTGCAGAGAAGCAAGAAGTGATCAGCACCATGTTGTTTTAATTAAATGATGACTGTGCAGTAGTCATCTGAATACTTAGCATGGAAACTAGAGACACTAATTGGCATGTCTTTACTTTGGAACATCTGACAATGTTAGAAACTGATTCTGAAAGAGAAGGATTTGCTTCTCTCCTTCAGTTTCAAGTTTGTGCTTTGATGAATCTGGGCAAAGTGATGAATTATGATTCAACCTAGTTTTTCTCTCAAATCAAAGAGAAGGCTTTCCTTAAAGAAAAAACATATTAATAACCGAGTCTTTAACAATTCCAGAGTGAAAAACTGTTCTAAATACTGTTTCTGTATCTCTTATCCTAAAAGCTATCTCAGTCTTTAAAATGTTTTGACAGACAAGCAAGCACTCTCCTTCAGCTCCCCCAAAATGCCTACCTCTGAAAACTTTGATCAGCTGCTTAAACAGTTTGGAAGTGCTGCTTTCAGTGCTGAGCCTGACAGCTGGGATGTGAACACAGATGCACAAAATCCTTCTGATGCAAATGAAACTTACAGATATGAGGTAAATAATCATCTGATTCAATTAGCATTCGCTTGTTCCATACAAGAACAATTGGTTATTGGTTGTACCTGCTTGGAAAAAAACCACAGTTCTTTTGGGAAAGAGAAAACTTGAGTTTGCACTTCAAACATAGAAATGTAAAAATAAGAAGTATGGTGTGTTGTCATGGCTTATCATCTCCATTTACCTGGGGCAAAACTCCAGCAGCTTCTCTGTCTCCCTGTGACCTCTCCCCAGCAGATGAGGAGAATTGGGAAAAGGGGAGAAGACTCACAGCTTGAAATGAATTTCATGAAATAGCTAAACTGATGCCAGTAGAAAGTATATAAAGTTATACCCAGCCCAGCAAAGGCTGAGCAGTCACACTAAAGGGGAAGGCAGTCCTGAAGAGCAGGGCCAGGAGGACCCCAAGCATGATGTTCTATAGCAGGAGGCTTCCCTCTGCTTTGCAAACTTCCCCCTTTATGCTGAACATGAGGTTTATGGTCTGGGATATACCTGTAGCCAGCTCAGGTCAGCTGCCTTGGCTGACTCCAAACTGCTTATGGCCTGCAGCCTATAGCTGGCTTAGGATCCTGTCCCACCAAAACCAGGACACTTACTTGAAAAGAAAATTGGATTTTTAAGATATTTGATAAATAAGTAGCTGGTTTTGCTATTGTTAGCTGTTGGCAGTGGCTTAAGAACCGATGCTCAAAGTAGTAAATACTCTTGACAGCTGGAGTGGCAATAAGTACTTAATTCAGATTTATTGTTAAGAGAAATACTAAGACTTTCCATGGAGTGAAACACACCTGTATACTGAATATGTTGTTTTATTTGGCAGTATGGTGTTCCTGTACAGACAGTGGATGCATTTCTAAGACTGCCTAGTCCTGTTGTCTCCTCTTGGTGCTCTGATGCAAATCCTGCAGGTCAGAAAATCTATTGGAGTTCCAATGCAGTGTGTTTGCTTTGGAGTGTTTTGCTTTAACTTGATCTGAGCTTAATCAGTCACCATATTGGCACAAATGTAAATTCAGATAAAGATTCATGAACCAATATTTTTTTCACTTAGCTTCTGTTTTTCTGGGGACCCTTTAGACATAGATTCTATTGCATCTGTATTAAATCTTCAAAGATAGATATGTAACTCTTGGAGAGAGTCTTGTTAATGGGTTGTTCATCCAACAATAGAACATTCTGGTTGGCATAATTGATTGAATGAAAATAATACAAGGGTGACACCATGAGGGAAGAGGCTGTTACACAAAGGAAGACCTCCCTGGGTGACCTTTGTCAGATGTCCCTCTGGTAAAACGAGGTTCCTTTCACAGCCTGAACGCAACTCAAGCCAGACTTGCAGACTTCAGCCCTACATTTTAACCTTTCACACAGTTTCCTGAAAATCTGCAGAGGAGGGGAAGGAGAGAGGAGAAAAAAAAAAAACCAAACCCACAACCTAACCCACACACCTGCATTTTCCAGACCCTGCTGGGTATCATAAAAATCATGATGATGAGCACAGGAAAAACGAAAGTCTCTTGCGAGATCTGAAAGATGAAGTCATAAATCTTCTAGCTTTTCTTAAGCCTCTATTGCTAAGAAGTAATATTTTGTCTCATAACATTTTAAGAGAATCTGAGGAAATCCCATTCTTCATAGCTCTCATAAAACCTTATCTGCAATAGAAATTACCTGTACTTTAACTTTTTGGATTATATTTGAAGTTTTTATATTGTTCTTTTTATTTCTCTTTTGCATAATTCCTCTTCAATTTCATTAATACTTTGGGACTTTTTTCTTTTGCCTCCCCCACAGGGTTTTTAGTAAACCAGGCTACAAAATGCACTAGATCAGTAAGTGTGGAAAACTGTGGTGACATTCAAGGAGTTAGTATGCTGTTCTACATCAACTCCAGCATTTTAGCAGTAAGTGTGATTTGAAACCATCATAGAGATGACTGTTAATATTACTTACCTTCTTCTGTCTCCAGAATTAAGGGAATTCTATCAACTAAAGGTTATAGTGTTTTAATTGGATTAAAAGAAAAACCCCAAACAACAAACTCCAATGGACTTTCATCCAGAAAGCCTTTGAAAATGTTTTTCCCTCAAGCTTTGGCAACAGACTCATGTAAAGCACTTACTGTTCTCTGCTTAGCCAACAGAAATAATGGTCTTGAAGAGACAAACTAGAGTCACTGAGCTAGTGCTCACTGCAGTGGCAGCAGGTCTGTGCTTTTGTGCACGTTCAGGCTGCCTCAAAAAGCCTGTCACCAAGATACATAATGGTAAGAAGTCTGGGGCTTTGAGAGTTGGTAAACTTCTGCACCTAAAGAAGAACCTCTAAGGTTTAATCCTCTGCATATACACCTCACCCACAACAAGCCTCGGTTTTTAACAGTGAGGTATTGCACACACATGCTGAGCTTGCCTTATATCCCTCAAAGACCATGACCTTTTACCCCATTGAGAGCAAATTTGTTTGTATTCAGCCTCCTACCAAATTCAGTCTGTGGTTATTTTTCAAAGCTAAGCTTGCTTTTTCATTCCTTTTTTAACTGAACCATGTGTCTTATGCATAAGTAGATCCCCTTTACAGATGCTCAGGAAGACAAAAATCATGTATGCAAAACTAAAACACATACCTTACCTGATAGCTCCTGTCAGAAGCTGAAGGTCATCAGAAACCAGCAGACTCTTCACCATTAAAATATATTTATTTAATTGTTTAAATTGATTAGTACTCCAGAGTGAGTGACTGCTCTAAAGCCCCTTCCAGTCTCCTCACAACTTCCAAAGCTCTCAACAGTGAAGAAAAGCCCAGGAAGTAGTTCACACTTTCACAGGTGGGATCATTCTCCTGAAGCTTGAGGACCTGATTGACATCAGCAGAGGGTCACTCACAGATCTTGGCTTTTGATGATCCTGCTGGTGGAGAAAACTCTGCCTCAGAAGGGCTTTGTGTGCTTCCACATACACCCAAAATTATAGTTCTTTAAAAAGAAAAAGGACACCTCAGGACAGACTCCAAGGAGCTGAAGGGTTTTGAATTACAAGGTGAATTCCTTCTTCACTAGAACAGCACAGAACACATTACCCACGAGCTGCTTGCCAGCGACAACAGCCATCTGACCTGAGAGAGGTCAGATTCCTGTCCAAAGTACATTGGACATTCAGGATCAGATGGCACAACTGGAGAAAGCTCAATAGGTGCTAGAGATGGTCTGTAGGAAGGTTCTCTTCCCAGAGGGAGATAAAGATAGGATGTGACCATAGAAAAATGAGTTGGTATTTGGGACAGCGTGGTCATAGGGCAGAGCAAGGAGCCTTTCCAGTGCCAGCAGGTGGAGCTGCCGGCAAAAGAAATGGCAAAACACATCCTCAACCCAGGGAGACTTGCTGGGGGCCCTGGTGAGAGGGGTGGTACAGCAGTTCCTTCAGAAAACCCCATGGCTGAGAGCCCATGCTCACTGCCAGGTTGAGCAACTTGAGCTATGTCTACCTTTCCCTGAGAATTTGGTGGACATTTTCCAGTGAGGCTATTGGACATTTCCACATGCTTCTCATTTTTGTTTACAGACTGGGAAACTATGGACTCATTACCATAAAAAAAAAACAAAAACCAAAAAACAGGACAACAAACCCTCTTAATTTCTTTGTGTAGGAGCAGCCTGGCAGCCTTCCTAAACTGACCAAAAAAATCCCAAAGCCCCAGTGGTCTTGCACAGATCTGCAAGAGCAACGCTGTTCTCTGACGCCCCCAAAAGGTCCAACGATACAGTGCACAGCAACAGCGGAAGCACAAACTTAAGTTGCCTTTTTTGGGCCACCTGTCAATAACCTTTTTCAGTATTTCATGCTTCTGAGTTGCTGCAAATAGTCCAAGGGCATCACTAAATGAATCTACTACTTATTAACTGCACCGTATGTTTATCGAGGGCCAGATGAAAAACTGGTGGAAGTCACTAAGAAATTTTCCAGGGGAAGAAGAGGACTGGGCTATAAGATTTTACTTACTAGCCACAAAGAACAGCAGTTGGTTTCCACACTCCTTGGATACAGCAGTGTTTATCTAATCACTTCCCCAGTATTAAAGTTATTGTCATGATACAGAACTAAAAAGGCAAAGCAGTGAAACTTTAAAGTGCTTTACTTAACTACATGTAATAGGCCTTACCTTTGCTGCTGTTTGAATTTGTTCTTTTCTTCTTTTCTAGGTGCCCAAATCAAGTCAGATGGTAAGTGCCTTCCTACCTTGGTTGGAACAGCTTGGGGGCAAAATTCCTACTCACAGTCAGTGGGAGTTTTTCACCAGCTTCATCAGAACAGGGACTTTGTCTTTAATCTTTACATTGAAAATTTTTATCATTTGCTATGAGTAATGATACTTAGCAGCTATGCTACCTGCAAACATTGAAGCCTCACATAAAACTCTCTCTTTGGAAGAAACCTTCTCCAGTTACCTAAAAATAGAACCTTTTGTGCCTGCAATACATGTAACATAGCAGTTGTTCATAGGATTATTGACTGCTGGCCCTGTGCAGCAGAACCTGGACCAGTCACAAGTATAATGATACAGAAGCAGCCAAAATTAATGACACACAGCACTCAGAAATGACATGAGTTTGTTTTCCAGGTTAACATCACTGTCCAGTCCATAACTGTCCAGTCCCCAAATGGAACACGGACTTTACTTAGTGGTAATGATGTCCTCAGGCTCCCTGAGATTGTGGAGGAACTGTGCATAAATATTGTTCTTGGGGTAGGTATGACTGCTTTTCCTCCTCACACTTGATGCAAAGCAGCTATGCATCAATTCACTTCTGATTCAAAAATGGCAAAGATGTGAGAAAGGCCAGTTTCCATATATTGTGACCTCTCCAAAGCAAGTATGACAGGGAAGCACTGACTTTGGGATAAAAGAGAGTGGCTTGCAACAAAATAATAACTACATGCTAACACAGAGATAGGATCAAATTCCTTTTTTATGACATACCAGACAGTAACATGAGGTTAGCATCTACCTTATGCTTGGGAGAAGATCACTTCAGGCACAGTGGTGGCAGAGATGAAGAAATGAACACAGTGCAAATCATCTTTTTGTCTTACATAGATGAACATTGGGCTTATGCTTAGAAGAGGTTTACCAAGAAGTCATAGAGTGCTTTAGGTTGGAAGAGACCTTTAAACATCACCTAGTCCAACCCTGATGCAGTCAGCAGGGACATCTGCAACTAGAGCAGGTTGCTCAGAGCTCCAGAAAACCTGACCTGGGATGATTCCAGGGATAGGACATCTACCACCCCTCTGGGCAACCTGGGCCAGAGTCTCATCACCCTCAGTGTAAAATAATTATTCTCTCTAGTCTAAATCTCCCTCTTTTAGTTTAAAACCATCACCCCTTAGTGCTGCCACAACAGGCCCTGCTCGAAAGTCTGTCTCTAGCTTTCTTATTGGTGTCTTTAAGTACTGAAAGGCCAGCAAGTGGTCTCCCTGGAGACTTCTCCAGGCTGAACAACCCCAAATCTCTCAGCCTGTCCTCACAGCAGAGGGCTTCTAGCCCTTCCATCAGGCTAGCAGGTGGTCTCCCTGGAGACTTCTCCAGGCTGAACAACCCCAAATCTCTCAGCCTGTCCTCACAGCAGAGGGCTTCCAGCCCTTCCATCAGGCTAGCAGGTGGTCTCCCTGGAGACTTCTCCAGGCTGAACAACTCCAAATCTCTCAGCCTGTCCTCACAGCAGAGGGCTTCCAACCCTTTCATCATTGCTGTGGCTTCCTCTGGCCCCACTCCAAGAAGTCCATGTCTTTATTGTGCTAAGCCTAGCTCCAGCCTCTAGAGGATACATTTTCTCTCTACCATATAGTTGAGTGTTTCTTAAGCAAGGAAGACAGAAAACAATACTGGGGAGTTTTAAATTCCTTTCCCCCTCCTCCCTCCCAGTTTCATACTCTTACATATGTGTTCTAATTAATATCTAAAATGTTTCCTTTTCAGGTGAGTTATCACATTACATACACAGATGCAGGAGAAATAATAGAAGCAGCTGCTGCTTTTGTCCTGGGGGCAATTAACAAAGAAGCACTTTCCATACAGCAGAGCTTTGCAATCAGCTTTGCTCAGGTAACTGCTGGAGATGTTATGGGTGGCTTGTTGAAAGACATTTAATTACAAAACTTATTAAACTTGAATCAGAACAATTGTTAGCAGCAAGGTAAAATAGAACTCACCCTGGATACTCAAATGAGGCAGCACTTCAGAACTGGGCAATAAAGGCCTCCAAAGTCTGGTTTTCACATTTAGAAGAGTCAGCTTGTGACTGTTACTGCATCCAGAGAAAGCAAAGCCTGTTCCAGTGTTAGAGAACAGTTATGATCCTACAGAGCAGCCTTACTACTAGCACAGAATCACAGGATGGTTTGGGTTGGACAGGACCTCAAAGATCATCAAGTTCCAACCCCCCTTCCATGGGCAGGGTCTCCCCACCTCTCATTAGATCAGATTGCTCAAAGCCTCTTCCAGCCTGGTCTTAAACACTTCTCTGGAAGAGGCATCTACAACTTCTCTGTTGTTCAAGGCAGTTAATAATCCTAACATAAGCAGAGTGTTTCTGTGTTTCCCAGCCATTTCAGTACAGGATCAGAACTAATGCTGTCCTTTTGCACTGCAGGCAAACACAGAGCCAGTTCCTCTCAGTGGTAATCCTGGTTATGTCATTGGACTGCCTGTAAGAGCAGGCTACCGGCCACAAGGATATCCTTTCCCTGTTGATGCTGTGTTTGCAGCACTTGTCTATCCTCACAAACACTGTAAAATAGATCTGGTCTATTCAAAAGTCTCTCTTTTTCTGGGGAGGGGTGGTGTTGCTATTTTAAAGGTAGTAAATGACTCAGTCCTGACTGCAGTCTCCTGGGACTCTTTAATGAGATACATTTAGACCTTCTTTGTACTCTCCAGTGCATCTTCACAGTGCAAGAGGAGTCCCAGGCTATTATTCTCAGCTATATTTTAAGGATATAATGAAGGATTCTTCAGTCATGCAATACATCAAGTACTGAATTTCCCTTTAACTGCATGCTACATCTGGCATCATTCAGAATACTAACAAGCTGAGCCAGCTCACCCTTTTGCAAAGCACATCCAGCCAGGACTGCCTGGCAGCACAGGGAGCCAGAACTCCAATATTGTTTGGTTACAACATGGTATCAGGCTGTACCTTACGGTAAGAGGACATTTCTGTGCCTTTTTTGTGATGTAGTACTTTTCACCCCCTTGCAACCCTTTCCACCTGGGTCTGCCCAGGTCCTGGGACATTTATACTGCTGTAGGAGTACTGGGAATGGAGTATTTAATTATAAAAAAACCCCTGTCATTTAATTAAGAACAGCCTTTCTCTTGAAAAGATTGTGTGCATTAGCAACTGTAGCCAGAAGGCTTGAATAGTGCATGAGAGCAAGGAGAAATTATTCCTGTGCCAAAGTGATGGATTTGGGTTTCATTTTTAATTTATTATTTTTTTTTCCCTCCTGGAAGAATTACAGCATCTATGAAATGCCAGCCCTTGGCTCAGACCCTCCTAGATTTACTTAGGGGACAAAGCTTTCCTGAGTACGTGGCCTCATTTGGAAATTCTCGAGCCCAAGATGTGCTCGACTGGGTGCCGATAACTCACCTCCGCCTCTCAGAGCAGGTGAGTCACACCACTACCACCCCCACCCCCTTTACTCTCATTCTCCCCTATCCTAAGATCTGTACCTGCCCTCCAGCACCAGCTTAGGCTTCTCAGCCCTATGGGGCAGGGGGGAAAGGAGAAATAAATTGGAGGAAAATCCTCCTGGAATATTAAAAAAGCAAGAGGTTTCAGTCTTGCTGTAAGGACAGGGTTTAGTTCTAATGAAGCTGGTATCCTGGCACCTCAGTTATGGATTGAAACAGCATGTTAGGTACAAAAGGAGTTCTGGTCTTGCTCTTCAGATGGGATGAAACACAAGTAGCAACCCTGAAAGAGTGAAGTAATAGAATCAGCATTTCTCCTTGGTGGTCTCACACCAGGTCAGACTAAGGTAGCAAGAATCCTTTAACAAGAAGCAATGACCCAAACACTACAGTTATGCTTAAAACCTTCCCTTTTCCATCCCTTTTCCCCCCAGCTCAGCATGACAGGCAATGGCTCAGTTGGTAGTGCATTAAGACCCTTAAGGGGAAGGTTATGAGTTCAAGCCTGCAGTGGGCAGTAGTGTCCTCCCTACTCTAGTCGTGAGGTCTGTGGCGACAGGTTGGACTCGATGATCTTTGAGGTCCCTTCCAACCTTAGGCATACTGAATACTGAATAATCCCTGCTGCTGGTGGTGGGCAGTGCTGCTTGGCACATGCTGAATGACAGCACCCCCTCAATCACAGTTTGTATATAGGTTTCCTGCATGCTTCTGCAACTAAACAGTGAATGATTTCTTTAACCAGAAACTTGACAGTTCAAGAAGAAATTACTAAAAGTATTTAACATTGTAGGCTTTCAAATTCTGCCCTAGCAGAGGTAAGGATTTTCTCCTGTCTCAGTGGTATTACTGACCTAAGCTCCTCAAGAGAGCCAGCTCAGCATTCTAAGAGCCAAAGTCCTGCCCTGCTCAGGTGGAACAGTCCTGCCCAAAGTGCAGTTACAGAGTGGGTTTGTCACCCATGGAGAAACCACAGGGACACCCCCAAGCCAGGACTGCAGGTACCAAACAGAGAGGGACCTGGGTGTGCTGATCGACAGCCACCTGAATATGAGCCAGCAGTGTGCCCAGGAGGGCCAATGGCATCCTGGCCTGCATTAGGAATAGTGTGGCCAGCAGGAGCAGGGAGGTCATAGTGCCCTGTACTCTGCTTTGGTTAGGCCGCACCTTGAGTCCTGTGTCCAGTTCTGGGCCCCTCAGTTTAAGAAGGACATCGAAACACTTGAGCGTGTCCAGAGAAGGGCAACAAGGCTGGGGAGAGGCCTTGAACACAAGCCCTATGAGGAGAGGCTGAGGGAGCTGGGATTGTTTAGCCTGGAGAAGAGGAGGCTCAGGGGTGACCTCATTGCCCTCTACAACTACCTGAAGGGTGGTTGTAGCCAGGAAGGGGTTGGCCTCTTCTCCCAGGCAACCAGCACCAGAACAAGAGGACACAGTCTCAAGCTGTGCCAGGGGAGGTTTAGACTCAAGGTGAGGAGGAAGTTCTTCACCGAGCGAGTAATTCGTCATTGGAACGGGTTGCCCAGGGAGGTGGTTGAGTCATCGACCCTGGAGGCGTTCAAGGGGAGATTGGACGTGGCACTTGGTGCCATGGTCTAGTCATGGGGTCTGTGTTGATAGGTTGGACTCGATGATCCTCGAGGTCCTTTCCAACCTAAGTGATACTGTGGTACCTGTGTTGCCTGCACAGGCAGCAGGGCAGGGAACAGGCATGGTGTTGCTGTAGTAACCTGGAGCAAGCTTTCTTGGGGTCATTGTGCCAGTTTAATGTGGTCACTCCTGTACAAGTCAGACAATGAGGGGATTTGTAACATTTTTCAGAGCTCATGCCAAATACCAGTATCACTTGAAATAGAAGTGAAGTGGACTAAATATGGATCCCTTGTCAATCCACAAGCCAGGATAGTCAATGTTACAGCAAAAACCACTACCACCACACTCAAACAGGTATGTAATTAAATTACAGGGATTTAAGATAAAAAAGAAAAGCTTGTACCTTGTTTTGCTTAGGTATCAGCTGTGCCACAGTGACCCAGTTAATCTCTTTATCTAAAGGTAACACTTCATATTAGAACATATTGCACCCAGCAGCTCCTGTTCCAACTCAAACACAACTGTGGGCTGCTTGCCAAAAGCACACTCAGTAAAAAAAACAAAAATCTGTAAGACATCCATGGAAAGAAAGATGGAAGTGTGTATGAAAAAATACTTACTGCAAATAACAGCTGAAAACACAACCCAGTCCCCACAAAGCAGTTAGACAACAAGAAGGCTGAAGCTAATGCCCATCTGTATTTTCATTGCAGCTTCCCTCAGGAAGGGAAAGAACTATTCCTGTAATGAGTTCTGTTGTTTTCACTGATGTTTCTTCACCTGCAATGCCAGGCTATAAAGCTTGGCCCACCATTAATGTGAAGTTACCCTTTGACTTTTTCTTTCCATTTGTCTAAGGTAAGTATGGATTAGAAAACCCAAACAAGCCACATTGCTGCTTTTTTTTTCCCCTGATTTTTAGTCCATTTCCTGAAGCCAATCACTGTGAGGGACCATCACTTTCTAAATTGTAGACACAGTGGGTTAAAATTGGTCAAGAGAGTAAGGGCGAGCCCTTGTGAGGGTTCTCAGGAGCTTTGGGGGGTAGAAAACCTCCACATTAAATGGGAATTTCCAAACTATACATCTGCCCAAAATTGCAGTGTGAACATGGTAGTGGCTCTGGCTGATCAGTCAGCACACCTACAGCCAGATGCTCTGAAGCACCTCCAGTCCAAGCTGCCTGCCTGGCAGTGTGGGGAGAGGAGAGGACAGGAAAAGCACAGGGATGTGGTGCAGCTCTGTGGAAAGTGAGGCTTCATTCTTCTCTGAACAGCAGAGCTACATTGTTAATTAAAGCAATCCTGCTATTACATAAGGCCTCTGTTTTATCTGTTCTCATGGATGAATAAGCCCCACATTTCTAGTTATTTTTCCCAAACCATTAATTAATTACCTTTCTTTAGTGATCCGAGCAGTTAAGTGATGCTTTCAGAAAAGCTCAACGACCCTTCCAGCTGCTTCTGGCTGAAATCAATTGGAGATACCTGCCACAGTCAAGCACCTTTCCAGAGTCCCACTCATTGAACCCTACACAGTATAAAACAGCCTCTCCACAGAGACCTCCTAGTACCTGAAAAAGCTCAGGTTATGTCCAAACACAGGCCTGGTCCTTTAGAATATGTTCTTTAATGGCTATTCTGGAGTCAAACTGTTCCCAGCAGTCCACTCACCTACATCTGTCCTTATATATTCCAGTTCTTTTAATGTCCTGATTTCTGAGCTGTGCAAACAAAAAACTTCATAGCCCAGTGGGCTGCAAATGCACACTTACACTGGAAGAAGAGATGAGAGAATTCAGTATCAGAGCTCAGATCTGCTAACAGAGAACAAAGCATTTTCTGACGTAAGGTGGCACAGGTTTGCCTCTGTTTTGGTGCTGATTTCTCAGCTAAAGAAGGGCTGTGTTGGTATTTTTGAAACAGACATTATATAAATAAAGTGGCACCAGCAACAACAGAAAGGAGGAAACTCCCAACAGCATGAGAAGAATGGTTGGCAAAGAAGAGAGGTACTAGGGATGAGTGGTCGGCACTGAGAGAAGGAATGACCTGCTCAGCCTGGATTCTCCCTGTTTGTACTTCAAGGTTCTACAAGACACTGCAAGCAAAGGACATTATCACAGGGGGTGGAAAAAAGAAAGTTAAACTGAGTGGCCTTTGTGTGGTTGTTTAGCTTGTAAAGAAGGGTCTTTATTATTTTGCAGCTTTGACTGTACATCTGTACAATAAAGGTCATATGAGATCACTGTTTACAGGGAGCATGCCTGATTAATTTTCCAGCAAAACTATTTTGCAATCCTAAGATGTTCATCAAAACATGGTCAAATAGTACATGTTTATAGACAACACTATACAACAGAAAGCAAAGAGACAGCAAAACCTTTCAGGTCAGACTGGTGGATTACAAGGCTGCACTCTCCAGGGCAGAATTCCCCACCTCAGGAAACTGACCACCTATTTTTGCTCGCTGCTGAGTCCGTGCTGCTTTAGTATCTTGTTAAGCCTCTCAATTTCTTGCTCCTGTTGGGAGACAAAAGGCAAATCATTCATGTGGCTCTTTCATTTCAGCAGTGAGGATATCTGTGAGAACCTGGGAAACTATTTTAAGGTATCTGACTGCAGTAAAACAGGACAACCTGGCTGCAGTAAGTAGGACAGAGGTAGCTGTCACCCCACTTTGCAACAAGCAGCTGCAGGAAGCAGACAGCCCAGGCCAGACTGTGGTTCCTCAACCCAGTTTAGCCTACAGCTTTCTGGTGAAGAAACCAGGCCGAGAGTGGCAACCTTGCAAAAGGATCCTTGGACAGCTTGTCCTGGGGAGCAGCCAGCAGGTAAACCTTGGTTAAGTTTAAAGTAGTTTCTTACCTTCTCCATGCAGCTGTTTTCCAGTTGTTCCACCTTCATTGCAAGCTTCAGGTTTGCTTGCTTTACCTTGGACACTTGCTGTTCAGAGCGGGTCTTCACCGACAAAATGATTCCTGCAAAACAATGCACAGTGGATTCATTTTACAATGTAAACCACCCACCAGAAGGAGGTCAACAGGGTCTGTACTCAAGATGTTAAACATGTTCCGCTCCAGCTCTGGTTCTGTCAGCTTCAAACCACCCTTCCCAAGTGCTTTTCTTAATGAGGAGGGTTTTAAATTGGCCACCCCAAGGATTCAGCTACTGATACTCTGCTGGGAAGAGGCAGTCTGGTCTCTGAGCCAACTTAATCAGTCAGACTGTCACTCAAATCCTGAATTTGAATTTGCTCCCTCAGCAGAGCCTGGTGGGGATATAACTGGCAGCTTTGTTGTCACAAGCTGATTTCATACAGTTGGGGAACCCTGCTCTAACAGCAGTACACACACATAACAGCCTGGGGCACAGGGCATGTCCAGCCCCAGGGTCAATCACTCCCACCAGTGGAGGAGGAGATGGCACATCATCAGGTCCTTAATGCTTTGGCTTCAGACTGTGTTGCTGCAGTAAAGACATTCAGTTTCTCATTAAGCAGAGGTGTTGCTTCGCTACTGCAACGTTGTTAGGTTATTACACATGAACTCAGCCCCCACAGTAAAGACATTTTGTTTCCCCACCCTTTTCTTAGAGAGAAAAAAATAATAAAGCAAAATGATGGCTTGGTAAGAGCACCAAGAACATCACGTTCTTCCTACCCAACAGAGCTCTGCCCTGGCTGCTGACAGAACAACGTGCAGGAAGGCAGGTACCAGCATGTGCCTGTTTCCAGCACTGCAGGCTTGGGGTTTGGGGGTTCATTTTTCTGAAGACAAAGCAGCAATGCTGCTGATTTGCATTGATAACATCAACTAGTCCCCACCTGCCTGTAACCTAGTCCCTTGCCACCACCAGTGATTGAAGGCAGTGAACCATGCCCAGGCTCAGACACAAAACACCCAGAGATTGGGGCAGATTTTCTTCATCTCCTCTGCTGCTCAAAGTGAGTGGGCATGACCAAAATCTTGGGGGAAAACCAGAAGCCCCCAAGGGTAAAGGGATTAGGTTGTAAATGCACTACTGGTTTTCTGCTGCAAAATGGTTTGTCACGAGCCACTGAGGTTCCTGTGGCTCTCTCAAATCTGGTTTCTGACTTTTCACTCTGAACTGAAACAAGCTGTGAGCTGCTCTCACATCTCCCCTTTGCCCAGCCACTGTCGATCAGACAGAGTCTTCCCATCAAAATGGCAGTGGGGGATGGACATGGCCCCAGCCATCCTTCCTTTTTATTACAACTAGCAAGACTTAGAGCTGCATCAAGTCCAGAGCACCTACCAACAGCACACGCCCAGGCAAAGAATAGCACTTGGGCTGAGGACTCATGCAGGAATTCAGGATAATCACATTGCCACATTTTCTGAATCCCCAAATCCTTTCCCAGAAAACAAAATGTTTCCAGCTACAGTTATTTCAGAAGTGTTTGGATTTACCAACAATTTACAACAGCAGAGCCGTTAAGGTCTGATCTGGGGGCATTTTACATTCCTCTTTTAATGGTAAGCTCTTTGAATCCAAGCAATAAAGATCCCAAGTGGGACTGGGATGCTCCCTGCAGCATCCCTGGCGGCAATGACAGAGTTGCAGCAGAACCCAGAGCAGTAAATCCCTCTCTGCTACAGCAGGAGATGCATGAGGGCAGGGTTTTAACTTGCTCCCCTGGTTAAAGTGTTGCCAGAAGGATCCTACAACACAAACTGAAGATGCGAGCCCTCCCCTTCCAGGTGGGAGGGATGCAAGAACAGACTATGGATTACTTTTCAGGGAATGTGCCCAGTGCTGCCCTGCTAAAGATGAGCATCTCTGCTAGCCCAGGCCAGCTGCTGCGCCCCTATCACCCACATCACACCCGCACAAGCAGCACATGGCCACTGCTCCAAACAGAATTCCAGCTGAATTAAGGCCACGGTGCAGCAGTGTAAACCACACAGGCGAAACTCTGAGTCTGCTGAGAGAGCAAAATCCCAGGGCCTCTCAAGTTGTGTAGAGAAGGGAACAAAGATGTAAGGCCAGATCATTCAGACAAGGTTGGAAAATCCAACCCCTGCTCACGCCCGACCACGCGCCCCCACCGTTGATGATCCTGGCCACCCGCCACAGCCGCAGCAGGATCAGTAGCCCAACAGCTTCGAACTCCTGCTCCCGGAAGATGAGGACAATGTCGAGGATGAATGACACGACGACGACAATCCCATCCAGCACCTCGAACTTGTGGTGGAAGAACTCCCGGCGATAGACGAAGACTTTAAGCCCCACCTCAATCAGGAACATTGTTAAAATGGAGAGGGAGAGGTAGTGGAAAACCTGGGGAGGGTGGAAAAAAACAGTGCAAGGGTAAGGCCAGGAACCCCTCCTGTGCGCACGAGAGCGGGGCAGGCTGGAAAACTTCCACAGCTCCAGGGCATGTCTGATTTGGCTCTAGGAGAAATGCTGGGGACTTTTCTTCTGCTCTAAGAGGCAATCAAAGCTAGCACAGCTGGGCAGCCAGCAGCCTTGGTAAGCCAGACCAGGAGGTACAAAGGCAACCAGAAGAGTGCAGAAGTGCTTCAGCCCTGCTGCAGCCCAAGGAAACATGAAGCTGCTGCACAGACCAGCATGAGCTGAGCCAGGTGGACTGTGCAGGGCTGTCACACAAGTCCTTGCCAGACCTTCATCCATGTGCCTGCGACTGCTGGTTCAGTGAGGCTAAAGATCAAGGTCCTGCTTACCTGGCTGTCCTATCTAGTGGGCTTTGAACACCTAAGAGTGAAATCATGGACACTTTCACTTGGACACTTCCCTATATTTTACCTTTGGGGTGATATGGTATTTGTCTGGATGGATGATTTTCAAGTCCATAAGCAATTCCCCAAGGACCAACAAGGCATCAAGGATGACCAAGCAGACTACCACAACCTGTCAGAGAAGAACCAACATGAAACCCTCTTCCAATGCAGCCTTCACTTAAACATGCCCCAACATTCACATATGGTGTCTAGCTGGACCCTGCCCTGTGTCCCTGATTCAGCTGGTTGCATTTGAGAGAGCTTCCTGCTGCTCTCACCCAAAACTCCCAGTCCTGCAGCCCTAGGTCCAGGGGGTATTCCTGCACAATGCCACCAACACAAAACCACCTGAATAAGCCATTCCCCACCACTTAGCATGGGGGTGTCTTAGGGAGTTTAATCTAGGGGAACACAGGTGCCCATGCTGGCACCATGACAAGAGTGCACCAAGGCTCATCACCACTCAGGAAACACCTGTGCCCGCTGCACAGTGGCTTGTTACTGACAGGACAGCTCAGCTTGTAGATATCAGCTGCTCCCGTGGGCACCATGAGTGTTCACAAGCTTGGTGCTGCTCCCAGTCCATCTTGAACTCCATCCCACATCAGCTCTACTGTCGTAAGTGCCTTTGGTGATCTCTCACCCTCATTCCCCTTTGGCCTGGGTTTGTTTGTTCTACCTTACCTGAAACCTGTGGGAGCTGAAGAGCTTTTTCATCACATCCTGGAAAGAGACACGGCTCCTGGTGGGCTCCAGCTTGATCTCTGAATCTTGCTGCTTTGCCCCATTCTCCCCAGCCTCCTCCTCCTCCTCCCACTTCTGATAGTCGTTGCTCCATTGCACAGGATCATCACCCACCACTGTGAAGTGCTTCAGGTACCTGGACATGGCTCTGGATCAAGCTGGCATCAGCCTGCCAGTGTCTGAGAGACAAGAGCAGAGTGTCACCACCTCCCCACTCAGATCTGACCAAGGATGCTGAACCTCCCTCGATTCACCACAGCAAGCGTGACAGGAGTGTGACACTTGGTTCCGAGGCAGACAGATGGTGTGGACAGGCCCTGCTGACGGGAAATTGCTTAACAGTGGTGCCACTTGCTTTGCATCGCCTCCCACTGTGTGCCACGCAGCCCCCACCACCTCCCCACTGCTGTGTGCACCCTTGTCCTGCTGCTCTGCAGTAAGGAATTTCCTCATGAGGTATTTCCAAACATCTCAGAACAAAGCATCGGTTATAGAAAAAACAACAAACAAAATCCCTTATCTCACATCTCATGATGCCAGAGGCAGCTGCTGATTTCCAATTGGATGGAGCCCTTGTGTTTCTGTTGGAAACTGACTGATGGAGATTCCTAGTCAGAGGCTGGCAGCAGGTGATTTCCGCCCCTTCATTTTTTCTCTCACCCCCTACGTGCTGGGACAAGCTGCTGTTAACATCAGGTCCATGACAGACTCTCTACTGAGCTCCCAGAGCTGCTGTTGTCCCCTGAGGCGGCTACTTTTGTAGCCCAGCTGTCCCCAGGCTAACGAGGACACCTCACCCCCCAGCCACACCACCAAGCTGAAGATCAGCCATAATTCCCTCCATTAACATCAAGGGCCTCTATTATTTCAGCCTTTTGCAGGCCAAATCAACAGGTGATGCCCACCCTTTTGCCTGGCCAGCGACGCTGTCCTCTCCCATCTCCTCCTCCTGCATCCCCTAGAGACAGCCTCACCCTTGGGCATCCCAGCTTCAGCCCATCCCTGAGGGCACCCAGTAAGGGGCACAACCACCCCAATCCCAAGACTGATCCCAGTGGTAGCTTAGCACTGAGAACGGCCACAGGAGAGGCACCGTCTGCACCCGAGAGCTCTGTCCCAGCTCCCTCAGTTCACCCTTCCTCTTTGGACAGTCCGGCAAGGCTGCAGGGCCCACAAACCTTGCAGAAAATCGCTCCTGCTGCCGCCACACAACCACATCCCCACAGCTGCCTTGACCCTCTGTACATCCGGTCCCAGCCAAAGCCGTCCGGGGGGCTGAGACCAAGCTCTTGTCCCGTTGGAGTCGTCGTGGGTCTGCCCGTGCCCAGGGGCTGCTCCCCATCCCGTCGGCTCCCCTAAAATGGAAGTCTCGGGGGTCCCCGGGGGATCTGCTCCCAGCAATAGTGGCTGTTGGGAGACACAGGAGCCACCTCGTCACCCGCTGTCGGGGATGGAAATGGCCTCACGGATGCTGTCACGAAACACCTTCGTTCCCAGACACCGGAGCCCCGCTGGGAGCTGCCCCGGGGTGTCGAGCCCCCCCCTCCTGGCGGAACCATCTCTGGGCTGACTCGGGCAGCGGGGCCTGGAGCCATCACCGCTGGATGGACAAACCAGGACCCAGGCCGCGCTTGGAGCTCCTCAACCTGCCCCCATCCACAAGGCCGGCGGGGAAGATCACGTCTGCTACTCTCTCCTGGAGAGACCCCAGCGGGGCACCGGAGAGGAAGAACGTGGCTGCCCCAGGGTAGACCCCGCGGCGACCGTCCCTCGTCCCGGGCCTGGTACTCGCTGAGCCAAGTCCCGAAAGCACCCTTCTCCCTCCCCCGGCCCCGTTCCCTCTCGCCCCCAGTACCGTGCACGTCCCGGCTGCGCCCGCCGCCGCCCTGCGCTGCCCCGGCCCCGCGGAGCCTCCCCCGGCCCCGCCTCCGCTTCCACAGCCGGGCCCGGCCCCGCCACCCCCGGCCCGGCCCCGCCGGTTCCCTTCCCACCACCTCCGAGAAGGCTGCAACGGGATCCGGAGCCCACGGCCCGGGGTCTCCATGCCCTCGGGGTCCCCACTTTGCTATTTTCCCTTTTAGCAGCCTTTTCCTCCCAGACTCGCTCGGCACGTCCCGGCCGCTCCTGCCGGAACAGCGCACGCCGGATGGAGTTTAAAGTATTTTTTTTCTCTTTGGTTTTTAAACTTTCTTTTGTAACCAGCCTCCCCTTCGCCCAACAACGCGAGCGGACATCCAGCCACGGCGCGAAATGCAATCGTGAGGCTCTGCTGAGCTAGGACGCGGATTAGCCCCACCAAGTAGGTGGAGGTCCAAGGACCAAAGGTATTACAGAAGTGTAAACTCCAGAAAGCAGGCCTGCATTAACCTCCCTCCATTTATAGGCTCATGCTGTATCTGATAAGCTCTTTTTATGTAGGGTTCCCTTCCATCCTTAGAACACAAGCTGGTTTTGGAAGTGGCCGGAGCAAATTTGGCTGCAGAAAGGGTTGGTGACCCATCTCTGCTTGTGCCTCTGCAAGGACAAACCCAAAATACTCCTAGTTCTGCCCCAATGAGGAAACATCTCTCAATATTTATACTTCTAAAGGCATTTGCTATTTTCAGTTTTCTTCTAGAAAGTGTCTAAAACTCCCCAGAACGTGAAAATTTCCTCATGCCTTATCCCAAAGTGCACAGGCCTGTCCCCATCCTCCTGCCCAAGCTGATGAGGAATCACCACAGGCAATGCCCTCCCAGAGCTCTAGAATCCTTCATCATGACCCCCAAACCCTTCACCATCAGCACAAAACACATACTTGCAGAGATAAGCACCCAGGAGCAGCAAAACAGCAAAGGCATAAGCCTGGAGCAGCAGCAGGGAGGAGTTTTATCCTGGAAGTTTCCAGCTAATTCATTTAGGTCCCAGCTGATTCCAGTAAGCACCAGCACAATCAGCTAATGGTGGAAGGCACCAGCTCAGGACTGGGATTTCAGATCTTCTGCTGAGCTCTTAACAGACCTCACCCCATTGTGGTGAGGAGTGGGGTTTTAAGAAGAAAACAGCCAGGTTCTGCTATCCCATGAGCTGAGTCCCCTTTGTACTACAGACCAGTATGGGCTCACCCAGCCCACGAGTGCAGCTGCTGAGAGGAGCTCCCAGGCTGGTCACAAAAGTGAAGCTGCGTTGTTAGAATTTACTCAACAACCAGTGTGTGGGCATAGAGATAGAGCTCATGAATGAGAAACTCCCTGGTGGACTGGCAGGAGAGACCACCAGAACCAGGAAACTCTTGGTGAGGCCCAGGCTGGTGCCTGGGGTGTGATTTAAGGGTGAATCCAGTGTCATAGGACCTGAGCAGGGAAACTCAACTGCCTCACCTTATACCTCCTCCCAGCAGGCTGAACCCCTGGTTTCTGCACCTGTTTTTACAGCAACAGCACTTCTCACAAGCTGAGTCTGGTAACCTCCCTCTGAGCCTCTCTGCTTTTGGATGATGTGGGTCAGGACCATTGGCCTGAGCTGCAGAAGGTGAAGTGCATGGACTCCCCAAAGCACCAGGGCTGAGCTCAGAGCCCAGTGACACCATCAGCACTGTTACTGGTCCCAGGACCACCACTGGCTGCTGTGTCCCTGTCTTGGCACCAGTCTCACACCTAAATTCCAGTGTACGAGGGACTGAGCATCAGTGCTGGTCACCCACTGTCCAAGTACAAGGACAGAAGATGGCCAGTAGAAGGGAGAAGGGATTGGACACCATCTTATAAAGAAAAAGAGCTTTTAAAACTTAAAACACAACTGCCCATGAAAACCAAACATCAGAAAGGTGTTTTCTAAGACTGGAACCCCTGAGGCTCAAGCCCCTCTTTACTGAAGCAGGGAGGGTAGAAAGCCTGACTGCCTTGAATGAGCTCGGCCTTGGAGATTCAGCTGCTGCTGAAGTGTTTGCAAGCCACAACTTTGAACGAGGACTGCTTGAGGTGCTCTGAAAATGTTTTTCTTGATCCAGTTCTCATTCAATAATATTGTTCAGAGGTTAAACCTGGGTCTACAGTAGGTCATCTGCATCATTGACTTGTGTGCCCAAAATTTCTGTACCCTCTCATGGAGGCCTGAGTGCTGCTGGGGATCAGGTCTTACTCTGCAAGAAAAATTGAACTACCACAGCTTCACTTCACTCAGGACCGGAAGCTGCCATAGCACCGACACATCCTAGAGCAAACTGTTCCTGGTTTGATGGCCTGTGCTGGAAAATGGCCTTTTGACAGCTAGATGGCAAACAGTTCATCTCAGAGAAACCCCACGATGGATCCTGCCTCAGATCATCCTGCAGAGTAAGAGTTACTAGACTGGGGCCTGCAGCAATAGGCACAGGACAAGGACTGAAGGAAACTTGGGTTCATTGTGACTCTCCTGCTGCCTTTTGTGGAGATGTCCAGTGAGGATTGGTACCCTTCCTCTACAATCTGCCACTCACGGCCCACAAAGCCAGGGAGGAGGGCCAGGGGAACCCTCAAGGGCTATTCTGTCTATCCCACGTCAACAAGATGCTCATACAAGTATTATGGAAAAACAGTAGGAAATTGTCAGGTGCTGCTCCTCCTCTCCCTCCACTGATCAAATAGGCATGAAATGTGCCTCTGGGCTTTTGATCACAGGCCATGGTGAGGTCAGCAGCTCTTCTGTCTCTGCAGTGGAGCAGGAACCTTTCCACCTCCACCCACAGACCTCCCTCACCCAGCAGCTGGGCAGCCTGAGGTGTGTGAACCACCCCCAGGGAATGCAGCCAAGCAGAAAGCTCAGCCCAGAATAGGCCTAAGTGTCACCAAAGCTGCAGTTGAGAATAAAAACAAGCCCTGGATGAAAAAGGTGTGACGGTGACACGCAGAATGGCTGGTGAGCTAATCATGGCTGTAGAGAGGAGTTCATACTCCTCTAGATACAAGTCAAGTGCAAACTGCTTCCACATGTGCTGTTACTGGATCAATAACAGCCACACAGGTGACTACTTTACAAGGAAGGAGAAAACTTAGAGAGCTATAAAGAAAACCACAAATGTGATTTAGGTGGTGAAAGTAAATTTGAGAAAGCCTTTAACAGGCAATCTCTGAAAGCTCATCCAATGAGCTTATCAGAAGTTACCAAGGGGTGACTTGATTAATTAGCTTTGAAGGAAGGAAGGAAGTTTTCAGAGTAGGAAAATAGCTCTTTGATTTGGCAGAGAAATACATCAGAAACCAAAAAAATCAATAGCCAAGAACTGCCCCAAAGATACATTCTTGTCAGAAAAGCTTGGCTTGCTCTAGAAGTGAAGGGAAACTCACCTGCTGAGCTGGACAGAATAAAAGCCAGTGTTTAACTGAGCTGGGCATTCAGTGACAAGCCCTCTCTTCATAGCCAGGCTCCACCAAGCACCAGAATTTTATCCCTGTGGCTGTTCTAGAGCAGCTCTGCAGGCCCATGGAGCTCACTGTATCTCCCACTCTAGGGGGATACGGCATAGACTTATGAGTATTATGTTCCCAAGTGACATGAAGAGAGGAAAGGGCCTCAAGTTGCAGCAAGGGAGATTGAGGTTGGACAGTAGAAAAAACTTCCCTGAAATGGTTCTCAGACACTGGAACAGGCTTCCCCAGAGACATGGTTGAATTCCCATCCCCATAAGGGTTTAAAAGAGGCAGAGACAGGGTGCTGGGAGACATGGTTTAGCACCAGATGTGGCAAGAGTGAAATAATGGTTGGACTGAATGATCTTAAAAGGTCTTTTCCAACCAAAGCAATTTTGATCCTAAAGCTCCAGCAGTAGATTGGGATCAATGGTCCTGGTTAAAAACATCCCCCTAAGTGCTTGTACCTCAGACAAATCCAAACCAAGAACTTGTGAGTTTCCAGAACAATTTATTTACCTAAGGCAGGTCCTGTGCTAGCAGTGGTGTATATGTTGTGATAAACTGACACCAAGAGGGTTTAACAATTTCTTCATTTAATAAGTGATTCTCACTACATGGTATTGTACACTGTTATCTGTTCAAAAAAGATTAACAGGTTTTAAAAAACAAGATTCTGTGAGATTCATATAAACCAAGGGTCAAGATCAGTGCCTCCAGTCGGCTCCTCAAGTTCTTTCCCAGGTTTCTTTGTAGAACACAGTCTTTCAACTAAAAAGCACAAACCATTTGGGCAGATCTAGAACCATATGGGTCACCTCCAGCCGTCTGAGAGTGGCTGCAAGGCCTGAGGCCACCACC